>NW_023596746.1:31529743-31645051 GCF_011947565.3 Pollicipes pollicipes
TCAGAATTAACAACGGACAGTGATTAAATGCTGGCAGTGAGTGTCCTCGACGCCACAAAACTAGCGTCATAAGGTCCTTTCTTCGACGAGCATTTAAGCACTGCTCTGATTGGACAGGACTACATTCAGAATTGACACGAATCAAACAGATCCTGGTGAACAACGGTTTTTCAAATTCTGGCATTGAAAACGAGACACAACGACATATGACAAGACACTTTGACAGCAAACGAAGGCAAGACATCCAACCGACCGTCAAACTGTACTATCAAAATCAAATGACATCTGCTCACAAACAGGACGAAAAAGCTTTACGGGAACTATCTCTCAACATGTTAAAGGCAAAAACGACCACAAAATAGACATTGTCATTTGCTATTGTAATAAGAAGATATCGAACTTTCTTATGAGAAACAGCCCAGACAAACCCGACACACTGAAATGCACCAATGTAGTGTATCAATTCCAATGCAACATCGAAGGCTGCAAACTTCGTCCCACACACATTGGTGTGACCACAACGACACTCTCACGACGCCTGACAATGCACTTACGTGACGGGGCACCTCTGGACCACATGCGACAGGAACACGACATGACATTGACACGACAACAACTGACAGACAGCACTGACATTTTACGGACGTGCAGTGACAGAAGACGCCTTCAAATTTGGGAAAGCATATTAATTAACGAACTCTCTCCGGCCTTAAACAGACAGACAAATTCTTGCAGAACTCTTGAGCTCCTAGGTGGTGGGCGGTGAGCACTTCTGATGTGATTGTGACAATAGTGTTCCCATTGTGTCTTGTGATGTTCCCATTATGAGTGTTTCTTACATGTATGAAGATGAAAATAGCAATCCGTCTTACTTCAATTAGTTATGCTTCATTTATGTTCTCCGCACCAAAAGATGTTTTCCAACAGTAGTGCGCAATTTTTCATCCTTTAAAACTCAAAACTTATTTCTTGTGCAATTTAGTCTTCTCCGAAGATGAGATAAGATCTCGAAACGTTTGAATGGAAGGAGTGATGAATATATGAGTAATTTTGTGCGAACCATCTTTAATCTAAGCGATGACGCAAAGGTCAAAGGCCCGGACACTAGAACGATGCCATCAAAAAGCTCGTTATGCTGAGTCAGCAGTTATTTTAATCAAACATACATATATATATTATATATATATATATATATATATATATATATACCTGCAAATATTGCCGGATTGTCTGTCGATAATCCGCTTAGCGATATATGATAGTTGCCATTTTCCGTGCGCTATTTATTGTTTACACATTTGTCCTGTTATCAGAAAATCATGACAGCTCCTGTTGTAAAAACTGGCATAAAGTGTTGCCCAAGTCGGCCCATAGGCCATGCAATGCAACAATCACAAGCAAGAGGCAGGGAGCTAGAATTACTTTTGAATTAGGGTGGCAGGGAAAAAAATTCATTCGCAAAAAGACCATGCAGGAGTGAAAAATCAATTCACAAAAGATGGAAACTCATGAGCTGGCGACTGATGCTTCAGCAAACAAAGACATCTATTTGAAGTTGGTATGGACGTAATATCATAAAGCTGACAAAATTTTTTCGTTTTTACATCTTAAGCCGTTTGAGTGAACCTAATACATTAAAGCATAGTAATTTCATGACAGGGTAATTAGCATAACAGCTCTTAACACCAATAATTTAATGCTGTACTTAACACTTCTCTTCCACAGCACTTTAACACAAAAACAAAGCAAGGGAATTCAATAACAAAATAACAAAATTAACAGCATAAAGCAACAACAAACCAAAAACAAAAACAAAATGGACCCTCTGCACATCACACCCATCACCAAGTCAAACACAATAGACATACCTCTGGCCTTTATTAAGGTGGGGGTCAGGTAAAACAAACATTTTGTCACTGTTTTCTTACAAAATAGCAATGCTCATTCCATGAAAGTAGCCTAACTATGTCTAACCGTAAAGAGGCCTTACTTCATCTCATCGTATCTAACCTGTTTGTATCACAGCAGCAGTTGTGAGCTAATGATTCTTGCACAATTCGATTGCCACTTGCCATACACTTAACCAACCTAATCTAACTTAGAGTAGCCTATATGTTGTACATCATCTCAACTCACCTATCTGTTGACAGCAGCAGTTTGTGATAAAAACATGATATAGCTATTTTTGGCGGTTTCAACTTGCGTTTTTCTTCAGTTCATTTGTGCATGCTTGTTGACATTAGACAAAATTGACAACACACAAATGAAGCAACTTTAAATCATTTCAGACAACTTATTCCGATGCCATGGTTCACCTGCCAAGGGCAATAATGAGGATGCTCCACAAAACAATCGCTCTTCTCCAAAAGTAACATAACTTTTAGATGACCACGCCAGTTTTTGCTGTTCGCCTTTTCAGCTGCAGCGAGGACATCTATTCAGGCTTGTTTAATCATATTTAATGGCAAAGTTTTACATGTTGGCTTCACATTTAAATGGGATGGTCTGACTATTTGTTACATTGCCAATGTTTCACTCATATTTTAATTGCTATGGAGCTTAGAGTATCCGTGTTAAAAATATAGTGCATATATACCGTACAGTCATTTGCCGGTCAGGCAAACCACAACAGCTATAGAAAACATCTGGTTAAAGCAGCCATGAGGGACCATGCCAAGAAATGGGGGCAAATGACTAAGAATGTGGAACAAAATAAGGCCATTGCATGCCTGTGGCATCATAATTTGTCTTATGACAAAACTCGACTGATTGAAACAGAAAATGGTTTACTCTGGTTACCAATCATGTGTTGAAAGCATGTAAGGTAAGCAATTACTTTGTTAACAGCAGGCTTACTGGCTTCTCCCTGCTCCCCCAAAACAAAGAGTCATACCCTTTTGCATGTCTGCTGGCAGACAAAGTCATCCCACTCAACCCTAAATATAAATATCAATCAGCCTACCAACCTATGAAATTAAAAAAGCGAAACAGGTAAGAGGTGTGCGCGATAAACATCTCCAGGGGGCAGAATTTCGCCATCAAACATTTCTGTATTAGCTGCGTCAGGTATGTCTCAAAGCCAAGTATGACAGCATTAGGATGGCCTTGTCAGGGAGCCTGGTAAGGTGGACAACTCGAAGGCTTAGAGTTATCATTATGTGAGCACCGCCATGAAACAAGAAAACGGTTAAACAAGGGCTTAACGGGGCAAAAATTGCGGTAAAAGTAAGTTCCGAGCTTCAAAATTGTCTCCTTCATTCCCTGTGAATTGTTCACCTTGGGTGCATATCAAACATGCTTGGGCGGCTGCGAATTAATCCAATTTATAGTATGAAGTACGTACAAGTTTGCAGTTGGAGAAGCTTGCAGAGATATTGGGTCAGCATTTTAAACAACAGATGGTACCTCTAGAGGTAATCCAAAAGAAAGGAAGAATAAAGCGATAATCACACTCGTATGATACCAAGACAAATAAAAGTAGTTAAATAAATATAAAGACCGATACTTTCCTGGCAAAATTTTGTAATCAACTGATCTGACTTAAAATCCGTTAAAACAAGTGCTCAAATGGTGATATTCATATCTGGTAAATTTAATTTGGAAGACATTTTTGAATCCTTGAATCCTGCATTTCGAGGGTGATGCAATTTGTGGTGAAGTTTCCTCGGGAAAAAAGAATACGTGGAGGAAAATTCTCTACCAGGCCTTGCTGGTGTTTGCAGCAGGCTCTGCTTTCGTGGTGTGGGTGTGGTGAGACCAACAAATAGGGATGCGTGAAAACCTGCGTTTGGCACACAGCTGCCTATTGTAATGCATTTGTAAACATACCAAACTTAATGCGTGCAAGCGGCCGAACTCGCTGGGTCTCTTGGGCTTAGAGGTACCTGGCGCCCTTGCTCTGTGCATACATAGACATGATTCAGATGTAGGTGAGGCAGGACATAGCCATAGCTGTCCAGGTTCTGTGGAACCTCGGTTATGCTTGGTGGTTTCAAGTGAGCTCGGTTTTGGATCACATCTGAAACCTCAGAAAAGGGAAATAGGGGTTTGGCATGTGGGATTAGACAATGTCAGGCGGGAGTGAAAAATTCACCAAAAAATATGGGGAATAGGAATGAAAAATTCCTCCTCATTGGTTGTTGCTTTACACCCAAAGTCAGCACGTCTAGGACACTGAGCACAGGGATTCACACATAGGACCAAGCGTCAACTCGTACCAGCCAGCTGACACCGATGCCGATTTTCGCAGCATTTCATTTTTCCCAGCTTTTAGATGGAAGCGCCCGTTCCGTTCCGTTTTTCATTCCAGCATTCCGGCTTCCCAGCTTTTTAAGCTTTAGGAGGCCCATCCCCCTAGAGTTGGTTTTTTGATATGTTCGGTGCCTTGTGTGGTAATGATTCAAACTTGTCATGGGAGGGGGAATGCCAGAAAAAAACGAGACTGGATGGGTGTAGTCGAGGCTACTGGAATGCCTATCGCTGGAGCCTATCGCTGGGGCGTCGACACCATCCGAACGTTTTATCCCGTCGTTTGGCATTTCAACATGCATAACTTCCATGCACGATTTGCCAATGCTGGCATACATCCGCACGATCATTCATTGAAAACGCATCTTAGTGCGCTGCAGATTCCCCAAATTTCGTGCGTGACGTATGGTGAACATTCACGATTTCTTACCAGCTATCATTTGTATAACTATGCTTTTCATTCTGTCTTTCTATGTAGAGTGTCTTGTTGCATGTAACTATGCCTCTTATTAATCGTTTTCTGTTTGAGGGTGTCGTCTTGAGTGGCCACGTGGAGAGTTGCTTCCGGTGGCCGGGCCGGTCCGGTCCGGTCTGCTTTCTTCCGCCGCTGCCGTTTCAGGCTGGCGTTTGGGGCGCCGGGCCGCTGGAACATCTCGCAGTTTGCAGTTTACAGACGGCACACGCGGCGCGCGGGAATAAATGTCAAGGGACGCCCGGTCGGCCAGCAACAGTAGACGACCATCACCTGGAACGTTCCTCAGTGCAGCAGGCAATGGGCCGGATTACCTTTGGCAGGTGCGGCGAGCAGGCCGGTGCATAACCGTGCGCCCGACAGGCGGCAGTCGTTGCATCATGACCATGTGGACCGGCTGGACCTCGGCTGAACTGGAGGGCTCATCAGCCCCGGACACCTCAACGTAGGAGCGTGACGTGTCGCAGGGCGCGGTGGCTGACGGACAAATCAATGCTTAGTGGCGCTTTTGGCGTTTCGGAACGTCGACTTCCTGGTGCACGACCCGTTTTCCCCTTGATACTGGTGAGGACTGAGCTTGCAGGGCTTACATATCTTAACATGATCCAAAATGGACGGTCTCTGAATGACATGATCGTCAAAGCCCCCCCCCCCCTTCCCCAAAATACCGATGTAAACAATGGCGCAACCAGCATCCAACGTCATCGACAGATTCATATCGCTGATTGCCAGGCCCAACATTTTCATAGAATTTGGGTGAACTGAAGGCATCGGCCCAGAAATGTCTACAAATAGTCGTTTAAAAGGAAATGACCCACCTACTAGCTCTTTTCATTCATTGATACATCGGAGGCCGTACGATTTGACAGCAATTTAAAATCTTCTCTTGAATTATTTTGAGTAGCCCAGCATTCCATCTGAAGTAGCCGACCCTGTGGAACAATCTCATTTGACTCCCCGTTGACCGTTATCAAAAGTAATACAGTTGATTTGTCACACTTTTGACAACGTGTCTTCCGCAACATTCCCAACACACACTTTCAAAATGTTTGTGCGACAAATGCTACGAAAGCGTAACCCATTCTCTTTACACAAATACATAACCTAACATGAAGTTTTACAGCGCAATTGCATGAAGCGTCACGCCAGGGCATTTATTTCTCCCCTACGACGCTAACAATAGTGACTCTTCCTGGAGCGCACCTTGGGGTTTGGGAATGGAAGCATGATATGATCAATGCAACCAGATGATTTAAACCCCAACCGATGCGCTTCTCGGCGACAGCATCGCCCGCCGAACCACCGACAAACATTCCCTTTATCGCAGCAGTAGGGTGCTCATGATCGTTGCCATGACTGCGGTGGTCGCCACCGCAGGGAAGAAGGATAATACTGTTGCGAGCATTGACAGCCGGAAGTTGGGCTCGGAAATCATGGATATCCTTACTATGTCATGATGGCGCTCCAGTGGCACTAGCCAGTTACTAGTCCTGGTGCTTCATTATAATTTTTCTTTCTTCTTAAATGTGCTTGGAAGGTTGGGCACTACCTTTAACATAACGAAGTTATTCTTCGTTGGTTACGTGTATTTTACCAACTGCATGTGAGTGGACGTACATAAACCAACTTTTCCTCGTCAGGGTGTAGCATGTAGGGAACTTCATGGAAACATTTAAAATCTTTTAATTTTTCATGACTTAATCCATCGTGAAGAAGGCTATTGAAAGAAAAACGAGGCCGGAACTTACCCTCGAAATTGGGTGTCACGTGGCCAGACTTGGTTCGACTGAAGTTTTTGAGTTGGCTCAGGATTGGCTGAGGGATTTGGGAGTTACATTCAGCTCACAGCTCATAGCCGTTCCAATCTTTTTTATTCCACTCAGCTCAGACTCATCGCTTGCCTTGAATCACTTCACTCATGCTCAGGCAGCTTGTAAAACTAAAGACACGACCCATTTCTGGCTATATATATATATATATATATATATATATATATATATATATATATATATATATATATATATATATTGATTTAAAAGTTACGAGATTGTTTTTTAAACATATTTTGTTAAAAGAAATCACGGCGCACTCAGTACAGATAATCTTTTTCATGTTTTCCCATTAATTCTGAGACAAGCTTTTGCTTCTTCTCTTTTTTGTTTGAAATGGTACCAAAGCTCATGCAAACAAAGCATAGATTTCCTTGTTGTGTGACCTGGTACTAGTTACCTTCTCAACGTTTCATCGTTCAATGGACATTGTCTAGAGCGACGGTTTTAGACGGTCGATATGATCGCGTAACTGTAAAACTCACGTTTTTTCGTGACTATTCAAATATGGGCCTCATGCCTATATACCTGTTTTTGTTTTTTGTACCGCTGTGGCGGAAACATGCATACATATCATAATACAAACCTTAACATTTACGCATTGCATATACTTATCATTGACAGGCAACAACGCTCATCCGCGGCACGCAAAACCTCTACAATCTCCGCCCTGATGATGGCCCTCCGTACAAATGGAGGGTTCAAGGTGCATTTGTTTGCCTGATAATGAAAGGATCCTATTTGCGGACGTATTGGTTCTAGAGCGATAAGTCTTCGTCTGTGTGTGGAGCGTGTGATGACTTTTGTGCTATTGTTGAGCATTTGGCGTGTCAGGTGGGCTATATGTTCGGTATACGTGTGTGCGTGGACCGCTGTCTTGCAGGTGCATGGTCAGACGTCTGGAGGGTGTCGTGCACTATATGCACTACAAGATAGGAGTGCATAGTCTCCTATGTTGCATTTATGGTGACATATGACATTTTCTTTGAGTGGAGCCGAATCTTGTCGGCGGACGCCGGTTGCAAAGGGTCTTGTGTAAAGCGCCGATTCATGCTTCCAAAAAAAACTGATCATTTTCCCAAACTCCTCGATAGTAAAATTTAGGGCCTGATACAAGATCGACTTCGGCTTTCAGCATGTTCAGAGCGGTAAGATCTTTGATGTCCGCTAAAATGTCATTCCATATGGCCCGTGCAGACGAGGTTTAATGGCATCATCGGCAGAACGTCTTGCTCAACCGAGGACACAAAGGTTTGGACAAACAGGACTCCCAGTGGTGAGCCCGTCGCAACGCCTTCTGTTCGGCAAAACAGCTTACCATTAGGTTATCGGAAGGGTGCCTTGGTGGCGCACAACCTCAATATCGCGCGCACTTTGTGTCCGGGAATGACGAGCATGTTAATACTCCGTTCGACAGGTACATTTCTGAACAGACTACTAGCATGTATGGATGCTGGCATGCCTAGCTTTGTTCTTGTTTAGTAAATCGACGAAATCGCGTGGTGATTTTAGGGGGTACATGGATGGAACATGGGAGTGTCAGTATCTTGTGGAGCCTTTTGGGAAGGTCATAGACTGGTAAGGAGATTTGCGATATTACGGATCTCAATGTGTTGTCGGGTGTTATGAGTTTTAACATTGCCACAAAGGTATCACATATACTTACCTATACTAAGCTTACTATTAATGCTAAAGCTTATGCTCACCGGTGATTCGCTTCATCTGGAGGTCTTAGTGTGGTTATTAGTGAGGTCATTAGTGGCAACGGTTATGTCATTTGTCTGTCATTTAAGCTGCTGGTTTTTTGCGATCTTTTTAAGCTTGGTCTCGGCGTTCAGGAAATCATTGTTTTTTTCTTTGCAGCCGACGGGGTCCGGGATCACGTAAGTTTGAGATTTGTCAGCTCTTCGTACAATGATGTCTTCATTTCTGTGAATGAAATCGGCATGTATTTTGGTACAGCAGTTCCAGCTTCGCTTTTTGTGCTTGCGGTGGCAAATGATGGCCAGCGCCTAGATTTAACGGCTTCTTTTGGCCATCAGATGGCTGGACCTTCGACATAGTCGCAAGTGCCTCTTTTGGCTTTGGTAAAAGAACCGATCCTCCGTAAAGGTTAGATAACACTGGAGATTCTACTTCTGACTAAATTTATATGCAGAGAAAGTTGCTAGGAGATACCATTATGGATTACCCCTGAGGGTTTCGTTCACTGCCAGGTAACAATTTCTCACAAGAAAAGCCCAGCAAAAAATCCACCACAGTCGACCCACGTCTTCCACTCAGGAAGGAATTGTACTTAACTGAACTGAACTCTTGACAACGGAACTAGAGATGGGCTAGCGTAGGCGCCGACTGTCGTTTCCACCAAGGTGGCTTAAACCCATCTCAGGTCCCTGATGTGTTAGGGAGTCAAAGCCGCTTAACGCGCTGCGTGGAGATTGGTGTTGTGCGCTACTGTACCCGTTTTCCAAGACTATTGGCCCAAATTCTCACTTGTAAGTTGCGTATTGCGCGGAAATATTTATTGAGAATCCCCGGGACGTCACCTTCCGCGATATTAAATCCGCATGTGAAACTGCTGTTGTTTATTTCATTTCGCTTCAGCAATAGCATGCTTACAGCAGCTCAAGTGGTGAATGGGTGGTCAGGTATGAATAAGTTCATTGTTGTGACAATGGAAAATGAAAAATATGATCAGCTGTTGCATTTTATAGGTATCAGAAATCTTTCACTGATTTCAGCATAAGGTACGGGAATGTAGGACCTCGATACTATGTGATATCTTTTGGTTCCCCACTGAGATTTGGCAAGCTTGAGTTCAGGATCAACAATATTGTGTTTGGTGCTAAATTACAAAAGCAAATTTGACCTGGTATTGCAAAAAGTTTTGCTGATGCCGAATACTGTTCATTGTGATACTCTGAAATTATATGTTAATTTGTTTAGGGCATGCCGTGTTTCCTCGTGTTACCATACTCACTTGCGCCACATGACTCACTGACGTGGCATTGCTAGAAATGATCACTCCACGATTCTCCCATGAAATTTATGAGAAATGCGGTTCAGCTTATGGCTCACAAGCGCATTTTTTTCTGGTTAGCCAACACAGCTCACGACTCACTCTAGAACGATTGACTCACGAGCCGATTCGGCATGAGTATGATACAAGTTTGCATGTAACATATCAACACTGATTTCAATTCACATAACATGATGCAATTTGCAGTAGCCAGACACATGAGAACGAGTTCTTGGCAAGTTTGCGAGGCAACATACAGCTTAAGATACTAGCAATAATTTCCTGAACAGCTAGCTAGTTCACTGCCAGTCTTATCCATAACGTGTTAAAGCAATGCAAATCACGGTGCTGTACTATACTCGTGACAGCAATCTGGAACATTTGTATGATGAGAGGGTTTGCCCAATGGAATAGCAGTCAATGCTATGCTTATTTCAAGAAAGTAAGTAGGGTTTTTAAAATAAGCAAAAACATATTAAAGAAATTTCCAGGAAACGCGTTTGAAATTGGGACCATTGCAGTACGTTCATTGACCATTAGTTGCTGCCAGTTCAGTGATCAAATGCACTGGCAGTGCAGCTAATGTTGTGTTCTATAGATAAGGCAGTGCTGTTAGCCTTATTCGTCGTAGAATGACCAGGAGGAAGGAGAGATAGATATGACACATAAGAAACATGCAATACATCCATTGACCATTAGTTACTGGAGCGGCCACAGCCATTCTCCGACCTGCAACGCGGCGAAGAAGCAGCTCCTGAGATGCGTGCAGGCATAGCGGTTCTAGCGCTACGCACAGCTGTATTCGTGCCAAGGATGTTCACGCATCATCGTGCCGGTTTCTGCAATAGTACAGCATACCATAGACACAGAAAAATAACAGTCATTTCTCAGCCAGATAATCCCAGAGCATTCAAGCACATCATACATCATGCACAAGTACGACACACTAGCGTAACTCAGATCCATATACAAACCAAGTAGTGTCCTCAATGGGCTCATGTGGTGCACTGCCGGCTAACCTTGCGGGGAAAGCTCACACGAAGGAGAGTGGCTGGAGGTGAAAACGATGCGACAGAGACAAGCAAAAAAGAATGATGAGTTTAGGGAACAAAATTGAAAATGTATGTCCGAAGCCTACAGTTACTTACTGCCAATGCAATGATTGAATTCACTGCCGGTGTAGCCAATGTTGTATTATATAGATGAGATAGTACTTGCTAACCCTATTCCTTGCAGAATGACCGGAATGAAATATAGATGCCTTAATATTTCGGCGGTGTCTTTATCGTAACGAATGTCCTTTAATGGCGAGTCACAGCTTTTTTCAAGTAACCAACATTCAGGGGATTAACCTGGGAGGAATTTTCAGTCATTACTACCATACAGTGTAGACCCGATTTTAATCCATTAACGATCAGTAACGATTTTAACTATAAAGGCACTGAATATCAAACCCAGGCACCACGCGTATATGTAGCCGATTTTAAGCTAGCACACCTCGCGCATTAGGACGCGAATCAAGTTTGCATCGTCGGTCATGACTAGCTTGTGCGTTTTAGTCTGGTTACCGGCTTCGTTTAAAGGGGGAGTTATATGATTTTGACACGGGATTTATATCAATATGTTTTTCAACTAAGTTTTTGTTTAATAAAGGGAGTTTTACATGGAGTTTTAAATTGAAATAGCCACCTCGAAAAGCTTTCCGTGCTGTTCACAATCCGCCCCTTAAGACCAAAGTCCCTCTAGTTTCTGAGCTACACGCCCGCGAAAATGGGGAAAAATATGGCGGGGAGAGTATTTCAGAATCAACTTGGGCGCTCGTGACGTCATAATATCATTCATATCCTGCCATTCCATAACCCATGCGCCGAACAAGGCCAAGGAACATGCAATTGTCGAGGCCTTAATATCTGGCGTTTGTTATAACCGGCATTTTTACATTAGAACTGATGCTCTCTTCAGTATCGTCCAATGTGAAACATTCCCTTTACGAATGGATTCACTTATTTTTCTGTCTGGATGGTCCTGTGCTTTGCAGACGACTTTGGGCTCCAAAAAGAAGACAGGCTCCGTATCTCTCTGGATTTCAGCCTGGGTGTGCTTTTGTCAAAAAGGGTCACCAGGAATTCCCATTACCCAAAGCAAAGCCCATGTTTTGTTTATGCTCCTTCTTTTTCACTACTTGATGCATTGTTTAGAGCCCTGTGAAACGTGTTACGAATTATGTTGTGCTTGGTGTAAATTAAATGCGCAAGGTTCGGAGCGCAGAAGTTCCTAATTGATTTCTGATTTGCTTTTCATTTAAGTTGTTTTTAGTTACATTTCACCATTTTATTTGATTCATTCACCTATTTTTATTCATTAAAAACTAACTAATTAAACTAACTCCTGAAAGTACGACCTGATGACCTACCTAGTTAAATGGAGCATGTTACGAATTAGATCGTGCTTAGTGAAAGCTGGATGCCCAGATTCGCAGTGCAGAATTATACGCGAGTTTGTGTTTGATAAAGAGCTTTGGTTTAACGTGGTGCGGTTGCTCTTTTTCCACCGTCAATAGTATGTCCAAGTATCGGACCCTTTGCCGTACCCTGCATGCTCCATCGTAGTCTAAATTGGAATGCTTCCGTACTCCACAAAAAATCAAGGGTATACTTCTCGCGCGTCGAGGCCCCAGCATAATCATCGATGTAGGCGGCTAAGAAAGTTAATTTCAACGACCTGGCAGCCAGAGTTTTCGTTTCAAATTGGTTTCACGCCATTAGTGCTACATCAAATTTCTGCCGACAGGAGTGCTACGACCTCACATCTGTAGATGCTTAAACGCGACCTTAGTGCTAATGAAAACTAGCATCAATGTGTTTGAACTGCTGCGCATAATTTCAAACATTAGTGTTATGCGACAAAGCTTACACTGCAAAAACATATACCTTTCATTTTCTCCACCGCAAGAATTTATACCGTTATTACGTATTCACGACCTTGCTTTTGCTGCAAAGACTTATCCCTCGGTATTAGTGTTACAGGACGAAACCTATGCTTTAAGAATGTATGCACGTCATTTCTTCCGCTGGAAAAATATACACAGCTATTACTTATACCGGACTTAACTTCTCCCGCAAACACCTATATACGAAATAAGTGCTACACTATAAAACGTATATTTCAAAAATGTATAGCGGTCATTACTTATACTGCAAAACCTTTCACCATCAGTGCTCTACACGGCATGTCGTCTACTGGAAAGACTTAAGCGCGCCATTAGTGCCACAGCAAGCACTTATGATAAAACTTTTGCTCTACAAGTGATAACAGGTAAATGTTTTTTGCAGTGTAAGTTTCGTTGTATAGCTCTTATATCTTGCATGCATTTTAACAGCAGTTATTATCACGCGTCATACAAGTTTTTGCCGTGTAGGTAATGGCGTGTATGCCTGATTTGTGGCACTTTTGTCGTGACTCCCTTTAAATGAGTCTTAAATATGATTACAAGACACTAAATAACTCCGTTTAATCAACAGTTTCGTTAGTACCACAAAATCTCGCGAGCTCTGTTTAAAAAAGTTTCGTTATTATCACAGGTGATTCCACTTAAGCAGTCACATGCCTTGCACCAATGACACTACATCGGCATGCTAGGGATCTCATTTGCTCTCATATCTTCCAGAAAGCCCAAAAATTGCTCTCCACGCCTCCGCCTATGCATAGGCCCTTACAGACCAGTTTTGTTTGGGATAAATTCCCCGCTCACGACTCGAGATATGCGTCCTGCTGGATACATGACTACAGCTGTGATATCACTGGCAGTAAGCTGAAGATCGGAAAGATTCAACCTAATGTTTCTCCGTCCGTCCCCTCGGGGTCCGCGTTGCAATACCTCGAGAAAAGCAGCTTGTCGATGTTCTTGTCTCGAGCATTTCGTTTACTAATGGGACGCATTGCTCTTAACCTCTTTGCCGAAAGACCTTGAAAAATATGTCGAACAAAAAATAGGTGTCTTCTGACATCTCACAGAACGTCATCGTGTACCGTGCGTCCCGCGTTCCGCCGCCTATAACCTGTATTATTTCTTTGCAATTTTCTTTCGGCCATACCGGGGTGAAATGGACCGCTGAGAGCTGTTTTAAGTGCTCCGATAGCAGACGTTTTCGCACGTGAGCTGTTCAAGAGCAAGGTTCGTTGTCCGTTATAGGTCTGCATTTCTTGAGGTTTCGAATTCTGATATTGCACACCCCCTTCCCTTACGACCCAGTGGTGTTTCAACGCGCGCTTTCAATTGTCAAACGTGTTACAACGCACGTAGTCGACAGTCTTGCGGCCGGACAAGGCGCGCAAGAGCGGGCAATAGTTCAGGTGCTTGGAATGTGGGATTGTATCACCGCTGTTTGCAATTAGGATTGTCCTCTCGGTCTTGAAAATAAGAATAATAAATCGGTTTGCAGTGGGCCCAAGTTCCATAAAAAACGCGTGCCAACCCATCCAAACACCATTGTGAGTGAGGCCGTAAACTAAGCGAGCCTCACCGTCCACTGGACGAAAATTGCGTAGTTTTAGCTCCCAGACCCAGTCATTTACGCTTTTGATATGGCTAGCTTTGCACTTAATAGTTGCTGGATCGTGCAAGTGTCAGAAAGAACACTTTAAAATAGCTTTCCTGGGATATATCCAAAATGTGCACGCGTGATTTTTATCATCTGAGGGCTGAGATGCAGCATAATGGGTCATGTAAATGACGTCAGCGGTTGCAATCGTTAGATGACACGAATTTCCTCAGAAACTGGTGGCGAATGATAGCTATCAAAAGGGGAAAACACAGAACCAGAAGCCATCACATGTCCTCAAAGCAAGCGAAATTCAGTTTTTTTCTGCTGAAAGACCTTTGCTCTGGCGATTTCCCAGCCTTCTACCGATATCAAAAGTCAAATTATCAACAGACGCTTTCAGTGAAGCCGGTTTCAGTGAAAAACCTCAACATCAGACACCAAAAAGGTTTTCATTGCGGTTTTCAACATTTCACAAATCACACGGGCGCATTATAGGACCCACGCCACCCTCCGACTACGCCATTGACCTCAGAGGTGCTCATACATCACCCTCCGCCGTCAGCCTTCCGCTGACCTCGGAAGCATGCTCGCCGTTGGCGAAAAGCATGTTTGCCACCCCCGTGTTATGGTGTTCGGCGATGATTAATGACAGCCGCAGGGGGCTACGCAGTGGAAGCGCACTTTTTTGACACAAATGCGGTTCAAGGCTGGTATGAACGGATGCTCAACAGTCGGTGGTCTGCGCATGATCTTCATGGGGATGATTGTCAAACTTGATCTGCATTGCGTCCAATGCAGGCGTTTTCATCGCTGGCGGGCCTTTAAACGCGCTCACGCAAGATTGAGTGAGTGGTGCTCAAATTGGCTGAACGATTGTTTAAAACGGTCCTTTCCGAAGGAGCTCTTGGTGGAATGAGCGCATAAACCAAAATTATAACATGTGAAAGGAAACACCACATATTTGGGAAAGGTGCACAATTGTGCCCGGGAACACAAAACTTTTAAAACACGTGCTGCATAATTAAGTGTGAAGCTCCAGCCTTTCATAGCGCCCACCTCGCCTCAATGCGAACACCACGCTGAGCTGTAGAGAACTGCGACATCAAGAGGCCCACTTCGCGCACCACAAATTCGTGGCAGGATCGAACGAGTCGCGAACAAAATATATCGTCAATGGTTATAAATACTAAGCATAATTTTTTCATAACACTGCTTCCGTTGATGCGGGTTGATTTTTTGCCTGTCAGGGAGCGCACAATTTCTTGCCATAAAGGGTTCAGCTAGTCATGATAATCGACCTGGCCTACGCAAATGCCATTACCTAGTCGGTGTGCTTCAAGTTTAATATCTTTGATGCGTACTCCACGATTTTGAGTTCTGGTAGCAAGCTTCATATGTCCTCTAAACTCTGCTTTGTTTTGGGTTATTTGCTGTATGTTTTGACATCATTTGGCCAGGTTTTCAGCATCTTCCTGAGTGCACTAAATTATATTATTCTGCCACGACGTTCAATAGGTAAATGAATGCAAATCACTTTTCGTTTACTTCCTCAAATGTAACTTACCCGGCTAGTTACCGTAACTAACCAGGTACGTTTGAAGAATCATTGACATGGATTATATCCCATACACGTCATGTTCACATGTGTAATCAGAGCGCCCTGCGGGTGCGCCCACTGAGACGCCGCTACAGCCAGCTCACGAATCGTCAGCGCCCTGGCACGCCTCATTGGTGCGGCTGCGTTCGGCGGTCGGTGCGGCGGACACCGGCTGCCCATCTACATCGGCCACCGTCTCCGGCATCGGGCGGCCGTTGGTCTCGGGCAGGAGCAGGCCGGCGAGGCCGCCCAGCAGGGCGAGGCCGGCGAACACGGCCGACGGCGCGCTCTCGTGCAGCTCACTCACCAAGTCCACCACGAACGGCGAGAGGGCGGCGCCCACTCGCGACGCCAGCTGCCGCAGGCCGCACGCCAGCGAGCGGACCTCAGTGGGCATCAGTTCGGCAGTGAACACCACTATCGTGTTAAAGGCGGAGGATGCGCCGATCTTGGCAACCACGCCAAGTACCAGCCAGAGCGTGGTGTCCTTCTGCACGAAGGTGAGTAACATGGCGGCGGCCTGCAGCGAGAGGAGGAGGATCAGCGAGCGTCGCCGTCCCAGCCGGTCCAGAAGGGGAAACACTAAGCTGGAGGGAATGTCGGCGAGACCGGAAAACACCGCTGCCAAATGCGGGCTCGCCGCCAGTTGCGTCGTGTCGAACGAGATACCGAAGTAGGAGCCGGCGATGATGAAGCCGAGAAAGACGGCGATGAGTGTTCGGCGACGCATGTGCGGCGTCCGGACCAGCTGCAGCATCATTTGCAGCGGACTGTGGCCGCCGGCGGTCTTCATAGTGGTCTGGCGGGACAGCATGTCGTTCCGCGCCTCCGCCATCAGCTGCAGCACCTCCTCCTCTGGCAGCACCCGGCGGCCGTTCCAGCGCGCGCCCCGGCGCAGCACGGCACACGCCTCCGGGAACCGGCCCTGCAGCACCAGCCAGCGGGGCGACTCGGGCATCAGCCAGAAGTTGAACAGGAAGATAAGACACGGCACGGCGTACGCCAGCTGGAGCAGCCATCTCGTGCGGATCAGGTACGAGCCGAGCGCGACGAAGCAGGTGCCAAAGGCGAATGGCATGATTGAGACGATACCGATCGCGGCGCGCCGCTCGCTGCTGCACAGCTCCAGAACCAGCACGTACTGGCTGCTGATCATGGCCGACGTGGCGACGCCCGTCAGGAAGCGCACGGCCGCGAAGCTGGCGTAGTCGGTGACGAGCGCGACGGTGAACGCACAGGCGATCAGCAGCAGCATGGCCGGCAGGAAGACGGGCCGCCGGCCGAAGCGATCGGCCAGCTGGCCGCTCGCCACCGAGCCGAACAGGCCGCCGATCATCAGCCACGTCTGCAGCAGTGAGAGCAGCGGCTTGCGGCCGCACACCAGCGTCCACTCAGTCACCACCGTCGACACGTACACGGAAGGGTCGAACGCCCAGCGCTGACAGGCGGCCGTCGAGTTGGCCGCGTGGCAGCGCGGTGTATCGGACGGCAGATTGGCGAAAGTGACGTTGGCGGCGAAGCCGTCGGCGCATCTAAACTTGGGCGTGGCGCCGACGAACATCATGGACATGGAGAAGACGGGGAAGAGCAGCCACATGACGGACATGTACCCGATGAGCAGCGTTTGCCAGCGGCCGGTGCCGCAGCACCGCTCCAGCACGTCCTCGAAGAGCACCTCCGCCTTCTGCTCGGACTTCTCCTCGGCCTTGCCGCTCTCTGCCGTATCCGCCATCGCGACAGCTTACTTGGTCACGAGCACTCCCAGCGGTGTCCGCGTGCGTCGGGCTCAGCGACGTGTCACGCTCCTCTCGGCGCACTCCGTGATCCTGGCCCTCGCACACGGTAGGCTCGCGGAGACTCCGCGCTCCGTCGCCGCACCGCCGGACAGGCGCGCGTACTTCACGTCCGTCGCGTTACTGGTCGGCAGAACCTGCCTCTGCCACCCAACGAAGGCGAGTGGCCTTACAGCGCCGTTTGGCCGGGCGCCGCGACACCGCGTCCGACCGGCCTCATTGGCGCCAGCCGCACTGCAGCGGCCGTTTACGGAACCTCCTCCAGATGCACTTGCCACGCTTCTGTTCTGGAAATATAGATGTGCGTGCGCGCCCACTGTGCAATGTGCATACGTTTGGAGCGGTAGCCGAAGTTAAGAACGGGTACAGCAACTGTAAACCTTTCCCAGTTCCCGCAAAGCTTAACCAACTTGTGTGAAGTAAAAAGAAAAAATATAATAAATAAAGTATAAAATAAAAATATCAATAAGTAAATAAACACAAGCGCCCATACGTTTACGCGCAAAGAGGACGGGTACTTATGTGAGGTTTTTAGCGTGCATATTGCCCATAAAGTAAAAATGTATATAAAGTAAATAAGTGCAAGTTTGTTTCATCTATCTAGTCCCCTGTACAGAATGCCGTTTTCGCAACACACATGCTTCGCTGTAGATGGCGTAGCTGCACCACAGAGGCGACCCAGGGAGGGAAGGAGTTGGGGCAACCAGGTCATTAAAACGCAAACTGGAACAGTCCTTCGGCGTGGGTATTCCGACTCCTGATACCACCCCTGCCAAGAGGCAAGGGCTGGAAAAGTTAGAAAGGTGTATTGTTCGCGCGCATTTAGGTATCGGACTGACAGAGCGATGACCGTAAAGTCAACAAAGATGCAGATGTAAAGTGAACTACAGAATGCAAATAACAGCAGTTTCTCAGAGCGTAAAAAAGTTGAGATTAGTTTGAGTTGTTGACTGATATAACGTGGCGCGAAAAACAGACTTATGGAGCTGTTTTTTAAGTTATAATACTAAAATTAAAGCATTATTTTTATTGGGTGTTTTATGATTATGATTATTGCGGTTTTAGGGCGTCGACTTCTAGGGTCATTTTGCGCCCATAACAGCTAAGTGTTTACCGTGGTGTGTAAATGGCTGTGAATCCTATGTTTCTCAAAAATGAAAACAGCTGTCCGGTGTCAAGCATGCGGGAATCGTCACCAATAAGGTCTGAAAATGTAAGACCTGACGCATCTCGTCCGAAGTAAAGTGCCTGGTCTTCTCTGAACTATGGGCAAGAGTGAATAACGTGGCGAACCGTAAGTGGCGCATCACAGCGAGGACATTTAGGACGGTCTTCGGCGCACAAAAGGTAGCTATGTGTTGCGTGCTTGTGGCCAATTGGTAATCTGCTGAGGGTTACTTCTTCGCGTCTCAACGTACGTGAGCTTGAAGACCATGGACCCAGTTGTGGCCTGATCATCTTTAACTTATTGTTTACAATGGCGTCCCAGCAGCGTTGCCATTTCCCCTTCACAAAGGTCGCGATTGCAGGGTAAAAGTCCCTTGCCAGCAAGGGTAAAGAACGGGCGAAAGGCGCACGCGCTCCCCGTTTTGCGGCCCCGTCAGCACGCTCGTTACCTGCGATACCCACATAACTCAGTATCCAACATAAGACGACAGTTTTACCAGCAAGATCCAGCGCTGTCAGGCGAACTAAAATATCCTGTATAATGGGACAAGGTGGGTTAAAGGTTGTCAGAGCCAACAGGCTGCTCAAGGAATCGGATAAGACCACGTGTGAGTTGCTCTCACCAACTTCGATGAAGCATGGGGCTTTACTGATTGCAACGAGCTCGGACGTGTAAACTGAGGCGTGTTTCGGTTAAGAAAAGGACCGGGTGGCTTGGTCATTCACAAATACAGCACCAACGCCTACCTCCGTCTTGGGCCAATCAGTATATGTGGCTTGAAAACCTATGTACGACCCGATGTGCTCCAGAGCCTTCGATCTCAGGTTGCATGGGATCGCTCCGTGTTTGCTGGTGCATGAAAGGGATACATCCACTTTTGGTGAGATAAGCTCCCATGGAGACACTAATACGGGACGCGACCTTTGCACACCACGCAAAGTTATGTCGCTTCCCCGGAACAGCTTCTTCATATGGACACCAAATGGAGTAGCGGATGGCCTCCCGATACCTTGGAACTTGCTTTCCACATCACGTGAAAAGATTGCTCGGTGAGTCGGATGGTTGGGAAATTGAGCCAGCTTGCAAAAGTACCGCATGCCAAGCATTTCCCTTCTCAGTGCCAACGCCGGTTCATTAACTCCCACTGTAAGGCTAGCAACTGGCGACGTCCTGAATGCCCCCGTCACAATGCGTAATGCGGTATGGTGCGCGGTGTCTAATAAACGTTTGAAGGAGCTCGGCGCGCGGTCATAAATAAAACAGCCATAGTCAAGTTTCGAACGTATAGGTGAGCGGTATAGCAGTAACAGTGTTCTTCTGTCCGCTCCATAAGATGTTCGAGACACATACTTCAGTATCTTCAATGCTTTAAGCAGTTGTCACGTAGGGTTTTTCAAATGTGACCCATACGATAAACGGCTATCAAATTGCAGACCCAAGAGGCGGGCACTGGATTCGTTCGGGATGGTCTGGCCGTATAGCCTTAAAGCCATAGCGGGGCATTGACGACGTCTGAAAAAGTGCATAGCGGCTGTTTTCTAGGTCGAGAAACGTAGTCCGTTTATAACACTCCATCCTTCCAGGCTGATCACAGCCCAATGCAAGCGACGCTCCAAAGAGGCAAAATTTGAAGAGGCATACCAGATGGCGACGTCATCCACGAAGAGAGAGCGGCTGACCGACTTTGGAAGGGAGCCACCAATATCGTTAATCATCACCGCGACAAAGCGACGCTCAGAACACTGCCCTGGGGCACGCCATTATCTTGTTGGTACCAATCCGAGAAGTGTGAGCCAACACGAACTCTGAAAGAACGATCGGTCATAAAGTTCGCTCGGAACGTGCCCATGGCTCCTCGAATGCCGTAATGAAAGAGCTTTTTTAGGATGCCGTAACGCCACGTCGTACCATAGGCTTTTTCAACATAAAAAACACAGCGCCATCATGTCGTTTTTCCCTAGAACTGGTGCGAATGTTTGTGTCGAGAGCTATTAGATGGTCAATGGTACTGCGATTTTTCCTGAATCCACATTGAGCAGCCGTAAAAACGTTGTATCGCTCCAAAAACCAAGACAAGCGCACATTCACCATACGTTCCATCAACTTACAAACGCATGATGTCAGTGAGATAGGGCGATAGTCGGCAGGGTCAGCCCCACTCTTACCAGGCTTGAGCATAGGGACAATATGTGACACACGCCACGACTCCGAAAAACCTCCATTCTCCCAGAGATTGTCGCACGTTGCTAAGAGGCCCTCAACTACTGAAGTGGGGAGTTGCTTAAGCATGGCGTTGTGAACTAGATCCGGACCCTCTGCCACGTTGCGCAGCGATCCGATCGCGGAAATTAGTTCGGCCATTGTAAAAGGTCGGTTACACGACATCTGCTCCGTCGTGCTGAAGTCAACAGGGGATGCCTCGCAGCGAATCCGGTGACGCATAAGGTGTGCGACGGCATTGCCCTTACCACACCGTTCGGAGAATGCGCGAGCGATTTCATTTGCTACGTCAGCTGGGTGTATAATATCACGTCCATTGATACGGAGCACAGGGTGTGGTACAGACAAGTGCTGTCCCACAATGCGTTTGATCCGTGACCATACATTGGATGCAGGTGTTTGGCAGTTTATTTGGCCGATGTACGATCGCCACGATGCCCGCTTAGCCTCTAGAACGGTGCGTCTAGCAGTCGCTCGTGTTCGTCGAAATGCAATAAGATTCTCAGTCGTGCTCCGACGGTCAAACTTTCTAAGGGCCCTCTTACGCGCATAGATGGCGTCGCGGCACTGGTCCGTCCACCACGGAGCAGGGGGACGACGTGGGGCACCGGATGCACGTGGTATGCTTTCTTGTGCCGATCGTAAGATTGTGGAGGTGAGTTTCTCTATCGAAGCAGGCGCATCCACCGAACCGGAGGCCAACCTGGTTTCCACCCGTGCCTGAAATTTATCATGGTCAGCCTTTCTAAGATTCCACCGTTGTGGCCTGGAACCGAGAGCTGCTCCATTCTGGTGACGCAACCAGATGGGGTAGTGATCACTACCAAAGGAGTCGTTGTCAACCGACCATGTCAGGTGTGCCGCCAGTTGGGGGCTGGCAAAACTCAAGTCCAGCGCCGATGGCTGACCTGACGGCAGCGTCATGTGGGTTCGGGTCTCGGTGTTTAAAATGTAGAGATTCATCATGTAAAAAAGTTTCGCAATGCCTGCCGCGAGTGTTGGTCTGGGCGCAACCCCAAGATGTGTTGTGAGCATTGAAGTCACCCGTGAAAAGAAGACGCGGGGAAGCTCGGCCACCAGTAGCCAGTCTCTCAAAACAGAAATTCGTAGATTTTTGGCGTAAATCGTATATTTTTGGCGTACAATCGTAAAATCCAGTTTCTCAAAGCAAAAATGTATAACTAACAACTACAATCTACGACACTGAAAAAATACACAGAAAATGTATAATCTACGACACAAACATACGCAAACAATCTTGCATGAGTTTTTCAAAGCCAAGAACAAATGTATGACAGAGCTTAATTTTGATAATAGCTTAATAGTGAGTGTTCCAGTCTTTCAGACAAGAAGCCCTGGGTAGGGCATGCCAAGACCAAAAGATAAAGCAAAACTGCCTAGTCAAGGAGCTTCCTTTGCAAGAACATCAAAATATATCATGTGTAAGCAGTGCGCCCAGCGGGTGCGTCCACTGAGACGCCGCTACAGCCAGCTCACGGATCGTCAGCGCCCTGGCACGCCTCATTGGTGCGGGTGCGTTCGGCGGTAGGTGCGGCGAACACCGGCTGCCCATCTACATCGGCCACCGTCTCCGGCATCGGGCGGCCGTTGGTCTCGGGCAGGAGCAGGCCGGCGAGGCCGCCCAGCAGGGCGAGGCCGGCGAACACGGCCGACGGCGCGCTCTCGTGCAGCTCACTCACCAAGTCCACCACGAACGGCGCGAGGGCGGCGCCCGCGCGCTCCGCCAGCTGGCGCAGACCGCACGCCAGCGAGCGGACCTCGGTGGGCATCAGTTCGGCCACGAACACCATTATCGTGTTAAAGGCGGAGGAGACGCCGATCTTGGCGACCACGCCGAGTACCAGCCAGAGCGTGGTGTCCTTCTGCACGAAGGTGAGTAACATGGCGGCGGCCTGCACCGAGAGGAGGAGGATCAGCGAGCGTCGCCGTCCCAGCCGATCCAGCAGGGGAAACACTAAGCTGGAGGGAATGTCGGCGAGACCGGAAAACACCGCCGCCAGATGCGGGCTCGCCGCCAGTTGCGTCGTGTCGAACGAGATACCGAAGTAGGAGCCGGCGATGATGAAGCCGAGAAAGACGGCGATGAGTGTTCGGCGGCGCATGTGCGGCGTCCGGACCAGCTGCAGCATCATTTGCAGCGGACTGTAGCCGCCGGCGGTCTTCATAGTGGTCTGGCGGGACAGCATGTTGTTCCGCGCCTCTGCCATCAGCTGCAGCACCTCCTCCTCTGGCAGCACCCGGCGGCCGTTCCAGCGCGCGCCCCGGCGCAGCACGGCACACGCCTCCGGGAACCGGTCCTGCAGCACCAGCCAGCGGGGCGACTCGGGCATCAGCCAGAAGTTGAACAGGAAGATAAGACACGGCACGGCGTACGCCAGCTGGAGTAGCCATCTCGTGCGGATTAGGTACGAGCCGAGCGCGACGAGACAGGTGCCAAAGGCGAATGGCATGAGTGAGACGAGACCGATCGCAGCGCGTCGCTCGCTGCTGCACAGCTCCATCATCAGCACGTACTGGCTGCTGATCATGGCCGACATGGCGACACCCGTCAGAAAGCGTACGGCCGCGAAGCTGGCGTAGTCGGTGACGAGTGCGACGGTGAACGCGCAGGCGATCAGCAGCAGCATGGCCGGCAGGAAGACGGGCCGCCGGCCGAAGCGATCGGCCAGCTGGCCGCTCACCACCGAGCCGAACAGGCCGCCGATCATCAGCCACGACTGCAGCAGCGAGAGCAGCGGCTTGCGGCCGCACACCAGCGTCCACTCGGTCACCACCGTCGATACGTACACGGAAGGATCGAACGCCCAGCGCTGACAGGCGGCGGTCGAATTGGCCGCGTGGCAGCGCGGCGTATCGGACGGCAGCGAGGCGAAGGTGGCGTTGGCGGCGAAGCCGTCGGAGCATTTAAACTTGGGCGTGGCACCGACGAACATCATGGACATGGAGAAGACGGGGAAGAGCAGCCACATGACGGACATGTACCCGATGAGCAGCGTTTGCCAGCGGCCGGTGCCGCAGCATCGCTCCAGCACGTCCTCGAAGAGCACCTCCGCCTTCTGCTCGGACTTCTCCTCGGCCTTGCCGCCATCTGCCGTCCCCACCATCGCAACAGCTTACTTGGTCACGAGCATTCCCCAGCGGTGTCCGCGTGCGTCGGGCTCAGCGACGCGTCACGCTCCTCTCGGCGCACTCCGTGATCCTGGCCCACGCACACGGCAGGCTCACGGAGGCTCCGCGCTCCGTCGCCGCACCGCCGGACAGGCGCGCGTGCTTCACGTCCGTCGTGTTACTGGTCGGCAGAACCTGCCTCTGCCACCCAACGAAGGCGAGTGGCTTTACAGCGCCGTTTGGCCGGCCGCCGCGACCCGTCCGACCGGTCTCAGTGGCGCCCGCCGCACTGCAGCGGCCGTTTAAGGAACCTCCTCCAGATGCACTTGCCACGCTTCTGTTCTGGAAATATAGATGTGCGTGCGTGCCCAGTGTGCAATATGCATATGTTAGGGGCGGTAGCCGAAGTTAAGAACGGGTACAGCAACAGTAAACCTCTCCCAGTTCCCGCAAAGCTTAACCAAATTGTGTGTAAAGTAAAAAGTAAAAATACATATATAATAAAGTATAAAGTAAAAATGTCAATAAGTGAAAAAACACAGGCGCCCATACGTTTACGCGCAGAGGACCGGTACTAATGTGTGGCTTATAGCGTGCATAGTACGCATAAAGTAAAAATGTAGATACAGTAAAGAAGCGCAAGTTTGCTTCATCTATATAGCTCCCTGTACAGAATGCCGTTTTCGCAACACATGTGCTTCGCTGCCGATGGCGTAGCTGCACCACAGAGGCGACCCAGGGAGGGAAGCAGTTGGGGGCAGCCAGGTCATTTAAACGTAAACTGGAACAATCCTTCGGCGTGGGTATTTCGACCACTGATACCACCCTTGCCATTAGGCAAGGGCTGGAAAAGGTGGAAAGGCGTATTGCTCGCGCGCATTTAGGCATCGGACTGACAAAACGATGACCGTAAGGTCAACAAAGATACAGATATGAAGACAAGTACAGAGTGCAAATAACAGCAGTTTCTCAGATCGTAAAAAAGTTGGGGTTAGTCTGATTTATTGAATGATAAAACGTGGCGCGAAAAGCAGACTTATGGAGCATGTCTTTTAAGCCATATTACTAAGTTTAAAGCATTATTTCATCGGGTGTTTTAGATACGCGCGAATGATGAAGGAGCTCAAAGAAAAATTCAAAATTATTGATAGCCCTCAGCACCGCTTACGGATCCTTACGTTGACGTTATTTACGTTAGAGAGAACCGCCGAGTTTTTCGGAGTGGTGCAGTAGCACATGGTTCGTCGCAACTTCGAACTGAAAGAGCACGGAATTTCACTAGAGATGTTTGCCTACTCGACGAGGAGAGAATATATGAGGAGAAAACCCAAAAGATAGCTTCGTATTACGAATTAGATGCCATAATTGAGATATGTCCCGGAAAGAAGGTCTATGTGTCTTTGAAAGATGAAAATGGCGATAACGTAAAAAAATCAAAAACGTCTGATTCGAGCCAATGTGTGTGAGATTTACCGACTGTACACGGAAGAGGAAAGCAGCCCACTAGTCGGATTTTCCAAGTTCGCCTAGTGTCAGCCCAAAAGCACTGCGTCCTGATGGGTAGCTGCGGCGCTCAAGCAATTAGCGTGCTTTTTTCATCAGAACGCGAAGCTGATGGTAGGATCTCGTGGCCTGTAGGATTTATAGCTTCTGATTGACAGTCAATGCCCAAACAGAGGACATTTTGGATTCGTTCGATGGAATCAGATTTAGTAGCCAGTGGGTGAGCACCGATCGCTGTACATAACTGAACTTGTTCTGCCAATGGACGAGCTGTGGGCCAAATTGTCCGAAGTCATAGTTGCACTGACGTGCAGAATGTATGCTTTTCCGTACTAAAGGGAGAGGTCCTTCGGGCAGAGGATGTGCTTAGCATCATATTGACTACGGTCAAGACTCCAAAGGGACACTTAAGGTTCGTAAAGTAACCCGGCGAGTGCTGACTCACTGTCCTTGAGGTAGCGTCAGATGTTGGGAGGGAAGTAGCTGTTGCTTGATTTCCAGAGCTTTGATAAATTAGAGCGAGTTATACTGAGTCACTGGCGCACTTGGCCGACTTCCACCTGCATGCCACCCGTCGCGTTGTTAACTTTAGTGTCGTTTCACAATGTGCTGATCTTCTTCTCAGCAAAAATCGGCGTTTTCACTGTTTTGTTTTTTTTTTAGTTCTGTTCCGTTTTTTATGATCACAGGCAAACTAAGAAGCCTTTCGCCTGGGCTTCGGCAGCAGAACAAGACAAAATGAGGGGCCCAGGCTTGACTCCACCTGGGGGGGAGATTGATTGATCTCGATGGTTGAATGATTGATTAAGTATAGAGTCCTCATCTACAAAACATTCCATTCACACGATGACAAAACATTTTTGGCAACAACAATGGACCGATACTACCAGAACACAACTTTATGATATCAAACCAGACATTACCACTTGGCCATCAACGCATCGTAAAGACCAACTGGAGGAGAAGGTGCTGGCCCGTCTACGAATCGGACACACTACACTCACACATAGTTACATATACTTAAGACAACCTCGTCCTCACTGTCAGCCGTGCGATCATCCACTTTCGGTTTAACATATTTTTGTTGAGTGCACAAAATACCAAGAGCACCGCAAAGATACGCAGGCCTTTTTGTCGTAATCAAAATATCGAGTTTTCTTTAAAAAACGTCCTTGGCGATGACCATCCTGAACTGCTTAACATTGTCTTTCACTTTCTCAGGCTTACCCGCTTGTTTCAAGCTTTGTAAATGTCAATAAACGTACCCTTTTCTTCACGTACATAATTACACCGATTTGAAATAACATCATCCAGGCGTGAAATGTTCTGAACAGGCCGAAACGCCTCAAACAAATAAACTAAACTAAACTATTGTTAATACAGGGATCACACATGCTTTCGTCAATCCATTCGGTGGCCACACACCCGTCTGGCACGACCTCAGCAAGTGGTTTGCTCCTTTTGCGGCTCTCAGCCAAGGAGTCCTTTTTCGCATCGTCGTTCTCGTCGCTTTTCCGTTCGCACTAGCTCCAAACACACCTTCTCGCTTAATTTTTTTGTTCCTATCTCGCTCCCCTAATATGGGGAAGCGAAGCAAGCGCAAGAAGGATGATACTGACACGGACTCGAACTCGGCCTCTGACCTTGATAATGTCCTGCACATAGACCACGAAAGTGCCGCCAGCCCTGCTTTGGCTGCCACTTCGTCTAATGACCTTCGCGAGCCTCAGGCCATGACCGTTGGTACGCACACTTCCACCGCGGTGGGTGGACAGCAGACTTCGTCTCCGTCCAACGCCCCTGGTTCCGACCCTCGCTGGTCTTTGAACACTCCGGTGCCTGCTCACCCTGATGCTGACTCTCTCTCGACAATGACCAGTGTTCGCCAGCCCTCTGAGCCAATTCTGGATTCTCTCGGCTCGTACGTTGTCGTCCAAACTTGTGATGAAAATGTGTCGTTTCGAAAGATCAACGTTTTTCGCCATTAAAGCAAATCAAGGCTATCTGCGGTCCATGCGAACTCAAAATTGAAGCACCAGCAAACGGATCACTCATCATTACAACAACCACTCGCGCACAAACCAAAGCCCTACTCAAAACAGCTGAATTTTGCGGCAAACAAGTGAAAGTCTCCCTGCACCATGCCAGAAACACCAGTAAGGGCACCATCTTCGCGCCTGAACTCCGCTTCAAGACGGAGGACGAGATCCTGGCGGAGCTCAGAGATGAGCAAGTTTGCCATGTCCGTCGGCTGACGACTTTCAGAGATGGTCAGCGTCGCGACACCAGCCTGCTCGTTATCACTTTTGCTGCCACCCGACTTCCAGATTCGCTCACCGCTGGTTACCTTCGTTATAAAGTAAGAGTATTCATTCCAAATCCACTCAGGTGTTTTAAATGTCAACGGTTCGGACACGGCAGCAAGTACTGCAAACAGAGTGCCAGATGCTTGAAGTGCGGCGAGACTCCTCACGAGGGATCTGCCTGCACATCACCCCAGAAATGCCTGGGCTGTGGAAGTGCTGATCACGCCACCAACTCTTCTCAGTGTCCCACGTGGAAAAAAGAAAAATAAATTTGTTCTGAAAATGCAAAGACAGGTGTGTCGCACCTCGAACCACGGCGCACCGTTGAATCCAAAATGTCGTCGCAGCCCAGAAAAACATATGCACCAGTAGCAAAAGCCACGATGGCCACATGTGCAACACAGACCGACTCCATCGCCCATCTGCCTCCCCTGAAACTTCTCAACCTCCGCCAGTCGGTTTCACCTGAGTCAGCTACACAGACCCAGACGAAAAATGCCGTTGAGTCGCCCCTGGCTGGACGCTCGGATGCCCAGGCGCCCGTGCACCCCCGTCCCCAGGTTGGCCGGCGTTCCAGCCCGCCGGCTGTGCGTGATTTACGTGCGGGTCAGGCCGTCCAGCGTTCTAGCCCCCCCCCCCCCCCCCCCGCCCGCTATGAACAGTCGGCGGCCTGGACCTTCTGACCATCACACGAGCATTACCTCCCCTCCTCCCACCACAACACCTGTCGAAACACGCCCGAACCAAGTCCGCCGGTCCCGTCCATCGGTGAGGGTGGCAATGGGACGGCCTCGGTCTGTTTCGTTCGGGCGATTCCCATCAACTGGTGGGAATGGATCCTTTCATCACTAAATGTCTTTCATCTTACAGTGGAATTGTCGCCGTCTCATTTCAAAAGGGTCCGAAATGAAAGCGCTCTTATTGACCCAGACTTCACACACCACCTCCTTGTTAAAATCGTCAATCTCTATCATATATAACACACACATGATATGAATATCAAATTTCTATGGATTCCAGGACATACAGGCATCATGGGCAATGAACGGGCTGACCAACTAGCCAAGGAAGCTTTGACAGACCCACACATCATGGAGATCCCTGTTGACCATGCATCTACAAAACATTCCATTCGCACAATGACAAAACATTTTTGGCAACAACAATGGACCGATACTACCAGAACACAACTTCATAATATCAAACCAGACATTACCCCTTGGCCATCAACGCATCGTAAATACCGACTGGAGGAGAAGGTGCTGGCCCGTCTACGAATCGGACACACTGCACTCACACATAGTTACATATACTTAAGCCAACCTTGTCCTCACTGTCAGCCGTGCGATCATCCACTTTCGGTTTAACATATTGTTGTTGAGTGCACAAAATATCAACAGCGCCGCAAAAACATGCAGGCCTTTTGTCGTAATCAAAATACCGTGTTTTCTTTTTAAAAAACGTCATTGGCGATGACCATCCTGCACTGCTTAACATTGTCTTTCACTTTCTCAGACTTACCGGCTTGCTTTAAGCTTTGCAAATGTCAATAAATAACCCTTTTCTTTACCTACATAATTACACCAATTTGAAATAACATCATCCAGGCGTGAAATGGTCTGAACAGGCCGAAACGCCTCAAACAAATAAACAAATATCGCTAATATACTTTCCGGATTCATTAACAGTGCGGTGTTTCTTGCTTTTCGTGATCCGTCCCTCCCTGGACGCGCTTCCCTGCCTGTCAGTCCGGGCCGGCATCACCCCGATTCCGGCACCGTAGTTTCAAACCGGAGCAGCACAACCAGCGCAGAAGTGCTAGTCCCGGCCACCCGGCCGCAACCAGACGGTTGACAGTCCGAGCTCTGATGTGCAGGTGATTACGCTTGTGTTGCAAACACCCGGTGAACACCCGGTGAATACAGCCACTAACTGGCGATAGAACTATTGAGTGCAACATTTTTCTGATTCTATATAAACACACACATATATATATATATATATATATATATATATATATATATATATATATGGATATGTATATATATATATATATATATATATATATATAGTATGCATATATATGCATATTATGTATAGCCTGAAAATGCATCTGCTGTGCTGTGTGCTGCGAGCTATTACAAGAAGTACACATATCTCTTTATATCCATCAAATATGCCTGACGGGTGACGGGTGCCGTCGGGTTACATGCAACAGCCTATGGCTGCGGCGCATAGCATTATTGTGCCTGACGCATGGAACCTACCGCGTAGGTAGCGGTCCAAGGCTGGCCATCCAACGCGCCCAGAGGTAGGATCAGGCACTGTGTTAGGTTCTTGAGTTGTGATGCTGGCGGCCACTGTTGTGCGGGGCCGGCAATGCCGCCTCAGGACCAGCGCAGCAACGATAGCATAGTAACATTGCGAGCACCGCTGATTGGGAAGCAGTTGTGCTTAAAAGCGGGATTGTAAGAATTATAATGATAAGTGCCATAATGGTGAGCTGTACTGCCCAAAGGCCCTGATATGACAAAATCTATAAAACTTTTTTGATTGATCTTGAAGAGCCTATGACCCTATGAGGCTATGACTTGAAGACCCGACAGACCTATGGCCTAGGTAACCATGCTCCCTAAAACCACTTGCACGAAGGGTTCTTGGCAGAAGGTGAATACAAATGTTTTATCACTGGCTTCACTGAATAAATAAACCTCAAAAATCTTGCTTTCACATCACAAAACTTGGAAAATAAATATTTGAAACTTCAATATGACATATTTTTCTATTCCTCATCAAGCCCTGTAATTGATAACTTTAACTTTCATCCATTGACCTCAGTGTAGGAAAGGTACACCTAAGCAGCTGAAGTGAAATGGGCAGCTTTAGAAGGTGCATCAGTATCTGAAACATACGCAGCCTTGGCTCAGGGCAATACAAACTATCAATGGACCTTAGATTGTCCCAAACCATGCCCCAGGTATGCACATTTTTATATAAATGGAACATATTGTATTTATATAATATTTATGTACCCCTTGTACTCAACATTTGCTCATATTGTCACGAGCAAGTTGTGTTGATACAAATTATGCAATGATGTTGTGTAACAGATATCGCGCTGAGCGCGGGGCTACAACTAGCATTCAGAACATTGCAATATTTGACAAAAAAACATCAGTTTCTATAAATGTCACCAATCTGAAAACTTCCCTTGCATAAGCAGACATTCTATAATGTTGAAATTGATTTGATAGCCCTGTATCCTACGTGATCTAATTATTTCAGCATGAGACTTCTCATAAATCATAAAGATTATTTATCTTGCTGACTAGCTGTACATTTCAGGTACAACACAAACCAACGCACCCATTAAATACATCAACCACAGCATTTGCTGCTTACATTGGATACATTTACCAAGCACAGGTTATTGTTCAATGCCAGGTTTGTGCTGCATGCAGTTGCATGGAGCGATCGCATTTTGTGATGGTGGCCTCCTCCAACAATGTTGAAATGCACTAGCAAATATTGGCTTGCCCTTCTCATATTGTTGCTAGAATATATTACAAAACAAACGAAGGTAAAAGTGACTATCACATAATGATGACCTGCTTTGGGCATTATTTGATGGCACTGGTTGAACTTCTGAAGGAAAAACACAAAACTACAACTTTAAATTGCCTTAGATCAAAATGAGGTGTCCAGACACAATGAAAAACACACATTAGGTGGAGGTGAGGTAGGGTAGTCCTCAGCACAGCCCACCAATGTGCAACACACATTGATTCTTCTGATCTGGAATAAACATGGCTTATGATTTCACACAAGTTGAATTATGCCAGAAAACTCAGCCAATTTTTGACATCAGATGACCTTTTCTAAACAGTGCAGGCAGATTACTCCTTTGGTGAAATGTCATATCAGGTATGCGCACAACATTGCATCATACCAAACACTTCCATTACATTATAGTGTCTTTCATGTCTCAATAAACACATCAAATGCAATCACACGGCTGTGCTGAACTGACAATTACTGGTTGGCCCATTTCATGGGTCGTAATGCCACTGTGGACAAAGGCTATCAATGCATATGTTGAATATTCAAATGCCAATCAGACAACGATCTCAATATTCATGTATTAAAAAAAGACCCCTAGCTCCAACATAAATATGCTTGAGCACGCCTTGGGCAATCACTTCGCATGCAGCATTCCACAACCATTCAACAGCCGGTAGCCTAGGCCACAACATTCATAACTGGCAAGTTGTACAGTAACTGAATCATTGCAATATCAGTTTTGTTTCAGAATGTTTAAATGAGTCATTATATGTAAATTGAGACATAATGTGACTTGGCAAAGAACAACATACATCTGATTAGCCCAGAGGTCACATGTCTGCAGTCACAAATCCTTTGTGCACACAAGGAAGTTGATATACCTTGGGCGCCGTGCACTTCGCCCCAATAAACTTTTCGCCCGCCTGTTTCCAACAATGTCTGTGAAGTCTTGCGAGTGGATGTTATGCTCGTTTGTTCTGTAGATCATATCCATCGGTCAATGATCTAAACTTTTGGAAGCGCACGGTATCGGAAGTGGCACATCTGTAGAGCTAGGTGTCGTTCTCGCTGATTGGCACCACACGGTATGGCTGGTATAAGCGAGGGTTTTGCCTCAAGTTGTTGCAAGTTGTGTCCTGCGTCTCACGACATGCCAACCACGCCAAACAAGAGCACTGCCAACGCTGTCATGCTACGGAAGCAAGTTGAAGAAAACAAGGATTTTGAACGGCCAGCGTAGTACTTTTAGCAGAATGTGACCTAAACACTTAATCAAGCTGAAATATTCCAGCTTCTTGGAAAAGTATCCGCCTCACGTCGTCCGCGCAAGACTATGGTTTCGGCGAAAGACACTATTGGTGTCATGGAGAACTTCCCACATGCCTACGCATACTCGACCAGCACGCCACGTCCATTGATGACCCTCAGCGGGGCCAGGCCAGTATGCAAAACAGTAGAAAACACACCGCGGAGTTTTGAAACACACGCTGCGGTCTGAAAAAAAAATCAGAAACGTTAACCAGTGGCAACATTACAGCTTCTACTTCTCTAGTCTGTCAGCAAAATCTAGGAATTTTAACGCCAGCTTTAAATTAGTACGCTGCTTCAACTGGTCCATTTCCGGTGGCTGCGAGAAGATTCTTGCAGCCTCACAATCATCTCCTTCCCCGCTCCCCATCCTAATTGCACCACAAAGAACGAGCATGTTGTCCGCTAAACCCATGGAGCAGATATACCTTTCTCAACAAAAGTGAGTCAGGTGCCCCGAATCCAGTAAAAAAAGCTTTGTTAATGGGCAGGTGCCTGATGATTTGTGTTCCCAGTGCGTTCCAGTTCCCAAGATCCGCAATTAGCGCATCTTTTCTATTCCCAATTGCATTAACTATGCATAAATTGGACGCGAACGATGCGTCTCCGCGCACCTGCGCTTCTCCTTCAATAATTTAGAAGGTCCAACACAGTGAACACAAATTCCGAAATTTCCCGAATTCAGTGAATGTGAGTGAACATACCACCCATCCATTCATACATCAAGCGACGATTTAGCAAGGATTGGAGTAGTTTGTGCGATTACCAGAGCCTATGACGAGTGGATTATATGTACGAGACGTTAAAGCGCCAGAGGTCACGGCAGATGTCGGATGATGGGCGCCAAACATGCACCTAACTCTCGCACCGCGTTTTGTGAATATAGGAGAATTCCATATTTCTGTGTAAGGCACTTACGGCGCATGAGAGACGACGCACTAACCTAAACGCGGCACCTTTCGATTAGATATTCGTGTAAACTCCTCTAGCGCGTTGAAAGCAAAGGATACAAAATTACGCACTGCCGTCAAAATACACAGAAACATCTATTTTTTCACTGCGTGAATGTGACATCGTGTAGCTGTGTAATGCGTAATTGCACAGAAATAGCTTTCGTGTTTTTCCAACACGAGAATCAGGGGAGAGCTGGCAACTCCTGGTAGTTTGGTAGAAGCTGGCAATTAAGCCATAGGATTCGCAATTAGCGCAACTGTTTCATTTTCCTGAATGAAAGATCAGGCACGGTGCGATAGGGTGTTGCGACCTAGCCTGGCGTCAGAAAGTGTTAGATATTGCGCCCACGCCTTTAGGTTATTGAAATCTGAGATGATTTTGGCCCCTTTAATGTCGTGATAATTGTGAAAATATTTAAGGTCAAAATAAATGTGATCGGAAAAGTACTTATGAGCTTTGTTCTGATCTTCAGGCATAATTGCATTCCTACCCGGTAACAAGCTGTGGCAAGAATCTTAGTGCCCACTGCCTTAATTCAACTTAATGTACATTTTTCCAATGAAAATAAAAAAAGTTCTGAAATTAAAGCTTCTTAGATTAACCAAATCCATTATTCTCAGGCCTCCGTCATGTGGAAGCAGATTGACACGGATTTATTTCTTAACTTTTTTCCGCACCAGACCGGATTGAAAGATGGGGAAAAGAGGATTGGCGGGCAGATTGGATCTACGGTTTCAAGCCATAGCATTCGCAACTGCCGCAACTGTTTCATTTTCCTGAATGAAAGAGCAGGCACGGTAACATAGGGTGGTGCGACTAGATGGACTGCACTGGAGCGGACCCTGAAAATTAAATCCGTTCACTGCTCTATAGGGGAGTAAGTGCTCTCCATAGGGTGGGCCCTCTGACATATCGTGCAACCTTCTGCAGTGGCGTTAAAACTTTTCAGTGTGCCAGATGCATTTTTGACGAGACTTTTCAAAACTTTTCAAACACATTTGGTCGAACCTCCGATGCACGAGCTACAAAGCATATCTATTTAGCGTCCCTGTTCACAGGCACGCAGCATTTACAGAGCTTGCTCACAATTCATACCATACTTGTAGGGCTTACATACCTTAATATGATCCAAAATGGACGGTCTCTTTATGAAATAAACATCAAAGCTCCCCCCTCTCCAAAACAACGATGTAAACAATGGCGCAACCAGTATCCCCGACCAATTCATATTGCTGATTGCCAGGCCCAACATTTTCTTAGAATTTGGGTGAACTGAAGGCATCGGCTCAAAAATGTCTACAGAGTCGGTTAAAGGAAATAACCCACCTACTAGTGCTTTTCGCTCACTGATGCATCGGAGCCGCATGATTTGACAGCAATTTAAATCTTCTCTTGAATTCTTTTGAGGACCCCAGCATTTCCATCTGAAGTAGCCGACCTTATGGAACAAATCTCTCTTGACTCCCCGTTGACCGTTACCAAAAGTAATATAGTTGATATGTCACACTTTTGACGTGTCTTCCGCAGCATTCCCAACACACATTTTCAAAATGTTTGTGCGACGAATGTTACGAAAGCGTAACTCATTCTCTTTAAACAAATACATAACCTAACATGAAGTTTTGCAGCGCAATGGCATGAAACGTCATACCAGGGCATTTATTTCTCCCCTATGACACTGATAATAGTGGCTCTTCCCGGAGCGCACTTTGGGTTTGGGAATGGAAGCATCATATGATCAATGCAACCAGATGATTCAAACTTCAACCGATGCGCTTCTCGGCGACAGCCATCGCCCGCCGAACCACTGACAAACATTCCCTTAATCGCGACAGTAGGGGTGCTCATGGTCGTTGCCATGACTGTGGTGGTCGCCACTGCAGGGAAGAAGGATGATACTGTTACGGGCATTGACAGCCGGAAGTTGGGCTCGGAAATCATGGATATCCTTACTATGTCATGATGGCGCTCCAGTGGCACTAGCCAATTACCAGTCCTGGTGCTTCATAATATTTTTTCTTTTTAAATGTGCTTGGAAGGTTGGGTACTCGCTTTAACATAACGAAGTTATTTTTCGTCGGATACGTGTTTTTTACCAACTGTATGTGAGTGGACGTACATAAAAGAACTTTTCCTCGGCAGGGTGATCAGGTTCCTCCTTGTCGTTTAGAAAACTTCATGGAAATACTTAAAATCTTTTAATTTTTCATGACTTCATTCATCGTGAAGAAGGCTATTGAAAGAAAACGAGGCCGGAACTTACCTTCGAAATTGGGTGTCACGCGGCCAGACTTGGTTCGACTGAAGTTTTTGAGTTGGCTCAGGATTGGCTGAAGGATTTGGGGATTAGATTCAGCTCACGACTCATAGCCGTTCCAATCTATTTTATTCCACTCGGCCCAGACCCATTGCTTGCCTTGAATCACTTGACTCATGGCTCACGTAGATTGTTAAACCAAAGACACGATTCATTTCTGGTTTGTTTATATATATATATATATATATATATATATATATATATATACATATGTGTGTGTGTGTGTGTGTGTGTGTGTGTGTGTGTGTGTGTGTGTGTGTGTGTGTGTGTGTGTGTGTGTGTGTGTGTGTGTGTGTGTGTGTGTGTGTGTGTGTGTGTGTGTGTGTGTGTGTGTGTGTGTGTGTGTGTGTGTGTGTGTGTGTGTGTGTGTGTGTGTGTGTGTTACATTTATATATTTTTTAAGTTACGAGATTGTTTTTTTAAACATATTTTGCTAAAAGAAATAACAGCGCACTCAGTACAGATAATCTTTTTTTCATGTTTTCCCATTAATTCTGAGACAGCTATTGCTTCTTCTCGATGTTCGTTTGAAATGGTACCAAAGCTCATACAAACAAGGCATAGATTTCATTGAGATATGACTTGGTACTAGTTATCCTCTCAACGTTTCATCGTTCAATGGACATTTTCTGTGGCGACGGTTTTAGACGATCGATATGATCGCGCAACTGTGAAACTCACGTTTTCTCGTGACTATTCAAATATGGACCTCATGCCTATGTACCTGTTTTTGTTTGTTGTACCGGTGTGGCGGAAACATGCTGCATACATATCATAATACCAATCTTAACATTTACGCATTGCATATACTTATCATTGACAGGCAACAACGCTCATCCGCGGCACGCAAAACCTCTACACTCTCCGCCCTGATGATGGCCCCCCCCCCCCGTACAAATGGAGGGTTCAACGTGCATTTGTTTGCCTGATAGTGAAAGGATCCTATTTGCGGACGTTATTCAGTGGTCAGATGCACTGCCAGTGCTGCTAATCCTATATTCTATCGATAAGACAGTGCTGTTAGCGTTAATCATCGTAGAATGGCCAGGAGAAAGGAGAGATAGATGTGTCATGTTGGCAACATGCAGTACATCTATTGATTATTGGTTACTGTAGCGGCCACACCCATTCTCCGACCTGCAACGCGGCGAAGAAGCAGCTCCTGAGATGCGTGCATATATAGCGGTTCTACACGGTGCAGATATAGCGGTTCTCCAGCACTACGCACAGGTGTATTCATGCCAGGGATGTTCATGCATCATCGTGCCGGTTTCTGCGATAGTACAGCATACCATAGACATAGAAAAATAACAGTCATTTCGCAGCAAGATAATCCCAGGGCATTTAACCGCATCATGCATCATGCACAAGTATGACACAATAGCATAACTCAGATCCATATACAAATCAAGTACTGTCCTCAATGGGCTCATGTGGTGCACTGCCGGCTAATCTTGCGGGGGAAGCTCACACGAAGGAGAGTGACAGGAGGTGAAAACGATGCGACAGAGACAAGCAAAAAAGGATGATAAATGAGTTTAGGAAACAAAACTGAAAATGCATGTCCGAAGCCTACAGTTACTGCCAATTCAATGATTGAATTCACTGCCGATGTAGCCAATGTATTATATAGATGAGACGGTACTGCTATCCGTATTCCTTGCAGACTGACCAGAATAACCAGAATGAAATATAGAGGTTTTGACATTTCGGCTGTCTTTATCGTAACGAAAGCCCTTTAATGGCGAGTCACAGCTTTTTTCAAGTAACCAGCACTTAGGGGATTAAACTAGGAGGGATTTTCAGACATTACTACCCTACAGTGTACATCCGATTTCAATCCATTAACGATTAGTAACGATTTTAAATATAAAGGCATTGCATATCAACGCCAGGCATCACGCGTACCTGTAGCCGATTTTAAGCTAGCACACCTCACGCATTCGGACGCGAATCACGTTCGCATAGTCGGTCATTATTAGCTTGTGCATTTAAGTCTGGTTTCCGACATCGTTTAAAGGGGAGTTATATGATTTTGATAAGGGATTGATATCAATATAATTCAACTAACTTTTTGTTTATTAAAGGGAGTTTTACATGGAGTTTTAAATTGGAATAGCCGCCTCGAAAAGCTTTCGGTGCTGTCCACAATCCGGCCCTTAAGACCAAAGTCCCTCTAGTTTCTGAGTTACACGCCCGCAAAAATGGGGAAAAATATGTCGGGGAGAGTATTTCAGAATCAACTTGGCGCTCGTGACGTCATAATATCATTCATATCCTGCCATTCCATAACCCATGCGCCGAGGAAGGCCAAAGAACATATAATTGTCGAGGCCTTAATATCTGGCGTTTGTTATAAGCGGCCTTTTTACATCAGATCTGATGCTCTCTTCAGAATCGTCCAATGTGAAACATTCCCTTTACGAATGGATTCACTTACTTTTCTGTCTGGATGGTCCTGTGCTTTGCAGACGACTTTAGGCTCCAAAAAGGATACAGGCTCCGTACCTCTCTGGATTTCAGCCTGAGTGTTTTTGTCAAAAAATGGTTGCTGGGAATTCCCATTTCCCAAAAGCACAAAACCCGTGTTTTGTTTATGCCCCTTTTGTTCACTACTTGATGCATTGTTTAGAGCCCTGTGAAACGTGTTACGAATTATGTTGTGCTTGGTGTAAATTAAATGCGCAAGGTTCGGAGCGCAGAAGTTCCTAATTGATTAGTGATTTGCTTTTCATTTAATTTGTTTTTAGTTACATTTCACCATTTTATTTGTTTATTTATGTATTTTTATTCACTAAACTAACTCCAGAAAGTACTACCTGATGACTTATCTAGTTAAATGGAGCATGTTACGATTTGGATTGTGCTTAGTGAAAGCTGGATGCCCAGATGCGCAGTCCAGAATTATACGAGAGTTTGTGTTTGATAAAGAGCTCCGTTTTAACGTGATGCGGTTGCTCTTTTTTCCACCGTCAATAGTATGTCCAAGTATGGGACCCTTTGCCGTACCCTGCATGCTCCATCGTAGTCTAAATTGGAACGCTTCCGTACCCCACAAAAAATTTCAAGGGTATACTACCCGCGCTTAGAGGCCCCAGCATAATCATCGATGTAGGCGGCTAAGAAAGTTAATTTCAATGACCTGGCGACCAGGGGCTTCGTTTCAAATTGGTTTCACGCCATTAGTGCTGCATCAAAATTTCTGCCGACAGGAGCGCTACCTCACGTCTGTAAATGTTTAAGTGCGACATTAGTGGTACCGAATACTAGCATGAAGGTGTTGAACTGCTGCGCATAGTTCAAAACATTAGTGTTACGCGACAAAGCTCACAATGCAAAAACATGTACCTGCCATTTTCTCCGCTGCAAGGATTTATACCGTCATTACTTATTCACGACATTGCTTTTGCTGCAAAGACTTATCATCGGTATTAGTGTTACACGACAAAACTGATGCTTTGAAAATGTGTGCACACAATTTCTTCCGCTAATACACTGTGTATACGCTGATACACATTTCTTCCGCTGATACAGATACACAGCTATTACTTAAACAAAAGTGAACTTCTCCTGCAAACACCTATGTGCGAAATAAGTGCAACATTGTAAAACGTATATTTCAAAACTGTATAGCAGTCATTACTTCTACCGCAAAACATTTCACCACCAGTGCTCTACACGGCACGTCGTCTACTGGAAAAATTTATGCGCGCCATTAGCGCTACAGCAAGAACTTACGATAAAACTTTTGTTCCACAAATGATGACAGGTATATGTTTTTGCAGTGTAAGTTCCGTCGTATAGCTCTTATATCTTGCACGCATTTTTACAGCAAAGTTATTGTCGCGCGTCAATACAGGCTGTACAAGTTTTTGCCGTGTATGTAATGACGTGTATGCCTGATTTGCGCATTTTGTCGTGACTCCCTTCAAATGAGTCTAAAATATGATTATCAGAGACTAAATAGCTCCGTTTAATAAAAAGTTGTGTTATTACCACAAAATCTCCGGAGCTCTGTTTCGTTATTATCATATGTGGTTCCACTTAACCAGTCACATGCCTTGCACCAATGGCACTGCATCGGCATGCTAGGGATCTCATTTGCTCTCATATCTTCCAGAAAGCCCAAAAATTGCTCTCACTCCTCCGCCTGTGCATAGGTCCTTTACAAACCAGTTTTGATCGGGATAAATTCGCCGTTTACGACTCGAGCTATGCGTCCCCCTGGATACATGACTATAGCTGTGATATCACTGGCAGCAAGATGAAGGTCGGAAAGAGTCAACCTAATGTTTCTCCGTCCGTCTCCTCGGGGAACGCGTTGCAATACCTCGAGAAAAGCAGCTTGTCGATGTTCTTGTCTCGAGCATTTCGTTTACTAATGGGACGCATAGCTCTTAACCTCTTTGTCGAAAGACCTTGAAAAATACCTCGAACAAAAAATAGGTGTCTTCTGACATCTCACAGAACGTCATCGTGTACCGTGCGTCCCGCGTTCCGCCGCCTATAACCTGTATTATTTCTTTGCAATTTTTTTTTCGGCCATACCTGGGTGAAATGGACCGCTGCGAGCTGTTTTAAGTGCTCCGATAGCAGACGTTTTCGCACGTGAGCTGTTCAAGAGCAAGGTTCGTTGTCCCTTATAGGTCTGCATTTCTTGAGGTTTCGAATTCTGATATTGCACCCCCTTCCCTTACGACCCAGTGGTGTTTCAACGCGCGCTTTCAATTGTCAAACGTGTTACAACGCACGTAGTCGACAGTCTTGCGGCCGGACAAGGCGCGCAAGAGCGGCAATAGTTCAGGTGCTTGGAATGTGGGATTATATCACCGCTGTTTGCAATTAGGATTGTCCTCTCGGTCTTGAAAATAAGAATAATAAATCGGTTTGCAGTGGGCCCAAGTTCCATCAAAAAACGCGTGCCAACCCATACAAACACCATTGCCAGTGAGGCCGTAAACTAAGCGAGCCTCACCGTCCACTGGACGAAAATTGCGTAGTTTTAGCTCCCAGACCCAGTCATTTACGCTTTTGATATGGCTAGCTTTGCACTTAATAGTTGCTGGATCGTGCAGGTGTCAGAAAGAACACTTTAAAATAGCTTTCCTGGGATATGTCCAACATGTGCACGCGTGATTTTTATCATCTGAGGGCTGAGATGCAGCATAATGGGTCATGTAAATGACGTCAGCGGTTGCAATCGTTAGATGACACGATTTCCTCAGAAACTGGTGGCGAATGATAGCTATCAAAAGGGGAAAACACAGAACCAGAAGTCATCACATGTCCTCAAAGCAAGCGAAACTCAGTTTTTTTCTGCTGAAAGACCTTTGCTCTGGCGACTTCCCAGCCTTCTAACGATATCAAAAGTCAAATTATCAACAGACGCTTTCAGTGAAGCCGGTTTCAGTGAAAAACCTCAACATCAGACACCAAAAAGGTTTTCATTGCGGTTTTCAACATTTCACAAATCACACGGGCGCATCATAGGACCCACGCCACCCTCCGACTATGCCATAGACCTCAGGGGTGTTCATACATCAGCCTCCGCCGTCAGCCTTCCGCTGACCTCGGAAGCATGCTCGCCGTTGGCGCAAAGCATGTTTGTCACCCCGTGTTATGGTGTTCGGCGATGATTAATGACAGCCGCAGGGGGCTACGCAGTGCAAGCGCACTTTTTTGACACAAATGCGGTTCAAGGCTGGCATGAACGGATGCTCAACAGTCGGTGGTCTGCGCATGATCTTCATGGGGATGATTGTCAAACTTGATCTGCATTGCGTCCAATGCAGGCGTTTTCATCGCTGGCGGGCCTTTAAACGCGCTCACGCAAGATTGAGTGAGTGGTGCTCAAATTGGCTGAACGATTGTTTAAAACGGTCCTTTCCGAAGGAGCTCTTGGTGGAATGAGCGCATAAACCAAAATTATAACATGTGAAAGGAAACACGACATATTTGGGAAAGGTGCACAATTGTGCCCGGGAACACAAAACTTTTAAAACACGTGCTGCATAATTAAGTGTGAAGCTCCATCCTTTCATAGCGCCCACCTCGCCTCAATGTGAACACCACGCCCAGCTGTAGAGAACTGCGACATTAAGAGGCCCACTTCGCGCACCACAAATTCGTGGCAGGATCGAACGAGTCGCGAACAAAATATATCGTCAATGGTTATAAATACTAAGCATAATTTTTTTCATAACACAGCTTCCGTTGATGCGGGTTGATTTGTTGCCTGTCAGGGAGCGCACAATTTCTTGCCATAAAGGGTTCAGCTAGTCATGATAATCGACCTGGCCTACGCAAATGCCATTACCTAGTCGGTGTGCTTCAAGTTTAATATCTTTGATGCGTACTCCACGATTTTGAGTTCTGGTAGCAAGCTTCATATGTCCTCTAAACTCTGCTTTGTTTTGGGTTATTTGCTGTATGTTTTGACATCATTTGGCCAGGTTTTCAGCATCTTCCTGAGTGCACTAAATTATATTATTCTGCCACGACGTTCAAAAGGTAAATGAATGCAAATCACTTTTCGTTTACTTGCTCAAATGTAACTTACCCGGCTAGTTACCGTAACTAACCAGGTACGTTTGAGGAATCATTGACATGGATTATATCCCATACACGTCATGTTCACATGTGTAATCAGAGCGCCCTGCGGGTGCGCCCACTGAGACGCCGCTACAGCCAGCTCACGGATCGTCAGCGCCCTGGCACGCCTCATTGGTGCGGGTGCGTTCGGCGGTCGGTGCAGCGGAGACCGGCTGCCCATCTACATCGGCCACCGTCTCCGGCATCGGGCGGCCGTTGGTCTCGGGCAGGAGCAGGCCGGCGAGGCCGCCCAGCAGGGCGAGGCCGGCGAACACGGCCGACGGCGCGCTCTCGTGCAGCTCACTCACCAAGTCCACCACGAACGGCGCGAGGGCGGCGCCCACTCGCGACGCCAGCTGCCGCAGGCCGCACGCCAGCGAGCGGACCTCAGTGGGCATCAGTTCGGCAGTGAACACCACTATCGTGTTAAAGGCGGAGGATGCGCCGATCTTGGCAACCACGCCAAGTACCAACCAGAGCGTGGTGTCCTTCTGCACGAAGGTGAGTAGCATGGCGGCGGCCTGCAGCGAGAGGAGGAGGATCAGCGAGGGTCGCCGTCCCAGCTGGTCCAGAAGGGGAAACACTAAGCTGGAGGGAATGTCGGCGAGACCGGAAAACACCGCCGCCAAATGCGGGCTCGCCGCCAGTTGCGTCGTGTCGAACGAGATACCGAAGTAGGAGCCGGCGATGATGAAGCCGAGAAAGACGGCGATGAGTGTTCGGCGACGCATGTGCGGCGTCCGGACCAGCTGCAGCATCATTTGCAGCGGACTGTGGCCGCCGGCGGTCTTCATAATGGTCTGGCGGGACAGCATGTCGTTCCGCGCCTCCTCCATCAGCTGCAGCACCTCCTCCTCTGGCAGCACCCGGCGGCCGTTCCAGCGCGCGCCCCGGCGCAGCACGGCACACGCCTCCGGGAACCGGCCCTGCAGCACCAGCCAGCGGGGCGACTCGGGCATCAGCCAGAAGTTGAACAGGAAGATAAGACACGGCACGGCGAACGCCAGCTGGAGCAGCCATCTCGTGCGGATCAGGTACGAGCCGAGCGCGACGAAGCAGGTGCCAAAGGCAAATGGCATGATTGAGACGATACCGATCGCGGCGCGCCGCTCGCTGCTGCACAGCTCCAGAACCAGCACGTACTGGCTGCTGATCATGGCCGACGTGGCGACGCCCGTCAGGAAGCGCACGGCCGCGAAGCTGGCGTAGTCGGTGACGAGCGCGACGGTGAACGCACAGGCGATCAGCAGCAGCATGGCCGGCAGGAAGACGGGCCGCCGGCCGAAGCGATCGGCCAGCTGGCCGCTCGCCACCGAGCCGAACAGGCCGCCGATCATCAGCCACGTCTGCAGCAGTGAGAGCAGCGGCTTGCGGCCGCACACCAGCGTCCACTCGGTCACCACCGTCGACACGTACACGGAAGGGTCGAACGCCCAGCGCTGACAGGCGGCCGTCGAGTTGGCCGCGTGGCAGCGCGGTGTATCGGACGGCAGAGTGGCGAAAGTGACGTTGGCGGCGAAGCCGTCGGCGCATCTAAACTTGGGCGTGGCGCCGACGAACATCATGGACATGGAGAAGACGGGGAAGAGCAGCCACATGACGGACATGTACCCGATGAGCAGCGTTTGCCAGCGGCCGGTGCCGCAGCACCGCTCCAGCACGTCCTCGAAGAGCACCTCCGCCTTCTGCTCGGACTTCTCCTCGGCCTTGCCGCTCTCTGCCGTATCCGCCATCGCGACAGCTTACTTGGTCACGAGCACTCCCAGCGGTGTCCGCGTGCGTCGGGCTCAACGACGTGTCACGCTCCTCTCGGCGCACTCCGTGATCCTGGCCCTCGCACACGGTAGGCTCGCGGAGACTCCGCGCTCCGTCGCCGCACCGCCGGACAGGCGCGCGTACTTCACGTCCGTCGCGTTACTGGTCGGCAGAACCTGCCTCTGCCACCCAACGAAGGCGAGTGGCCTTACAGCGCCGTTTGGCCGGGCGCCGCGACACGTCCGACCGGCCTCATTGGCGCCAGCCGCACTGCAGCGGCCGTTTACGGAACCTCCTCCAGATGCACTTGCCACGCTTCTGTTCTGGAAATATAGATGTGCGCGCGCGCCCACTGTGCAATGTGCATACGTTTGGAGCGGTAGCCGAAGTTAAGAACGGGTACAGCAACTGTAAACCTCTCCCAGTTCCCGCAAAGCTTAACCAACTTGTGTGAAGTAAAAAGAAAAAAATATAATAAATAAAGTATAAAATAAACATATCACTAAGTAAATAAACACAAGCGCCCATACGTTTACGCGCAAAGAGGACGGGTACTTATGTGAGGTTTTTAGCGTGCATATTGCCCATAAAGTAAAAATGTATATAAAGTAAATAAGTGCAAGTTTGTTTCATCTATCTAGTCCCCTGTACAGAATGCCGTTTTCGCAACACACATGCTTCGCTGCAGATGGCGTAGCTGCACCACAGAGGCGACCCAGGGAGGGAAGTTGTTGGGGGCAACCAGGTCATTAAAACGCAAACTGGAACAATCCTTCGGCGTGGGTATTCCGACTCCTGATACCACCCCTGCCAAGAGGCAAGGGCTGGAAAAGTTAGAAAGGTGTATTGTTCGCGCGCATTTAGGTATCGGACTGACAGAGCGATGACCGTAAAGTCAACAAAGATGCAGATGTAAAGTGAACTACAGAATGCAAATAACAGCAGTTTCTCAGAGCGTAAAAAAGTTGAGATTAGTTTGAGTTGTTGACTGATATAACGTGGCGCGAAAAACAGACTTATGGAGCTGTTTTTTAAGTTATAATACTAAAATTAAAGCATTATTTTTATTGGGTGTTTTATGATTATGATTATTGCGGTTTTAGGGCGCGTCGACTTCTAGGGTCATTTTGCGCCCATAACAGCTAAGTGTTTACCGTGGTGTGTAAATGGCTGTGAATCCTATGTTTCTCAAAAATGAAAACAGCTGTCCGGTGTCAAGCATGCGGGAATCGTCACCAATAAGGTCTGAAAATGTAAGACCTGACGCATCTCGTCCGAAGTAAAGTGCCTGGTCTTCTCTGAACTATGGGCAAGAGTGAATAACGTGGCGAACCGTAAGTGGCGCATCACAGCGAGGACGTTTAGGACGGTCTTCGGCGCACAAAAGGTAGCTATGTGTTGCGTGCTTGTGGCCAATTGGTAATCTGCTGAGGGTTACTTCTTCGCGTCTTAACGTACGTGAGCTTGAAGACCATGGACCCAGTTGTGGCCTGATCATCTTTAACTTATTGTTTACAATGGCGTCCCAGCAGCGTTGCCATTTCCCCTTCACAAAGGTCGCGATTGCAGGGTAAAAGTCCCTTGCCAGCAAGGGTAAAGAACGGGTGAAAGGCGCACGCGCTCCCCGTTTTGCGGCCCCGTCAGCACGCTCGTTACCTGCGATACCCACATAACTCAGTATCCAACATAAGACGACAGTTTTACCAGCAAGATCCAGCGCTGTCAGGCGAACTGAAATATCCTGTATAATGGGACAAGGTGGGTTAAAGGTTGTCAGAGCCAACAGGCTGCTCAAGGAATCGGATAAGACCACGTGTGAGTTGCTCTCACCAACTTCGATGAAGCATGGGGCTTTACTGATTGCAACGAGCTCGGACGTGTAAACTGAGGCGTGTTTCGGTTAAGAAAAGGACCGGGTGGCTTGGTCATTCACAAATACAGCACCAACGCCTACCTCCGTCTTGGGCCAATCAGCATATGTGGCTTGAAAACCTATGTACGACCCGATGTGCTCCAGAGCCTTCGATCTCAGGTTGCATGGGATCGCTCCGTGTTTGCTGGTGCATGAAAGGGATACATCCACTTTTGGTGAGATAAGCTCCCATGGAGACACTAATACGGGACGCGACCTTTGCACACCACGCAAAGTTATGTCGCTTCCCCGGAACAGCTTCTTCATATGGACACCAAATGGAGTAGCGGATGGCCTCCCGATACCTTGGAACTTGCTTTCCACATCACATGAAAAGATTGCTCGGTGAGTCGGATGGTTGGGAAATTGAGCCAGCTTGCAAAAGTACCGCATGCCAAGCATTTCCTTTCTCAGTGCCAACGCCGGTTCATTAACTCCCACTGTAAGGCTAGCAACTGGCGACGTCCTGAATGCCCCCGTCACAATGCGTAATGCGGTATGGTGCGCGGTGTCTAATAAACGTTTGAAGGAGCTCGGCGCGCGGTCATAAATAAAACAGCCATAGTCAAGTTTCGAACGTATAGGTGAGCGGTATGGCAGTAACAGTGTTCTTCTGTCCGCTCCATAAGATGTTCGAGACACATACTTCAGTATCTTCAATGCTTTAAGCAGTTGTCACGTAGGGTTTTTCAAATGTGACCCATACGATAAACGGCTATCAAATTGCAGACCCAAGAAGCGGGCACTGGATTCGTTCGGGATGGTCTGGCCGTATAGCCTTAAAGCCATAGCGGGGCATTGACGACGTCTGAAAAAGTGCATAGCGGCTGTTTTCTAGGTCGAGAAACGTAGTCCGTTTATAACACTCCATCCTTCCAGGCTGATCACAGCCAACTGCAAGCGACGCTCCAAAGAGGCAAAATTTGACGAGGCATACCAGATGGCGACGTCATCCACGAAGAGAGAGCGGCTGACCGACTTTGGAAGGGAGCCACCAATATCGTTAATCATCACCGCGACAAAGCGACGCTCAGAACACTGCCCTGGGGCACGCCATTATCTTGTTGGTACCAATCCGAGAAGTGTGAGCCAACACGAACTCTGAAAGAACGATCGGTCATAAAGTTCGCTCGGAACGTGCCCATGGCTCCTCGAATGCCATAATGAAAGAGCTTTTTTAGGATGCCGTAACGCCACGTCGTATCATAGGCTTTTTCAACATAAAAAACACAGCGCCATCATGTCGTTTTTCCCTAGAACTGGTGCGAATGTTTGTGTCGAGAGCTATTAGATGGTCAATGGTACTGCGATTTTTCCTGAATCCACATTGAGCAGCCGTAAAAACGTTGTATCGCTCCAAAAACCAAGACAAACGCCCATTCACCATACGTTCCATCAACTTACAAACGCATGATGTCAGTGAGATAGGGCGATAGTCGGCAGGGTCAGCCCCACTCTTACCAGGCTTGAGCATAGGGACAATATGTGACACACGCCACGACTCCGAAAAACCTCCATTCTCCCAGAGATTGTCGCACGTTGCTAAGAGGCCCTCAACTACTGAAGTGGGGAGTTGCTTAAGCATGGCGTTGTGAACTAGATCCGGACCCTCTGCCACGTTGCGCAGCGATCCGATCGTGGAAATTAGTTCGGCCATTGTAAAAGGTTGGTTGTACGACATCTGCTCCGTCGTGCTGAAGTCAACAGGGGATGCCTCGCAGCGAATCCGGTGACGCATAAGCTGTGCGACGGCATTGCCGCTACCACACCGTTCGGAGAATGCGCGAGCGATTTCATTTGCTACGTCAGCTGGGTGTATAATATCACGTCCATTGATACGGAGCACAGGGTGTGGTACAGACGAGTGCTGTCCCGCAATGCGTTTGATCCGTGACCATACATTGGATGCAGGTGTTTGGCAGTTTATTTGGCCGATGTACGATCGCCACGATGCCCGCTTAGCCTCTAGAATGGTGCGTCTAGCAGTCGCTCGTGCTCGTCGAAATGCAATAAGATTCTCAGTCGTGCTCCGACGGTCAAGCTTTCTAAGGGCCCTCTTACGCGCATAGATGGCGTCGCGGCACTGGTCCGTCCACCACGGAGCAGGGGGACGACGTGCGGCACCGGATGTACGTGCTATGCTTTCTTGTGCCGATCGTAAGATTGTGGAGGTGAGTTCCTCTATCGACGCAGGCGCATCCACCGAACCGGAGGCCAGCCTGGTTTCCACCCGTGCCTGAAATTGATCCCGGTCAGCCTTTCTAAGATTCCACCGTTGTGGCCCGGAACCGAGAGCTGCTCCGTTCTGGTGACGCAACCAGATGGGGTAGTGATCACTACCAAAGGAGTCGTTGTCAACCGACCATGTCAGGTGTGCCGCCAGTTGGGGGCTTGCAAAACTCAAGTCCAGCGCCGATGTCTGACATGACGGCAGCGTCATGTGAGTTCGGGTCTCGGTGTTTAAAATGTAGAGATTCATCATGTAAAAAAGTTTCGCAATGTCTACCGCGAGTGTTGGTCTGGGCGCAACCCCAAGATGTGTGATGAGCATTGAAGTCACCCATGAAAAGAAGACGCGGAGGAAGCTCGGCCACCAGAAATATAATTTCTGCCGTCGGAAAAGGAGCACCAGGAGGTGAGTAAAGCGAGCAGACGGTTATTGCACGACGCCCAAAGAGTATTTTAGCTGCAACAGCTAGCAGGTCCGAGTGTAAGACCATGCGTTGGACGGAGACACTGTGGAGCGCAGCCAAAAGAACTCCGCCGCTGCGCAGTTGGATCAGCTGGCATATCCCGACGCATTACGGTGTAGCTCGGGATACTAAAATGAGAGCCAGGTGCCAGTTTGGTCTCCTGCAGGCAGGCGATGGCCGGACGGCGCCGATTCAGAATGACTCAGAGATCGTGTAGACTAGTTCTCACGCCCCTGCAGTTCCACTGTAAGATACTTGTCATAAAAATAAAAAGTGAGGGTAGCCATACACGCCTAGCTCACCAGCACAACGCGCAGAATATCACAGTCAATACGCCTGCCAGAGGGCGCACTAAAAAAGGGTCAAAGTCACACTTAAAAACGCGACACGGTTCAAAAGAACAGCAGTTCCACTGTAAAAACGTCTGTAATCTCACACTTAAAAGATGAGATTTAAAAGAACTGCGCCGCTCCAGATGAAGCGCCAGATATCTCAGTCCTGGAACCCAGTTCCACAGATCGGTGCCCCAGCCTGGGGCGAGACCTTGGGCTACCCCTGTCACTTGGGGACAAGGGCCCAGACGGGACACGCTTGGAGCCAGCATGTCCCGTATGTGGTGGTGGCGGAGGAGGGGCCATCACTGAGCCCCTGCCCACCACCTGGTGCCGTGGTGGAGCCTCAACCGGTCTACGTGGTGAGGGAGTATTGCTCCGGGGAGCAGGCTCCTTGTCCGCTCCTGACAGCCTGTTGGCTGCTTCGGCCCGCTCCTGCTCAGCCAGACGCGCCCTTTTAGCGTCACGGGCGCGCCTGTCTGCCTCGTGGCGCTCTAGGGTTTCAAGCGCTCTTCCAGCAGTGCTCGCAACGCGTGTCACTGGAGACGACGGCAACTGGGTGCTGGATGGTGAGGCCGGCGAAGTCCGCAGGCCCCGGCCACGCTGAACGACCGTCCATCCCTCTCCCTCCGCCGGCGCATCAGATGATGCCGCGGAGGCTGGCACCACGGCGGGCACCGGGCTCTCCAGCGCCGGGGAGGGGTGAGGCGGCGAGGCAACAACTGGCCAGCTGGCCTGTGCCTCAGAAGGGGCGCGGGGTGCCAACGGCACGGGGGACGATGACGTTGCCGATACGGTGGTGTGCACCTGGGACACTGGTACAACCGACAGCCCGAACGATTTAAATAGTTAAAATAGTTAAAAAACATGATGCGAACTAGGAACTGTCTGAATCTGAATGTAGGAACTGTCCGAGTCCGGATGGTGTGCGATCGCTTTTGACTGAGTCAATACCCAAGCAGCGGACATTTTGGATTCGTTCGATGGAATCAGATTTAGTAGCCAGTGGGTGAGCACCGATCGCTGTACATAACTGAACTTGTTCTGCCAATGGACGAGCTGTGGGCCAAATTGTCCGAAGTCATAGTTGCACTGGCTAACGTGCAGAGTGTATGCTTTTCCGTACCAAAGGTAGAGGTCCTTCGGGCAGAGGATGAGCTTAGCATCATATTGACTACGGTCAAGACTCCAAAAGACACTTAAGGTTCATAAAGTAACCCGGCGAGTGCTCAGACTGTCACTGTCCTTGAGGTAGCTTCAGGCGTTGGGCGAGAAGTAGCTGTTGCTTGATTTCCAGAGCTTTGGTAAGTTAGAGTGAGTTATACTTAGTCACTGGCGCACTTAGCCGACTTCCACCTGCATGCGACCCGTCGCGTTGTTAACTTTAGTGTCGTTTCACAATGCGCTTATCTTCTTCTCAACAAAAAAAATGCGTTTTCATTGTTTTCTTTTTGGGTTTCGTTCCGTTTTTTTTAAGATCACGGGCAAACTGAGAAGCCTTTCGCCTGGGCTCCGACGGCAGAACAAGACAAAATGAGGGGCCCAGGTTTGACTCGACATGGGGGGATCGATTGATCCCGATGATTGATCGTAGAGTAAGTATAGAGTCTTGTGGCTTCAGGTCAGGAGACACTTGTATCAGGATTCAACCAATCCCGTCACTGATTCCAACCGTTGTTGACTGTCACCGCCCTGTCATACCCCCCCCCCCGCCATCTCCCCCGCCCTCCCGCAGTCTGCTGCCTCCTGTGCGGAGAGACGCGTGGGAGGTATTGCGCCGGCAGCCGACTGCGTTTGGCGCGAGTATAGTGTAGGCCCGTGTTGTAACGTTTTTTGCAACCCTTTCCAAGCCCAAACCTCCTTTTAAATTGTTTAATTATGGGGTCCAAACTACACGCTTACACGTACAAATGAGCACAGGTTGAAAGGACATCGACAAATGATTCTGCATGCATTAAAAATGTTTATAAGGTCACAATAAATTCAGTGCCATTGGCAACTCATGAGACCCATTTTTATCAAGATTCGGAGGATGATGGTGCAGAAATGACCTTTGAGTGTGTAAAAGCCGTGATATGTTCAGGTGTCGATGGTGTTTCGTTATCCCATTGAGCGTTTTATAATTTAAAAAAAATCGGTAGCGTGGCACCACTATTCGCGCGCGGAGTAGCGTGTTGCGGGCCTGAAGTGCATTTGCCGACAAAGATGGGAATGGCATTGGCGCCGGTAGCGGATTTCTTGACGCTCAACTGGACAGTTTGACGCTGCATGAGGAAAGATGCCCTCGGGCGAAAATCCACCCTGATTTGATGCCGGTTTTGGCGCCGTGCGAGGACCGAATCGTAGAAATATGTTTAGGGTCCCAACGAACCACTGGTTTGATTGACAGCAACCGTCGTTGAAATGCCACGCTCAACGGCACAACTCTAATACAACTATATTGTTCTTGTCACTTTCGTCTGGCTTATGAGATAAAAAAGACATTTGTTGGCGCTCGCCTTGGACTTTGGCGCCGTAAGCCCCAGAATGCCTTTGTGCTAGCACTAAAAACAAATTTCAGTTTTCACTTCGGTTAAAGAAATTCTTTGGCATTGGCGGGCATGAAGTATACGAAATTATGCCGTGCTTGTTCTAGATGTTTTGAGCAACGATGGTGCATTAATATGCTTTCATATTCTTGTAGCACAGCAGTTTTCCATTTTCGATTTCCGAAATTTACGATGAAAACCTATGAGAATAATACAACACTCGCTTGATCCTACAACGCATCTCAAGTTTTAGGTTTCAGTACAAAAGAGCGCACGGACAACCACGAATCCTTCGATAAGTGAAAGGGAAATGAGCAGCATATCCGTCCAAGGCAGTTAAAAGTTCACTTTGTGGTAAGAATAGGCCAGAAATTAATGTTTTCCATTTTAGCAAAGAAATACGTCCAGTCTGGGCGCAACGCGTGCCTCTCGTCCTCATACGGCGCCATTGAGGTGGACCGAGGCGCCGTTATGTTATGTCATACTGATTGTCCACTAACGGCGCCTTCAGAAGGCTACAGTTGGCGCCGTATGTAGAAAAAATCTGAAAGCATGTTGTTGGAGCAAATAAGTGCAGCTTAAATAGTGCGCAGACACCCATGAAACTTCAGGATAAAAAAGAGGATATTGACAGCGTTTTAGTGCGGCCTGGATTAGTCTTTTGATTGTCAAAATGTGTCAAAAAGAGGTATTTTCCATTCCCAGAAATATGTTAGGTCCAGTATGGGCACCAAAGCGGCGATTTACACCATGTGTCTTACGATGCAATCCTGTTGACTGTCCACTTTCAGGACGTTCAGGGAGCATAAGGTTGGCGTTGCGTATTAAGAACTGTGAATGTTGCTCCCATATATTTTTTTGTGACACACCAAACTCAGATGTTCTTTCAGATATATTGTTGAGGACATTCTAATTACCGCAACATTTTGTTGGTTGCGTATTGTTCTTATGAGAATTGTCTTCCCATAAAAGTATGGGTGCAACACTGTTTCAACCGCCTTTGTATGACATTTGGTGCTCCGACGTTAGCTTAAAAGCAGGGGTGTAGTTTCCTTTTTAGTTAGAAACGGGTCAGCGATACTTTCTTTGGTCACCCGATCTTCAGGAAGAAAGCGGGCAAAATCCTGGGGGAAGCCTGCTTGTTCGCATATTTTGGTGTCAGATTGGCAAATTTTGCACCGTTTGTATCTGCGCATGCACGCTTGTAGAACATCGATCTGAATCGGCCTGACATTTCCAGTGCCCAAAATTATGGCTGACAGTTGGGGGCAGATCTCTGCAGAAATAATGGGGATCTTGGCTAAAGAAATCGGGTCACAGAGCCTGTGGTAGGTTAGTTTAGGTAAGGTTAGGTTACGTAAAGCTAGGTTAGGTGAGGTAAACCTAGGCTAGGTTAGGTTAGGTTAAGTTAGGCTTAGTAGGTCTATGCAGAACAGGTAAGTTGGGTTAGGTGAGGCAATCGGTCCAGCATTATCGAAAAACTTTCCACCTGCGGCCGTAGTTACCTTAGATCAGATCACAGGTAACACGAAAACTCCAGTCAGTCCCAAAGACTCCGTATTGGGTCAAAAGTTGCGGGAAGAGAGCAGTGAGATTCTGAAACCATTTCGTTTGAGGCAACGCCCATATGCGCAATGTTGAACTCCGACGAAGTTTTGGGAGTCCGACCGTGCATCTACAAACGCGGCAGTCGTTTTATTTACGTGATCCTTGACTGCGTGGCATGCGCGCGGGGAGTCCCAGGAGGCATTATTTTTTAGTACATGCGTTTCTAGGCAGCCGATGTAAACAACGTGAGGAATAGTGCTGACCGATTCCGGCTGGGTTGTCATATTTCACCACATTTCCGGCGCACAAGTGACGCTTTGGTTCACAAAAACTCCAGTGTCACATGCTCATGGCTCCAGTATGCTTTTAACATGCTTTCAAAGGCACACTTGTGGTCTCACAGGCCTATTTACAGCTTAGATGTAACTATTGACTTGTAGACAGTAAAGTAGGAAAGTTTCCAGATCTGTGCAGACCCTGACAATAGACGCCAAAAATAAACAATCATTCCAGCTCCCACATTCTAATGCCTCATGCCTGGTACTAAAGGTTGTGGCTACAGGAGATACAGATGGCTGAGCCAAAAGATATTGATGACCACAGCTAAGCATGGGGTTAGAAATACATGTCCCAGGAGCATCAGTATAGTAGTACATCTCGCTACTGCATCCTAGCACCAGATACCCCGTGCATGGAAAGGGTTGCCCAAAGTTTGACGACTAGGATGAAAGGTTTTGAAGTTCTATGCAGTGTGAGGTTTCAAGGTGATTTGTTACAGGACATCAGCACTCTGGTCATTGTTCCACCGTCCGTGTGCCTCACATAAGCTGCACTACATTTTGCAAAGAATACTTGCAGTGGGTGTTTATGATGGGTCAAAACATGTTGAGAAATTGTGGAAGACTTAAACGCTTTCAGATCATTGAAACTTAAAAAATAACATGGCTTACAAACAGGATCACTCTGAAATAGTTGGTCAGACACCAAGTCAGCCATGATCAAGTCAGTCGTCTCTGTAGATTGCATATAATTTTGGGAGGACGCACATTATGTTCTTCCAATGACATCAGCCGATTTTCAAAGGACCATTGGACTGATCTTTCTTGGCAGCACGACGTGATACACCATCTGGATGGTTTGCCACCCTGAGGGCGGAGGCCAGTCCCACCATATATCCGATGCCAAGAAGGCCGTCCAGGAAGGCCGCCGAAACGCCAGCCTTCCAGCCTTTCACGGAGAACCCAAGGGACCGAGTCGATGACGACAGCGATGGCGATGACTTTGTGGATCCCCGTCACGTCAGATCGTTTGCCCTCTCGGCGCCCGCGGTGGTCCCAGCGTCCCCGCTCCCCCCCCCCCCCCCCCCCATCTGCCACCGCCTGTGGCTAACCCAACGGCCGGTGCGCATAATACCATGTCGGGTCTCCTAGGCAAGATGAATAAGTCCATTATTCAAGATCTGGACGATCACCCTAAGCATGACCCGACATGGCACAAGGCGCTGTCGGCATTCATAACTAGCTGGTGCGCCGCCACGTCCTCCGTCGCCCCCCCCCCCCCCCCCTCAGTCAGAGCCAGCTCTATGCGCAACGTCAGCTAGGATAGCGGAAAAGCGTTGCCGCCACACCCCTGCCCCCCCGCCGGAGAGGCGGAAAGCCTGTCCACTTCGTGGACGGTAGCGTGTGCTCGCTGGTCGTCCTCCGAAGACCGGAGGGCATAATCACCCGTACCAGCGGTATCTGGGACAGCGTCGTGCCGCAGCGCCGCACAGTCTGCAGGACTGCGTCGAGCAAAATCGAGCGCTGGGTCGCAGAACATGTCATGTCAAGTTGAGGTCATGGAAAGCCAAGTTGGGTAGTTAAACAGACAACGCACCATAGAAATGTTCTCATGCAGGCTGTTTTCTCTCATTTCAGTGTCATGATCATTGCATGTTCATGAGATGCCTTGTCCTGGAAATATCCCGGCCTTTCAGTAAATGCATATACCTACAAGCTTAGGTTTAGTAGGGCTTTACTATCTGTGGCCTTTCTAGTCGTTCCAAATGCAGAGTTTGAGGTGATTGCACGCATTGAAGTCTGAATGTGCTTGGGTAAGTGTGCAAGATATCTGGTGTGTGCATGTATTGGAGAATAGAGGTGGTGCACACAGGAACCTATAATGTTTATCTTGGGACGCCCAGCCGCTCCCTGCATGCCTGTACCGGGTGCCGGCCGGCTCAGGCTGCTGCTGTGCGTAGGCCTGGGAAGGAGTCCGATTTAACCTTGATTGGTCTTCGTCTTCGTTGTGGCTATGGAAGCGGGGGTGGCTTGATATGATGTGTGACGATGGTATGTAGTGGTGTATTCGATGGTTTTATGATGACGATGTGTTTGCCTGCGGACGGGAAACTGTACGCTGTGCTAGGTGCAGTCCCCTTTTTGGCTGCATAACCCACATAAACCACTGTGGCTGCATAAACCACACTAAGACAGCTTGTGAATGTTGTTTTACTGTGTTTGTGAGAAGTCCTTTGGACGTAATGTGTTATGTCTGGTTTAGGTGGAATGTGTCTAAACTGTCGCCGTTTTCTGACTGCTAAGGTGTATTCTGTCGATCTGGATATACTTACATGGCATGTTGAAGCTGATGATCCCGTTCATATCACCGTCCACGATTTGTAGGCCTTCGAGTGTTTAGCCGGGATTATTGTATGAGGGCCACTGTATCATTACCATAAGAAGTCAATGACGTCCGGTACAGTGCACCATCTCATTTAAAGGCTATGTCATTAAAAGAGTACAGCCGACGGGTTCCAAGAAATGATGGGAGGTTTCAGTTGACAGCGCGAGACCTGTCTGCTCCAACTCGGATCCCGTGCATTGGGTATTCTCGTGGGATAATCCGGGATTCCGGTTTTACGTCGTTCTTTATACAAGGTACGACATGGAATAAACTAGCAATCTAGGCACCTGTATAATTAACATGGTTTAGGTTCCGTTGCCTTCAGAGCGGATATCCAGGAGCGTGTGCAATTACTAATAACGTTTAGTTGTCATAGATTCCCATCAGAGCTCTGGTTTCGTCGAATTTGTTGAGGAAAGCATTGAGCGCGGGATTGACCGACCTGGGGCACGGTAAACATGAGGTTTAAATGTACTAAATGAATGCAATTAAGTCTAGGTCAGGGTCCAAATGTTCATTCCCTCAATTGTTACATTACATGCCCATTCTCTCCGTATGTGGGTGTCTTAGGCACATTTATGAGAGAACGTTAAAGTTCCTATGTCTATGTTTCCTTTGGCATCTGAAGACTGAGTGGCAAAAGCGAGTCAGGAATTGGATATGAAATCGAAGATATTGCATCGTCCAAAATTCCTCAAGGAGGCCTGCATTCCGCGGGATTTTCATCAGTATGACGTGCTATTTTGTAGGGATCCACGTCTTTACGGCAGAGTAAGATGGAAGTGGGAGAAAGAGAAGGGACCGGGCATACAATCGTTGGCTCAGCTGCGATTTGTCCGCGGCCCGAGAAGTCGAGGCCCTCAACAAAATACGATCTTAAGCCCCCGGACCACGTGGCGATCTCATGACCATTGGACCGCTCTGTTGACATTTAACTGCTTACAAAGAAGAATGCATAAAAATAAGAGAAAGAAGCAAACGCAACATAGTTGGGCAAGTTTCGCTGCATTTCCATCGCTTTCATCCAATATATGCTCGACAATGTATATTTTAGTGGCCTCAGCTTTCCTGCTCCCAAACCATATTTCTCGTTGTTCTAGAAAGGTAGTTGTTGACCTACAGTAAATATAAATGTACATACAAAATAATATAAGTCCATTTCTCATCACCTCTGATATTTGGTAAGACAAAACATTTTTGCCAGAACATCAATAGCTGGGACATTTTGCTCAGCACTATTTCTAACACCGCTGTTCGTGGTTGCTAGGATGCGCATGTACGAAAAAATATATGGTCCCAGGGGCGGGGGTCCAGTCTAGTACAAAATATGGCAGCAACGGCGCACATTTCGCGACTGGCCATAGGGTTCCCATGTTAAAATGCCCTTCTTCAGGCCCAAGGCTTTCTAAATATGGATCATATCTATGCATAAAAAGTGCATAGAAATGAAGCTTGAGCAATTCTCTTTCGATTTCTGGGATCAAAAGTGCGCGCCGTGGCACTCATTTTCGAACTACCAGGCGAAGCGTTGATCGATGTACGCGCCGCGATGTCCAGGCGTGGGGTCGAATCCCGCTGCCGCCAACTCTTTTCCGCAGAGCTGAGATGGATCACGGGGTGAATGCGGTCACTGACTGGTGCTAGAAGTAATGAGTGCAGCAATATTCTGGTTAGCTTTATATATATATATATAAATATATATATATATATATATATATATATATATATATATATATATATATATATATATATATATATATATATGAAGCATGCATGCTATATATGCGAAGCATGCTGCGAGTGACTGCAAGAAATACACATGGCATCTTTTTATATCTATAAAAAAATACCTGACAGGCGTTATGCAGCCATCGGGCTACACGCAACAGCCTATGGCTGTGGTGCATAGCATTATTGTGCCTGACGCATGGAACCGATCGCGACGGTAGCGGTCCAAAGCTGGCCGTCCAACGCAGCCAGAGATAGGACCAGACACTATGTTAGGTTCTTAAGTTGTGGTGCTGGCGGCCACTGCTTTGCGGGGCCGGCGATTTCGCCTCAGAACCCGCGCAGCAACGATAGCATAGCAACATTGCAAGCACCTCTGATTGGTGAGCAGTTCTGCTAAAAAGTGGGATGGTAAGCATGATAATGATAAGTGCCATAATGGCGAGGTGTACTGCACAGTGGCCCTGATATGACAAAATTCATCAAACTTCTTTGATTGATCCTGAAGAGCTTAAACAACGGTGAGGTATACATTGCTACCTAACGTTAGAAAAAATCATTGTACGCGATTCGTCGTGCTTAAGGCTGAACATCTACACCCTATCTCCTTCAACTCAGTGTCCCATTGGCATCCATGTCCCATGCCATATATATATATATATATATATATATATATATATATATATATATATATATATATATACCGGTATATATATATACGGTATATATATACGGTATATATAGGGTATATATATATATATATATATATATATATATATATATATACCGTATTAATCCATCCCAGGCCACCAGACCTGACTGCGGGCACGACATTTCATAGAGCAAATGCCGGGATGTCCTTCATGAAGGAGCTTGAGTGCCTTTTCGCGGCACCGTGGTGGCATCACCACTCGGCATCCCCAGAGCAAGCAACCGCCCTGGATCCTCAGTTCGGCATTTCGACACTGGTACGGCAGGAGAGCTGGCGACACCTCTGACGACTTCATCCGTACCGGGTGAAGTGCAGACCTCAAAGAAAACGGCGTCCCTTCTGGTCCATTCTCGAACATCGTCCACAGTTACCAGTTCATCAACAGCTTCCAGCATCTGGATGACTTCCATGAGCGGAGCTACTGCAGCCTCTGCCACCGTTTCAGAGGTTGGCAGGCGGCTGAGGGCGTCTGCTGCTGCATGCTGTTCTGCATTGCTGGGGACGTGTACCAGCTGGTACTGGTAGACGTACAGCGTGACCTTCCATCTCACCATGTGGTAAGACGGCTTCTGGCAGGTTCTTGATTTTCCCGAGGAGCCCCAGGAGCGGCTTGTGGTCGGTTCTGAGCGTGAAGGGTCTTCCATACACGAAGCTGTGGAACCGCTTGACGGCGAAGACCAGAGGCAGACCTTCACAGTCGATCTGACTTTAGTCCGTTTCAGCTTGGTTCAGAGTGCGGGAGGCCAAGGCGATCGGGCGTTCTCCTTCTGGTGTCATCTGAGACAACACAGCTCCTAGGCCATAGGAGCTGGCATCTGCTAACACGATGACTGGCGCATTACCGTCGAAGTGTGCGAGACAGGGAGCCTCTGAGAGAAGAACCTTCGTTGCCCTGAAGGCGTCCCGCTGCTCTGTGCCCCATCGCCACTCCACGTCTTTCCTCAGGAATGCATACAACGGTGCAGCAACCGCACTCAGCTTCGGGCAGAAGCGACTGTAGTCGTTCAGCATGCCGAAATACGTCCTCAGTTGTCCGACGTTTTCAGGACGTGGGGCGCCTCGCACAGCTGTTACCTTCTGTTCTGTTGCGTGCAGACCTTGTCGATCTGCACCCCGAGGTAGGAGACCTCTGGCAGGAACCACCGGCACTTTCTTGGGTCAATTCTCAGGTTCTCCTAATCTGGTCGTCTCAGTACTTCCTCCAGGTTAGCGAGATGTGCAGCGTCGTTCGGACCTGTGACACAAATGTCATCAAGAAACATCATGGTGTTTGGGATGCCAGCTAGCAGGGTTTCTATGTGGCGCTGGAAAATAGCAGGACAAATGCTAAATCCATACACCAGTCTGGTTGCTTCAAAAAGACCTTTGTGCGTGTTGACCACTGTGTAGACTTGGCTTGACTCTGACAATAGAATCTGCAAGTAGGCCTATTCCAGGTCAATTATTGTGGACTTTTGACCTCCAGCAAGTTGGGTGAGAAGTTCCTCCACTTTGGGCAGTGGATATTGCTCCAAGTGACTGGCTCTGTTTACGGTTAGGTTGTAGCTACCGCAGTCTTACTTCGCCATCTGGCTTCAACACTGTCACCAGGGATGCAGCCCACTGTGCTGACTTGCAGGGCTTCAAGATTCTGGCTTCGATTTGACGACCTAGCTCCTCTTTCACCAATGGTTGCAGAGCCCGGGGCACCGATCGCAGTTTGCAGAACACTGGTTTGACATTCAAATTTATCTCCAGGTGGGCTTCAGTGTTGGCTTTCCCCAACTCGGGCTTTGTCAGATTTGGGAACTTTTGGGAACTTTTTCCGTATCTCTTGTGCTGTTTCCTCCAGTGAGGCCTTCACATGGAAGATTGCATGCCAGTTGAGTTTCACCTTGGAGAGCCAATTTATACCCAGCAGGGACTTGCTGGATCCATACACTATGATCAGGGGTAGCACTTTCTTGCACAATCACCTTGACTTCCCCTATCACAGAGATGGGCTCACCAGCATAGGTTTCCAGTCTCTGTCCAGATTCCTCCAATTTCCTGTTTGGCCACAGCTTGCAGAACAGCTGTTCCCACATCACTGACACTGCTGCACCAGTACTGACTTCCCACTGCACTGGCTTTCCATCCACTTGCACTGTTATCTTGATTGGATGGTTTTCACTTGCTGTTGTCTCCTGTATAAACTTGTTGATCCTCAGGAGGTACTCCTCAGGTGGGCTTTCATGCTGGGCTTGCATATGTTGCAATTGGTCCATCTGTTTTACTATGGTAAAACCATGCTGACCTTTGTTGCAATATGCTGTTTGAGTGTGACCACACTACATTTTCCACAATGAAAGCAGTCCTACTATTTAAAGGAGCACTCCCACTGGCCATGTTTTAGGCTGTAGCATCTTGCACATCTTCTGCATTTGAAACACTTTGACTAGCCTGGTTGCTTTGGTGCATTTTCTTTTGCATCAGGTTTGAGGTGGGCTCTTGCTTTTGCACTATGTTTTGTGCCTGGACATTTGCCTGTGGCACAGCAAATCTGTTTGAATGGCATGCTTCAATGGCACATGCATGGGCTCCGGCTTGCTCCAAGCCTCTTGCAAATGAGTGCAATTCCTTGAGTGTCATTTTCTGTTGCAGGGCCTTTTCCGTCACCCTGGAATCTCTGACTCCCATGATCACCTGCTGGCAGATTTCCCAGGCGGAATCGGTGAAATCACAAGTGCTGGCAAGGTGCCCAAGGCCAGCCACAAATGCGTCAGTGGACTCACTTTCCATTTGCATCGTTTGGTGGAACACATCACACTCATCATCTATATTTTTCTGTGGAACAAAATAAGACCAAGCTGCCTGCACACCTTTTTGTGGACATCTGCGGCCTCTCCCGCAGCAGGCGGGGGCTTTGGCAGTGTTTCTTGCTGATCAAACACTGCAGGGCCAGCAAAATGGAGCAAGTAGCCTTTTTCCGGGCAGGATCTTCTACTTCCATCGCCAGACACATGTTTTCTAGCCGACGGAGCGATTTAGGCGACTGGCCGGGGTGCGTCACATCAAACTGCGGCAATGCGATCTCTTTTCAGGCGGGATCCTAAACTTATGGCGGGCAATTCAGCGTGAAAATAACAAATGCAAATTAATATCCTCACCGCTAGTCTTGCTCCATACACGCTCAGTGAAGAGAGATGGGACTTTGTAGGCTGGACACGCCTGTAAGCACAATCCCACACACGTCGCTTGGGGCGTCGCAATCAACTCGTGAGTTGGTTATATTTCCAAACGGCGCAGCGGAGCATGTTGAAACACTGCCGTAATACACTTCGCTACAATATCACAGTGATCGTGTGATGTTTATCAAGCATAGAACCGACTTCTCGCACGAAATTCCGCATTTTTGCACTTCCTTGCCTCCAAGACTGCCACTGCACGTATGCTTGACACGTACAACCATCTGAAAGATTTTTGGAGGGTGTATAAGCCCGGTGCGTAACCGCCCTACGTTTCGGAGGGTGTATACGCACAGCCTAAGAAGTTTTGTTTAGCCGCCATATTCTCATTTTGCTTTTCATTCCCACGCAAAAACGTCATGTTTCCCCGCCATGTTGACCAATCTACAAACAATACAGAAGACTGGCTTGGATACGCGAGACACATTTTATTGAATTTTTGTTACCTTGGCCTCATACATTTTTATGGTTCTTGATGCGCAGCTATGTTGCAATTACGCAGTAATGTTGCGATCACGCGTAGAAATGGCGCTGGGGTCGTGGTTGGTGAGTGTTTGCGCTCGGACGTTCGCTATCGTAGTTATTAAAGTTCCAAGGTGAGAGCTTAGATGACCTGCTTTACGATAAATTACGATATATTCTGCCTTAAAAACGACCATTGATGTACAATGCTCTTTCTTAACATGAGGTAACAATGTATACCCTGCCGTAAACACCTGACACACCAGTGGTTTTAATGACCACGCCCCCTAAAACCATTTGCAGGAGGGGTTTTGGGCATAAGGTGAATACAAACGTTTTATCACTGGCTACACCGAAGAACTGAACCTGAAAAGCTCGCTGTTACATTACAAAACCTGCAAAGTAAATATTTGGAACATTAATATGACAATTTTTTATATTCCCAATCAAGCCGTGTAATTTATAACTTCAAAACTTCCATCCATTGATATCTGAGTAGGAAAGGTGCACCTAAGCAGATGGAATGGAATGGGCAGCCTAGACAGATTTAGAAGTTGCATCAGTGTCTGAAACATGCAGCCTTGGCTCAAGACAATACCAATTCTCAATGGACCTTAGATTGTCCTGAACCATGCCCCAGTTATGCACATTTTACATAAATGCAAGATGTTGTATTGATATAACATTTCCGTATCACCTTGTACTCAACATTTGCTCATGTTGTTCAAGGAAATTATGTTGATATAAATTATGCAATGATGTTGTGTAACAGATACAGTGTTGTGGATAGGGTTTCAGCTAGCATTCAGAATATTGCAATATTTGACATAGAACGTATTCTATAAATGTCACAAATCTGCAAACTTCCCTTGCACAGGCAGCCATTCTGTGATGTTGAAATGAACTTGATAGCCCTGTATCCTACATGATCTCATTATTTTAGCATGAGACTTAGCATAAATCATAAAGATGAGTTATCTTACTGAGCAACTGTACATTTCAGGTACAGCACAAACCATTGCACCCATTAAATACATTAAGTACAACATTAGCTGCTTACATTGGATGCATTTGCCAAGCACAGGTTGTTGTTCAATGCTAGGTTTATGCTGCATGCAGTTGCATGGAGCGATTGCATTTTGTGATGGTGGCCTCCTCCAACAATGTTGAAATGCACTAGCAAATGTTGGCTTGCCCTTCTTATGTTGTTGATAGAATATTGCAAAACAGACTAAGGTAAAAGCAACTATCATACCATCATGATCACCTGCTTTGGGCATCATTTGATAACATTGGCTGGACTTTTGAAGGAAAGACACAAAACTACAACTTTAAATAGCATTTAATCAAAATGAGGTGTCCAGACACAATGTGAAACACACATTAGGTGGAGGTAAGGTAGAGTCACCCTCAACACAGCCCACCAATATGCCACACACATTGATTCTTCTGATCTGGCAAAACACAACTTACAGTTTTCATGTAAGTTGAATTATGCCAGAAAACTCAGCCAATTTTTTATATCAGATGACCTTTTCTAAACAGTGCAGGCAGATCACTCCTTTGGTTAAAGGTCATGTTAGTTATGTGCACAACATTGCATCACACCACATTACAAGATAGTGTCTTTTATGTCTCAATAAATACATCTAATGCAATCACACAGCTGTGCTGAACTGACATAATTACTGGCTGACCCATTTCATGGGTGGTAATGTCAATGTGGACAAAGGCTATCAATGCATATGTTGAATACTCAAGTGCGAATCAGACAACAATCTCAATATTCATGTATTGAAAAATAGCAAGACCCTTAGCTTCAATGTAAAGATACCTGAGCATGCCTCAGCCAGTCACTTCACATGCAGCATTCCACAAGCATTCAACAGCTGGTAGCGTAGGCCACAACACTCGTCACTGGCATGTTGTGCAGTAACTGAATCATCACATGATCAGTTTTGCTGCAAAATGTTTAAATGAGTCGTTACATGTAAACTGAGACGGTTTTTTTTTTTTACTTTGGTACCTGTACGGCCGACGGATGAAAGAGCTACGCTGGCTGCAGGGCTCATGTACCGTCGTGCTGGGGAAATGCTGTGAGGCATCAGCTGACTTTGTGACGTCACTGAAAATGGTTTTGCATCGATCGGCGTTCGTCTGGGCCGACTGAAGGCCATAGGGCATTTGCTGGCAGTATGTCACTGGTATTCGACTGGGTATGTGATGTCACTGGTCGTGACCTGTTAGGGCTCTTTCGAGTCAAATAGACGCCGCAAGGCATCATCTGACGACATGTCGTCACCGGTATTCGATTAAACATCAGGCGCAACAGCCCTTGTTCCATCTTTACCTTTCGTACCTGTCTGCTGCAAGCATTGGCGTGCTGAAGGGAGGCTCTGCTGAATGACCTGTGTATGTGTGACGTCACTGGTCATGAGTTTTTTTAATGGATTTTGGGGGGCCAACTGAAGGCCATAAAGCATAAGGTAACGATGGGACGTCACTGGCATTCGACTGTGTGTGATGTCACTGGTCATGAGATTATACGGCCTCTTTTGGGCCGACGAAAGGTCATACAGCATTAACTGACGGTATGACGTCACTGGTATTCGAATAAACTTACGGCGCGACAGGCCATGCTCCACCTTTACCTTTGGTACCTGTACATTGCAAGCATTGGCATGGTGAAGAAAGTCTCTGCTGAATTACCTGAGTGTGTAACGTCACTTAATATTAACTTTTATAGACTGTTTCGAACCCACTATAGGCCATACCACATCAGCTGACCATATGATGTCATTGGTTTTCGACTAGATATGCGCAACGGGCCATGCTCTATCTTTACCTTTCGTATCTGTCTACTGCAGGCATTCGCGTGCTATATCAAAGCGATGCTAAACCAGCTGAGTGTGTGACGTCACCGGTCATGAGTTTATACAGGCTCCCTTGGGCCGCTCAACGCAACAAAGCATCATGCCCCGTGACGCATCGCGGGATGACATGACGTCACTGGCATTCGACTTAACATCAAACGCAACGGCCATGTTCCATCTTTACCTTTCGTACCTGTCTTTTACAAGCATTGGCGTGCTGAATGAAGACTGTCGAATCTCCTGAGGGTGTAGCGTCACTGGTTAATTTTTACGGCTCTTTTCAACCCCCTATATGGCATAATATATCAGCTGGCGGTACGACGTCACTGGTGTTCGACTCAACATCAGGCGTAGCAGGTCATGAATCCATCTTTGCCTTTCGCACCTGTTAAAGTACTGGCGAGCTGAATGATGGCTGTGCCGAATCACCTAAGCGTGTGGTCATGGGTTTTTACAGGCTATTTTTGGCTGAGTGAAAGCCATAAGGTATTAGCTAACGATATCTCGTCACTGGTAATCCACTGAGTGTGTGACGTCACTGGTCATGAGTTTTTACGGGCCTTTTTGGGCCGAGTTGAGGCCATTAGACATCAGATAACGATATGACGTCACTGGTGTTCAATTAAGCATCAGGTGCAATAAGCCATGTTTCATATTTACCTTTCGCACCTATCTCCCGCAAGTATTCGCGCGCCACATAAAGGCTCTACCCAACCACCTGAGCGTGTGGTGTAACTGGTCATGAAATTGCGCGGGCTGGCTGAAGGACATCAAGCATCATCTGACGTTGTGACGTCACTGGTGTTCAACTAAACACGGGGCGCAACAGGCCATGTTCGTCTTTACCTTCCGTACCTGTCTATGGTAAGCATTGGCACGCTGAAGGAAGGCTCTGTGAAGTTTCTTTGAGTGTGTCACGTCACTGGTCATGAGTTTTTACGGGCTGTTTTAAACCCCCTATAGGGTATAGGACATCAGCTGACGATATGACGTCACTGGAATTTGACTTAATCTCAGGCGCAGCAGGCCATGTTCCATCCTTACTTTTCGTACCTGGCTACTGCAAGCATTCACGTGCTATATGAAGGCTCTGCCGATTCACTTGAGTATTCACCAACACTCCGGAGACTCGACAGAGCCTTCATTTAGCACGCCAATACTTCTAAGAGACAGGTACAAAAGGTAAAGATGGAACACGGCCTGTTGCGCTTGATGTTGAGCCGAATACCAGTGACGTGATGTCTTCCCGTGATACTCCACGGGACATGATGCTTTGTGGCCTTGGGCGGCCCAAGTGAACCTGTATAAACTCATGACCCGTGACGTCACGCACTTATGATTCAGCATCGCCTTCATGTAGCACGCGAATGCTTGCAGTAGACAGGTGCGAAAGGTAAAGATAGAAAATGGCCTGTTGTGCACGATGTCTAGCCGAAAGCCAGTGACATCATATCGTCAGCTGATGTCTTGTGGCCTATAGTGGGTTCAAAAGAGTACAAATTAATGGTTAGTGACGTTACACACTCGGATAATTCGGCAGAGCCTTCCTTCCGCACGTCATGCTTGCAATGGACAGGTACCAAAGGTAAAGGTGAAACATGTCCTGTCGCACCTGAAGTCTATTCGAATACCAGTGGCGTCACATCGTCAGTTAATACCGTATGACCTATCGTCGGGCCAAAAGAGACCGTAAAATCTCATGACGAGCCACATCGCACACAGTCGAATGCCAGTGACGTCACATCGTCAGCTGATGCTTTATGGTCCTCAGTTGGCTCAACAAATCCGCCAATACTTGCAGTAGACAGGTACGAAAGGTATACATGGAACTTGGCCTGTTGTATGATGTTCAGCGGAACACCAGTGACGTCATATCGCCAGCTGATGTCTTACGGCAAAAAGAAAAGGGGGTCCGTGAGGGCTTCTCGGTCCAAAAGGGCCCGTGAAAACCCACGACCATTGACGTCACACAGTCAGTCGTATAGCAGTGACGTCGTTAGCTGACACCTGACACCGACTGTGTATGTGACGTCGTTAGCTGATGCCTTCAGGCGGCCCAAAAGCACCGATGAAACTCATGACAAGTGACGTCACACACTCAGGTGGTTCGGCAGCTTTCATCCAGCACGCCATGCTTGCAGTAGACAGGTACAAAGGTAAAAATGAAGCACGACCTGTTGCGCCCAATATTTATTCGAATACCAGTGACGTCACGCTATCCGGTGATACTGCACGGAACATGACACACCGTGGCCGTGGGGCCTAAGTGCACTCGTATCAAGTGTTGATTAGTGACGTCAGACATTCAGGTGATTCGGTCAAACCTGTATTCGGCACGCAACTGCTTGCAACAGACAGGTACGAAAAGTAAAGATGGAACGAGGGGCTTTTATACCAGGGACGACATATCGTCAGCTGATGCCTTACGGCATTCAGTCGACCCAAAAGTTACCTAAAAACTCATGACCAGTGACGACACATACCCAGTCGAATACCAGTGCCATCATATGAGTTGCAAAAGCCTTATGGCCCTCAGTCGGCCCAAAAGAACCCCGATCCCGATCGATGCAAAATAATTTTCAGTGACGTCACAGTGTCAGCTGATGCCTCGCAGCACTTCCCCAGCACAACAGTACATGAAACCCTGCAGCCAGCGTAGCCCTTTCCTCTGTCGGCCGTACAGGTACCAAAGTAAAAAAAGCCAACTGAGACATAATGTGACTTGGCAAAGAACAACATACATCTGATGAGCCCGGAGGCATCTGAAATTACTTGAACACAATCTGATCACCCAACCACCATCCCCATTACCGCACAGCAATTCAAGTGTCTTGCGACTGAGAAACGTGATTACACTTAATCGCCACAAACAAACCAAGGATGCCGCTAGCACAGCACTGCAAACTTTTGGCACAACATACTAAATCTGGTACCAATCCCGATTCTGGTATACTTAAAGTGCGTGTCGATACCTACTAGTCAAAACTTTGGACTACCCGGTGTTGTATTGCCCTGGTGCAGGGGCGTGAAACGTGCCAGGGGATCGTCGTCTGACCACAGGTAGAGGAATTCGGCGGCACATCATGAAAAGGAAGAAGTGAGAACGGGTAAGTGACTTCCTATATTCCATCCGTGCATTTTGAAACATGCTGATGGGAGTCTTGGCAGCCTTTTGTCAGTGCAATGAAAAGGCGCTACAGTGATTGCAGTGTCTATGGAGCTGGATGAGCTTGCGTGTGGTCTGGTTCGGTGCGAGCCATAAAACGCGTGATTACGGTCGGTGGGGAACCGTTTATTTATTCAAGGTCCAACAGGGATTCATTGCATATGGTAGCCCGGGAGGGTATGATAATACAGGGGAATGTGAATGATTTTCATTTCAACGATACATAGACACTACATCCCTCCCCTTCTTCAGACGATTGCTTACACATAGTCCTTCATCCACGCGGGCTGGCGCCTCGCGCGGTGACGCATGGTCGGGGAACACACTGGCGTCGGGGACGACGTCGTGGCGTGGGAGGACGCAGTAGCGGCGTGGAGAGTAGGGGTGTGGCGCCGCATGGACTGGAGGATGTCATCCATCGCCTGTTCTTCGTCCTCTTCTTCAGGGCGATCAGCGTCCTGTCCATGGAGGTGCGGGCACGCTTTGAATAGCGACGCGTTTCTCGTCACCTGGTGACATCCACGTGATGCGATGACCATGGTGCCTTGGATTCCGGTCACTTTGTACGGCGCTGGGCAGAACCGGGATGTCAGCTTCCCCTTCTTGAATTTGGGGATCAGAACTTGGTCTCCGATGTGAAGATTCGTTGTTTTGGCTCCACGGTCAGCTCGTTCTTTCATTTTCTTCGCGGCTGTGTCCGTCTCGCGGAGTTTTCCATCCTCCGGATGTGTCGTCATCGGAGACGACAGCATGATCTTCACTGTGCGACCGTACAGTAGTTCAGCCGGGCTCCTCTGAGTAGTGGTGTGCGGTGTCGATCGGTAGTTTCGTAGAAACTTGTTCATTTCCTGCTTAATCGGGCGTTGCTCGACGACAGCAGCTTTCACAGCTTTTGATAGCGTTCTCATGAAACGTTCTGCTTCTCCGTTAGCTCTTCGCCACAACGGGGTGATCTTGCGGTGCTTGAAGCCGATGTGGTTCGCGAACTGAGCGAACTCATGTCCATTGAACGGAGGTCCGTTGTCTGTTCTCATGACATTGGGGATCCCGAACATCGAGAAGGTGTCGTCCAGGATGGGGATGATGGTGCAACAGGGGTTGATTTTGCCGTACGGACGACCGGAAATCTCAAGTAGTCGTCGATTACAACAAGGAGATACTCACCCGATGGAAAAGGTCCACAGAAATCAGCAGGCAGCTCCTTCCATGGTCCAGTTGGGAGCGGCGACATCTGAAGAGGTTCCTTCTGTCGAACTGGTTCGGTGACTTGGCATGCAGTGTAGGTCTTGGTGGTGTCTTCCACTTGTGTATCGATGCGTGGGAACCACACTTGCTCTCTCAGGAGCTTCTTCATATTGACGATGCCTTGGTATCCTTGATGGGCCAGGGCAATGGCCTTGCTTTGCAGCGCAGCGAGAATGACCAGCCGATTTCTACGAAGGATGACGGTGTTGTGTTCCGAGACAGTCAGATCTCCATGGATGGTTGCGAAGCATTTCAGGGCGTCGTAGTCGACGTCGTCTTGACCGGTTTCTTGAGGTCGGTGAGTGACGGTGTGCCACTGGTTCGACTTCACCAGCTCGAGGACCTTCTGGAGAGTTCCATCTCTTGCGGTGTAGGTCTGGATTTCCTCGAGAGTCATGGCTTTCGGTACAGCAGGATTCATGGCGAAGTTGATGAAGGCTTCCGTCTGATCGGACAGGGTGATTCCGTCGCTTGAATCGCTGGTTGGTGGATGGCGTGACATATAGTCGGCTGGGTTGTCCTTTCCAGGTCGGTAGACGATTTCGAGACCGTACGGCTGAAGGCGCAGACCCCAGCGCTCGACCCTTGCTGGAGGCTTCGATGCGGGGTTGCTTCAAATGAGTTGCACCGGTTTGTGGTCCGTTACAACTTTCACCTTCTGACCGTGCATGTACAGGTGGAAGTGTCTGCATCCCCAGACGATGGCAAGGGCTTCTCGCTCGGTTTGCGAATACCGGCTTTCCACGCTGGTCAGAGTACGACTTCAGTATGCGATGACCTTGATGTCCTCAGGATTTTCAGGTGTGGTATGGCACAGGATGGCACCGAGTCCGTGCGGACTGGCGTCTACGATGAGGCGCGTATCCTTCTTCTGATCGAAGAAGGACATCGTTCCAGAGCTGCTCAGAGCTTCTTTGAGTCGCTGAGTCGCGGAAGTCTCGTGGTGCCTGGTCCACTCCCAAGAAGTGTCTTTCTTGGTGAGGTCTCGCAGCGGGCTCGTGAGGTCGGCGCAGTTCGGTATGAACCGTGACAGGTAGTTCGTCGTGCCGAGGAAGCTTCGTACTTCCGATGGGCCGCATGCACACCGTGTTTCACGCTCGCAGGCGTGTGGGTATTGTGTAGGCCCTGACGTACGTCCTGGCTATGTGTCCAATAGGCCGTGGTGCTGCCCGTGAAAAGCTAACCGGAGCTAGAATATTTCAAATGCCGTTTTAAACAGCTTTAGAATGATGTCTACTCGTCGCTGCACCGATGGAAGCTATATTGACACGTTTGAAATGGTCGAATGATACTGGCGGCCGAAACGTAAAGAGTTCGCTTTACGCCTAGCATCGGCCCTATTGGTAACTCCGAGTGGGCACACCCGAATGACATTTTGTTCAGGAGGGATGGGTCCACTGTCCCCATTATGATAGCGAAATTGTATGCATAGTTTTAAAGTGGTATTGCTAGTGATATCATCGATTTAAACTACGCTTGCATGTTTGAAATGGGCAGACAATGGTAGCAGCCGAAACGTAAAGAGTCCGCTTATGTCTATCAGCGGTCACTATAGGTAAGATCGATTGGACTGATTTCAATGCAAGTATATTGGGGAATCATTTGGAACTCAGTACTTTCTAAATGTAGCAAAGTAGGGTCATGGAGTCAAATAAGACATCTCACGGCAGGCGGTCGTAATGGAAATGAGTATTGATTCAAAATGGTGATTTGGCGATGGGCGCTACCAGCCGGAAGTGGACTGTGTTATTCATTTTGCTGTACTGACGTAGCGTTTTCTCTGTTTTGTAAGGTGTGACCAACGCGTTTTATGGTATATACACATATCCGCATACAAGCCTTGTATCAGGCTTGCAGGCGGTTAGGTATTGCGTTGGCCTTAACGCACGCTGTGGCTTTGTGCCCAGTAGGTCTTGGAGGGCCCCGAGGAATAATCTCTCGAGGCTACAATTCTTTCAGGGTCGTGACCAAAATATCCGACGTAATACCCAGGTTGTTAGGTGTTACGTCTATCCGACGTGGCACGCTGCTCGTGGCACTTGACACGTGGCACGCTGCTCCTATTTGCCCAGTTAGCAGCGCTGGTCCCCGGGAACAGCCCGCCAACAAGAATATGTAAATTGTCATTTAGACAGTTTTGGGAAAGTGTCGGCTAGTGATTTCACTGATGGAAACTGGACTGACACGCTTGAAATCGGCAGATAATGCTGACAGCCGAATGGTAGAGTGCTCATACCTATCACCGGCCCTATTGTCGACTCTGCTTCTCTTGTGTGCTCGTTGGGATGTGTGCTTCGTTTCATTGTGTGATATGTGACCGTTGGACGTGATTTTTCAGGTAAACATGCGTTTCATGGTAAATGCATTTAGCCGCTTACACACCGTGTTTCACGCTCGAAGGCTCGTGTGGGTATTATGTAGATCTTAACGCACGCCATGGTTATTTGCCCTAGAGGCCGTAATCAACAAGGCCGTGGTACTGTCTGTGAAAAGCTAACCGGGGCTAGAATATTCCGAATGCAATTTAAATAGCTTTAGAATAGTGTCCACTAGTCGTTGCACCGATGGAAACTACTGACACGTTTGAAATAAGTAGATAGTGCTGGCGGCCGAAACGTGAAGAGTCCGCTCATGGCTATCACCGGCCCTATTGGTATCTCGGAGTGGACTTAGCTCAATAACGTTGTGTCCAGGAATCACTTGGAGCACATTGCAGTAGTTTATAAATGCAGAAAAGCTATGCCATGCAGTGAAATTCGAGATTTCGCATGAGACGGCCGGAAGGTTAATGGAAGTGCTTGGCTGGAAGGGTAATATGTGGACTGGCGCTGCGTGCCGAGACCTAGGCAGAAGAACGGCTCAATAAGCGGTGTCGCTCATACTCATTTTGCATGTAATTTTTTCATTGGTTGTCGTGGTGTAAATATCAACAATTTTGAAAGGGGGTGGGGCGGGGTGCCATGAAACGTAGAGATCCCACCTTTCTTCGCTGGCAGCCTAAAAGGCACAACGTGATCGGTTTCCCCGTCCCAAATGTGATGGCTTCTCTCTCATGTCATGCGTGACTATTGCACTATATTTTTCAAACAAACACACGTTTCATGACATTCACATATAGCTGCATGCGAACCTTGTGTCATGCTCACAGACGGGTAGGTATTGCGTCAGCCTGAACGTACGCTGTGGGTTTGTGCCTAATAACCAGTGTTTGTCCGCGGTAGTAAACTGCCGAGCGATGCATATTGCATTTATTCTCTGAGCATGTGTGTCATTGGAGTCTTACGACGCACTCAGCTGCTGATGCTATATGGCGTCGCCTGCCTCTCACCCTGGCAGGGAGGGCGGGCACCTCGCGGAATCGAATCCCGTACCTCTAGCTTCCCAGACGCGCAGTAGTTAACGCAGACGCGTAGACCACCACACTACCGACACCCACTTCTCTGGGCGTTGTTAAAATGATTTCATCATTATGGAATATTTCAGTATCATTCAACTCTGTGAATTAATGATTTCTGATCTGATCTGATCCACCCCATGCACTCAAAATATGCCGTGTCTTTTTGTATGTCACCTGTGTGTGTCATGCGTTCTGGGGAACATTTCTGCATATTCGTATCCGTATCGGATGCGCCAACCGCTATGTGTTGGCAATACCTAAACGTGGTCCGCACATGACTTAAAAAAACGATGACAATGTTTCCGTTTTGCGAACGGCCAACCGATGCCGGATGGGCTGCTTCTGGCGGACATCTCCTACCCCTGCCTCCCCTGGTTGATGACACCAGTCGCTTCACCGGCAACATACGCCGAGAGAAGGCATCCTTTGGATTTTGATATCCACGTGACAGTGCTGTTGTTTCGGTGTGCTGCTTTGCGCGCCGGCAATCAACAATCACGTTAGAACCGCCGGCGCGGGCATGTCTCGAACGTCACCGGTGTTTTGGCTGCAACTCGTCAGAATCGTGGCGAAGTCACTGCGACAGCTAATAAGCCACTGCCTGTAAATACTTTATATGTTACTAATGAGAGCAGCAACGAAGCATCGCTGTTATTCACGTATGTTCGTTCATGGTCGTAGTGTTTGAGCAAACGCGTCTACATTATAACCGGTATTCTGCAATCTAAATGCAAATGCCATTGTCTTCCCATAGGTACAACGGCGTTCATTCAAGAACACGCATCATTGTCGCTAATGCTTCCGAACGTTAAAGATGCGCTTCCCAGCTTTATACGCCAAGAAGCCGCGCCTACGCAAGAGCAAGGCGTCAGCCAAGATCATCGTGTAAGTGCAGTATTTTAAAAATAAATTAATTTCTGCTGAACCCCAAAAAGGAAATTTAAGGCGCACACTTCGTGAGCACATCTCAGTAAGTTTGATCATTCATAGCCCGAATAAAACTTCACCGACTCATTAGAATCGTAAGGACTTCTGGCATGTACACTCCTCTACCGTAGGCAGGTGGATACCGAGAATATTATCCGAGAGAACCTGCGAGAGGGGGGAAAGTCACGTTCTCTTCCATCTATTTGCTTGTGTTTGTTACTGTAACGTGTGTTGTCCAACCCACTTGCGGCATATGAATCAGCTAGCTCCGCACGGGTTCTACACACGCTGCCGTGTTCAAGCAGGAAGCTCAGAAGCTCGTTGTACAGCATGCAGGCATTGTGTTCATTTCCACGAGGATGGGCCAACGGCCACGGTACGGCACGCGCACGTGATGTCTCGAGACCACGGGCGGATAGCACTCCTTTTTCGGACTCAGCTTTTACTGCAGGGCTTCCCGCTAGTTCGCGTTGCCTTGACCGTGTCTCACGACTTGAATTATCGAGTAAACCCAATAGATAGACAGAATGCTACGTCTCAGGCCTACCTGCTATCGCTGTTCGCATGAAAACTCTGTGCGCTGAGGAAACTGAAAACGCACTGCGCTAATCTGGATCCAAGCTGCGTCGAACTTGCTGGTAACAGGTCGGCAGATCAGGCTACAAAGTCTGCGACGTTCCTTACAACGAACAGCGCCCTTAGAATTTCCGCTAATGAAATGCATGTCAAAGTGAACGAGTAGAAGGTTATCAATAGGTAAGCCGGGTGAAGCGATAAGCACCATCATGACAAGGCCATGTGTAGGCGCCTGGACATTTGAAGCCTAGCGTATGAACAAAGACATGGGCGTTCAGGAACGAGAAAGGTTTAGGTCTTGAGAAGCGATATTCAAGATGACTTTTTTAAGTAAAACCCCATACCAATGATGAAAACTCACTTTTGGAAGTCAATACGCTCGTAAACCCGTCCTCTTCCCCTCCAACATCATCACCGTGATGTTCCTTAGCTGTATGACCCGTACTTAGCGGGGCCCATATATCACTTCTTCGTGTATGTGCTGATTCCCCGTCCCTATACGTGACCTTATGAAGCTGGTTGACTAAGAGGCTGTCAACAAGGCGTTGAACACTCGGGCCGAAGTGTCGCAAACATCATGGGCGCGCCTCTGTAGCGTCGTCCGGCGGGGGGCCGCTCTAATGACCTCTGTACAGTATCATCAACCGTGTAAACAGCGAACGACGGAGCTCATGTTCAAAGCTGACTTCGGGGCATCCCGTAGCGAATGACCAGTCGGTTAGCGCAGTCGAGCGCTGTGCTTATGGAGACGGTCCATGTGCGGCTGTCACATTTCCTCTAAGTCAATAACCAAACGTTAAGCCGATCAGTCACCATGTAAGAAACTTTACACAGCTGTTTATCAACCATCCACAACAGATGAATTAATGACGATGGTACATTTGCCGATATTTTTCCAGGTGCCATCACTCATGTCTGCCGTCAGCTCGCTGGTTCTTTGCATAAGTCATGTAATGCAAAGTTCGCGCAAGCTGTGTATCGTTCTCAAGTTCGCAAAGATACATACACACATATGATTTGGCACAACAGCTCTGTGAAGATGAGAACCGCGCATGCAGCGTGAGCTACCCTACGCTACCCACAGTTGGCCGCTGGAACCAAAGAATTTCAGATTTGACGAACTGTCATGTCAAAAATTAGGCTTTCATAGCAAGGTGATGTAAAATATGACATGTGGCAAGGAATGGGGTAGGAATATTTCCCGACATGAAGAAATGCGCGCGAAGAGAAGTGCGACACCATTGATCGGCGATGCGAGGAGATTTGACGCGACGAAGATGTGCGAAAATGCTGAGCATGAGTAAATGTCATGCAATGAATTGCATATACAAATTACTGTAAAACGAGGCGCGCAATGCAATCATGCATGCAGTCATTGTAACTTGGCATGTACCAAGTTTCGCGCATATGAAGATTCACGTAAGACGGAAAACTGCACCAGGGTATGTGACGCAAGGGTCTAACTAAGAACACTGTGGAGCGAAGAAATCAGATAGGAAATTCTCCCTGGAACCTACTCAACGCGGTGTTCTTATACCGAAAACTTGGATGATTCCACTGCCGACTCTGACCCCAGGCGGAGTCGGGTCAAAGCCGGTATTTGGCTGTCTCCGGACGTCCGTGGCCGTCCCGGGGACCTCAATACTCCGAGAGAAAAAAAACAAGGTCCTCCACAGCCAGGGCAGCTGAATACATGGCCGAATTCGAACCGGTGGCAGGTAGCACTGGGGGATGACGTCCAATAGGTGGGCCTTCTCGAGGCCATGTTCTTAATGGAAATCAAGTGTGCGCTTCGATCCTCACCCCCACTGCCATCAAACTCTCCATGATGTCTCAGGCATGCTCCAAGCGTGGCGCGACTCGTGTTGTCTAGCGGGCGGCTTTGACCGTGTCCTTAGAAGTAAACTGTATTGAAATTTGCTACTAGCTTCATATCAGACCGAATGTTCTGTCTTAACTACACGCTCGCCCTGATATGGGGGGGGGGGACGACGCCACGCCCCCCCCCCCCTCCATCTAAGATTTTCTGGGAATACCGGTCTTGCATATTGTGCAGTCGCGCTCAAACATTTGGCAGCCTCTGTGGCACCCAGTGCACATGTTTTGAGACAAAGAAGTGACCCGAGCATTCCTGGTCTCGGACAAGCAACGGTTTGCTAGGAACGTTGCAAGATGATCCTTTGGCCGGCGGGGGCGGCGGGCGGCAACCGTTGATTTCGCGGACCGCGCGCGAACGGCTGACGCTTTTACGTTAACGGAAATGTTTCACATTTGAAGATATTGAAGCAGGCATGAGGAAACGAGCTCACTTGTTCGCGCTCACGAGCGCCAGGTATGAGCACTTCGATAATAATATTTGTCTTGGATTTTATCGCTGCATGGCTCATGGAATGACAGTATTTGAATGACGTTATCATGGCGTCATGAAAACCAAGGTGACTTTCAAATACTCCCCTCACTGTGGAGGGCGTGTAGCTCAGTACCTAGAGCGACTCAGGTCTTAAGACGGGCAGAATCGTGAACAGCACCGATACGTCTTCGAGATGATTTTTCAGCTCAAAACCCCATATAAGCATGGAACACCCTCCTTAAAGTGTGTCTAGTCTTTTCGGTTTTTCAAAAGGGCACCCCAACAGGTATTTTGACCAAGCTTTTGATATTGACAGCGATGGAAAGCCAATTTAAGTCTTCTATCAATAATCATTCAATAAAACTATTTCCTCACCCATGGCATCGATGGCTGTACGCGCTGCACAGGTGCAAAGACGCATCTTTTAGGGGAAGAATCGCACTTATCGACGGAACGGAAACGATAAGTACGTGTGGCAAGTAATGGTGCATCCAGGCAAACTAAGGCCACACGTAAAGTCAAGCTTGCATGATCTGCTAACCAAATACCACTGTTTTGGTGCAAAGATTCTTCACTTCACCGGGACAAACCAAAATCTGAGTAGTTATGACGGCGGTGATGCATTCACGAATCGATCACGCCAGGCATCAGGCGTCAAATGTGTTAGGAAAAGTGGATACTGTCTGGAGTTCTTTTTTTGTTGTTGTTGTTTATTGATCTTTTGGGGCGCGCCGACTCCAGTGGTCGTTTGGCGCCCATCCATAGTTGTCAGATATCAATGGTGAACAAGAGAGCAGACCTGCAGTCAACCATTCACGACACATGATCGCGAGCAGTCACCGGGGTCGTCGTGAGGGAAGGAACCTAGGCGCATTGCAGATATTCAAAACACGGAATCGCCCATCGATCACGTCAGGCAGCACAAGCACCCGAAAGAATTTCCCTTTCATCATCTGAGCTGGATCTGCTTCTGTCGCCATGCAATTGCTTTGCTCATTGTGTCAATCGATTTGTTCGTCTCACAAGCATTGCTATTTCACATATTTTGATGCATTGTTCCAAACACCTCAGAGGATACATAACTTACCTTAAGCACTCTGCCAGTTGCTATCTAAGGTTTTTTCTTGGTGTGTATACCCCGGGTCAACTTTGTGGCTGATCTTGCTTTTCCATGTTTCACTTGGCTGCTGCTTCAATTTCAACTTCAACCTTAAAGGGAATGTTTCATATTTGAATGTAATGAAGAAAGTATCATGTATCATAAAACCAGCTCACTGATGACTGTTGGCACACATTTCAAGTCGAAAAGACTCTTTTTAACACCTTTTCAGTGGAAAACTCTTTTAACGTTTCTTTTTGTGGAAAATACTTTAACCCCAGACAGCACAATTCTCTGCTGACTAAATACGCTTGTCAGTGCTTCTTGGCTTGACTTTGTCGTCATGCCTTCCACAGCATTGAATGAATCAATGCACGGCCGTTATATCTGGGCATCGCGCTCATGAAAGCCAGATATGAAATATACATTCTTCTTGGCCTTGATCGCCGCATGGCTTATTGAATGGCAGGATTTAAATGACGCTATTTTGACGTCATGAATGCCAAGGTCACTTAAAAATACTCTCTCCCACATGCCTTTCCCATTTTCGCAGGTGCGTAGCTCAAAAACTAGCGGAGCTTAAGTCTTAAGGGCAGGATTGAGAGCAGCACTGAAAGGTCTTTAATATGGTCATTTCAGTCAAAAACTCCACGCCAATGTGGAACATTCCTTTTACTTAGCTACAGTTTGTTGTGATGTGTAGGGATATAGGGAGCTATAAGGAATCGTGTAGGGAAATAACGGAATACTGATAACACGGCTTTGGTGTTGTTGATCGTGTTGCCAAATATGGTCTTCCTCCATCAGAATACTCGCTTTGGCGTGACATGTGCATGGCTACGGGGAACTCAGGCAAGATTGTTTGCGTATACTGGTCTCGTATATTGCACATCTTGTGTTTTTTTAGGTGCCGTAGTTTGTAGTTCTGAATCGTATATTTTGCTTCGAGAAACTGGCTTTGACAAATTCACACCAGAAATATACGAAATACGCCAAAAAATCCACAACTGCTGCTTTTGAATAACTGCGTACTGATGGGGTGTTATCAATACCACGTTTAAAGTTGTGCACAAATATTTCACCTTTGTGCACGTATACAAATTTTCAGGACGCATGAGGCTCCAGGACTGATAACTGTGGATGATGCAAACTGTTGTAATATCCTGCAAACGACGACCTTTTGTGAATATTACCACGGAAACATTCTTGAAATGAAGCCAAGAAAAAATGTTATCAAAACGTTTAGTGACAGGTAACTAACCCAGCATCACCAGCAGTAGAAAGTGTCACGCAATGGCTGGCGACAAAGCTGGATTGTCGTAATTGTCTTAGTATGTAGGTATTCGACTTAGCATTATTGTGTGATGCATCTCGCATGATAACCCTGGAAGGAGTGTGGAAAAGAGCTGTGCTGCAAATTTCATTTCATCATTATTTCAAATTTAATTTCATCGAGTTCAAAATTCTTTTTAGGCTTTCTATCTTCCTCACTCTGATAACATAAACTAATAACTGGCATATAGCATATACTGGGCATGACCCGAGAATGGACAATTTGTTATATATTACTATGATAGTGCCCAGACAGGTGTGGTGGCGGACTGACATGTGGTGCAGATGTGGCGCACCGTCTGATACCAAGCTGTGCGGCTCGTATACTACATTTGGTATAAAAAGGCGCGACCCACAAGTAATTAGGTAACGTTGCATAATTTCTACAAATGATAGTACCAACATACTTTCATGGATCACATGGCCTAAACTGAGGCCTGCAATGAGCTTGTTATCAATGACCAGCAATGACAATCTACTTTAAGAGCAACTGACAAATGAGATTAAAATTGCTATGGGGTTCACGCCTAGGCAATATAAAACAGCTTTCACATCATGGTTGGTAAAATATTATTTAAAGAACGGTCAAATGCAGCAAAAGGCACGAGAGGTGCGCATGCACTTTACTGGCGACTAATAAACTCGTAAAAGGATAGAAATAAATTTGACGCACTGGCATGGCCAATTAATTCATGATTAATTCAGGAAGCAGTGCGTTTGGCCACCATACCACCAGTTAACAAATGATTATCCCTCCGATCATCATGTCACACATCTTTTTTCCATTTACGTTCGGCAGGTCCTGAAATTATCCCCTAGTGTCCGAGGTCGCCGTGTATAGCAAATGGCCATAGCTATATGTGGCGAAGAACAGGTTCCTCGTCTTCACCAAGCTCTGAAAATTATCCAAGATTTCTCGTCGACCTGGAAAATTACCTGCCATAATCCTCCGTGTTTGCCGCGTCTAACGCTCTTTAGAAAAACTGTAGCATTCTGGATAATTCTAAGATTAGCAGCCGGTCGAGTGCGGCGCGCTCCTCAAACTCGATGTAAGCAACTCGTTCCAGATAGAATAGCTGTTCGGACTATTGCCCTCGATTGGTGTGTTGTATCACACACCGGATGGAATAGTTGTTCGGACTATTGCCCTCGTTTCGCGTGTTACCTTACACACACAACACACGCCAGACGAGGACGATGGTCGGAACAGTTATTCCACCTGTGATACTTCCGCGCTCCTCCTCACTCCTTCCTAAAACTGTTAGCAAATGCGTCTTTGCACAGTGTCCGCAGTCAGGGCGTCCGAAATTTGCTGTCAGTGCCGATGCGCTTCATCACCGGAAGACCATTCGCTGACGCTAGCGATACGTTCACGATATAAGCGGCGAATTAGCAACGAAAAACGTTTTGCGGTCACCTGATAACTTTGCGGAGCCAGAAGATGTTTGGGGGCACTTGAAAGAAGTGGTCAATGGAAGGGAATTTATAAAAAAAAACAAAGGATATCAATAGAAGTAAACAGAAGTTTTTTTTTACAATTCTACGAGCACAATACAAAATCCGGCTCGACTAGACACACTGTTTAACGAAACCCGCCACGATAATTATAGGGTGAAACAAATATGTCCAAATGCTATTGTACTTATCACTATACAAGGAGCATGCCTCGTTATGTTCCGTGTCCCTACGCGACATGGTTTCGGACAAATGAGTATGCCAGGCTGAAAAAGTTCGACTTTCTGGGAAATTTGACCTGGGACTTGTTAAAGTGGGGTCTATTTACAACATGATACTTCTTGCCAGTCGCAAGATCTCGTTAAAGACAAACCATTGCTTTTTTCACGAGGTTCCAAGTGCTTTCCCTGCAGACGGCATCCCCCTCCCACCCTTCCTCTAGTCCGCGTTATGAAAACCGGTGAATCAGAGTAAGGGTTAAAATTGCTTGGCACTGTCTTTATATTTATTTTTACATATGCTGGTGAAAAATTGCAGTTAAGATCATGAAAAAATAGGTCGTACGGCATAATGACACACTTTGTTAGCAGAATCCATAAATTGGTAGAAACTCATCCAGCGAACCAAATTGCCCTTTACACACCAACTAGCAAGCAACGTTAAGCTCGGCTGTGACATTTGTCATGCACAATGCAGTTGTGTCGATTCAAATTATTTGCTGGGGCCCTACCTAACTCTCATGATGGGTTGGACCCCTCAATGCCGGTTCCCCGAACCCACAAAACTTGTACTTAGAATATTACAAAAGGATATGAGGAACAAGCTTACGATAATACGAAGCCCATCTTCTCTGGGCTTTATTCATCGAGCATGACCATAATGCTGCTAAAAAAATCGTGCGAATAAGATAACAAAGGAACAGACATTACTTGTAATGAAAATCAAGCAGACTAAATCTGTTAGCAACCACATTTAGAGGGGGGAAGGTTGTGAGGCCTATGGCTTGCTGACTATCCCCCTAATTATGCATCTAAAGTGACGCTCCTGCCATTAACCCACCACCAGACAAGCCTTATCGATTTTCGCTTCCCCTCATCATCCATACAAAGTGACACTCCTACCATTATGTCACCACCAGACGAACTTTATCCATTTCTACCATCAGTGTAGGCTGCGAACAAAACAGGTTGTTTGTCTTCACAGCTGCAATTAATGTATACGGTGATTGCACTATGGGTTCCATCAGGACATTATTTCGTTTAATGTGAGCAACAGCCACTATAAAATGTATCGCATTTCATTCCCTACAAATGACAAGCTTAGAAGTGCAAAGAAATTTGTATATGGATGTGCGCTGCAAAACCACTCACTTCAATAGTTTTCTTGTTACAGAAAGGGTGCTATCATCAGTCCGCAACAAATGGCCGGAATTGGTCTCTGAGAGAACTAAATGCCAATCTTTTACTGAACTCCTATGACAATCGGACCGTAAGGCCACAAAACCTCCTGCTGTCTAAAGTAAACCTACCTGTAAACCTGTACCCCCTCCCCCACCCCATCTCTTTCGTAATTGCGTACATTTGCTACATCACCTCACCCCCCTGCCAATCTTAGTTTTCAGCAGAAGTAAAGACATAGAAAATTGGCTTTGTCATAAAAACCGGTAGAACAGTGATTCAGTGAACCAGCATGATACCAGTGTTTGATTACCATGATAAGAAACCAGTTTTATTTTAAAAAAATACCGTCAACGGAGGTATTTTTTCAGATTTTCCTCCTCCGAATTTTATAAAGCTCGGGGCAAAAAAAAATCTGCACAAAAATACTCCGCTGTCGGGAGCGATTTTCCTCCGTTGAGGTTTATGAACAAGACGCGCGACGAGAAGCGTGGAAGAAAATGCGCAGCGATTGCCGAGCAAACGCTGGAAAAAATCAACCCCATCATTGTGTTTTTCATATCGCATTAGATCGTGGGTGACGCTGGTCTTCAGTGATATGTGCATTGATTGGCTGCCGACGGGTCGTGGTCCGGGAACCGTGCGTGTTGTGTTATTTAACTGTTATCTGGATTGTTTGTTGTAGTTTATTTCAGAATTTGTGCTTGTTGTTTTCACTGTTATACATTTATTGTTCACCTTAGTGTGCACACTTTCAGGTTCAGCGACCTCCACACAGCTTGGAAGGATGGCCTTTCAAACTAATGTTGACCATGAAAGGGTGCGCCGCCGGCGAGTTTTAGGCCCCTTGTAAATCTGGAGTGGCAAGTTTGAGAAGACTTCAGGTAAGATCTCAAATGATAGTGGAAGACCAATATGCACTTTTGTGTTTTGAGCAGTGAGCTAGGATCGTTTTTGGACCAGGGTGGGAGTGAAAAATTGTACCCCAAAAGGCCATACAGGAGTGAACAATTCAATTCACAAAGTATGGGACTTATGGGCCAGTGCGAGATGCCTCAGCAAACAAAGCCGCACATTTCAATTTGACGTGGACGTAATATCATTAACCTGACAAAACTTTTATTTTTTGACATGTTAGGTCATGAAATGAGACAGAATGCATTAAAGCGTAGTAATTTCGTGACAGTGTGATGAACATAAAAACTATGTAACACCAATAATTTGATACTGTACTTTGCACTTCCCTTCTACAGACTTTTTAACACAAAACAAAGCAAAGGAATTAAACAACAAAATAAGTTCCTGCGTATTTTTCCTTAGCGCTATTGTAGCATCAATGAATAATACTGAGGCCCCAATGTATAATATTATGATAACATTGGGGTTTGGTTGCCAGGACGAGATTCCGGATTTCTGCAATGACAGCAGACAGCAGTGAAGGAGCAATCAGTGCTCATCTGAGGCACCGTTCTGCCCGCAGCATGGCCATGACTCCACGAGAGCAGTTACTTGTTACGTTGAGGTTCGAATCAAACGCCGTGCTATGAAGTTAACTTTTGTGTACATTGAAGCATACGCTTTTGTGTTTTGCTTTTTGTTTTTCCGTCCCTAAAGCTCATTTGTTCAAAGCGCATGTTTCCCGATCCACCAAGCCACCCACCCGTAGCAGCGGTCGCGCTAAAGATCAGGTTATGTCACAGGGCATGTCGGACCATGCCGAGCATCACGTAACGTCAAACTCCGATCACCAGAAGCTGCCAGTGGTCTGAAATTTCACGACGGGATGGAGGGCCATGGTTAATGCAACAAACCCCCTTTGCTTGGTATCTCATCTCAGAAACATGTCGGAAAAGAATCTGGATTTGGTCTCAGAAGCGTTAAATTCCGAAACGTTTAACTCCATTTAATGTTTGTTTCCCACGTTTTCCTGCATATGCTTCGTTCCGCATCACCGCTATGCAGATTTAGGCTGAGCCCCTAAGACTGAAGGTCTTTTAGAAAGCAGAGCACGTGCTAAACGGTGCTCGCGACATAAGCCCTTTGCCCGCGACTATCCGGCCCTGAAATGTTTGATCAACGCCAGAATGTTCTGACGCAAGCATAGCATTGCGTGATGCGCGTTGCGACCCGTGTAACCTCTTGACGTCATCTCGCGTTAGGCGCGGCTGCATTATTGTGTGATGTTTCTGATGCATCTACCCGTCATGTCGCAAACTTCAATGCCAAAGTGACTGAAGTGCTCTCCCCGATATATCTTACCCCATGTTCGCGGGCGTGTGGCTTAGAAACTAGAGAAGCTTAGGTCTTAAGAAGGGCAGGATTGCGAACTGCACAGACAGGTTCTCAAGAGCAACATTGCAGTTCAAAATCTCATTTAAATATGCAATATTCCCTTTAAGTGTACACAATAATCGCTGACGTGTCAGTGCCTAGGCTTTGTCTAATGCCAGTGAAAATGAATGAAGAATATGCAATTTTCACAGGTTTTATGCCACTGATGGCTTTTACCAGCTTGTGGGTGATTCCCATGGCCCTTCAAAAGCGACGGTGTTCCGTGCTGTGCATCGGGTCACACGCGTGATCGGCAATGCATTCTCCGGGGCCGTGCGATGGGCGGACGACATGGCTGCCGTGTAGCACGGCTTTTACGGGCGTGCCGGGCTGCCAAATGTTGTCGGTTAGTGTTCGTGTGAATTCTTACCTCATTTGGGACAGTGGTAAATTCAGTTTTGTTTAGTGCTCTGCAAGCCGCAAGGCGGACATGGAAAACCATCACCACAAAAATGACTGTAAAATTTCAGAAGGTGGAAAACCGTGCTTGGTGCAAGAGTAAAATGTGGGTAAAGGTGTCATTCCCGTGTTGCAGTGCTACATGTTAAAACATCCCGTACCATTGCTTCATCTAATGTCCCGAAGCGTGCAGTAACATGAATGTGCCCAAGCTTTCTTTAGTCACACTCAATCAAACGCGGTAGCGTTGCGCACACCTCTCATTGCCCCAGAGATGTATGTTCACACCTGCAGAGACAGGCAACACACAATGCATTCGGCAGACGGCGACGGACGGTTTTCAGGTTGCGTGGACGGAACGCAAATCCCTATCCGAGCGCCGAAGTCGCAAAAGGCCCTCTACGTGAACCGCAAAAGCTTCACGTCAAGTAACTGCATGGCAGTTGCCGGACCTGACCGGAGCATCTACGCGGCTGTGACGCATTGCGCTGGTCGGGTCTATGACGCTCGAGTGCTGCGGACATCTGGCCTCGTCGAAATGTTAGTTATACAATTAAATGACTAAAATACAAGAACATTTCTCAAATGTAATATGTTTTCCCACTAGAGAACACAGCATAAATGAAACAGCGTATGAAATATCAGGCAATGCATTTGGCCACTAGACCAATGTGTACAGCAGCCCAACTAGCTAGCAAACTGGTATAAATTGCCTCGTCCGGAAATTTAAGATATTTTTTCAAAGAGGTCATTTCAATAACGAAATTTCACTGTTCAGCTTCATATCACATCAAGGACCAGAGCGTCATGCGGTCTTGCTCGGCGACAGCGCCTACCCACTGATGCCGTGGCTGTTGAACGCAGTAGCGGCACCTGCATGTCCAGAGGAGCAGGCGTGAGATGGTAGCAAGAACCCAATGCGTCTGTGTTTACAAAAACGCTTGCGTCCACGACAAAACGTATTTGCTCACAGCGAGGGGTGGGGCTCCAAAATCTAGTCAGAGATTGCGTTAGTGCGGGACGCCTGGTCATTTTCACAATATTAAAAAGACGATGGTCGAAGGAAACCATTTCGTTACCAATGGGGCAAGTTTGGATCAAATGGGTTGGTCAAGGTCAAATATGTCTGACTGGGCAAATCACGTTGCTTTGCTGTATCCCAGGCGCCATCGAAAGTAATACTGGACTGCCAGAGACCCTCTGCGAATTTGATGTGATTCTGTTACGAATTGCTGGTGCAGGATGGGGTATTCAGGAGCAGTTGTGCGTGCTTGCGTCTTGAATGTCAAATTACCTTGATTACACCAAGTTGAAGTTCGTTCTTTAGTTAAATATTCCTTGGTGCTCGATTCGTGGCGTAGGGGAATATAATGGTTGGTGAGCACGGCCATGTTTTCATGTGCATTTCTATTGACAGGTACAACCAGGCACACTCGCGCACGAGGGTCGTTGTCGAAAACGCCTTCGGTGTGATGAAGCGTTGCTTCCCGGCGCCAGAGATGGGGTTGCGTACGCGTGACCCGAAGAGGTCGCTCCGTGTCATACGGTAAGTTTTCTGTGTCACTTTTGACTTTTCCTACACTTTCCCAGCCAATCTGACGTTTTCCTAGCCTTGCCAGTGGCCTGCGTCACTGGCATGCCAAAAATGTACACATTGCTATCATTGTTCTTCACGCTACATTAGGATGCTGCGACCCTGTTGTGCTTTCCTTCCAGTGCATGCATCATCCTGCACAGCGTGGGCCAGATGGCAGGTGATTTTGGGGAATGGCTCGGCGGTGAAGGCACGCGAGAGACCGCGGTAGGCGGTGACGACCAGGTGGCCGCCTTCGACGAGGGCGGTGCAGCGGAGCGGCGTGCTGAACAGGAGCGCCGCAACGCCGTCATCTGGTAATTCCGCTAGTTCCGTGTCCATGTCCGTGTCTGCCGTTCAACCTTGTTTCTTTGATACTAAATCCATCAATAAATCGGTATTAGTGTTATTTTACAGAAATGGCGAAGTGCGCCAGGCACAGCTCAGTTATGTTTTGCATATATGTAAACAGAAAAACGCACCTCGAGCAAACTTGATGAATGGGCCTCTCAACATCAGTCACAAGGGTGATGTTCCGGTTTCTGGGCCTAAGGTATTGACCAGATGCTCCAGGAGCCGAGTGGCCAAACAAATCTTGACCTCAGCCCGCTCTTCTGCCGTGCGCTCCTCGTCAGGTATGCTAAGTAGCCGCCGGTTCCTCTCGGCTAAAGCGTGCCGGTCGAGCTCGGATGAGGCGGACACTGCGTGCCGACAGGACGCCGACGGCGAGGAGCTGGCTGTCAAGGTGTTAGCCTGAGCCAGCACCGGGGACTGAAGCTCGTTGCATATCACAAATTTAAGCGCCGGATCCAAGAGAAGATCATGTGTACTGCTATCTGTTGTACTCCCAGTATCCCACGACGACACGGTTCTGCCGCCTGCGACGTTGGTCATGGCCGCTTCGCCCTCCCGATCTGAAATACATTGATTACTCGAAAACAACGGCTATGGAACAATAACCAAAGATGACAGAGATGAAGCACGGAAAAGAAATAGCGACTCATCAATGGCTCGATTCGACACGTAATCGTACCCGCTGAGAACAATGAAGACAAACACAATTCTTGCTCAACGGGGATATTCCACATCGCAAAATATTGAAACAAGCATCAGATATTAGGGAAAAGCACACCATTGGCATAAGATAGGTATATTTGTAAGTGAAAATACTACTCTCTGTTTAGTACATCTGCTCCTTGACATGTCATTGTTTGAATGACAGTTAACTGCATGACGGTGCAGGTATTTGTCACCATTGTAACCATTAATACTAACCGATGACATCCAGTATGACCTCATCCAGGTCATTTAGCTGGACGTCGGCGCCGCCCCCCGTGCCCGTCCGGCATCTTCTTGCCATCTTGTCTAGGGGAAAGATAGAAACGCGATGCAAGGTCGTCATTTGGCTGCTAAACACTACGTAAGTACTAAAGTGCCTGTGCACATAGTTGAAAAGCTTGACGTTTTGATAAGCTTGACAAGTTAATTTGGCGTACAGAGTCACTTGGCCTACAGAGAAACCACGTTTATAATCATCATAAAATCATTACGAAAGATCTAGGACAGATGTGATAGGGAGAGACGAATGAGCTTTTGCGAATATACTGTCCTAAGTTGAAGTAAACATGTCAGGACTCAAACGAGTTGATAAGTAAGGCATACACATCAGGCGGCAACGCAGGTGTTACTTGCCTGTGGTTTTTTTGTACAGCATTGTTCATACAGTTTTTCTTAAGTTGTTGAATTGTTGGTGAAGGCTTGCAGAAGCCGATTGGAGTGGCGATCGCCACGACTTCCGCCCACGCTGAAGCGCGCCTCTCTGCGCCATCAGCGCCCTTGAATTTACCGTACAGTTGCTGGTAAACAAAGCTGTTTTGTTAAATTCACTTACCGTTCCATTAACTGAGTTTTAACGTGGCATTGTTGATGACAGGCGCAGGAAAGAAATTAGCGATTGGTCAAAATTAGCGCTTGTCCCCCCCCCCCCCCTCATCCACTCGCCTTTCGTAGCCAAGTCGTGCCCCTGGGTAGGCGCATTAAGAATCAACAAATTTGGCAGTCACTAATTAGCATAACGGATTCCCATGCATTCAATCCGGACCTTACATCAGGCTCTGCATAACAGCCCCCCTGAATCACGCTGGATCACAAAGGAAATGGCGACTAACCTTCCCGACCCCTGGTCTGGGTGAATACAAACCACATATTGATCTTTGCCGTACATGTTGCCAGATCTTCCCTCAACAGGTGGGGTAAATGTTCAATATTTTCACAACTCCCACAAATGTGAACCCAATCCTTGTGACATCGCGTAATATCTCACAAAATGCTGTTGGCTGGTGGTCAGTCGCCCTGGTTACATTCCTATTCTTTCCTTAAGGACTATCGAACCATCGGAGAGGATGACGGGCTCAGGCGGGGCTAGAATGGGAAAAACACTCATTTTGGGACGTCTTTGGTTATGTACATATGGCGCTCCGTGAAGCGAAACCAAGCCAAGCCGTGTTGTCCATTGAAAGGACCGCCATCGTGTACACCCATGCCCAATTAGGAGCCCGTGCGCTCAATAGAGAAAGTTTCGCTTCTCTTCATCACCGCTACATGTCGCTCTCAATGCTGTCGTGTCAAGTACGTGGCGAGCGCCGTCCGTGAAATTCCTGCTGGCATGCAGTGGTGAGGCGGGGCTGGTTGGCGCGCTGTAGTTCTTGAGGTTGTAGGCATATATCTGCGTATGGGTTGTCATTTTGTCAAACGCGGATAAAAGCAAGCAAATCAAGTTATAGCGCATCAATAATTAACTTCTGAAACATCTGGCAATTCAGAAAAATTCGTAAGCCCTATAAAGGCGCTAGTGAGCATGGTAGCGGATGTCCATAGCTGTGTAAGGGTGTATACCTTTTTTCAACGAAGTCAGGAGTGGCTCACTGGTCAGCATGTCTACCTACTTCCTTAAATACTACATCTGGCATGATATCCACTAGCCTAAATCCTACACCCGCCAATTCGAGGTAAGTAGGAGGCTACTAGGGACCTACATAACTGCTACGTAATCCATTCCCCGGAGCTGATTTAAGGAGGGGGAACACCTAGTAAGGGAGTTATATTTCTGAACAACTAGTGTGGAAACGTGCATTGCACGGGCACAATTTGGAAGAGAGTTTCAGTGAAAAGGCACCCTAAATGCAAAATAGTTGCAACCATGGCGACGGGATCTAAATGTCTAGCCACACACCAGATAGCATCCTATTCAGCATGCACCTGAAGTTAACTGCACTTACTTCTTTCCTGCTCCGTATGGCGATGAAAGGTTCTTTCTTCTTTTGATGAGATTCCGAATGCTTCATAACCACTGAGGCTCATCAAAAATCACGCGCAAACAACCCGCACCTATCTATCTTTTTCACCTGCAGTCACTACGTACGGCCACAGTAAACCTTCGGATTTCGACATTGAATACAGATGTTAAAATATTATTGAGATATAAAAGCAATGAATGACACACTCAATGCAGTTGTTGAAGTTAATTTCAAACACAGGAAATAGCAGATTAAATGACATTTACACCATTCCACCATTTTACAATATTTTAGGATAAAAAAGTTTGTCTCCAGGCAAATAACATCTGGTGCTTCTGATAAGCATCAGCTGATTTCGTGTCTAAAAAGCCGTCGACGGGGAAATTTGTGTCGGTGGTCAGGACCGTTTATAAAACTCGGTAAGCGGAGGAAATTTTTTCGGTTGAGTTATTTTTTGGCACGGAGCGACGGTATTTTTTTATTTTTATAAAACTGACCTAAGCTATAATCTACTCACATACATGGCATCCAGTTAGCGTTCACACCCGGCGACAGCTGTCCTTATTTGGCGACAAGGTGAATGTCGCCGCATGCCGGCAGTTTAATAGGCGGAGCATACCTATTAACCTTATATGAGCAGAAACCACCCTTAAGTTTAAGACCTGTCATTACCTATCAGTGCAGCAATTTCATCCCGCCAGTGATTTGGAGGTCAGCAGGCCTATTCACGGGAAATGACCCACTTCGTAAAGTGCCTTCCCGCTCCCTGAGCACGCAAGCACAAGACAACGCAGAGTTTGGATCGATTCGGCGGGGCTGTCAAGGTCACTTAGAGATGGGTAATAGCGCAAAGGAAGGATTTGCTGCACGCTTGGTTGCGGGGACCATACGCGGGGTTGGTCATTATTAAATCCCTCAGCACCGCCACTGATTTACTTCCTCTGAGCGTTGTGCTCTGCGAGCTTGTTTATCCTCCCACGTCCCTGAGAACTTGCTTATTTTGCCACAGAAGATTCTGGCAAGCCTCCTGCGAGTTTCATGTCCACAATCCATTTTCGCTACTGGCATTGCCTGAAACCTGTGGTCACCTTTTCTACAATGGGGTAGGTCATCGTTGATTTATGGTCGCAATTTGTGCCTTTAATTTTACAAATACACCGCGACTGGACAATCAGCTGGTCTTTATGAAACATACCAGGGTACGTCTCCAGAAATTCTCGAGAGATTTGTAAAGTTGTGTGCGTGTGTGTGTGTGGATTTGCAGATATGTTATTTGTAGTTGTTGTTTGTATGTTTCTGCTTTATGAAACGCATTTTACAGATACCCCTGCAAATTTACAAACTGCAATACAAGTCTATAACTAACTGCCTTTATGAGAAGGTCTACTAGTGTCCGTTTTATATTTGAACTTCTCGGTTCTGTGAGCCAAGTCCGTTACCGAAAATTCAGTGAAAAAAAATGCAACGTACTTAATGAATATCAGTAGCCTTTCTCATTAAGAGTTGTTACAAATAGTTTGTGTCCGGAAGGTGTACTTTAAAATTTACAAACTATAACTTGCAACTGTTCCATAAAACCGGGGCGTGTTGTAGAATCGTAGTAGTAAAACTCTGCACCGTGTGCAATTTCTCTCGGCCAATCAGCAGTGTTTTAATCGCCAGCTGACGTTGCAAGCTGCGAGGAGGGTAGGAAAATACCGATCGAATGATAAATATGTTGCAGAGAAACACAAACTGACGCGGTTTCTTTGCGCCACACCAAAATAATATGTACCCATGATGTTTGAAGTGCGGCAGAATCATTGAAATTGACAAATTATTTTGTAACCACACACAAGTTATCAAAAATAGTCGCAATTTCATTTAACATAAGTGTCTTACTGCTTTAAGGAGATGTAAACAAATAAACAATACACCAGTGATATTTTGTGGAAGTATAGCCCAACTACGTGGCGTCAGCCAATGGTCAGATGCTCAATTCGCCGCTATAAACCGACTTCCCGAGGCCTCAGGTATTGCACTGCAGTGTGATCATGTTTGGCACCTACCTGTGCTGACAGATACGTAGTATACGAACCTGGATATTAAACCGATTTTACGAGCACAACCATGGGGTAAATTTTAGTAGATGGTAGCTGTAATGGTGCTGCTTCAAAGCTTAAAGCACTGATTACCATCCCAGTGTGTTCCTAACCAGAAAAGCAAATTTCAAGTGATTTCCGAAAAAAAAACATTTGAAATGCAGCACAGCGCATTTAAACCATCATTGCCGATGTCAAGGGACTTGGGATAGGAATAAACTATTGCTTGCTTGGAAATGTGAACGGCTTTGGTCACATTTTTAAAAAAAAATCAAAACCGATAAACCAGCTGCTGCCTTCATCTAACTCATTATGCTAGATATGCGTGCCCGCACCCAATCATAAGTCTGAATCATTTAATAATTCATTCAGTTTTTGTTTATTAGAGGGAAGTTTTACATGGAGTTTTAAACTGAAATAGCCACCTCGAAAAGCTTTCGGTGCTGTTCACAATCCGGCCCTTAAGACCAAAGTCCCTCCACTTTCTGAGCTACACGCCCGCGAAAATGGGGTAAGATATGTCGGGGAAGTATTTCAGAATCAACTTGGCACTCATGACGTCATAATATCATTAATAGCCTTCCATACCATAACCAATGCGCCGAACAAGGCCAATTAACATACAGTTATCGAGGCCTTCATATCAGGCGTTTGTTATAGGCGGTTTTTTACATCAGATCTGATACTTTCTTCAGTATCGCCCAATGTGAAACACTCCCTTTATGAATGGATTCACTTATTTTTCTGTTTGGATGGTCCTGTGCTTTGCAGACGACTTGGGGCTCTAAAAAGGATACAGGCTTCGTACCTCTCTGGATTTCAGCCTGAGTGTGTTTTGTCAAAACGGTCACCGGGAATTCCCATTTCCCAAAAAGCAAAACCCATGTTTTGTTTGTTGCTCCTTTTGTTCACTACTTGATGCATTGTTTAGAGCCCTGTGAAACGTGTTACGAATTATGTTGTGCTTAGTGTAAATCAAATGCGCAAGATTCGCAGCGCAGAAGCTCCTAATTGAGATGTGATTTAGTTTTCATTCAGGTTGTTTTTAGTTGCATTTTACTATTTCATTTGTTTTGTTTACGTACTTTTATTCATTAATCTAACACCAGAAAGTACGACCTGATGACTTATCTAGTCAAATGGAGCATATTACGAGTTAGATTGTGCTTAATGGAAGCTGGATACCCAGATTCGCAGTGCAGAATTATACCAGAGCTTGTGTTTGATAAAGAGCTCCGCTTTAACGTGGTGCCGTTGTCCTTCTTTCCACTTCGTCACTAGCGCGTCCAAATATGGGACCCTTTGCCGTACCCAGCATGCTCCATCGTAGCCTAAATTAGGATGCTTATTGTTCACGCACCCCACAAAAAACTTACAGGGATATACTACCCGTGCGTCTATGCTCCAGCATAATCATCGATGTAGGCTGCTAAGAAAGTTAATTTGAATGACCTGGCGGCCAGGGGCTCCGTTTAAAATTGGTTTCACGCCATTAGTGCTACATCAAAATTTCTGCCGACGAAGAGTGCTACGACCTCACATATACAAATGCTTAAACGGGACATTAGTACTACAGAATACTAGCATTAATGTGTTGAACTGCTGCACATAGTTCATAACATTGGTGTTACGTGACAAATCTTACACTGCGAAAACAGATACCTTTCATTTTCCCTACTGCAAAGATTTATACCGTCATTACTCATTCACGACATCGATTTTACTACAAAAACTTATCATCGATATCAGTGCTACACGACAAAACTTATGCTTTGAAAATGTATGCTCGTCATTTCTTCTGCTGGGAAAACATACACAGTTGTAAATTATACAAAACTGAACTTCTCCTGCAAACACCTACATGCGAAATAAGTGCTACACTATAAAACGCATATTTCAAAAATGTTTAGCAGTTATTGCTTCTACTGGAAAACCTTTATCCACCAGTGCTCTACACGACATTGATTTTACTTCACGTGCTCTACTGGAAAGACTTAAGCGCGACATTAGTGCTACAGCAAGAACGTGTGATAAAACTTTTGCTGTACAAGTGATGACAGGGATATGTTTTTTTGCAGCGTAAGTTTCGCCGTGTAGCTCATATATCTCGCATGCATTTTTACAGTAAAATCATTGTCGCGCATCATTAAAGGCTGTACAAGTTTTTGCCGTGTGTGTAATGACGTGTATGTCTGATTTGTGGCACTGTTGTCGTGACTCCCTTCAAATTAGTCTAAAATATGATTGCTAGAGACTAAATAGCTCCATTTAATCGACTTTTTGTTATCACCAAATCCCCGGAGCTCTGTTTAAAAAAGTTTCGTTATCATCACAGGTGGTTTCATTTAAGCAGTCACATGCCTTGCACCAATGGCACTGCATCGGCATGCTAGGGATCTCATTTGCTCTCATATCTTCCAGAAAGCCCAGAAATTGCTCTTGCGCCTCCGCCGATGCATAGCCCCTTTACAAACCAGTTTTGATCGGGACAAATCCGCCGTTTACGACTCGAGCTGCGCGTCCCCCTGGATACATGACTATAGCTGTGATATCACTGGCAGTAAGCTGAAGATCGGAAAGATTCAACCTAATGTTTCTCCGTCTGTCCCCTCGGGGTACGCGTTGCAATACCCTGAGAAAAGCAGCTTGTCGATGTTCTTGTCCCGATCATTTCGTTTACTAATGAGACGCATGGCCCCTAACCTTTTTGTCGAAAGCCATTGAAAAATATATCGAACACAAAATAAGTGTCTTTTGACATCTCAAAGGGTGTCATCGTGTACCGTGCGTCCCGCGTTCCGCCGCGTATAACTTGTATTACTCCTTTCCAGTTTTCGTTCGGCCATACCTGGGTGAAATGGACCGCTGCAACCTGTTTTAAGTGCTCCGATAACAGACATTTCCGCACGTGAGCTGTTCAAGAGCAAGGTTCGTTGTCCCTTATAGGTCTGCATTGCTTGAGGTTTCGAATTCTGATATTGTACCCCCTTCCCTTTCCACCCAGTGCTGCTTCCATTGCAACGCTCTTAGTCGACAGTCTTGCGGCCGGACAAGGTGCGCAAGAGCGGCAATAATCGAGGTGCTTGGAATGTGGGATAAAAAAACACCGCTGTTGCGATTAGGATTGTCCTCTCGGTCTGGAAAATGGGAATAAGAAAACTGTCTGTAGTGGGCCCAAGTTCCATAAAAAACGCGTGCCCACCCATACAAACACCATCGTGAGTGAGGCCGCAAGTTAAGCGAACCTCCTCATCTACTGAACGAAAATTGCGTGGTTTTAGCTGCCCGACCCAGCCACTTACGCTTTTGATACGGCTAGCTTTGCACTTACTAGTTGCTGGATCATGCAGGTTTCAGTAAGGAGAACATTTTAAAATAGCTTTCCTGGGATATATCCAAAATGTGCACGCGTAATTTGTATCATCTGAGGGCTGAGATGCAAGATGATGGGTCATGTAAATGTTGTCAGCTGTTGCAATTGCGAGATGACACGATTTCCTCAGAAACTGATGGCGAATGATGGCTAACAAAAGTGGAGAACACAGAACCAGAAGTTATCAGCTTCCTTCAAAACAAGCAGAATTCAATTGTTTTTTTTTCTGCTGAAAGACCTTTGCTCCGGCAATTCCCCAGCTTTATAACGATATCAAAAGTAAAAGTATGAACAGACGCTTTCAGTGAAGACGCTTTCAATGAAAAGCCTCAACATGAGACACCAAAAGGTTTCATTGCTGTTTTCAACATTTCACAAATCACACGGGCGCATTATAGGACCCACGCCACCCTCCGACCACACCACTGACCTCAGGGGTGCTCATACATCACCCTCCGCCGTCAGCCTTCCGCTGACGGCGGAAGCATGCTCGCCGTTGGCGCAAAGCATGTTTACCACCCCGTGTTATGGTGCACGGCGATGATTACGGACAGCCGCAGGGGGCTAACTCAGTGCAAGCGCACTTCACTGACACGAATGCGGTTCAAGGCGGGTCTGAACGGATGCTCGACGGTCGGTGGTCTGTGCGTGATCTTGATGGGGATGATTGTCAAACTTGATCTACCTTCCGTCCAATGCACGCGTTTTCATCGCTGGCGGGCCTTTAAACGAGCTGACGCAAGGTTGAGTGGGTGGTGCTTAAGTTTGCTGAACGATTGTTTAAAACGGTCCTTTCCGAAGGAGTTCTTGGCGGGATGAGCGCATGAACCAAAATTAAAACCCGTGAGAGGAAACACGACATGTTTGGGAAAGGTACACAATTGCGCCCGGGAACACGAAACTTTTGCCACGTGTTTTGCATAATTAAGTGTGAAGCTCCATCCTTTCGTGGCGACCACCTCGCCTCAATGTGAACACCACGCTGAGCTGTAGAGAACTGCGACATTAAGAGGCCCACTTTGCGTACCACAAATTCGTGGCAGGATTGAACGAGTCGGGAAGAAAATGCATCGTCAATGGTTATAAATACTAAGCATAATTTTTGCATAAAAACACCGCTTCCGTTGACGCGAGTTGATTTGTTGCCTGCCAGGGAGCGCACAATTTCTTGCCATAAAGGGTTCAGCTAGTCATGATAATCGACCTGGCCTACGCAAATGCCATTGCCTAGTCGGTGTGCTTGAAGTTTAATATCTTTGATGCGTACTCCACGATTTTGAATTCTGATAACAAGCTTCATATGTCCTCTAAACTCTGCTTTGTTTTGGGCTTTTGCTGTATGTTTTGGCTTTATTCGGCCAGGTTTTCAGCATAGTCCTGACTGCACTAAATTGTATTATTCTGCCACGACGCTCAATAGGTAAATGAATGCAAATCACTTTTCGTTTACTTGCTCAAATATAACTTTCCCGGTTAGTTACCTAAGCTAACGGGATACGTTTAAAGAATCATTGACATGGATTATATCACATACACGTCATGGTCACGTGTAATCAGTGCGCCCTGCGGGTGCGTCTACTGAGACGCCGCTACAGCCAGCTCACGGTTCGTCAGCGCCCTGGCACGTCCCATTGGTGCGGGTGCGTTCGCCGGTCGGTGCGGCGGACACCGGCTGCCCATCTACATCGGCCACCGTCTCCGGCATCGTGCGGCCGTTGGTCTCAGGCAGGAGCAGGCCGGCGAGGCCGCCCAGCAGGGCGAGGCCGGCGAACACGGCCGACGGCGCGCTCTCGTGCAGCTCACTCACCAAGTCCACCACGAACGGCGAGAGAGCGGCGCCCACTCGCGCCGCCAGCTGGCGCAGTCCGCACGCCAGCGAGCGGACTTCGGTGGGCATCAGTTCCGCCATGAACACCATTATCGTGTTATATGCGGAGGAGGCGCCGATCTTGGCGACCACGCCGAGTACCAGCCAGAGCGTGGTGTCCTTCTGCACGAAGGTGAGCAACATGGCGGCGGCCTGCAGCCAGAGGAGGAGGATCAGCGAGGGTCGCCGTCCCAGCCGGTCCAGAAGGGGAAACACTAAGCTGGAGGGAACGTCTGCGAGACCGGAAAACACCGCCGCCAGATGCGGGCTCGCCGCCAGTTGCGTCGTGTCGAACGAGATACCGAAGTAGGAGCCGGCGATGATGAAGCCGAGAAAGACGGCGATGAGTGTTCGGCGGCGCATGTGCGGCGTCCGGACCAGCTGCAGCATCATTTGCAGCGGACCGTGGCCGCCGGCGGTCTTCATAGTGGTCTGGCGGGACAGCATGTTGTTTTGCGCCTTCGCCATCAGCTGCAGCACCTCCTCTTCTGGCAGCACCCGGCGGCCGTTCCAGCGCGCGCCCCGGCGCAGCACGGCACACGCCTCCGGGAACCGGCCCTGCAGCACCAGCCAGCGGGGCGACTCGGGCATCAGCCAGAAGTTGAACAGGAAGATAAGACACGGCACGGCGTACGCCAGCTGGAGTAGCCATCTCGTGCGGATCAGGTACGAGCCGAGCGCGACGAGGCATGTGCCGAAAGCGAATGGCATGACTGAGACGATACCGATCGTGGCGCGTCGCTCGCTGCTGCACAGCTCCAGAACCAGCACGTACTGGCTGCTGATCATCGCCGACATGGCGACGCCCGTCAGGAAGCGCACGGCCGCGAAGCTGGCGTAGTCGGTGACGAGCGCGACGGTGAACGCGCAGGCGATCAACAGCAGCATGGCCGGCAGGAAGACGGGCCGCCGGCCGAAGCGATCGGCCAGCTGGCCGCTCACCACCGAGCCGAACAAGGCGCCGATCATCAGCCACGACTGCAGTAGTGAGAGCAGCGGCTTGCGGCCGCACACCAGCGTCCACTCGGTCACCACCGTCGACACGTACACGGACGGGTCGAACGCCCAGCGCTGACAGGCGGCCGTCGAGTTGGCCGCGTAGCAGCGCGGTGTATCGGACGGCAGCGAGGCGAAAGTGGCGTTGGCGGCGAAGCCGTCGGCGCATCTAAACTTGGGCGTGGCGCCGACGAACATCATGGACATGGAAAAGGCGGGGAAGAGCAGCCACATGACGGACATGTACCCGATGAGCAGCGTTTGCCAGCGGCCGGTGCCGCAGCACCGCTCCAGCACGTCCTCGAAGAGCACCTCCGCCTTCCGCTCGGACTTCTCCTCGGCCTTGCCGCTCTCTGCCGTATCCGCCATCGCGACAGCTTACTTGGTCACGAGCACTCCCAGCGGCTTCCGCGTGCGTCGGGCTCAGCGACGCGTCACGCTCCTTTCGGCGCACTCCGTGATTCTGGCCCTCGCACACGGTAGGCTCGCGGAGTCCGTCGCCGCACCGCCGGACAGGCGCGAGTGCTTCACGTCCGTCGTGTTACTGGTCGGCAGAACCTGCCTCTGCCACCCAACGAAGGCGAGTGGCCTTACAGCGTCGTTCGGCCGGCCACCGCGACACGTCCGACCGGCCTCAGTGGCGCCCGCCGCACTGCAGCGGCCGTTTACGGAGCCTCCTCCAGACGCACTTACCACGCTGCTGTTCTGGAGATATAGATGTGCGTGCGCGCCCACTGTGCAATGTGCATACGTTAGGAGCGGTAGCCGAAGTTAAGAACGGGTACAGCAACTGTAAACCTTTCCCAGTTCCCGCAAAGCTTAACCAAATTGTGTGGTTCGAGGTACACCAGGGCCACTTTAATTGTTTTCAAAGTACGGCTTTGAATATGTTGTCGGACCGTCCGCCAATCGGCCTCGAGAAAAACCTTGACGTTTTCAGAATCATCCGATTTTTTCTTGGGTCACTTTCTCTCACCGAACTTTAACCGTATTAGAGAGAAGCACCGTCTATTGGGCTCGCGGCGTAAAACAAGTTCAACCGTCATGCGATTTGTGAGCCACGATTTCATACGACAGCGACGAAGCAAATGCAAATGGCCTATCATGTTCAGTGCTTGGAATCCCATTCATTTCGGTTTGAGCGTGTCTGGTAAAGAAAGGGAAATCCACGATAAATCGACCAGTGTCTTACACCCTCGTTGCTCAGATTTGGATTAAGTTGGGGACAAGGGCTGCCATCTGCGCTGAAGTCGCCTGTGGAACATGTAAATCTCAGTTGTGCCGCTTTGGCGTTAAATTCTTCGGCAATTTCGATGTGCGTGGTTGCAAGCCTGCCCTCGATGGCGTTTTTTCATTTCCTTGAAAGAGAACTGTGCAAATTTATAGGTTAAAATTATCATAAAACTGCCCAAAATATTTCTAGCTCATTCTTGAAAGCATCATTGTAAAAACAATGATCAGGGCATTTCAGACAGTTGCAAGGCACATGGAAGCATATTGCTAGGTAATATTGATCGTTTTCTCATTTTCATGTGAAAGAGCGTAGTTTTGTCCCCAGATTCTAGCGCACGAAGACTGGGCGCGAGGCGCGCAACCGCGGCCGGCTGCCCCCCCCCCCCCCCTTCCGCGTGTGGGCTGTCGTGGTCGTACTGCAAGATCGGTGCCGTCTCTTGTTCATGCGGGGCTATGCAGTAGTCAGGCAAAGGCCTAGTGCTAGGTCCTTGGGCCAATTCCTGTTGGTGTGATTGGAGCGCATTCCGGCTGTGAGTCTTGCGATAATGAAACGCTCAAACAACCCCAGTTGTATTGATCTATTCGGGAAGCCCAAAATAAGAGAACGGTGTAACGCGTAACCGAATACGCGTCGGTACTGCGCCATTGTCAACGCGTCAGCGGGACACTCGGCTCGCTAACGGGAACAACGCGCTTAGACCAACTCGTTCGACGCAAATGCATTACCTTGTTTACTTTGTATGCTTATTATTAGATAAGCTGGATGTGGTTATTCGTAGCCTTAGTCGCTTTTTGCAAGGGTTGCGACATAGCGCGCCTCTGCTGCTGCTTCATGCAGGCTCACATGCGCATTAGAATTGCACAACGTCGAAGGTTCGAGAACGCCCCATCTCCAGTGTTTGGAGGCCGGTGGCGTCAGACGGGCAGTGACGGTCGGAGAGAAGCGGACGCGACCCGACCACCAGTGTCGTGACGCTGCACTTCGTTAAGGGGACCTCGACCGAATATAGCTACCTTTTCACGCCCGTTCACTGATGGGCGTTGGTGGAAGGAAGAACGCTACTCACAAGGCCGAAGCGTTACAACGGTGAGGTTGAATGACCGCATCAACGTAACAGGTCAATCGTGTTCAGGACCCGCAGATAACAATCTTAACATTTCCAGGGAGCTAGAATCGCTTTTGAGCTAAGGTTAGGAGTGAACAATTACGCCTAAAAAAGCATATAGAAGTGAAAAATTCACAAAAAACTCATGAACTTATGAACTTACGAGCCAGTAAGAGATGGCCCGGCTAACAAATACACGCATTTTGAATCGGCAGGGACGTAGCATCATAAACATGAAAAAGTTTTATTTCATCTTGTGGGATTGCATTGACCCATAATGCACAACATAGCATTAAACTCGCAGTGTGCTGAGCACTGAGAACATTGCGTCTTACGACAATGTCCGGCTGATTGTCGAGTTAATATTGCTGTTGAGGAAAAAAGGTGGCCTGCGCGATGGCTCCGCATCACATTGGATGGGTGAAACTGAGCACTCACGTGGTGTCAGCCTCATCGGGTCTATGCGCTCGCAACAGGTACCCGTCAGTGGTAAACACCGAAATTTTACTGAGTGCCCACGTGGCATATGCAATAGAGCAGTATGACGTCGAGTAAAAACATTCGATATTGCCTGCTGACAACCGCGATGTGCATTTGAGCACTGAATGCCGGCGATCCGTGCGTTCCTGCGCCACTCGTGAGTGTGTTTAAAGCATACGCCCAAAGTACTTGTCGACATGCAGGTCGGGTAGCGGGCAATTGCCGCTCCATATGGTGGTGTGGTATATCCTGCTTCATGACAAGGTACACACAGCCGTAAAGGGCTGGCCAGCAGGCGCATTCAGTACTATGCTATGCGTTACATTCTAGCGGGAAAAGGCACCAAATCTTGAGCATTGTTTTGTTTTCCAATAACTCACGCTGCATCTCTCATTCTCTCCAGCTTCCAGGCTCACTCACACCCTGAATGTAACAACGCACCTTCTAAGCTAAGCTATGATGACCGCGCACAAGAAATACACATTCACACGGATGATGATCGCACGCAACGACCGATCGCCGCGGTCATCGATCGACTGTTGAGATTCATTTCTCGGGTTCATGTCTTCCTAAAACAATTGACCCCGTGCGGGAATTGATTCACCTGTGTGTCGAAGACAACCTAAATAACTCTTGCAAATGACTGTTTTAGATCATTCCTTCCGGCAAAAGACAGAAAAACGCGATGAAATCGTAAAATTTTGTAGGACTTGCGCGAATTTGGCCCGCAACGCTACGCTTCATCGTTCATGTCTAGTCAGTGGCCGTGGGCTAAATTTATGCGAAGTTTTGGACCTCTAGCGTGAACTAAACATAAATTTCAGGCGTTTGCCTTTGAGCTTGAGCCGCTAGACGGTCAAGGACTGGTCAGCGGTCTTCTTTTTTAGGGCGTGCCGGTGCCGGCTTAGCCACCTATCCGTGCACCTCTTTGCCGGGAAGAAGCGGAAGGGGACCTGGTTCTCCCTTATGAAGATTTCCTTCATAGCACGATCCTGGTCGTTGCTCCTCAAGCCATCGTGCTTTCCCCCAAAACGGCCTTCTACAGCAAATTTTGACGCTTTACCAACTCTTTTAGTGTCAGCCTGAGACCGGCTGAGCACTAGACATATTTCAACTAACTCGGCGACATCCGGAACATTTGCGTGCAGATCTGTCTCAGGTCGCAAAAATGATCGGAGCGCCGCCTCCGGCAGCCAGCGGACGACACCGCTGCGTGTGGGCAGCCACTCGTCTCCGAACCGCTCTCGCTCCGCCACCACTCTACGCTTGAACTCTCTGAGCTGCCACAGCAAGCACGCACACCTCGGTCCCAGGCACGTGACACTGCACGGCTTGGGGAGAGTCAGGGGTCCGTCACACAGTCGAGTCACGAGGTCGACTAGCTTGTCGTCAGCGTAACTCTCTAGGTCCGTTTTGTTGGTCGGATAGCGCGCGAAGTCGAAAATCTCAGTCATGAGTTTGTCGACCTCAGTTTGCCCTGGATACTTCTCAAGGTCTGGGAGTGCAAGGAGTGTCAGCGCAACCTCACGCCGTCGGTAAGTCACTTCCCGTAGGATGTCGGTGGACGTGTCAGGCGGGTGTGCGTCAGAGGGTTGCCTGCGGCACACCTGTGCCGGACTGCCAGGTTGACGACCGCAGGTCTGTCCTCCTCCAGACGACCCTGGAAGTCAGCGTCAGTCAGTTTTGTCACGTCCTGTCGGAACCGGTGCACGGCCACCTTGTCAAACACCGTATACGTCGCGGCCTGGCCAGCTTTATTAAGCGTAACAGCGGGGCGCATGATGGCGAGCACTGCCAGTGCATTGGTAAGGAACTTGGCGTCCTGAAGGTAATTTAGGACTGATTTAGCATTGCTTTTGTCGATGTCACCGCTCGCAATGCCATCCTTGAGCACTGCTGCGGCCACATCGCAGTTCGTCAAAACTCGTTCAATGGCTTCTATCGAGTGCGCCACGAATCGCGTCTCAATAAGGCGCTGAAAGGCCACGCATAGCAGGTCCAAGTCTTCAGCTGTCCGTCCAGTTTGTCGTTTCAGTTTTGGTGAAGCCGTGAACACGGTTATAATCGAATTCAGTCGCTGGAAAAAATCCTCCACCCACGCACATGTCTGGTGGTGCTTAATTTTGTCCAAGGACTCCAGCCGGCGCGCCCGGTCACTGATGCGCATGAACGATGGATTCTCATGCAGCTCTCTCCAGATGCGGCCGAAGCCACTGGCTGGTCCCGAGTACACGGCCTCACAGTCCGAAGAAGTAGAGAGGACTTGACGCCCAATATCGTCCAGTCAGTCCCAAGTCGTTGTTAAGGTAGTCAGTCACGTGAGCGAGCACACCCCGCCCGTTGGTCTCGTTGCATCCAGTGACTGCATCACGCTGCCGCGACGGGAGGGTGGCTGTGTAGATGGGAACGGGGTCAGGATACGGTCTCACCACTGCGGTCGTCCCGTGAACTACCACAGTGTTGCCGTCGGTGTCGAAGTCGCAAATTCACAGCCTGTCGCGTCACGCCAGACACTGTGACCTTGTCCATGGTCAAGTGCATGTGCCGGGCATGTCCAGTCGCAGGGTTTGGCGTCCTGATGTGCTGCTTCAGCTCGTCTCTGAAAACGTCATAAATCACGTCCACAGACTGGGCAGCGGCTAGGTGAGTTTGACGCTCATTGCCAATTTGGACCCCCAAGGTATCCGGAAGGTGTTCGCGTTCAAAGTCAGCATACGTATGACCACGAGTAATCATGTGTGCGATGGTTAGGTTTTTCAGTGGCTTCGCGACGCTCATCACTTTGCCGCCGCACCAGCCTGAGGAGAGGTCTCGCCCTGCGTCTCCGCTCTGCCGTCACAGAGAGTCGATGTCGGTTCGAGGCCGCGTGCTTTGCCACCCGTTCTTTTTTTCTGCCGTCCAGGAGAACACCTTGATCGGACCACGGGTCTGTGGTGCCTCTGTCCGTGGAGTGGCGGTTGCACCACCGACAGATGCCATGCTCCTTGTCGCCGGGTCTGTTAAGTAGTAGCCAGTTGTCTATGTCGCTGTCTGTTGTCGCCTCAGTGTCCGGTTGGGTACCTCTGTCGATGTTGTCTGTCTGTCTGTCTGTCGATGTCAGGGTGGTCGGTACGTCCCGCGTCTCGTCTGTGGCCGTTCGCTTACGTCCTGATGAACGAATAGTCAGACCCTCGAGTTGAGACCAGGCATTTGTCAATCATGGGTTCTCGCCGCCGGCGGCAACCACAGCATATACATTTCTTCACTTCAGCAAACGCAGTCGGCATACCTCCAAGCGCATGCACGTCCATGACTCCTACCACACCTGCATTTCCAGTCTGCCCCGCCCCAACGTTTTTTTTACGGCTCTGCTCTCATCCACCACCTCGCTTCCTACAGCGGTCACTCCTCCCCCCATCTGCACACCACAAGCCAGCGTCACCTCCACATGCCCACTCTTCGCCACCTCGCCTCCTCCAGAAGCCACGCTTTCACCCACATGCGCACCACGAGCCTGTTCCACCCCCACGCGTGCTCTGCACCACCTCACGTCCTCCAGAAGCCACGCTTCCATCCACATGCACAGCTAGAGACTGCTCCACCCCCACGTGCCTGCTTTCCGCCACCTTGCCTCCTCCGGAAGTCACACTTACATCCACATGCCGAGACGCAACATCGCGCGACGTCGACGGATCGTCGAGTCCTTCGCTGTCGGACTGTGATGTCAACAGGTCCTTAAACGCACGCTCCTCATACCTCTTCTGACGGACTGCCTTTGCCTCCGCTTTTACACATCTTTTTTACAAAACCTCGAAGCTTTTTCGGGCCGACCTGGTGCTGGGATCTGGCGTGTCTTGGCAGATTATGCTTTGTCAGTCGCTTGCCACGGGTGCTGCAGGGCACCAGGTCGCCGTCCTTCATCTCTTGGTGAGGGCGTCCACGGCCCCCCATGGCCGATAGTATCCAGAGCAAGAATGGCAAGGATGACAGGAGGTCGCGTGCTTCCCTGAGTTCTGTCGACCAGTCACACCATAAGTTCTGCCACCTAGCGGTAAAAGTAACCAGTAAGCGGTGATGAATCTTTGTAGATGGCAGCACTTACTGCCACAACCAGCGGTATGCGTAATATGATTATGGAGGGCACATTAGTGGAAACCGCTGTGAACCCACACAAGACACTTTCCTGAAAAAATATTTGGGCTCCATCATTTCTTGTATATCCCTTCACATCCCCAGCTGGTTATTGCATACCTTAAAAGTGAATTTTGAATGCCTTCCAAATTCTGTCAAGGCATAAAAGCTTGCTATTAATACATTGCTTTGAGCTTTGCTTTGCAGATGAAGAATGTGTGATGAAATTCAACCGGCATAAAACATTCAGACAACAAGAGTCTTGAACCCATGCACATAAACACATTGGCAAACCTTACAAGTAACACCTGACATACTTTTGGATTCTGTCAGAATGGGATGAGAAAATATTATGTCACTTGTTCTCACAAAACTTACATACCTACCATCACTTCCATGAAAGTAATGTAACTAAGCCTAACCTAGAGAAGCTTTACCTCATCTCATCATGACTAACCCATTTATATAACAGCAGCATTTGTGAGTCATTGTTCCAGTAAAACTCCCATTGTTTCTTTCTGTGCAAGTAGCCAGCTGAACCAAACTTAGGGTAGCTGTCCGTCTGTCTGTCTGTCCTCCAACAGTAATATAACTTCAGGACGGCCACAGAACAATTTTTGCTGCTTGCCGTTTAAACTGCAGCAAAGGTAATTATTCAGGTCTTACATGTTCTGTCTGCCCAGACCAGACACGAGCGCTGCGACACGGCAACTGTATCAACCCGCGAGGAGAGCAGGCGGCGCCGACCTCGGCGGGCGGCGCCCCAGGCAGTACACCACCGGTCGGGGCAGAGGCGTACCAAGGTGCAGCAGCACTGGCGGCGCGAGCACGGGCGGCCTCAGGCGCACGCCTGTAACATCACGATACATCTCCTCCTTGAGTAAATGCAAATAAATGCTAGTACGCTTGCGAAACGAAATTATTGGCGACAGACTGCTGCTTCCCTGCTGCTTCCCTGCTGCTTCTCAGGCTGTTGCTTCCCTTCTGATTCTCAGACTGCTTCTTCTCTGCTGCTTCCCTGCTGCTTCCCACCTGCTTCTCTGCTGCTTCTCTTTGATGCTTCTCAGAAAACGCGGCCACTGCGTGTTTTACGCGACTGAAACTAAGCAGTGGCGGTGGGTCTGGAGTCTGGGGCACTTGCGCGTTGCAGGGCTAGGCCGCAGCTTCTGTCAGCGGCGGCAGTGACGGCGGCGGCGCCGCTGTCGACGCGGGCGACGGCACAGCTGATGGTGGCCTTAGCACCACCGATCGTGGTGCAGGCGCCGGTTCGCACGGCTGCGGTTGCAGCAGCGCCGGTGGCGCCACCTCAGCATGGCGGCCAGAGGAGAGGTCTGGAGCGGGCACCCTGTGTGCAGAACGGTCAGCACGCCGCGTGGAACCGTGCTGTGTCAAAACCTGAAACGGGGGGACCTGCATCAGATGACGTCGGTTGCGACGATAGCGAGCACCCTTGAGCTTCAAAAGGTAGCTGCGTCTAGAGAGCTTCTGGCTCGAGAGACGGTGGCGGGCTCGGACCAGCTTGCCTCCTTCTCCGTCTTGATCCGAACATGATCCGCGGGCTGTAGCTGCTGAAGATCACGGGCACTGCGTCTCCGGTTGAAGCACGTCTCCAGCTTCTTCTTCCTCTGCCGATCTCGGAGTCTGGCATGCTGCCATGTCGCTTCTCCGGTTGGCTGAACGATGGGGAGACGAGATTAAAGTTCGCGTCCCATCAGGAGACGGGCTGGGAAGTATCCGGTTGCTTCCACAGGCGTCGTGCGGTAGTTGAGGAGGGCGAGGTGGGGGTCCCTCTGGCGAAGTATCCACTTGGTTCTCACGGCCCGTTCAGCCGCTCCGTTGGAAGACGGCGTGTGCAGGTTTGAGATGCGGTTTGTGAAGCCGTAGGACGCTGTGAAGTTGGCGAACGAGCTTGAAGTGAACTGCGTTCCTCCGTCTGTTGTCACGAGGTCTGGTATCCCCAAGCGGGAAAACAGGCGCTTCAGACGCTCGATGACTGCGCTGCTGGTGAGACTCGGGAGGCGTATCTCCAGATACCTGCTGAAGATGTCCGCCGTGACGAGCCAGTTGCAGTTGTTGAAGTGGAAGACGTCTGCTGCAACGTGCGTGCACGGTCTTGATGGCGTTGGGGTTGTCACCAGTGACTCAGCGTGCTGGGCGGGCGTGTTCACCTGACAGAACGAGCAGCTCTCGAGATGACGTTTCAGGTCGATGCTGAGTTGAGGCCACCAGATCGATACTGCTGCTCTCTGGCGACACTTGTTTAGACCGAAGTGTCCGTCATCATGTAGTCGAGTGAGCATTTCATCTCGCTGACTCGGAGGGATGACGATGTGTCGCCCGTGCATCAGCAGTATACCACACGTTAGGTACAGAACGCTCGTCTCTTCCCGAGAGGCGAAGAAGTCCAGCAGGTCGGGATGCTTCGCTTCCTCCTTCCAGCCAGAGAGAGTCTGCTGAACTAGGCGCTGTAGGGGTTCGTCTGCTTGCTGCGCCTTGCTGATCTCCACCAGACGCTGCTGTGTGGCGGGAAGATCGCTGAAGATTCTCTCGCAGAATCCATGTATGTTTTCTTGAAGCACGGCGCTGATTTCATCCTGCTTCTGGAGCGGGTGACGTGAGAGGAAGTCGGGCACCAGGTGCTGCTTCCCTGGAACGAAGACCGCTGTGGCGTTGCATCGCATTAAGCGCATGAGCATGCGCTGGCATCTGATCGGCGCATCCACGAGGTTTTTCGCGTTAACCAGTGGGATCAGAGGCTTGTGGTCCAGATGCAGCTCGAACGACGGCAGTCCGGACAGGAACATGTGCATTTTCTCGCACGTCCACGTCGCGGAGAGTAGTTCCTTCTCGCTCTGGGCCCATCTGGTCTCGGCGTCAGTCAGGCTTGTGCTGCAGAACGCCACGGGTTTGAAGACGGAGCCGTGCTTCTGGAGAACACATCCTCCGATGCCGAAACTGCTGGCGTCGGCGCTGACCACCGTCTCTCGTACTGGGTCGTAGAATGCCAGAACTGGATCTGAAGTGACGGCTGCTTTCACGTCATCCAGCGCCTGCTGCTGCTGTGGCGTCCAGATCCATGCTACGTTCTTCCTCACAAGCTCGTTCAGTGGTCTTAAGCACTCCTGGATGTGTGGAACGAACCGGCCCAGGAAGTTGATTACTCCGAGCAGAGACCTTAGTTCATTGACATTCTTTGGTGGTTGGAGCTGCTGGATCGCTTCGAGCTTCTCTTCGTCCATGCTGATGCCGTTCTTGCTGATCTTCATCCCCAAAAACTTGACCTCGTTCTTCCGGAACTCACACTTTTTCCTGTTCAGCTTGAGGCCAGACTCGTGGATCCTCCTGATGACGGCCTCGAGACGTGCATCGTGGCTGGCAGCATCTCCGAACACCACGGTGTCGTCCATGTAGACGATGGCTCCGGGCAGTCCGTCCAGCATCTCCTCCATCTTCCGCTGGAAGCACTCCGGTGCGAGCGAGATCCCCATCGGCAGTCGCGGGAACCTCTTCCTGCCGAACGGAGTGATGAACGTGGTCATCTTGGAGCTCGCCTCGTCCAGCGGGATCTGGTAGAAACCGGAAGAGGCGTCCAGCTTGGTGAAGAGCGTCGCACCACTCAGCTTGGAGGTCAGCTGTTCCAGAGTAGGGATCGGGAACACCTGTCGCTTCACAGATTGATTGAGTCTTTTGTAGTCAACCGTGATGCGGACACCGCTGCTCTTCGGCTTCGGGACGGGGACCAGCGCAGAGACCTAGTCCGTTGGCTCGGTCTCCGACGTGATGATGCCGTGATGCTCCATCTTCTTCAGCTCCTCTTCCACCGGCTTCATCAATGGCAGCGGGATGTTCCTTGCAGTGGCAAGGGCGACTGGAACAGCATCTTCACGAAGCTGAATGTTGACCGGTGCTGTCTTCAGCAGACCTGCCTCTCCGAAGACGTCTTCGTTGGCTTCACCTGTGAACCTCATTACGCCCAGGCTTGAGCAAGCAGACCTGGAGAGGAGATCATCAGCTGAGTCAACAACGAAGAACACCTCAGGCTCGGCTTTGTTCTTGAACATGAGTGTTCAGTGCATCTTTCCTTATACTTTTAGCACGCTACCAACACTTGTCAGAGTATTTGAAGCATGTTGAAGCGGCGGTAGTGTCAGCTTGTTGTACGTTTTCAGCATCAGAATGCTAACATCAGCGCCAGTCAACTTTGAAAGCGACTCGTTGACCATTTAGAAGGACTGAAACTCTCCATCGCGCGCAAGCTCTGTCTACTTCGCCAACAAAAATGTTGGGCGGCGATAGTTTTTCAATGGACGCTGTCCGCTCAATCGCTCTGACACCGCTGGAGCGACAAACAGATGCAAAATGATCCATTTTCTGGCAGTTGTCACCGATTTTTCCCTTAGCGGGATAATTTTTCGGAGACACATGACGTGCTCTTGCACAGTATATACATGCTGTGGAAAAGTCGGCACGCTGACTATGCTGTTGCCGTTGCGCGGTGGAAGGCTGCTGTTGACGTCTGTTCTGCTGGTGCTGCTGGCGTGGCTGCCTGTGCTGCACCGGTGCACAAACCCTACTGATGTCAGGTGGACCAGAGCTGTCACAGCCGCTCACGATCTCGACATTACGCATCATCGAAATGACGGTATTTACAGACACTTCCTCCTCTAGTGACTTCAGCTGAATTCTACGGGACAGCTCCCTGTCAGACATTCCTGAGATGAGACGATCTCTGTTACGCTGATCAGCGTCAGCGAAGCTGCAGTGCTCAGCTAGAGAGAACAAAGCTCTGATGTACGATTCATTAGTCTCGCTTGAGCTTTGAGATCTAAGCTCGAAGTTGTGGCGTTATGCAATACAGTTCCTTTTCGGAATGAAGTACCCGTCTAGCTTTGAGACAACAATTTCAAAATCCTCCTTCTGCTCAGCGGTAAGCTTTAATGTTGGTACGATATGTTCAGCCTGCGGACCCATACTGTAAATCAATGCAGCTACTTGAATGTCACCGTCCTCTTTGTGTAGTCCCAATGCCAGTCTGTAGCGGACGAACCGATCACGCCAGGTCGGCCACCTCTCAGGCGATGTGAAGTCGAATTCCTCAGGAGGACGAAATCCAGGCATCTCGACTTGCTTCACAACTCACACTGTTTAAATTAGTCTGCTGCTCACGCTTGCTTAAGCTTACTCTAGGTTCAATGCGGCTGCGCCATATTCAAGTCTTACGTGTTCTGTCTGCCCAGACCAGACACGAGCGCTGCGAGACGGCAACTGTATTAACCCGCGAGGCGAGTAGGCGGCGCCCCAGGCAGTACGCCGCCGGTCGGGGCAGCGGCGTACCAAGGTGCAGCAGGACTGGCGGCGCGAGCAGGGGCGGCCTCAGGCGCACGCCAGTAACATCACGATACAGTTATCATTTAGGCTTGGCCATCAATACTTAATTATCTAAAGTCTGAAATGTCGGCTTTACATTACAAAGGGGGTTGTCTATTTGCTGAACACCTAGAGCTACCTCATATTGATGTAGTTATGCAGCTTAGGGTATTCTTGGTTAAAAATATTATTTATTCCACAGTACATTCATTTGCCCAGTCAGCAAACCATCACAACTATTGGAAACATCTTGTTGAGACAGACATGAGGGACCACTGCAACAAACTTAGAACAAATGCTTACGAGTGGGGGACAAAATAGCTTAATTACATAACTTGTGGACTCATAATGTGTGTCATAAGCAAGGTTCGATGGATATAAAACAGAAAATGGGCAAACCTGGTAACAAATCATGATTTGAAAGCAGGTCAAGTTCGCAAATAGGTGCCCAACAGGAGAAAATTGCTGGCGGGCGGACTTCCTTCTGCTCTCCCGAATAAAGCCAGCACCTTTCGCGTGGATTGCTGACAAATACCGCCATTCAACACAAACATAAAATGTACTTGTCCGTCATACCCACCAACATACAACATTTAAGTGCGAAATGAGAAAGATAACCTCTGCGCTACACCCATGACGAAAATAAAGCTTCGCTGGGCAGAATTTCGCTGGTAAACACTTCCGGATCGGCCGCGCCAGTTCTGTCCGAAACCATCGGGCCGCCAAATGATTTAACATGGTGAGGCATTGAAGCTGGATCGGCTTCAATTTATCATTGCTGAGCCCCACTATGAACAAAAAAAGCATCAAAACAGATGTTTACTTAGGCGAAATTTCCATTACACCTAATTCATTTCCTTCAAATTGTCTCCTTCATTTGCCATGAATTGTTCGCTCTTGGGTGCCTATGAAACGTGTTTGGGTGGCTGGCGAATAAATCCCCTCTATGTGCTGAATGTGTACAAGTTTGCGATTGTATAATTTTTCGGCGAAATTTGTTCATATTTTGGGCTATAGACCGCATCTACTAAAATCATCAACAAGGCAGGATTAAAGCGTTTGTATCACCTCTACATTAGACCAAGAAAAACGACAGAAGATAAATAAGCACAAGGGCTTAGAGTTGCTCGGCCAATTTTTTTTATCAAGTCACTCGACTAAAAATCTGTCAAAATGAGTACTCAAGTGGTAAGATTTTGCCTTCAAACTTCATTTAGAAGACCTTTCTTGAATTTTTCACGCCCACATTTCGTGAGCGGTGCAATTTAGCAGCCAGGTCTCTTTAGATTAAAACATTGCGTGGAGTAAAATTCTCTACCAGGCCCTGCGTGGTGCTTGCACGGTATGACCCATAAAATTAGGGAAGTATGAAAACCCCGCATGTGGCACACAACTGTACAGGTTGATAGTATTTTGTACACAAACCAAGATCAAGCGTAACCGGATTGAGTCGGTGGAACTCCCGGGCTTGGAGGTAACTACTGCCTTTGCTCTGTACATATAGGCATGATTAAGCTGTAGATGAGGCAGAATGTGGCCCTAGGTGTCCAGGGTCTGTGGAGCCTTACTTAGTGGAGCCCTTAATGCCTAGTGGTTTCAAGTGGGCTAGGACTTTGATGATATCTTAAAAACATGAGAGGAACATATGGGCTCAGTATGTGCGGTTAGACAATTTCAAGATGGAATGAAAAATTCACATAAAGCATGGGAAAAACAAGTGAAAAATTCCTCCTCATAGGGTGTTGCTTTACACCCAAAGTCGGCAATTCTAGGACACTGAGCATTTCTGTGTTGCCGCTGTCGCACCAATGTTATTAATGACCCTGGAGACCTTCCGGCGGGGAAATAACGCGGAACATGTCGCGGAACCGGAACGCGAGTTATCCAGCTCCCGGTCCCAGGGGCAAAGTTCAACAAGCTCCGATTACCACGAATCGCAAACAGCCGGAGAAAATTATGAAGTCGTTTTGGAGGGTCTTGAACAAACACCAGTGCGTCGTAATACGGGCTTGCATTTTTATAATGCTAAATAGTTCATCACTTCGTCATTTACCCTTATTTTTCGAAAACTCTTGATCGTGTCTGCCAAAAAGTTCTTCTGCAATAATTGAACTTAGCGAAGTAGCGCCCACACGTAAACGCGCAAAGAGGACGGATACTTTGTGGGTTTTTTAGCGTGCATATTGCGCATAAAGTAAAAATGTAGATAAAGTAAAAAAGCGCAAGTTTATTTTCATCTATATAGTTCCCTGTACAGAGTGCCGTTTTCGTAACACATATGATTCGCTGCAGATGGCGTAGCTGCATCACAGAGGCGACCCAGGGAGGGAAGGAGTTGGGGGCAACCAAGTCATTAAAACGTAAACTGGAACAATCCTTCGGCGTGCGCATTCCGACTCCTGGTACCACCCCTGCCAAGAGGCAAGGGCTGGTAAGGTTAGAAAGGTGTATTGCTCGCGCGCATTTAGGTATCGGACTGACAATGCGATGACCGTAAAGTCAACAAAGATACAGGTACAAAGTGAGCTACATTGGGCAAATAACAGCAGTTTCTCAGAGCGTAAGAAATTGAGATTAGTTTGAATTGTTGAATGACAAAACGTGGCGCGAAAAACAGACTTGTGGAGCATGTTTTTTAAGTCATATTACTAGGCTTCAAGCATTATTTCATCGGGTGTTTTAGATACGCGCGCACGATGAAAGAGCTCAAAGAAAAATTCCGAATTATTGATGGCCCTCAGTACCGCTTACGGATCCTTACGTTGACTCTGTTCACGCTAGAGAGAACCCGTCGAGTTTTTTCGGAGCGGTGCAGTAGTACGTGGTTCGTCGCAGCTTTGAACTGAAAGAGCACGGCATTTCACCAGAGATGTTTGCCTACTCGACGACGACTGTGTTTGGCGCGAGTATAGCGTAGGCCCGTATTGTGACGTTTTTTGCAACCCTTTCCAAGCCCAAACCTCATTTTGAAGTTGTTAAATTATGGGGTCCAAACCGCAGGCTTGCATGTGCAAATGAGAGCAGGTTAAAAAGACATCGAAGAATGATTCGGCATGCATTAAAAATGTTTATAAGGTCCCAATCAATATGTCTTGTGCAATGCCGATTCCAAGCACGACACACAAGTTGGCTGGAAGGTTTTGTAATCATTTTACGTGCAGGTTTGTGCGGTTTTCTTTTGTTGTAGTAAAAAAGTGCCGCCGAACGCAGCCTTTCAACCACACCACACGAACATACCGGAGGCTGAAACTTCGAAACAACTCAACTGAAAGACCCGGAAATGTCACAGGCATCTTCAGTGCCGTTGGCAACTCATGAGACCCGTTTTTATCAAGATTCGAGGGATGAAGGCGTAAAATTGACCTTTTTGAGTGTGCACAAGGCGTGGCGCGCTCAGGTGTCGGTGCTGTTTCGTTACCCCATTGAGCATTTTATGATTTAAAAAATCGGTAGCATGTCACCTCTTCGTGTGCGGAGTAGCGTGTTGCGGGCCTGACGTACATTTGCGGACAAAGATGAAATCGTCCTTCGCTGCCATCACCAGTAGAGAAACTTGAAGCAATTGAAGGCGTACGGCATTCATGGTGGATGAGCTGCGTTAGACGTGTACGTGCATTGTGTTGTATGATTAGCTCTTCGTTCTGCCTTCATCCTGTCTTCATGGTGAATATTTTTTGTTCTGAAAGGGCGTTAGGAATCTCAAATGTAAGTGATTTGGTACAGTACATTACGGTATGCAGGACTCAAACTTCATGAGATAGACTAATTTTTTATACATACCTGACACCATAAATCGATGTCACTCATTGCACTATATCATTTTTGAGAACTTTCAGAGAGCCTCATGCGTATCTCTAAATGAAATGTAGTTGCGCTCATTTCAGTGATCTTCATAGTCTTCCGACTTCACACAAGATGACTCTGCAAGAATGGGAAGTTGAGATCATTAATCATGCCCCCTGGCCCACGTCCCATCCGCCCGGACCCCGCCGGACGCCTCGTCCGCAGCGGAACACGGAGGCGGGGCTGGTCAGGCGAGCGCTGTGCCGACTGCCACAGGCCCGAAGGTGCTCACGTGGAGTCCGGGGAGCTACCACCCAGTCACCGCAGCACACCACCAGCAGCCTTTGCCTGATACACTGGCTTTCAAGTCCCGCTGCAAAGACTTTACACACGAGATTGGTATCGAGAAATGACTGGCATATGCTTCTGCAGCAGAAGTTTTGTCGTTTAGTACTCATGTCGTGTATGAGTTTTTGCGCTAAATGTGATGTATAACCGCACATACTGTATCGTTTTTTCTCTGTAAGTAACTACTGCACGTCCTACGTCATGTTATGGGTTTCTTTTGCACTAAAAGTAATTTCGCGTGTAGGCTAAAACTATATAAATTTTTCCAGTCGGTGCCGTGACTTGTATAAGTTTTTGGAGCATACATTTTTGTCCTGTAGCACTCATGTGCAAACGTCTTTGCAGTAGTAGCAACGTCACGTATAGGTAAATGATGTACAAGTTTTTGCAGTAGAAGTATTGTAGCGCATAACTGATGTAGCACTCCCGTCGGTAGGGTATTTGCCGTAGAACTAAGGTCGTGACACTTTTCAAACGTCTAAAAATATGATCACCAAAGGGTGCAAAGTTTCTCCGTTGTTATGCCGAATGTCTGTTGATCACGGTTATCTCCGTGCAAGAAAACATTATCCCGGAGACAGTGTTCTAAAAGAGTGCAGATATCTTCTTTTGATAATACATTTCTACGAAATGAATGCGTTTGGTCTATCAAAAGAGGATGTATGCATTCTTTTAGAACAGCGTCGCCATGAATGTTTTCTCGTTCGGAGATGACTATTATCGACAGAAATTGAGCATAGCAATAGGGAACCCAAGCGCCATTGTCTTGCAAACATATTCTTGGACCAATTTAAAATGAAGGCCCTGGCTGCCAGCCAATTAAAACCAATCTTCCTAGCTAGATATCTTAATGCCTTTGCCGGAGCATGGACGTATGGACAGCGCTCCCTCCAACAATTTTAAGAGTTTATAAGCAATTAGCATTCCAGTTCAGCATTTTCGTTGGAGCGTACAGGGGACGCAAAGGGTACTCTATTTGGACACACCTAGTGACGGTAGAAAGGAAGAACAACCTGGCAACGTGTGAAACGGAGCTCTTTATCAATGCC
>NW_023596746.1:31646051-31737719 GCF_011947565.3 Pollicipes pollicipes
TCATTTAGTACATTCAAACCTCATGACATTTACCGTACCCCAGGTTGGTCAATCCTGTGCTTTCCTCAACAAATCCGCAAAACTAGGCTCTGATGGGAATCTATAACCACTAAAAATTATTAGTCATTGCTCACGTTCCTGGATATCCGCTCTGAGAGCATCGGGACTTAAAGCATTTTAATTATACAATGTCTACATTGCTGGTTTATTACATGTCGTAACTTGTATAAAGAGCGAGGTAGAACCGAAATCCCGGATGATCCCGCGAGAAAACCCAATGCACGGGATCCGAATTGGAACAGACAGGTCTCGCGCACCTGTCATCATTCACCTATCATTTATTGCAACTCCGTCCGCTGTACTCTTTTAATAGCATAGCCCTGAAATGAGATGGTGCACTGTACCAAACGTCATTGATTACCATGGCAATGGTGCAGTGGCCCTCGTACAATAATCCCGGCTGAACACTCGAACACCTACAAATCGTGGACGGTGATACGAACGAGATCATCAGCTTCAACATGCCATGCAAGCGTATTCAGATCGACAGGACACGCCTTAGCAGACACAAACGACAACAGTTTAGGCGCATTCCGCCTAAACCAGACACAACATATTCCGTCCAAAGGACTTCTCACAGACACAATAAAACACCATTCACAAGATGCCCAAGTGATTTATGCAGCCAAAAAGGAGACTGCATCAAGCACAGCGTACAGTTTCCCGTCCGCAGGCGAACACAACGTCATCGTAAAACCATCAAATACAACATACCATCGTCACACATAATCGCATCAAGCCACCCCCGCTTCCACAGCCACAACGAAGACGAAGACTACGCAACGTTAAATCGGACTTCTTTCCAGCCCTACGCACAGCAGCAGCCCAAGCCGGGCCGGCACCCGATACAGGCAGCAGGGAGCAGTTGGGTGCCCAAAGGCAAACATTGCAGGTTCCTGAGCGCACCACCTCTATTCTTCAATACATGCACACACCAGATATTACACACTACCCCAAGCACATCTAGACTTAAATGCGTGCCATCACCTCAAACTCTGTATTTGGAACGGCTAGAAAGGCCTCAGATAAAAGCCCCACTAAGCCTAAGCTTGTAGCTATAGGCATTTGCCGAGAGGCCGGGATATTTTCACGACAAGGCACCTGATGATCATGCAATGGTCATAACACTGAACTGAGAGAAGACAGTCTGCATCAGAACATTTTTATGGTGTGTTGTCTGTTAACTGCCCAACTTGCCGTTCCATGACCTCAACTTGACATGACATGTTCCGCGACCCAGCGCTCAGTTTTGCTCGACGTAGTCCCGCGGACTGTGCGGAGCGCCAGTCAGTCATGAATGCCGACAACGCCTTGTCGCATGTCGGGTCATGCTTAGGGTGATCGTCCAGATCTTGAATAATGGACTTCTGCATCTTGCCTAGGAGATCCGACATGGTGTTGTGTGCACCGACCGTTGGGTTAGCCACAGGCGGTGGGGGGGGGGGGGGACGCTGCGGACCACCGCGGGCGCCGACAGCTCAAACGGTCTGACGTGACGGGGGATCCACATAATCATCGCCATCGCTGTCATCATCGACTCGGTCCCTTGGGTTCTCCGTGAAGGGCTGAAGGGCTGGCGTCTCAGTGGCCTTCATGGACGGTCCTGGCGTCGGCTCTATGGCGGGGCTGGCCTCCGCCCTCAGGGTGGCAAACCATCCAGATGGTGTATCACGTCGTTCTGCCAAGAAAGGACAGTCAATTATCCTTTGAAAATCAGCTGATTTCATTGGAAAAGGTCATGTGCGTCCCCCAAAAAATTATGTGTAATCTGCAGAGACGACTGACTTTATCATGGCTAACTTGATGTCTGACCAACTATTTCAGCGTGATCCTGTTTGTAGGCTATGTCATTCTTTCAATTTCAATGCCCTGAAAACGTTTAAGTCTCCAACGGTTTCTTAACTTGTTTTGACCTATCATAAACACCCCCTGCAAGTATTCTTTGCAAAACGTAGCGCGGCTTATTTGATGCACACGGACGGCGGAACAATGACTAGATTACTGATGTCCTGTAGCAAATCATCTTAAAACCTTATACTCAGCACAGAACTTCACAATTTTTCATTCTAGCTATCATATTTTGGGCAACCCTTTCCACGCACGGGGTAGCCAGTGCTAGGATGTAGTAGCTAGATGTGCTACTATACTGATGCTCCTGGGACATGTCTTTCTAACCTCATGCTTGGTTGTGGTCATCAAGTTCTTTTGGCTTAGCCATCTGCATCTCCTGCATCCATAACCTTTAGGCCCAGGCATCAGGTAGTATAATGTGGGAGCTGGAATGATTGTTTAGTTTTGGTGTCTATTGCCAGGGCCTGCACAGATTTGGAAAGCTTCCTACTTTACTGTCTACAAGTCAATGGTTACATCTAAGCTGTAAATAGGCACGCTGAGACCACAAGTAGTCCTTTGAAAGCATGTTAAAAGCATGCTGGGGCCATGAGCATGCTAAACTTGAGTTTTTTGTGAGCCAATGCAGAGCATTACCTCGTAGCAGTCAGTGATATTTGATTATGCAAGCATACATGTCAAAATTATGAAACAAAGACGTCATCCCTGCTTGTGCTCACTTAAAATGATCAGCAGAAAATTCAATGCAATATGGTTCTTGAAAAACATAGATGTTGGAGAATAGTCATGTTATATCTTGTGGCACATGTGTTCGACTAGCTATTAGTGAGAGAAAAATTATTACATTTTTCAGAGGATCAATATGCTCACATAAATATATCAGACATATATTCGAAGGCGCTGTGATTTCAAACAGCCCTAGATGCTGGTATCAATCAGCTGTTCCTTTTTGGTGGAAGCATGGCAAACATGTCGATGGGATGCATCAGTCACTCTGAATCTTGCCCCAAAGCAACACTCTCTTGCTCGGAATAGGCACTTCCCGTCATCAAGTGCACTCCAGAGATGCAAATATCACTTGAGTTCAAACACTGTGCCTTCATATGCTGAGCTTATCCCCAAAAGGTTACATAACCAAACCCCGCAATGGAACTTTGCTCTGGTGCTGTCCAAACAAAAATAGTCGGGTATGGCCAATATCCTGCTGTCTCCAAACTGAGGGCTGATGATGGAATTCTTTCATCAGGTTGAGTTGCGGTAATTGAGCATCTTCACATAGCAAAAAGAACAAATGTTCATAATGTGGAAATTCAGTCCCATGCCCCATTCACCGCCATACACACCAGACATACTCTTGGACACGCACTTATGCAAAATCGGGTATGCCATATCTACGTGCCTGGATCAAGATATGAAGGTAGCTCGTTTTTTATTGCAACTCACACTACTCCCCTTCGAATGTAACATTCAAATTTACATAACTTACAAGCTCCATAACTTACAAGCAAGCTCCCCACGATGCCTCTGACAAAGCACACCTCGGAACGAGAACCATGACTGACCTATGCGCAATGCTGCGATGTTGCATTTTAAGCCAAACGACGTCCATTGACAATAACGAAGTTATGCACAGATATCATAATGGTGTCATTAGTGTTGAAATCACCCATTCTAAAGCACACTGTTTGTGTCTATGAGAACTAAATAAAAGTTATATCCACTAATCCAACTACTTATTTGACTATTTCAATAAATGTTGCTGATGCACAGGCCCAGCTTGACGGCTGTATGACGTCATGCCAAGCTTATTGGTGAGTTTAAGTCTTCGGTCAAGTGAACGGTCGAGTTTTTTACGCTGAGGAGACCGTGCAGTAAGGGCAAGCAGCATTTTGAAAACTGGGCTAAAAACCCTTCCAAATAAAAAAGTGGTGACAGCAGGGTGTGCCCACAACTTCTTAATGAACTGTCTACCCACACGGCAACGCTGAAAAGACCTAAAACAGTGCACGATATTTTCCTCTTTTAGTGTTGTAATGCGCGCGATTTCATCGCAATCGGCATTTCTTGAGGGAATATGTGATATAGAACTTCGAACAATGAGAACAACGAGAACAATAAGAGAACAATGTTATAAGTCTCCCAAGCTCATGTGCGAGTGCACGCTTTTTTGCTTCTGTATGCGAAGTCGGTGGCGCATAAAATTATGTTCAGCATTTGCGTATAAAAATTCATCCGCGCATATCCGACTGCTGCTCTGAGACTAGGGCGCCAAAGGAAGTCGCCATCGCGTAGGTATCGGGTTTGTGTACGCGAAGTCATTTACCCAGACCCGTACACACGCGCGAGCGACACACCCCGGTGTTCGCAAGCACATGTGGGGCTTTCGGCAACAGCGCAAGGTCCTTCTGGCTTCATCGGCAGAGCTCATGACCTATGTGAAGAGCCCCGCGACGGCCAAGAGCGTCCAAACCGATAAGATTTGGGTCCCCGTTTACGGCACAAGGCCTCCGATAACATGAAAAACCTCAAGGCCAATAGGAGGGGAACCTAAGCGACGGTGCCACGGCAGGCCAGTTCCCGTCAACAGCGTAGGGTCCTCAGAAAAGAACCCAAAGCCAACGTGGTAGGTCCTGAACAAGCGGGAGTTTCCCGGCTTATTGACATGTAGCGTCCCGGCAGGTGCGCAGGGTCCTCTGAGTAAACGCCAACGGTCCAAGGCCAGTGTGCATGAATGAATGCTCTTGAGCGACCGAGAGTGCCTTGCCAGATGAGTGTTTAGGGCTCAAGGACAATAGTTCAGGGACCTCCGAGCAAATATGAAGTGCGCATGTCTGTTGTAACGGGCTCCTGCGCGATCAAGACTGTGCGGGCAGGGTAACAGGAAGGGGCCCGACAAGAGTGAAGTGTCGTTCACGAATGAAATCAAAGGGAGAGACCACCTAGATCAATGGAGAGGGCCCCTGAGCATCGAGCGTCTCAGTGCGTCAACTTATATGGATCCCAGCAACAGTGTGGAGCCTCCCGAGCAAGTGGAAAGAAGCCGAGACCAATGCGACGGACCTCTGAGAAGCCGGGAGTTCCCCTGGCAAGTTGAAGGGATTATCCCACCCCTTTTTAACTTTCCACTCATTGTTAAATGAGACAAGCACCATTTGATCAGCAGCAATGCCAGTTCTCTCAAAATCCCTCTGAATAGCCCAGAATTTTGGTTTGAAGTAGCGGGCCCTGCGAAAGGAATCTGATTTGGCTACCTGCTCACCACCATGAAAGTATTATATTTAATATGCTTTTCTTTGTACAATGTGTGTGTTCCGTAATGTTTGCAAAACACTAGTCTCAAAATGTCGCGTAATTAACGCTACGAAAGCTTGAAGCACCCTGTATAGACCAAAAAATATGCAAACATCAGGCCATTAGCCTGCAAATTCACCGGAACGTTATTCCATGGTTCATTTCTCCTCTGTGCCGTCTACCACAGTGGCTCTTTTCGAGGTGCGCTTTGGCTTTGGCATTGGTAGTATCACATGATCCATGTGATGCACTGGCTCAAACTTCAGTTTACTAACTTCTCGGTAACAGGCTCTTGCCCGCTGGCCCAATTGCTTTTTTTCATTCGCCCCAGGAGTGATGCGCACCATCGTGTCATGACGACGGTGGCGTGACTGCAGGGAAGGAGTGCAGTGCCGTTACAAAGCGTTGGCAGCGTAGTTTGGACTAGAAAATTATAAAGATTGATATCCTTATCTTGTCCTAACGGCACTACAGTGGCACTACCCGGTGCTATCATTAGACGTAACTAGTCCTGAGGTTTCACTAAAGAAGTTTTTGAGACATGCCACAAAGGTTGAACATTCCCTTCCACATATGTGATCCCGGTAATAGCATAAAGAGCCTTTCAGGCGACTGGGAAGAATCTGTGGGGGGGGGGGGGCTGATCAATCAAGAGTGCTCCGGTATTATGGCAGACAATGTCTCAACAACACCGTAAGATCCTCCGAAAAAGGCAAAGAAATCAGGGGCACCGTGGAAGGCATCTTACTCCTTAGCGATCGAATTGATCCCGCAAGTGAGCATATAGGGCCACTGGCAACAGCGGAGGATCTCTGGACAGTGTAAAGAGTCTCAAAATCTCCCAAACTCACCATCCTGTCGGTCAGCGAAGAATTATTTTCATTTGCTTACGGGCTCTTCATTTTCGGTTGCGACTGTCCTTGGTCGCCTGGACGACCAAAGACGTTCAATTTGGCTGCTTTGTGTGTGTTAGAAATATGCGTTCGTTCGGCTGGTTATGGTCGTTTCGGAGCAGAGGGGGGTGGGGGGCATGGCCACGCAGTTTCTTCTCTGGATCAGCCACTGGTTCGTGCAGCTTAACAGATGGGGCCCCCGACAAGAGCGAAGCGGCCTCCAAGCAAATTAAAAGTATCAAAGACCCGATGTGGAGGGCCCCCGAACGACCGAGTGTGCCCGAGCAGGTATCCATTCAAATAGGAAGCATCCAAGACCCAATGTAGAGGGACGTGAAACGATCGCGTGTGCCTGGGCAGGTTATCAATATCCGCGATGTATCACAGGGGCCGTCACCAGTGTTGTGGACTATGTGGAGGTCTCTTTTGCTGGCAACGACCCCACAGTGACGTCACTGGGGGTCTGTCGCTGACAGTCACATAATATCAGCAACCAAGCAGCTATGTTGATTTCAAACCAGTGTCAAGTGGAGGGACCAGGGGCAGGGTGCGTCGCGATGAGCATACCCAGAAATGCTATTTACCCACAGATTCTGAAGTCATTGTCGCCAGTGAGTGTGGAGCTTGGGTATGCTCCCATCGGAGATGTGGCGTCCGGGGCTGCCGCTGCTGGGGAAGAAGAACTCGACAACTTAGTCCCCTAAAGAGCGTAAGTCCCCACTACATGGGTCGCCGAACCTGCCACATCGCTCACAGAGGCCCATACTCGACGTGCTGCTGAAAGAAAGCCTGTTGTGTGGCCATGACCGCGCTGTGTCCACGGTCGGCGACGGTCGGCGGCCTGCGCGGCAGACCGGGCGGCCGTATCTGACCTTTCGGGCGACGGTTGGACCAACCCGATTGAACTGTGCGCGCGATGTCCTGGAACTGCGCAACGCTTCACGTGTGTGCGGTCGTTCGCAAGCTCAAATGTGCGGACGCTGGCTACGATCAGCCGTGCACACCACCTGGGGACGCTGGGTGACGCACCACCTGGTGCAGGCTCAGCACCGTGTGTCCGGTGAGGTGTGACAGCGGGCGGTGGATGCATGCGACCAGACGGCACCAGAGTCAGGGTGCGGTCGCAGTCGACGGTTACGCAAGCGCCGGGCACCGGATAGCACGCGCTAGCGCAGGACCCCAAGACAGGTTTGTCGGACGGGTCGGGGGGAAGGGGGGGGGGGGGGAGGTGTCGCGGACGACGGCAAGCGGTGAGACTGCCTGCTACGCCTGCCTCGTATGTACTGGGGCCGCCGCCGGTATCTCCGGCCCCTACAACCGCTTGTGACGGCGTTGCAGAGCAGCGACGGCGGCATTTAAGGAATAATGACACTTTTTGCAATTTTCATTTGTGGCTGGATCAGACGCGTCCGATTTAATTGATAATACCAGTTTTCTACGAGAAAACTGGTAGTGAAGTCCTCGAAACTAAACCCTAACGTCCAGCGTTGCACTGTTCGTAGGCCGCGCGGCGTTGGCCACGTGGCTTACGTCAGGTAACAGCCAACGGGCTGAGGGCCCTGTCTGCCACAAGCCTCACTGTGAGCTCTCACCAAGTTTGTGCTGTTCCTCAAACTCTCTTGAGCTCTCACCAAGTTCACCCTGTCTGCCACAAGCCTCATTTTCCATTGCCTCATTGTGAACTCTCACCAAGTTTTCATATCTCCAATTATTCTCAGAGGCCCCCGACCAACGCAAGAGGCCCTCTGGCATTCGGGGTTTCGTCACTGTCCCTGTTCAGCAAATATTTCCCTGGCCAAATTGGGGCCCCTTGCCAGCATACAATCCTGTGTTATATTGCGGGCCCTTGATCGACACAGAACTTCTCATCCTTTCAGAGGCCCCGGCCAATGCAAATCACGGGTCCCAGCCTCGTCCCTGCGTGAATAACGGGCCCCAGGGCCCAGATCGACGCGGAGTCGACCGTTTGGTGTTGGTCTCCGGCCGTAATGGGGCCCGTATTGTCCCAGGAGTCCACATTATCCCTTGCCAACACAGGACCCAGTTGAGGCACTGTGGGCCCTGGCCAACCCGGGCCCTGCTGACTCAGGGGCCCTATCCAATTTGAATTGCTGGCCCCAGTCTTCTTTTTGTTTTGTAAATAGGTCCCCAGGTCCACATTGACACGGAGCCGACTATTCAGTACCAACTCTATCCGGCTCAGGGGTCCCCAAAAAAGGTGTAAAGGGCCCACTGATTGACATTGAAGGGTCCGGCACTGCCAGCCACACCCTTTAATGCGATGTCCGGCCAGTCCTTCGGGGCATCGAATCGGCCTTCATTGCTCGTCCCTAGGGGCCCTTCGCACCCTGGGGGCTGAAGGGAGGAGTTTGTTCCCCCTGTGCCCCCCCCCCCCCCCCCTCCTCTACCCGTGCCACTGCCCTGCCAGCGGCGTATATGTCTCTGAGCAAATGCAAGGAAATGAAGGGCAACGCGGAAGGCTCCTGACTGGTCAATCAGCCCACTAAGTGGACATGTATGGCCCTATCAGGAGCTTAGGGCTTTTGAACAGCGCCATGGGCGTTATATTTTCTCAATCGCCACCCTCAGAACCATCGCAAAACTATCTTTATCTGCTCATGGTCCTTTTTCCTTCGCTCGCGACTGTTCTCGCTCGCCTGGAGGCCCAAAGATGTCCAATTTTGTTGCGTTTCGTGTTGAAAAGCTGCATCTGTTCGGCTGGCAATGGGCGCCTTTGGAGCACGTGACCAGGGATCGCCACTGCGCTCACGTTATGTAGCTGTCACGTTGATCCTAGAATGTGCATATTTTAAGATGCGGAATCTCAGAGATATCCCGATGTCGATTACTGCATGTAGTCTGGGATATGCCAGCATCATGTTACCAGCTGTGCAAGCATCCCCCTAGGGATTATCTGAAAACAAAAGTCATGACGTGCAAATTTATTGCCTAATATGTGCCTGATACGTGGCGACGGGGTGCGGTTAGGAGGTGCATTAGCAACAGCACGCGGTGCAGTAGAGGAGATGCACTAGCAAGAGTCCATCATCGTCCAAGCGTAAGCAGCAAGAGGCATCCGTTCGTAGAGCGCGTACCACCTTCTCCCAAGTGCACACAAGCCAGTTCTACATAAGCTAGAAGCACACGATCCGGAAGAGCCTTTCGCACAGAGCTGCAGCTGAGTGGACAGTGAGCTGTCCGCCGGCGCGAGCGTCCTCACGTTCTCGACCGGACTAGCCTTCACTCTGGACCGCGACGGTCAGCAGCCTCTGCAGCACCATCCCCCACTACGCGCTGACCAGGCGCTCAGCAGCCGCCCAGCAGGCGCCTAGCGGCCGCCCAGCAGGCGCCCAGCGGCCGCCCAGTAGCTGCCCAGCGGCCGCTCAGCAGCTGCCCGGAATGCAGCGAGACCCCTTGGCGTAGAAGCGCGTGCCGTGCAGGCAGCGCTTCATGGTTGGCACGCCGTCCACGCAGTGGTAGTAGTAGTGGCACTTGGAGGACGCAAACTTGCCGTTCGGCTTCGGGCAGAACTGGGCCTCTGCGAACGCGACAGGTTCGCTGTGAGTGCGATGGTCACGCAGAAAACGTGTACGTGGGGACTTCAGTTCATAGATATTGCATGAGCAAAGGTTGCCCACGCCATAACCCTGAATTAGGATAACCGTCACACATGCATGGACTAACTGATGACGTCAAAAGACGGGGCATATAAGCAAGCACATCAAGCTTCTAGGGTTTGACACCAAGTTATGAATCCTTATGCTTCATTCATGGACTGGTTTGCAATGGAAACATAGCAAAGCACCGCGATCACAACGTACCCAAGAAGCCATCATCGTCCTCGACAGTGCCGTGGTCCGGGTTCCTGTACAGAGGCGAGCTCTTCAGAGCAGGTGCAGACGACTTCACGCGCTCCGCCGACTCCCTGCCGTGGTGCTTCGAGCCGCTACCGTGGTGGTGCTTCGAGCCACTGCCATGGTGGTGCTTCGAGCCACTACCGTGGTGCTTCGAGTCGCTGCCATGATGCTTCGAATGAGAGCCGCTGCCATGGTGGTGCTTCGAGTCGCTGCCGTGGTGGTGCTTGGAGCAGGAGCCGGAATCAGAGTCGCTGCTGTGGTGGTGGTGAGATCCGCTTCCCGACTCCGAGCTAGAGCTGGATGAATCTGGCGTGGGCTTGTGTGTCGGCCTGGTAGGCCGGGTCGGCCGGGTCGGACGGGTCGGCTTGGTCGGCTTGGTCGGTTTCGTTGGTGCGCAGCCTGGGACATTACCAGGGTAGTCGCAGACCTCCAGAGCCGGGTTGAAGACGAGGCCTGTGGGACAGCTCACCGGGTAGGCCTTGCCGTTCTTGCATTGGTAGAATTTGTGGCAGTCTTTGGGATCAGGTACTCTGCGGCAAAAGAAACGCATGCTTGCCTTTCGAGGTGTTGAGCGGGACAGATCTTTGACATCGCTGACACATACCACTTTTGTTGTTGTTGACACACTTTCGTCCATTGTTTGTTTCGTACTCGTTCGCTCGTTCTTAGTGGATAAACGATGATATCAATAGTAATTGCATATTAGGATATGCGCAATTCAGGCTGCAGTCATAAGACTCATCAAAGCACAACTAATGAGCAACAAGAATGATATCTATGGCGGTACAACAGTCCGAGGCAAAAACTACAGCCTATGGATGCGGTTAGCCCACAATGCAGTGATTCGGAAAGGCGCAATATTAACAAAGCTTCTGCATTGTGAACAGGTATTGTTACGTGCAAACGATGGTGGACAGCAGCGGCGATAGCAGAAGAATATGTACAAATGGAGCAGGTGCTGCGCGAAGCCATCTTAGAGACCTCCACCTCACACCACAAGTGCGCGCTCTTGTCACCGTTCACAAACACGTCATGTGTTCCGTGCTCACCATACTTGTTGCACTACATACAAATTGTTCGCAGTCGGCAATGTATGATGTCGATAGAAGCTATCACTCATCGGAAGATATTCATCGCAGGCTGCAGCTACGGCGACGATGCTTGTAACTCGAGCAACATTTCGGAGCTAAAAACTGCTGCACGTAGTCATGGTTGACTCGCAAACAATAGTCCATGCTCGTCAAGCGTCTAAAAACCTTCAGATCTGCAAACAGGTACTGCTGATACGCCCGGGGCTGTGGAGAGGAGCCGCGGCGACAGAGGAGTGCGTACTCTGCCATAGCTGCTGCGAGAGACGGCGTAGTGTCCTCCACCTCACACCACAGTGGAGCCCCGCAGACAGACCCGGAAAGCCAACTGCACAAGCCAGACGTCACCAAAAGATTCAGTCACTAACCTACTTCGATCGGCCATTGTCAGCATGCAGCATGTCTCGAGCGGGAGAGGCGGGTGCTGATCGGGCGGCGGATGCGTGAAAGGTATGTGCGGTGCTGTGTGCGGATTACACTACAAGGAAGGTGACTATACAATGTGTGCAGTGACAGCGGCGACACGTGACGATTGGTGTCTGCCGTGGGGGAAAAACAAGCTACCGAGCTGAGCGCGGCAGCCATGAGTGGTCGTGGTCCGGTGCGGTGCGTCGGGGAGGCGTGGGACGGGTGAGGGGCGGGATGGGGAGGGGGGTTACAGGTCGCAACAGCCGGCGGTCTCGGGCGCGTCGCACGCGTTCGTGCCCGTGTTGAAGTGCGTGCCGGCCGGACAGTACTCGATGCTGGCCTCGCCGTCCGAGCAGTGGAAGTAGGTGCCGCAGTTCAGCGGATTGGCGTAGGTACCGTCGCTCTTGGAGCAGGGGAACGTACACGGAGACGGTGGCGGCGGGGAAGTGGGCGCTGCCGTGGTGGTGGTGGTGGTGGGGGCGGTTGTCGTTTGCTTGGTAGTAGTAGCAGGTGTAGTAATTGCAGGGGTGGTGGTCGTTTTCTGGGTAGTGGTGGTAGAGGCTGTGGTCGTTTTTTGCGTGGTAGTGGCAGGGGTGGTGGTCGTTTTCGGGGTGGGAGTGGTGACTCGGGCGGTGGTGGTAGGTGGTGGCGGTTTGGCAGTAGTGTGGGCGCCGCAGTCCACATTGGCGGGCAGATCGCACACTTCCGTGTCGGGGTTAAAGACCAGGCCGGTCGGACAGCTTTTGTGGTAGGCCTTGCCGTCACGACACTGATAGAAGCCGCTGCAGTCGTCCTTGTCCGGCAGCCTACGAATGCACAGAGACACGCACAAAGGCGCGAAGTTAGGCTAGATGAGCCGACCTTCGGAGCGCCCGAAAACGTGGAGGATGACGCTGCACACGGTGGCTATCGGGACTTTCCCCGTTAGGATATTTGTGCCAGACACAATTTCGGAACGTTGTTGGCATTCATCGATGGTAAAAATGCAAGCGATGACAACACACCCAAGGTAAAGTCCTCCATTATCACGGCCCGCGCTGGGAGGATTGGAAAGTACTTACCACTTCTCGCTTCAACTATGTAAAAATGTTGATTCAATATGCAATACAACGTTACGTGTCATGCTATAACTTTCATTTGATACATGAGGTTTATGAATACGCCACATCTCTCTTGGTAAACTACTTTTCCTTCTTTCTATTAGGTGACGTCAAAAGTAACGCGCGAGAGAAAACAATCGCTGAAAGCTATCCAAAACCATAGCGTTTCACTCGATAGTAGTTTATATACATGTATATATATATATATATATATATATATATATGTGTGTGTGTGTGTGTATATATATATATAATGTACATGTATATAACCACATGTATACATATGTATATATTAACATATATACATGCATGCACATATGCATATCTGTATGCGTTTATACTTATATCCTTTTATCCTTTATCAATCTACTTTATCAAAATTTACGGGACTAAGAAGGATTTTCTGCTTGCTAGCGCAGTCTTAACACACCACAGTAAACTGATAATAAACGGCAATTCACAATGGTCAGACAATTCATTGTAAAACCTCTCGCATTTCCCCAGTAGGGTGGAACAGCATGAATATACAGTTGTAAGCAGACTCTGTCGCCGACTGCCTTGCTGAACTGGGCAGCCAAGGTCAACAGGACATGAACCATTTAATAACCACCGTGGCTGCCTCCTGATGTCATATGACGAGCTCGTTTGGTGGAATCATTTTGCCTCCTGAATGCTTAAAGTAAGAAAGCTACAGACATGCTTACAAGGTCGGTAGGATTTTATGTAGGTTCATTCACACAAGTATTTGAGGTTTTGGATTGCGACCTTCGGGTCAACTAAGGCCAAACAAAATCGAGGTACAAATCAGTGTCAGAAGTGCCTCAGACCTCCTCATGCAACAAGCTACAACCTTCGTACCGTCTCCAAACGATACCACGCTTGGAACTTTTCAGTCAGGGAGCTCTTCTGACCTTTATAAAATGAAAATGACTAATACATTAACATAGCTGAATAATCATTTTCATATTTGCAGCTAAAATAAGCGCCAAGTACTGACTCAGACAAGTTCTTTATACTTAAAGGGTTATCACGGTGATTTCTGTTCCATGGCATCCTCTGATCGTCATAAAGCCAACGTTGGGAAGTTGTTCGTCTTTCTATCATAAAATGTGAAAGGAGTGTAAAAAATTACCCGGCAGAGGGAGTTTTCCAGTCAAAATACCTCTGTTTTGCTTGATCTGAGCCTCATGATTGAATCAAAGCGGATAGACGAAGCAGTCCTGCAATTTTGAACCGAATTATCGCCTTAAAAACATCTCAAAATTGTACGATTGAGTGTAACCTCCTGTCGCATTAACTTGAAAGCTGGCCTTAGGAGTGCCTTTGCCGGCAACCGTGGCTTGACTTTGACCCGCTACATGTCACTTACGTTGCAAAAAAACTTATTGTGATTTTGATCACAAGCTCGGCTATACAGCAATCTGGCAGATAAGCGAAATCTTGTCCCGCTATACTGCATTATTGAAAAGGCATTATAAAAACGTAAGCCGCAAACGGACCCTCATCCGGTCGTGTGCTACGAACCTGGTTCCCCAAGCATGTGTTTTCATAAAATAAGGTGTGGAGCCTGAGCAAAGAACACTAACGAAACTTCCTCCTTAAGTCGGTAGCAAACGGGCTTCTTCCCAGGTTTTCACGCCCTTTTTTCTCGCAGTTCGTGCGGAGCTGCAGACCGCGTTAAAAAAGGGGGGGGGGGAGGTTCACTTACTAAATACCACTCCTAAGAAGCGGTCGAGGCCGAGCGGCCCGCGCTCTCTCACCTGCACACGCAGCTCTTGTTCGGGCAGACGATGTCGTCGTCGGGCACCGGCGTGGTGACCGGGTAATCGGGCGTGGGCTGCGGGTGGTCGCCGCAACCAGCGTGATCGGGCCAGTCGCACACCAGGAGCACTGGGTTGAACTCAAGGTTAGCGGGACAGTACTTCAGGTAAGGGTGCCCGTTCGAGCAGTGGTAGAACGAGTGACAGTCCTCCGGGTTGGGGAACAGCCCGTTGCTGGTGGGGCAGTCGAAGCCTGGATGTTTGGGAGTGGTGGCAGGTGTGCGGGTGGTGGTAGGTGGCGGCGGTTTGGCAGTAGTGGGGGCGCCGCAGTCCACATTGGCGGGCAGATCGCACACTTCCGTGTCGGGGTTGAAGACTAGGCCGGTCGGACAGCTTTTGTGGTACGCCTTGCCGTCCCGACACTGGTAGAAGCCGCTGCAGTCCTTCTTATCCGGAAGCCTTCGAATGCACACACACGCACAAAGGCGCGAAGTTAGGCTAAAGAAGCTGACCTCTGGAGCGCCTTAAAACGTAGCTGTCACCGCAGGAAAGAAACGGCGTAGACACAGGAAGACTGTATATATATATATATATATATATATATATATATATATATATATATATATATATATATATATATATATATATACATGTGTACTTTACTTTTCATGCGGCTGCATGTCATAGACGCTTATTGAATTTCATCGTGTCATTACATAGACTGTGGTCTACACTAATACCCGTCCAACATACAGCGACTGTGACCATGAAATGAACTCCAGCTGTAAACCGCAAGACTGTCTCAAATAGTAGCTGCACATCATGCAACCATTTTCTGGGACGTTACAGCTCATAAGTTCTGAAGATGCATTTCATCGTTCGACCCATTCCAGCTTTAAGATACTTTTCCATCCAAGGCAATTCACCAAACTTCAATCTAGGAAAAGGCAATTATGGCTATGGAAGGCTTCTCATCTCTAAACTTACAGTCGTTTTTGGAACGACTTGACGGCAGAACAAAACTGCGGCAGGTGCCTGGATATGCCACGGATCCAGGATTTAAACAGCGTATGCACATGCATGGATACGCCGCCTGGCACATACACATCCCAGCCGGCGGAGCATCTTGGGTATAGGCAGAGTTACAAACACATTAGATGTAGGTGTGCCTTATACCTGCTTTTGGCAAAGCACGAACACACACTAGAGTTGCAATCCTCCTGTCACTGTTGGTACCAAGGCAGTGTGAAGGACAGGATGAGACAGGACGGGGTCCCTGTCCCTACGTGCGGGGACAGAGTCGCGAAGATCGCTGCCAGCCGCGAGGTATACATCCCAACTATAAACACACTCACAAATACGTACACTAACACACGGACATCGCGATGCCTCTTGCTGCTGCGCCGAGCAAACAGGTCATAGGAGGGTATGCCTGAGCTAGTCGGCTGTCCCAGCTGATAAGCACGGTCCGCTTTAGGTATAGGCCGCCTGATGGCAAGATGCCGGGTGCGCACCGAGGGAGTATCCTCGCCTCAACGGCGTTGCAGAAAATGCGAAATTCGAAAGGCAATCTTGGTTCAAAGTTTGAAAGTGGGAAAACCCGTCTTAAATAGTTAATTGTGAAAATGGGCGCGGTATGAGCATCTACTTAAGGTAATCTCGGTTCGAAGATTTAAAGCGGGTAACACCCTTCTGAAAGTGAGTGTCCTTGACAAACACCCGTTAGTGAAACCCCAGGACCCGCTGCGTCTAACAGTAACACTGAGTAATGTGACTGCAGCACCGTAAAGACATAATAAGGATATCAGATTTGATTATTTTCAAGTCCAAATTGCGCTGTCAACACTCTGAAACTGCACAACGCTTTTTCACGGTGATCGCGACCACCGTAGTCATGACAACCGCCGTGACACCCCGTTGATGCAAATAAAAGAACGTCTGTGATTGGCACAGCGGGTGACAAGGGCTTGTTACCAAGAAGCGCATTAGTTGAAGTTTGAACCAGTGCGTCATCATGGACCATGTGATGTTCCTTTTCCCGAAGCCAAAGTGCGCCTCGAAAGATCCACTGTGGTAAACGCCACAGGGGAGAGATCAAAGCCACAGTATAACGTTTCGGTGAATTCGCGGGACAATGGCTTCATGCTCGCATATCTTTTGGTCTAAACTGAGTGTTTTGAGCTTTCGTAGCATTTGTTACCCAAACATTTTGACAAATTTGTGTCTTGCAAACATTAGAGCGAACACCTTGGAAAAAGAAAAACAAATGGAAATTATCACTTTCCTGAAATGACTATTTGCAATAGAAATTATGAGCTGTTCAGAGGGACTTCGACAAAACTGGTATGATTGATCAAATCGTAAGAGTATAATTCAACGATAAGCGAAATGAACAAAAAGTTGGCATGCTCTTAAGACAAAAGCAAACTTGACATTGCTGTTTGACGTGTCCTGATGCCTCAAGTAAACACCTTTCGCCTAAAGTTCACTCGTGCTCATTTCAGCCCAGTGACCTTGTTTGACCTTCATGAGGTAAAAGTGATAAAGACCCCATACATTTTTATTAACGTCAATAGTCACGATAGGGAATGTTCCCACAACCTAAAGATTGATCAGGGACATTTTATGTCAGTGATATCAGTTGACCTCCACGCAGTTAAAAATGAGATCGCTGTTAATATGCCTATGATCAGTAAGTTCTAAATGAGCGTCAAAACTGTGACATAAATCAAGTTCTCCAGCAATAACAATAGGTTGGAACATGGATAGCTTGGTTTTATATCAGTCTGACCTTTATACCTGGCCCAAAGTCAATGAACTTAAAAAAAACATTAGATTTAGTTTTCTAATTGCCCAACAACTTATCTCAAAGATGCATGATTTCCTCTAACTTATCGTAGTCAAATTAGAGTAACACTCCCTCTACGATTGCCCTCGCCGACAAACACGGCTTGGATTTAGCCTGCCATATGTTGGCGATGTTGCAAGGTACACCTGAAGCTTAATGCCTTGCGATCTGCTATTCAATTGCCTATAGCTATACAAAGCTTGACCATCCGGAAGTTATTCTGAAAAATACCTTTTGGGGGTCGAATTAGCCTCCTCGAGCGTGTGTTCATATCCTGCAATGATGGCTCGGAAACGCAGTCTAGCACGTAAGTCTTAATATGATGAACGTCGGCTATTTACAACATAAAACTCACAACACAGGAGAAACGGGCCATTTTTTCCTGCTAGTCTCCCAGGTGTAGGGCTGCAGCACAGGAGCAGGCGCTAACCGTCGACCCCCTTCGACACTTAAAGAGCATCGTGTGCCGGGACCGGGGCCCTGATCCGACCTGACCTGACCTGAGACCTGCTCGGCGCCTGTCAGACGGAACAGCCGAAGCTCCCTGAGAGGCGCCCCAAACCCGCGGTCGAGGCCGAGCGGCCCGCGCTCTCTCACCTGCACACGCAGCTCTTGTTCGGGCAGACGATGTCGTCGTCGGGCACCGGCGTGGTGACCGGGTAGTCGGGCGTGGGCTGCGGGTGGTCGCCGCAACCAGCGTGATCGGGCCAGTCGCACACCAGGAGCACCGGGTTGAACTCAAGGTTAGCGGGACAGTACTTCAGGTAAGGGTGCCCGTTCGAGCAGTGGTAGAACGAGTGACAGTCCTTCGGGTTGGGGAACAGCCCATTGCTGGTGGGGCAGTCGAAGCCTGGATGTTTGGGAGTGGTAGCGGGCGTGCGGGGTGTGGTGGGGGACACTGCGGGCGTAGTGGGTGTGGTCTTATTCGAGCAGCCGGCATGCTCTGGCCAATCGCAGACGAGGAGGACCGGGTTGAATTCGAGGTTGGCCGGACAGTCCATTAGGTAGGGAATTCCGTTCGAACACTGGAAGAACGTATGGCAGTCCTTCGGGTTGGGGAACAGCCCGTCTGCGGTGGGGCAGTCGAAGTCCGGCCGTTTGGTTGTAGTGGTGGAGCGCGTGGTGGGTTCGGGCGGCTTCTTAGTGGTCGAGGCTGGGTACCGGCAGCCGGCCTGGTCTGGCCACTCGCACCGTTTCGTCTTGGCGTCGAAGTCGAGGTTAGCTGGACAGTCCTTCTTGTACGGGATTCCATTGGAACAATGGAAGAACGTATGACAGTCCTCCGGATTGGGGAAGAGCCCGTTTCCGGTGGGACAGTCGAAGTCCGGCCGTTTGGTTGTAGTGGTGGAGCGCGTAGTGGGTTCGGGAGGCTTCTTAGTGGTCGAGGCTGGGTACCGGCAGCCGGCCTGGTTTGGCCACTCGCACCGCTTTGTCCGCGCGTCAAAGTCGAGGTTAGCGGGACAGTTCTTCTTGTACGAGATTCCATTGGAGCAGTGGAAGAAGGTGTGGCAGTCGGCCGGATTGGGGAACAGTCCGTCGGTGGGACAATCAAACGGACTGGGCGTCGGCTCGGGACCACCTGGAACAGAAGGTCAGCCGCAGTGAGTGCCCACCACGCCCGGGTCACTGGCCCATCGGCCGCCCACCGGCCTGACCCACCTGACCCCCCAGCTCCCAGCTCGAACTTTGACGGCTCTCTTACCACAGTCGTAGTTGCTGGGCAGATCACAGTTCTGGGTGTTGGGGTTGAACACCAGGCCGGTGGCGCAAGTCTCCAGGTAGGCCTTGCCATCCTGCAACAGCGGCGAACGTTCACGCGATTCAGATCACACTCCTTCAGTGGTCCACCAAGAGATCTGTCCACCTGTGCACAGCTGACGGCCTCGCTAATCACATCTCATCCAACGGAAGACACAAGGTCGGCGTCGGGGAGTGGTACTCCCCTTGTGTGACTCCGACCACTGACCAGGGCCAATGGGCCTGAGCTGGTCAGCGTTCCGCCCAGCGTCACTGATCAAAACTCCTGTTCAAGTACAAAGGCCCTTAAAAACTCCTGTAGCGTGTTCTAGGGAGGGCCGGGTATCTCTGGTGCACCCAGTCGGATATACTGGATCAGGGATGTCGTTTTCTGGAAGCTTTTGCGCAAGGTCCAATTGTAAGTCCAGTATCGACCAGCTCTCCCTCAAAAAAGTGTCCAAAAGATCATGGTGACCGAGAGGTTCCAGGGTTTGTTTCGATATCAAGTTAATTCCAACTACAACCAGTCGCTACTCGCGTCACAGCATGGCCTCACTCGAATCAAAACGAAACGAAAGAAAATTATGATAGTTAAGTGATGTGCATCACAAGCTTTCGTGAAAGCATCCACAAGTTACAACTCACATCGATGTTCGCTAAGTGTCACTGTCACTAAGCTCGAGTACGGATATACTTAGCCGTTCTTGCTCACGTTTAAAAAAGAGGTATATTTTTAGTGTGCTCTATCAAAGAGATGCATGCCAACTTGCAACACGACAAAATTATATGAGCTACCAAAAAATCCCAGAAATTTTTGCCCCTGTCCGTCAAATTTTCAATCTTCAAATTGAATATTGGAACTGTTTGGAATTCCAAAAGCTCGGAAACCAATCGGCACCTCTAGCCAACAGCGAACTGTTTACCCAGCGAAGGCGGTCCTTCAAGGCAGGACATTGGTATAGAATTACCATTTTTAGTTTGAGGTCGAGGTAGTTTGGGTCTAGGAATTGTCGACCACCAGAAAGGACGTCCGCCGTTCACGAGCCCCTGACAGAAAGACATCTATCCCTGCCCCATTCCAAATATGGCCCGCCATCACCACGCTTCACTCAGGCCATGCCGACGTCGCGGCCACGCTCAGCGATCGGTCAGGCCTGTACACCCACCTTGCACAGGTAGAAGGTGGTGCAGTCGTCGCCGTTGGGCTTCAGGCAGCACTCGCAGTCGCACTCCATGCCGGGCTCAGGCGACACGTCGGGCGTGGGCGGGTCGGTGGGCGCGCCCGGACGGCAGCCCGCCTGCTCCGGCCAATCACACACCTGCCGACCACCGCCGGCGGGCCAATCAGAGCGCGTACCGCCATGAGGGCGAAGCCCAGCGGGCGATGCCGCTGACGGCCAGCGGCGGCGGCGGAACGACGGCGGTGTGTGACGATGTCACAATGGGGAGTATACACACACACACACACACACACACACACACACACACACACACACACACACACACACACACACACACACACACACACACACACACACACACACACACACATATATATATATATATATATATATATATATATATATATATATATATATATATATATATATATATATATATATATATATATATATAATGTTATATGGGAACTATGATTTGAACCGCTGACATATTATTGTAGTCTGTGATACCCTCGCTCATGGAACGTTCTTTGTCTTGTCAAAAAGCCCACACCACAAGATGACAAGCAACAAGTCTGTAGAGCATCAGTGGTGGGACCCCAACAGGCTTGGACCGACAACCAGGTGTGATGTATGCAAAGCGGACGAACAGACGTGGAAACAAATAATCACCAAATTTGATGGAGCATGGTCCACCGCCCTTTACAACCGTTTGATTTTCAACTTATGGTGCCACTAGTCATGCGTGGAACGGGTTGACTTTACAAATATTTGTGACGTTTTGCCGACTTTTCGAGACGTCCTACTCCTGCTTGGAGACGGCTATACGCTATACGGAGCTACACGCACCATGATCTTGGGGTTGAAGTGCAGGTCGGCCGGGCAGTCCTTGACATACGGATGGTCATGGTCGCAGTGCAGGAACTTGTGACAGTCGTAGGGGTGCGCGAAGAGGCCCTGGGGGCGGGGGCATGAGAAGCCACCCTCCGGTCGCTCGGGGGCCGCCTGTAGGCCTGTCGACAGCACAACAGGTCAGAGGCCGCTCAGAGACGCGCTGCTTTGGTGTTGAAGGCCGCCGATCCGTGAAGCGAGCGCCACGATACGCCGCCGACCCGGGATAAAACTGCGGATCTTCGTGAAGAACCGGCCACTCCACATCACTCCGTCCCACTTCATGACCCCTCCATTGCAAATCCTCGTGCACAGAGTGCATGGTGTGCTAGTCTGAATATCCAGGTCACTGCATTCTGCATTGGTGAGGGTCTGGGAAGTGAAGGTGTGATGATTGTGTTTAGATGAGGTACCTGAGTTCGACTCCCACCACAAACGGCATTTCCTAACCATGACTTTGAACGAAGTGAGGCGACGCCCATGGCCATAGCAACCGCTTGCGTTGATTGTTAAACAATTGTAAATGACGGAAATGAGCCATGAATTGCCAGAGGCCTCAGAAGAAGCCTGCAAGGTAAGTCGACGGCGGCGTACCCCTCCCCCTCCCCCACCACACCCGACGGGCGCTAATCCGAGCCGTCAGGCAGCGATAGCGCTGCGACGCTCTGTGCCCCGGAGGCAAACACTCGAGAGACGGAGTGCCTCCGCTCTGACCTCCTCCCCCGCACCCCGGATACGCGGGCGCCCGGCGCCGTCCGAGCGAGATACCGGGACGGGTGGGCGGCGGCCGGTGCCGGCGGCCACACAGCCTCGCCGGACGGGGTGCTAGACAGTCACTGGGCGGGGTGTTAGACAGGTTGACTGGGCGTGGCGCTAGACATCCTCGCTAGGCGGATTTTCAGATAGAGTGGGACTAGAACACGACCTTAGAGGAGGGGGGACGCAGATTTCAAGGTGTCTTGGTTTTCACAAAATGTTTCACTTTGCACAAGGAGCTTTCAAATACGACATTCCCAGCGTCAATGTTGCTCGGATTGTCTTCAAAGTACAGAACTTTGTCATTTTTGCCCAACTCTGGCCCCTTTAAACAGAATGTTCCACATTTGAAGATACTGAATCAAGCATCAAATATGACGAAAAAGTCACTAGTTGGTTCAGCTGGTTGGCACACTTTTAAATGTAAAAGACTGCACTAGACAACAGAATTTCTCCACTTAGTAAATTTGCTGCTCAATGTGCCATTGTTTGATTACGTCAACGTACTTTGCACAACATTGCTTGAGATTCAATAGACCGCCGTTATATCTGGAAATTATGCTCGCGAACAACATTTATGAGCAGCTCAATAATTTATTCTTAACTCGATTTTATTGGCCCTAATCGGCGCATGGACAGTGGAGTGACCGCATGCAAATGACGTTATTCATGACGTCATGCATTCCAAGGTGACCTTAAAATACTCTACCACAATTACTCTCACGCATCTTTGCCGCCTTGAAGCTCAGGAACCGAAGGGCTTAAACTTTAAAAGGGCGTAGCCGTGAGCTGCATCGAAAGGTCTTCAATATGGCTGTTTAGTTCAAAACCTTACACATATGTAGAGCATATGTCCCCTTTAAGTGAGCATAGCCCGGTTGGCCGTACTCGGATCCTCTGGCTTCAGATGCTTACACCGAACGGTGTTCTAGATATCTCCGCCTATCGGGGTGTGAGGCATCCGCATCGCAATGTCGGGGTGTTAGACATGCGCCATCAGACGAAGTGCAGGACATTCTGTCAGCGTAGTACAAGACATACCAGCGGGGTGGGAGAGGCACACGAGGGCCCGGCAGCCCGGCCGGGATTTCGGCTCCCTGAGTGGGAGCGGCCATGTTTCGATAAGGGCATTATGGTGAGAGCGTTTAAAGTGGGTGTTGAAGGAGATTTTGCTGCATGAAGTGAAATGAAGCACTTGTGCATCCTGTGGCAACAGCCATGTACTTGGCAGGGAGGACATGGTGCACGCTCAATGCAGCCTAGGAAAACCGAAAACTTTGGTGAAGGGAAGCCAATGGAGCCCTTCCATTTTCACTGTTCACTTTTCACAGTCAGCACCATCACACCGGGACCTAAGCTGGAATCAAACCTGAAATGCACGAAATGTGGGATAAGCGGGAGCGAAGGCCCTGGAATGTCGTGAGGTTCATAAAAATAGCCCGCAAATTTTACTCGTGCAACGTTTTTGCTTCATCCTCACCTAGTCTTCATTTTACGTTTCCAAGTTTGGTCTCATGGAATCAAGTCACAAAAACCGCAAACGGGAAAAAAACGGGAAGGTAGGCAATGACGAAACAAAAGCACTTCCGCAACACAATTTGCCAGCTCGTTTGAAAGAACTGACGAGAAGTGATAGTTTCCACCTCTGTTTATTATACCTTTTGTGCAACTTAGATTGGGTACCAAAATAGGTACCTGTGGAACAATGTTGGCGTGAAAAGGGTAGATCTTACATCCTATCGTCCAAATTATGCCTTTTCTTGCATATAACATAGCATTTTAACTTGATCAACAAGTTGGTACCTTGACAAGGCTCGAAAACGGTAGCCATCCACTGTGAGAGTTATTCATAGCCAAAGTGAGCTATCATTAAGTGCAGAACAATGATACAAACTAGTAGGCACTTCGGAAGGTATCTTTCATAATTGACCCATGCAACTGTGAGTGTCATAACACAAGGCTGTTAAGGTACCAGCGATGTACAGTAGAGATGAAGGCTTTGGTATATATTCGCTTACGTTTGATATTCCTTCGTCCGTAGTCAGAGCGTATGCAGCATTTTGCAATATGGGGGGGGGGGGGGGCACATCTAAAAACTTTTGACTGAAAGGTCCATTTGGGTGCGACATAGTCACCCTTGGTTTTTTGCATCGCGCACAACAACGCAATGTATCTAATCCACTTTTGTCCATGTCTTCGTCCTTATCCACATGCAACGCATGCATAAATGCCATGAGCGCTAGCGTGAGGGGGCCTTCCGGTGCCCCTCTGCCCTAAATACATCCCTGTCCACAGTCACTCAATAGCTGAGTTAAGCTACGTCTTCACACATGGGAGCTACCGCGCACCAAACAATAACATGTGTGCGCGGTAGGCGACGGCACCGCACCTGAGGGCTCGTGATACACTACCGCAGTTACTGCCAGAGGAGCCCACACGCACCCGCTAACGACCTCTTCCGTCGCTGCAAAGTGGGAACTCAGACCACCAGCGCTTACCGGCGGCCAGGCAGAGCGTAAGCAGGAGCTGGAGCCACGCCATGATGCGAAGCTGTGGCAGGAGTGCCACTGGATGGCGACCACGCCCTGCCCGCCGGCTTTATAGCACCGCAGGGCGGCGTCTGAACAGGATTGCAGGGCAATCCGGCGTGATAGCTAATCGCGGCGACGTTGCAGGGTCCCATCATGGCTCGCCGATAACGTCTGATCGCAAGACGATAGCCTGCCGCTCCCCGAACTGGTGCAATCCTGATGTCTCCGTGTGCTCAAGCGATCTGTTGCATCAGCAGTCTGAGAAAGACCATGTTCACGGAAGCTCAGACCAAGTGCTACCAATTCATACAAGATTGATGCGATTGCGGAACGGGACATGTTATCGGTGAAACTGCAGACGGGGTGCGACTTACATATTTTAGCGGTCATGCAGCACGCTCAAGTGTCATGTGTTTTCATGTTTTCAAGTAGTAGACGTTTTAGGTTACATGAGCTGTTCTTTATCCACGAAACGACAAGAATTGTTCCACTATTGCAGACGTTATCCCGGCATGCACTGGACATAGAGCCGTCTGCAAGTCACCGCTGGAAAAAACTGCATCCCCGCCCTCTCCCCCCCCCCCCCCCCCCCCCCCTCCTCCTTTCCCTACTTTCACGACCAATGCACCAGGGGCAATGCGATTAAATATGACACCATACGGCACTCAGTGAATCTTAAAGGAAAACGTTGATTTGAAATATATATGCCTTTTAAGCGCATCTTTGTACAAATTGGGCATGCACAATTATAATTATTTGACAAGATTTACCACAAAAGAGTTAGATTACCAGACAGATTACTTACTACGGATTACTTAGACGGATTAGTTAGATTACTACGCAAGTTGTGTTCCGAGCTTTGAATTGACGGTTGTATTTCGGTGGATCAAAAAGCTCCCAATCTTGCAGTTTCACTATCCAATACGCTGTCTTTCACTGGATCTCTTTACATATCGTTCTTCGAGATATGCAGACAGCAGTTTTGCGCGCGTCGCAGTTTACCCTGCCCGTGTACATCCGCGTGTTTAAAGCATTCCCATTTGCACAAAACTCAGGAGCATTTGCCATCATTATCAACAAAAAATAGAAAGATTACCAGCACAGATAAGGCACCCCTAGCCCTATTTCACTGTTTTCCACACGCGAACTATCAGGCGGCGTTTAAGAAAGGTTTAGATCGCCTGTGCTGACGACCGCCAGCAATGAATGAGACGCTACCGAGGGTCGAACGAATACGATGGAAACTAAAATCCGATGCGTGTACCATCATCATCATCATTGGGGCTCCACGACGCACTCAGCTGCTGAGGCAATATGACATCGCCTGCCTCTCACCCTGGCAGGACGGGCGGGCACCGTGGGTCAGATGTGCGTTGTACCGGCAACTGCAAGCAATATGCAAATGCTTTTGAATGCGTACAATTGCAATCTTCGCACGTATTATTGAGCACTCTCTCCCTGGGTGCCGTATTCTGGCCATCTCGCTAAAAACAGGCCGGCAGGGTTGCCGATATACGGTCAAGGGTGTAGTTGACAAGATGTCACATTAGTCAATAAGCGATTTACATTTCCGGCCGGTGGTGCTCTAACAATGATATCGTATATGCACCCATGGTCACACCCGCTGTGCAAACTACAAGCATTTAAAACTGGCCGCCGTGCTTGTGAGTCGACGCTGCAGAACTCCAACAGCATTGGGTGAAACGCTATCCAATGATCGACTGAATAAAATGGAGGCCAGAATCGGAGAAGTGTGTCCACTTGAATGCCGCACCTTTACCAATCACCGCCATGGTCGCTCAACAAGCTTTGCGTAATATGCTGCCGGAGAGTCGACCGAATAAAATTGAAAAGAAAATCTGACGAACGTGTTGAGCCCTACAACGCTGCTATCGAGAGCACATAGTCGCAATCTTTAAATTTTATCATACGTATCTTTTCAGCTGAACCGCGTTATGACCGTCACTCTACGGGCTATCCAGCTCCAGTTAGGCATGCGGTGTCCAATGGTCATTTAAAAGGAGTGGGTCTAGTCTTTTCGATTTTTCAAAAATTCATTTGTGCAGGTACTTGGACTGAGTTATTAATATTGGCAGCAATAGAAAAGAGCTTTTGAGGCTTGTAACTATGTTAATGCATTGAATTTTTTCTCATCCGTGTTTTCGATGGCTATATGAGCTGTGCGGGTACAAACACACCTCTTAGAGGAAACGTTGCGCGCATCAGCGGGACGGTAACGACCGGTAGGTGTGAAAACTCATTGCGTATCCGGGGCAAACTAAAACTTGACGGAGAATCACGCTTCCATAGTCTATTAACCGGAGTCTATTCCTTCGGTGACTGGTTCTCGCATTTCGCCGGCGACAGCTAACATCGCAGTGAAAGAAAAAAAATACGACACGTGTTGCCCTTATCATAGAAAGACGTTAGTGTAAGAGGTTAATTGCATTTGCGAGTAACATTATTCACATAGTAATAGCCTCATTCCTCCGAGAAAAACCGAGAGAATGAAGATGCAGATGTGTTGATATATCTGCATCATGCTTTTATCGAAACAAGAGCAGAAGTGAATTCAAAACTCCCTGCCAATGATCCTTCTCAATTTTCAGTTGTTTTTTTTGCGAGCCACGGTTTTTATAGGACACCAACATTACGGGGATTGCACAATGGGCAAGGCCAGCAACTATCACGATACAGTGCATGTCTTACTAATAATTAGAATACACGAAAATACGCGTACATGCAAACGAATTCAAGCAAACGCACATCGCGCATCACGCTTCATTCAAAACATGCAAGCGAGTTGAAAAAAGCAGGCATCACACATCGCGCAACAATCATGCACGCAAGCGATTTCAATTAAACAGGCATGGCGCATCACGCGTCAGACATCACTTACGTGTGTAAACGAACTTAAACTAGCACACATCACGCATCAAAGCACACACCACGTTTGCATAATCGACCATTATGAGTCCTGTACGTTAAGGTTTGGTCGCCGACTTTTTTAAGAATACTCATTTATTTTCCTGTCTGGGTGACCTTGTGCTCTGTGGATGACTTTGAGCTCTAAAAGGGGCATGGGGTCCATACCTCCCTCAACGATCCGGCCGATCAGCTCACGTCGTCAAAACAACGCCGGATGCTTCTCCCAGAACAGCCATGACGGTGGCCCCACCTGCCAAAATCGTCCATCGCGCCAAGAGAAATGGAGGCGAGAGCGGGCGATCAGCGAAACAACATGCGCAGAGGAACGCTCAAATGACATGTGAGACCCTTTGCTATTTCGCCCCAGCAACCCCCGCAGCGCCGGCGCCACCGTCGCCCCCGGATGCCGTCGGGAGAGCCGCGCCACGTGGGAACTGGGCCAGAGTGGGACGCGTAGGGCCCGCCCGAGGCGAGAGCGGGCGGGCCTTGCGTCGTCGCCAGCGACGCCACGCCCGAGATCTGGCCTAGGGGCACGTAGAAGGCCGGACTCTGGGAGCGGCGCATGCCGGCCCGGCGACGCATTGAACGGAGCCCCCGCGAGCCGTGTGCGTGGGCCAGGGTCACGGAGTGCGCTGAGAGGAGCGTGACGCGTCGCTGAGCCCGACGCACGCGGACACCGCTGGAAGTGCTCGTGACCAAGTAAGCTGTCGCGATGGCGGAGGCGGCAGAGAGCGGCAAGGCCGAGGAGAAGTCCGAGCAGAATGCGGAGGTGCTCTTCGAGGACGTGCTGGAGCGGTGCTGCGGCACCGGCCGCTGGCAAACGCTGCTCATCGGGTACATGTCCGTCATGTGGCTGCTCTTCCCCGTCTTCTCCATGTCCATGATGTTCGTCGGCGCCACGCCCAAGTTTAGATCACGTAAGTGCCCGGCGATGCATTGGACGGAGGGGGCGAGGCGGCGAACCCACTGGATCACGGGGAAGACGAAGACGGGCCGACAGGGTTGAGAGGTGCCGGAAATCGGAAAATCGGAAAAAAACATCATGGGGGAGTCTCCAGGGGACAACAGTGGGGAGAGGACAGACAGAATGGGAGACAGAGGACTCAGGAAAGGACAGTGCCAGTGAGTGCGCCCAACGCCTACCGCGGCATCTTGAGGTCGACCCTCCGAGGCCCAGCTCACAGCACCCGGCTGTGACATTCGACGCGGCGTACGACGGTCACCGACAACAGCGCACACGATGTGAGTGCCCAGGCTGTTGACCCCCCCCCCCCCCCCTCCCATCTCACCGGGCCATGGACGGCTGGCGCTCCGAGCGTGCCCTTTCACCCCGCCCGCCACCGGGCGGCGTAAGCCGCGGCTACCGGATCCCTCCCGCGGAGCCGGGGAAAGGGGGAGGGGCTCGGGTGTGTGAGTGTGTTACGTGCCACGCGGCTCGACGCTGAGCCCGCCTGAGCGATGGACTGGTGTGTCGCAGTGTGTGAGTGATTTTTGCCTCGTTGTTTTTGTGTGTAAATACAGATGACGGCTTGCATCGCGATGGTTTAGTGAGGGAGCGAGGCTGGATGAGGTTGGTTCGGGCGGCGAGAGGACACTCGGCCCGGCGCTGGGCGGGCTGTGTCCGGAGTCCGGTACGCATGTTTGGGCGCAGCGGCCAGTTCGTTGACATGCCCCGTAGGCGTCCGGAGTTTGCCGGTGGAGGAGGCCATGCAGAGGCGCATCGGCTTGTCTGGGCCCTCGCCTGGCCGCCGTCGCGGTCAGACGCGGGGTACGGGCCGCGCCGACATGCAATGGTGGTAGGATGTGGGTCAGGTGGACAGTTCGCCGTATATTTCTCGCTTCGCTGTTTTTTTTTTTGTCAATAGTTCGAGGCCGGTTTTTTGTCAATAGTTCGAGTGAATAGGCCGGGCCCTCACGGGTTCGATCCAGCGCGGATGCTCGGCTTCTCTCACGACTACGCCGCCTTCTCCCCAATTGTTGTTGATCGCTTTGCCTAGGCCGACGGACTGCATAGTCTCGTGGGACTTCCGCGCAGACCTAGGTTCGTTTTCCCGCCAACTGGGCGTTTGGTATTCCGCTCCCGTTGTCGCTGGTGTGTGTGAAATTTTGTTTTTTTCCGAATTTCCGTCGGAGCGCGGCCAGCGCGCATGCGCGATCCGCTCACAATCGCGCTGCCCTTTTGCCATTCATTTGCTCGCCTTGCCGGGTCGATGGACGGGATGGTCTTGCCGGACGCCCGCGTATGCTTAGGCTCGCTTCCCGTTCAGTTGGTCGCTTGCATTCCATCTCTCCTCTTGATCCGCCGCGGGGCACCGAGCTCTTACCAAGCTCCGCCCGGTGCGCCTGCTCACACTTTGCTATGTGCATGCTGCTCCACCTCCTTCGCTTGACCCGATAGGGCAGCTGAGCCAGTGAGGTATCCGCGCGTGGGTGAGGTCGATTGCTGTTTTTTTTGTGTGCGTCCGGCTTCGTTTTTTTTTTGTCGTTGTCCTCCTTATTCATGGTTCCCTTTTTCGCTCGCCTCGCTGTTTAATAGGTTAGCGCGGTCTAGCTCCGCGCATGTTGCACGGATTTCCTCAGCGAGCGCGTGTATTGCCCGGCTTCTATCTCCCTCTCCGTTTCGCTAGGCCTGGATCGCTCCCTGGCCAAATGATGCACGGCGTTCATGTTTGGTTAACGAAGGCCCATCTCGTCCGAGAGGGATCCGATACTGACGCCGGAGGTTCGGTGTAGGGGAGAACGGCGTCGAATTTTCCGAACCGGACATGATTCCGGTATGTAGGCTAGAGGTCGAAGAGAGACCGCCTGCTCCGGTGTGTTGAGGCACAGCGGTAAGGTGCGCCGAGCCCGCTACGTCTCGAGGGATCGCCCGCAGTTCTGCGAGACCGGGGAATGTTACTCGCGAGGCGTCGCCCGGGACGGCGTGCGGAAGGAGACACGGACGCCATCTGTCAGTCGATATGGGCAATCGCGGTAGAGGGCAGCACCCGGCGGTGCCCGATGGCGGCGCAGGCACCCGCGACCCGCCAGCAGATGGCATTCTCTCGCGGCGTGGATGGACGTAACAGTCCGCCGCTCGCGGCCCGCCGGCAAGGGAGCAGCCCGGCGTGGCTACGACGAGGACGAGGAGCCAGACGACCGTAGTCCTGCTTTTACGCAGATAGACGTTTGGGGGTAGCACGGCTCAAGACACAGTTTCGCTCTTTTTTCATACACGGCTGACTCGTTTTATTTTTTCCCACTTGACCCCAGGCGTGACGGTCTAAAGAGGCATTGGTCATGATGTGACCTTGGACCCGTGGGGGCCGTCCGGGATGCGTGATTGTGCACGGCGGCAGCGGAGTCTGCCCGTGGTGTCTCCGCCTTGGGAGAGGACAGAAGTCAGTCTGTTCTCTTCCGACGTGGTGTACGCCGGGTCTTATGAGCGATTGGTAACGGGATGTTCGTAACGGATAGGGATCCCGCCATCGACGCTCATAAGGAAGGCCACGAGGAATCAGGTCGCCAGACAGGTCGGTCAGGCCGAGTCTCCAGAGCGCGCCGGCCGAGGAGACCGTAAGGCGTGGACGCAGGTCGCGCCGGGCGCTCGTCGTCTGCCGAGAGGCTCCACCGTCCCATGAGCGCGCTGTCTACCCCCAGGCCTCTGAGGGGCGCGCTGTGGGGTGGTGCCTTGCAAAACCTGTTCCGCCGGGCGGGAGGCGAGGGCGCAGAAGTGCCGGAAGCGACGCCTCCGTGCTGGACGGGGCGCTGCCTAAGGCACATGCGCGGCAGCAGGAAGCTGCGAACGGTGGGTGTGGCCGTGAGAATGGTGGGCCGCCCATCGCGGACGGAACGTGAGGAGCGTCGTCCAAACAGGGAGCCGTCACCCTGGAGGTCATGCGAGGGAACGAGTCGCCGTTCAGCTTCGGACACTCGGTGTCGGCCCAGCAGCTGCGTCGGTGCCAAGCTGGCAAATCAACGTGATACACTTTGAACGGGGCTTAAACGTAGCTTTGTGGCAATATCGAAGCGTGATAAATAAATTAAACTTAACGAGGACCCACGCAGACGAGCCAATTATAATGTCAAGGTGCGGAAATTAAGGGGGGGGGGGGTCCCACCCGTGTACGTGCCAAGGATTAATGAAATGATGTGGGCGCCAGCGTATGCGAATGCTTGGAATGAGTGTGATGGGGCGCCGAGTGCATGGAGCCTGCGTGGATTAGTTAAGGCCGGGGCGGGGGGGTTCCCAGGGCCATTGCCCAGTGGGCTCTTGTCAATATAATTCGCCAGTGCGTGGGACCCTTGCCAGTTGGGCGTATTAGTATGCACGCGATCCCGTTTTAGCCCCATTTAAATATTATCGCTAGCTAAAGGGTGGAGGTGGATACCGTGGTTAAGGGCGCACAGCCATGGGCGGGGAGACAGCCGTTCATGGTGCCTGACCGGATCCACCATCCCGCCAGTGCCCCGGTCACTAGCTTCATCCTAGCTCTGTGGCTCACATGAGTGTGTGTTGGTGTCGGGTGTATCGGAGCCACAACGTGCCGTGCCGCGCGCTAACATCATCGGGCTCGTATGCTGACCAATGGGCTCCTCATTATAAATTTGCTCGTGTGGGACGACGTGACAGCGGCAGCCGGCGGCGTACAACATTCAGCGGCGGCCAGGCAGCCGTACACGACGCCCACCGCAGGCAACCCCCTCCCCCCCCCCCCCCCACAGCAGCTGCAATCTGCCACTAGGGGTGAACCTTTGTGAGAACCAGACATGTACCTGTGAGGGGCCGTTGACATGAAAGTGATGGAGGTATACTTTGCGTGGAACGTGTTTCGAGTCTTTGACTTCGGAGCTCATGGGGTGCCGGCAGCGTAGTGGTTAATGCGTCTGCGTCTGCGTTAACCACTGGAACCCGGAGGTATACTTTGCTTAACTTTTGACGTGTTTAAGCTAATAACTGTTTTTGTTCACTCATGCGTGTTTTTGGTTTTTTATCTCCGAAGGTGAAAAGCTTTGGACATGGAGCCAAGGCAGAACAATGCTGTAAAGGTTATGTTCCAAGTGTCATGCTTCCAAAGATCATAGGATCACATTGTTGCCACCACATCATATGTATAAAGTGGTGCTGCTTCAAGAAGACTGTGTAATCATGCTGCTTTAAATCAACACAATCTGTTCTTGGCCATACCACAGTTTATGAACCTTGACAAAACACAATATTTCGTAAGTTTTTAAGTGCATTTGCGAGAAACATAAACATACAGATAAGACGGTACTGCTGGTACTTTTCCTCGTACAAGACCCAGGGGAAAGGAGAGATAGACGCATTGATATGTGGGCTACTTGCCCTTACCAAAACGAATGCCTGTAGTAATTCCTGATATTGATACAGGCGTCACGCATGACTTAAACATGCTAATAGTTTCAGTTGAACAGGCATCGAACATCACGCGTCGGATATCACTCATACATGTAAACGATTTTAAACTTAACGGCATCCCGCCTCAAGACTCTAATCACATTTGCTCAATCAGTCAATATGAGCCATGTACGTGTCGTTTTGGTTCGCCGACTTACTATAAGAATGGATTCACCTATTTGCCATTACCCAACGGCAAAATCGCTATTTTGCTTATAATCGTTATCTCTCTTTCACCATTTCAAGGGTTGTTTGGGACCCTATGGAATATGTTACAAGTTACATCGTGTTGAGTGGAAGTTGTATGCGCAGATTTGCAGTGCATAATTATACCAGATCAGGCGGCATTGATAAAGAGCTCCGTTTCACACGTTGCCAGGTTGTTCTTCCTTTCTACCGTCACTAGGTGTGTCCAAATATGAGTACCCTTTGCGTCCCCTGTACGCTCCAACGAAAATGCTGAACTGGAATGCTAATTGCTTATAAACTCTTAAAATTGTTGGAGGGAGCGCTGTCCATACGTCCATGCTCCGGCAAAGGCATTAAGATATCTAGCTAGGAAGATTGGTTTTAATTGGCTGGCAGCCAGGGCCTTCATTTTAAATTGGTCCAAGAATATGTTTGCAAGACAATGGCGCTTGGGTTCCCTATTGCTATGCTCAATTTCTGTCGATAATAGTCATCTCCGAACGAGAAAACATTCGTGGCGACACTGTTCTAAAAGAATGCATACATCCTCTTTTGATAGACCAAACGCGTTCATTTCGTGGAAATGTACTATCAATAGAAGATATCTGCACTCTTTTAGAACAGTGTCTCCAGGATCATGTTTTCTTGCACTGAGATAACCGTTATCGACAGACATTCGGCATAACAACGGAGAAACTTTGCACCCTTTGGTGATCATATTTGTAGACGTTTGAAAAGTGTCACGACCTTAGTTCTACGGCAAATACCCTATCGACAAGAGTGCTACATCAGTTATGCGCCACGATACTTCTACTGCAAAAACTTGTACACCATTTACCCATACGCGACATTGCTACTACTACAAAGACGTATGCACATGAGTGTTACAGGACAAAAATTTATACCCTAAAAACTTATACAAGCCACGGCACCGACTGGAAAAATGTATATAGTCTTAACTTACACGCGAAATAACTTTTAGTGCAAAAGAAACTCATAACATGACGTAAGTACTACACCACAAAACAAAACTTATGCTGCAAAAACACGTGATAGTTATTACTTACAGAGAAAAAACGATACAGTATGTACGGTTATACATCACATTTAGCGCAAAAACTCATATACGACATGAGTACTAAACGACAAAACTTCTGCTGCAGAAGCATATGCCAGTCATTTCTCGATACCAATCTCGTGTATAAGTCTTTGCAGCGGACTTAAAGCCGTGTATCAGCAATGGCTGCTGGTGGTGGCTGGCGTGACTGGGTGGTAGCTCCCCGGCTCCACGTGAGCACCTTCGGGCCTGTGGCGTCGGCACGCGCTCGCCTGACCAGCCCCGCCTCCGTGTTCCGCTGCGGACGAGGCGTCCGGCGGGGTCCGGGCGGATGGGGACGTGGGCCATGGGGGCATGATTATATGATCTCAACTTCCCATTCTTGCATGAGTCATCTTGTGTGAAGTCTGGAAAGACTATGAAGATCACTGAAATGAGCGCAACTACATTTCATTTAGAGATACGCATGAGGCTCTCTGAAGTTCTCAAAAATGTATAGTGCAATGAGTGACATCGAATTTATGGTGTCAGGTATGTATAAAAAATTAGTCTATCTCATGAAGTTTGAGTCCTGCATACCGTAATGTACTGTACCAAATCACTTACATTTGAGATTCCTAACGCCCTTTCAGAACAAAAGATCTTCATCCATGAAGACAGGATGAAGACAGAACAAACAACTCATCGTACAACATAATACACGTACACGTCTAACACAGCTCATCCGCCGTAAATGCCGTACGCTTTCAATTGCTTCAAGTTTTTCGACTGGTGATGGCAGCGAAGGACGATTTCATCTTTCCGCAACACGCTTCTCCGCATACGAAGAGGTGCCATGCTACCGATCTTTTAAATCATAAAATGCTCAATGGGATAACGAAACAGCATCGACACCTGAACGCACCACGCCTTGTACACACTCAAAAAGGTCAATTTTACGCCTTCATCCCTCGAATCTTGATAAAAACGGGTCTCATGAATTGCCAACGGCACTGCAGATGCCTGTGACATTTCCGGGTCTTTCAGTTGAGTTGTTTCGGAGTTTCAGCCTCCGGTATGTTCGTGTGGTGTGGTTGAAAGGCTGCGTTCGGCGGCACTTTTTTACTACAACAAAAGAAAACCGCACAAACCTGCACGTAAAATGGTTAAAAAACTTTCCATCCAACTTGTGTGTCGTGCTTGGAATCGGCATTGCACAAGACATATTGATTGGGACCTTATAAACATTTTTAATGCATGTCGAATCATTCTTCGATGTCTTTTTAACCTGCTCTCATTTGCACATGCAAGCCTGTGGTTTGGACCCCACAATTTAACAACTTCAAAAGGAGGTTTGGGCTTGGAAAGGGTTGCAAAAAATGTCACAATACGGGCCTACGCTATACTCGCGCCAAACACAGTCGTCGAGTAGGCAAACATCTCTGGTGAAATTCCGTGCCTTTTCAGTTCAAAGCTGCGACGAACCACGTACTACTGCACCGCTCCGAAAAACTCGGCGGGTTCTCTCTAACGTAAACAGGGTCAACGTAAGGATCCGTAAGCGGTACTGAGGGCCATCAATAATTCGGAATTTTTCTTTGAGCTCTTTCATCGTGCGCACGTATCTAAAACGCCCGATGAAATAATGCTTGAAGCCTAGTAATATGACTTAAAAAACATGCTCCACAAGTCTGTTTTTCGCGCCACGTTTTGTCATTCAACAATTCAAACTAATCCCAACTTTTTTACGCTCTGAGAAACTGCTGTTATTTGCACTATGTAGCTCACTTTATATCTGTATCTTTGTTGACTTTACGGTCTGTCTGATACCTAAATGCGCGCAAGCAATACACCTTTCTAACCTTACCAGCCCTTGCCTCTTGGCAGGGGTGGTATCAGGAGTCGGAATGCGCACGCCGAAGGATTGTTCCAGTTTACGTTTAAATGACCTGGTTGCCCCCAACTCCTTCCCTCTCCGGGTCGCCTCTGTGATGCAGCTACGCCATCTGCAGCGAAGCATATGTGTTACGAAAACGGCATCTGTGCAGGGAACTAAATAGATGAAAATAAACTTGCGCTTATTTACTTTATCTACATTTTTACTTTGTGCGCAATATGCACGCTAAAAAACCCACATAAGTACCCGTCCTCTTTGCGCGTAAACGTGTGGACGCTACTTCGCTTAGTACAATTATTGCAGAAGAACTTTTTGGCAGACCCGATCAAGAGTTTTCGAAAAATGAGGGTAAATGACGAAGTGATGAACTCTTCAGCATTACAAAAATGCAAGCCCGTATTACGACGCACTGGCGTTTGTTCAAGACCCTCCAACACGACTTCATAATTTTCTCCGGCTGTTTGCGATTCGTGGTAATGGGAGCTTGTTGCACTTTGCCCCTGGGACTGGGAGCTGGATAACTCGCGTTCCGGTTCCGCGACATGTTCCGCGTTTTTTCCCCGCCGGAAGGCCTCCAGGGTCATTAATAACATTGGTGCGACAGCTGCAACACAGAAATGTTCAGTGTCCTAGAATTGCCGACTTTGGGTGTAAAGCAACACCCTATGAGGAGGAATTTTTCACTTGTTTTTCCCATGTTTTATGTGAATCTTTCACTCCTTCCTGAAATTGTCTAACCGCACATACTGAGCCCCTATGTTCCCCTCATGTTTTTAAGATATCATCAAAGTCCTAGCCCACTTGAAACCACTAAGCATAAAGGGCTCCACTAAGCAAGGCTCCACAGACCCTGGACACCTATGGCCACATTCTGCCTCATCTACATCTTAATCATGCCTATATGCACAGAGCAAAGGCAGTAGTTACCTCCAAGCTCGGGAGTTCCACCGACTCAATCCGGTTACGCTTGATCTTGGTTTGTGTACAAAATACTATCAACCTGTACAGTTGTGTGCCACATGCATGGTTTTCATGCATCCCTAATTTTTTGGGTCATACGGTGCAAGCACCACGCAGGGCCTGGTAGAGAATTTTACTCCACGCAATGTTTTAATCTAAAGAGACCTGGCTGCTAAATTGCACCGCTCACGAAATGTGGGCGTGAAAAATTCAAGAAAGGTCTTCTAAATGAAGTTTGAAGGCAAAATCTTACCACTTGAGTACTCATTTTGACAGATTTTTAGTCGAGTGACTTGATAAAAAAATTGGCCGAGCAATTCTAAGCCTTTGTGCTTATTTATCTTCTGTCGTTTTTCTTGGTCTAATGTAGAGGTGATACAAACGCTTTAATCCTGCCTTGTTAATGATTTTAGTAGATGCGGTCTATAGCCCAAAATATGAACAAATTTCGCTGAAAAATTATACAATCGCAAACTTGTACATATTCAGCACATAGAGGGGATTTATTCGCCAGCCACCCAAACACGTTTCATAGGCACCCAAGAGCGAACAATTCATAGCATATGAAGGAGACAATTTGAAGGAAATGAATTAGGTGTAATGGAAATTTTGCCTAAGTAAACATCTGTTTTGATGCTTTTTTTGTTCATAGCGGGGCTCAGCAATGATAAATTGAAGCCGATCCAGCTCCAATGCCTCACCATGTTAAATCATTTGGCAGCCCGAAGCTTTTGGACAGAACCGGCGCGGCCGATCCGGAAGTGTTTACCAGCGAAATTCTGCCCAGCGAAGCTTTATTTTCGTCATGGGTGTAGCGCAGAGGTTATCTTTCTCATTTCGCACTTTAATGTTGTATGTTGGTGGGTATGACGGACAATTATATTTTATGTTTGTGTTGGATGGCCTTATTTGTCAGCAATCCACGCGAAAGGTACTGGCTTTATTCGGGAGAGCAGAAAGAAGCCCGTCCGCCAGCAATTTTCCCCTGTGGGGCACCTATTTGCGAACTTGACCTGCTTTCAAATCATGATTTGTTACCAGGTTTGCCCATTTTCTGTTTTATATCCATCGAACCTTGTTTATGACACACATTATGATTCCACAAGTTATGTAATTAAGCTATTTTGTCCTCTACTCGTGAGCATTTGTCCTAAGTTTGTTGCAGTGGTCCTTCATGTCTGTCTCAACAAGATGTTGCCAATGGTGGTGATGGTTTGCTGACTGGGCAAATGAATGTGCTGTGGAATAAATAATATTTTTAACCAAGAATACCCTAAGCTGCATAACTACATCAATATAAGGTAGCTCAAGGTGTTCAGCAGACCACCCCCTTTGTAATGTAAAGCCGACGTTTCAAACTTTAGATAATTAAGTATTGATAGCCAAGCCTATATGATTACTGTATCGTGATGTTACTGGCGTGTGCCTGAGGCCGCCCCTGCTCGCGCCGCCAGTCCTGCTGCACCTTGGTACGCCGCTGCCCCGACCGGCGGCGTACTGCCTGGGGCGCCGCCCGCCGGGGTCGGCGCCGCCTACTCGCCCCGCGGGTTAATACAGTTGCCGTCTCGCAGCGCTCGTGTCTGGTCTGGGCAGACAGAACACGTAAGACTTGAATATGGAGCAGCCGCATTGAACCTAGAGTAAGCTTAAGCAAGCGTGAGCGGCACACTAATTTAAACAGTGTGAGTTGTGAAGCAAGTCGAGATGCCCAGATTTCGTCCTCCTGAGGAATTCGACTTCACATCGCCTGAGAAGTGGCCGACCTGGCGTGATCGGTTCGTCCGCTACAGACTGGCATCGGGACTACACAAAGAGGACGGTGACATTCAAGTAGCTGCGTTGATTTACAGCATGGGTCCGCAGGCTGAGCATATCGTACCAACATTAAAGCTTACTGCTGAGCACAAGGAGGATTTTGAAGTTGTTGTCTCAAAGCTGGACGGGTACTTCATTCCGAAAAGGAATTGTATTGCATAGCGTCACAACTTCGAGCTTAGATCTCAAAGCTCAAGCGAGACTAATGAATCGTACATCAGAGCTTTGTTCTCTAGCTGAGCACTGCAGCTTCGCTGACGCTGATCAGTGTATCAGAGATCGTCTCATCTCAGGAATGTCTGACAGGGAGCTGTACCGTAGAATTCAGCCGAAGTCACTCGAGGAGGAAGTGTCTGTAAATACCGTCATTTCGATGATGCGTAATGTCGAGATCGTGAAAGGCCGTGACAGCTCTGGTCCGGCTGACATCAGTAGGGTTTGTGCACCGGTGCAACACAGGCAGCCGCGCCAGCAGCACCAGCAGTACAGATGTCAACAGCAGCCTTCCACCGCGCAACGGCAACAGCATAGTCAGCGTGCCAACTTTTCAACAACATGCAGATACTGTGCAAGAGCACGTCATGTGTCTCCGAAAAAGTATCCCGCTAAGGGAAAAATCTGTGACAACTGTCAGAAAATGGATCATTTTGCATCTGTTTGTCGCTCCAGCGGTCTCAGAGCGATTGAGCGAACAGCGTCCATTGAACTACTACCGCCGCTCAACATTTTTGTTGGCGAAGTAGACAGAGCTTGCGCGCGATGGAGAGTTTCAGTCCTTCTAAATGGTCAACGAGTCGCTTTCAAAGTTGACTGGCGCTGATGTTAGCATTCTGATGCTGAAAGCGTACAACAAGCTGAAACTGCCGCCGCTTCAACATGCTTCAAATACTCTGACAAGTGTTGGTAGCGTGCTAAAAGTAGAAGGAAAGATGCACGGAACACTCATGTTCAAGGACAAAGTCGAGCCTGAGGTGTTCTTCGTTGTTGACTCAGCTGATGATCTCTTCTCCAGGTCTGCTTGCTCGCGCCTGGGCGTACTGAGGTTTACAGGTGAAGTCAACGAAAACGTCTTCGGAGAGGCAGGTCTCCTGAAGACAGCACCGGTCAGCATTCAGCTTCGTGAAGATGCTGTTCCAGTCGCCCTTGCCACTGCAAGGAACATCCCGCTGCCATTGATGAAGCCGGTGGAAGAGGAGCTAAAGAAGATGGAGCATCACGGCATCATCACGTCGGAGACCGAGCCAACGGACTGGGTCTCTGCGCTGGTCCCCGTCCCGAAGCCGAAGGGCAGCGGTGTCCGCATCACGGTTGACTACAAAAGACTCAATCAATCTGTGAAGCGACAGGTGTTCCCGATCCCTACTCTGGAGCGGCCGACCTCCAAGCTGAGTGGCGCGACGCTCTTCACCAAGCTGGACGCCTCTTCCGGTTTCTACCAGATCCCGCTGGACGGGGCGAGCTCCAAGATGACCACGTTCATCACTCCGTTCGGCAGGAAGAGGTTCCTGCGACTGCCGATGGGGATCTCGCTCGCACCGGAGTGCTTCCAGCGGAAGATGGAGGAGATGCTGGACGGACTGCCCGGAGCTATCGTCTACATGGACGACACGGTGGTGTTCGGAGATGCTGCCAGCCACGATGCACGTCTCGAGGCCGTCATCAGAGGGGTCCACGAGTCGGGCCTCAAGCTGAACAGGAAAAAATGTGAGTTCCGGAAGAACGAGGTCAAGTTTTTGGGGATGAAGATCAGCAAGAAAGGCATCAGCATGGATGAAGAGAAGCTCGAAGCGATCCAGCAGCTCCAACCGCCAAAGAATGTCAATGAACTAAGGTCTCTGCTCGGAGTAATCAACTTCCTTGACCGGTTCGTTCCACACATCCAGGAGTGCTTGAGACCACTGAACGAGCTTCTGAGGAAGAACGTAGCATGGACCTGGACAGCACAGCAGCAGCAGGCGCTGGATGACGTGAAAGCAGCCGTCACTTCAGATCCAGTTCTGGCGTTCTGCGACCCAGCACGAGAGGCGGTGGTCAGCGGCGACGCCAGCAGTTTCGGCATCGGAGGATGTGTTCTCCAGAAGCACGGCTCCGTCTTCAAACCCGTCGCGTTCTGCAGCAGAAGCCTGACTGACGCCGAGACCAGATGGGTCCAGATCGAGAAGGAACTACTCTCCGTGACGTGGACGTGCGAGAAAATGCACATGTTCCTGTCCGGACTGCCGTCGTTCAAGTTGCATCTGGACCACAAACCTCTGATCCCACTGGTTAACACGAAAAACCTCGTGGATGCGCCGATCAGATGCCAGCGCATGCGCATGCGCTTAATGCGATACAACGCCACAGCGGTCTTCGTTCCAGGGAAGCAGCACCTGGTGCCCGACTTCCTCTCACGTCACCCGCTCCAGAAGCAGGATGAAATCAGCGCTGTGCTTCAAGAAGACATACATGGATTCTGCGAGAGAATCTTTAGCGATCTTCCCGCCACACAGCAGCGTCTGGTGGAGATCAGCAAGGTGCAGCAAGCAGACGAACCCCTACAGCGCCTAGTTCAGCAGGCTCTTTCTGGTTGGAAGGAGGGAGCGAAGCATCCCGACCTGCGGGACTTCTTTGCCTCTCGGGGAGAGATGAGCGTTCTGTACCTAACGTGTGGTACACTGCTGATGCACGGGCGACACATCGTCATCCCTCCGAGTCAGCGAGATGAAATGCTCACTCGACTACATGATGACGGACACTTCGGTCTAAACAAGTGTCGCCAGAGAGCAGCAGTATCGATCTGGTGGCCTCAACTCAGCATCGACCTGAAGCGTCATCTCGAGAGCTACTCGTTCTGTCAGGTGAACGCGCCTGCCCAGCACGCTGAGTCACTGGTGACAACCCCAACGCCATCAAGACCGTGCACGCACGTTGCAGCAGACGCATTCCACTTCAACAACTGCAACTGGCTCGTCACGGTGGACATCTTCAGCAGGTATCTGGAGATACAACGCCTCCCGAGTCTCACCAGCAGCGCAGTCATCGAGCGTCTGAAGCGCCTGTTTTCCCGCTTGGGGATACCAGACCTCGTGACAACAGACGGAGGAACGCAGTTCACTTCAAGCTCGTTCGCCAACTTCACAGCGTCCTACGGCTTCACAAACCGTATCACAGACCCGCACACGCCGTCTTCCAACGGAGCGGCTGAAGGGGCCGTGAGAACCAAGTGGATACTTCACCAGAGGGACCCCCACCTCACCCTCCTCAACTACCGCACGACGCCTGTGGAAGCAACCGGATACTCCCCAGCCCGTCTCCTGATGGGACGCGAACTGCAATCTCGTCTCCCCATCGCTCAGCCAACCGGAGAAGCGACATGGCAGCATGCCAAACTCCGAGATCGGCAGAGGAAGAAGAAGCTGGAGGCGTGCTTCAACCGGAGACGCGGTGCCCGCGATCTTCAGCAGCTACAGCCCGGGGATCATGTTCGGATCAAGACGGAGAAGGAGGCAAGCTGGTCCGAGCCCGCCACCGTCATAGAGAAGCTCTCAAGACGCAGCTACCTTTTGAAGCTCAAGGGTGCTCGCTATCGTCGCAACCGACGTCATCTGACGCAGGTCCCTCCGTTTCAGGTTTTGACACAGCACGGCTCCACGCGGCGTGCTGACCGTTCTGCATACAGGGTGCCCGCTCCAGACCTCTCCTCTGGCCGCCATGCTGAGGTGGCGCCACCGGCGCTGCTGCAACCGCAGCCGTGCGAACCGGCGCCTGCACCACGATCGGTGGTGCTAAGGCCACCACCAGCTGTGCCGTCGCCCGCGTCGACAGCGGCGCTGCCGCCGTCACTGCCGCCGCTGACAGAAGCTGCGGCCCAGCCCTGCAACGCGCAAGTGCCCCAGACTCAAGACCCACCGCCACTGCTTAGTTTCAGTCGCGTAAAACACGCAGTGGCCGCGTTTTCTGAGAAGCATCAAAGAGAAGCAGCAGAGAAGCATCAGGGAAGCAGGTGGGAAGCAGCAGGGAAGCAGCAGAGAAGAAGCGGTCTGAGAATCAGAAAGGAAGCAGCAGCCTGAGAAGTAGCAGAGCAGCAGCAGGGAAGCAGCAGGGAAGCAGCAGGGAAGCAGCAGTCCGTCGCCAATAATTTCGTTTCGCAAGCTTACTAGCATTTATTTGCATTTACTCAAGGGGGAGATGTATCGTGATGTTACAGGCGTGCGCCTGAGGCCGCCCCTGCTCGCGCCGCCAGTGCTGCTGCACCTTGGTACGCCGCTGCCCCGACCGGCGGCGCACTGCCTGGGGCACCGCCCGCCGAGGTCGGCGCCGCCTGCTCTCCTCGCGGGTTGATACAGTTGCCGTCTCGCAGCGCTCGTGTCTGGTCTGGGCAGACAGAACATGTAAGACTTGAATAATTACCTTTGCTGCAGTTTAAACGGCAGGCAGCAAAAGTTGTTCTGTGGCCATCCTGAAGTTATATTACAGTTTGAGGACAGACAGGCAGACAGACAGCTACCCTAAGTTTGGTTCAGTTGGCTACTTGCACAGAAGGAAACAATGTGAGTTTTACTGGATCAATGACTCACAAATGCTGCGGTTAAATAAATGGGTTAGTCATGATGAGATGAGGTTAAGCTTCCCTAGGTTAGGCTTAGTTACATTACTTTCATGGAAGTGGTGGTAGGGATTTAAGTTTTGTGAGAATCAGTGACATAATATTTTCTCATCCCATTCTAACAGAATCCAAAAGCATGTCAGGTGTTACTTGTAAGGTTTGCCAAAGTGTTTATGTGCATGGGTTCAAGACTCTTCTTGTCTGAATGTTTTATGCTGGTGAATTTCGCCACACATTCCCCGTCTGCAAAGCAAAGCTTAAAGCAATATATTAATAGCAAGCTTTTATGCCTTGACAGAATTAAGAAGGCATTCAAAATTGACTTTTAGGGTATGCAATAACCAGCTGGGGATGTGGAGGGATATACAAGAAATGATAGAACCCAAATATTTTTTTTCAGGAAAGTGTCTTGTGTGGGTTCACAGCGGCTTCCACTTATGTGCCCTCCATAATCATATCACGCATACCGCTGGTTGTGGCAGTAAGTGCTGCCATCTACAAAGATTCATCACCGCTTACTGGTTACTTTTACCGCTAGGTGGCAGAACTTATGGTGTAACTGGTCGACAGAACTCAGGGTAGCACGCGACCTCCTGTCATCCTTGCCATTCTTGCTCTGGATCCTATCGGCCGTGGGGGGCCGTGGACGCCCTCACCAAGAGATGAAGGACGGCGACCTGGTGCCCTGCAGCACCCGTGGCAAGCGACTGACAAAGCATAATCTGCCAAGACACGCCAGATCCCAGCACCAGGTCGGCCCGAAAAAGCTTCGAGGTTTTGTGAAAAAAACGTGTAAAAGCGGAGGCAAAGGCAGTCCGTTAGAGGAAGTATGAGGAGCGTGCGTTTAAGGACCTGTTGACATCACAGTCCGACAGCGAAGGACTCGACGATCCGTCGACGTTGCGCGGTGTTGCGTCTGGGCATGTGAATGTAAGTGTGACTTCCGGAGGAGGCAAGGTAGCGGAGAGCAGGCACATGGGGGTGGAGCAGTCTCTAGATGTGCATGTGGACGAAAGCGTGGCTTCTGGAGGACGTGAGGTGGTGCAGAGTACGCGCGTGGGGGTGGAACAGGCTCGTGGTGTGCATGTGGATGAAAGCGTGGCTTCTGGAGGAGGCAAGGTGGTGAAGAGTGGGCATGCGGAGGTGACGCTGGCTTGTGGTGTGCAGATGGAGGGAGGAATGACCGCCGTAGGAAGTGAGGTGGTGGATGAGAGCAGAGCCGTAAAAAAAACGTTGGGGCGGGGCAGACTGGAAAGGCAGGTGTGGTAGGAGGCATGGACGTGCATGCGCTTGGAGGTATGCCGACTGCGTTTGCTGAAGTGAGGAAATGTACATGCTGTGAATGCCGCCGGCGGCAAGAAGCCATGATTGACAAATGCCTGGCTCAACTACTCGAGGGTCTGACTATTTGTTCATCAGGACGTAAGCAAACGGCCACAGACGAGACGCGGGACGTACCGACCACCCTGACATCGACAGACAGACAGACAGACAACATCGACAGAGGTACCCAACCGGACACTGAGGCGACAACAGACAGCGACATAGACAACTGGCTACTACTTAACAGACGCGGCGACAAGGAGCATGGCATCTGTCGGTGGTGCAACCGCCACTCCACCGACAGAGGCACCACGGACCCGTGGTCCGATCAAGGTGTTCTCCTGGACGGCAGAAAAAAGAACGGGTGGCAAAGCATGCGGCCTCGAACCGACATCGACTCCCTGTGACGGCAGAGCGGACACGCAGGGCGAGACCTCTCCCCAGGCTGGTGCAGCGGCAAAGTGATGAGCGTCGCGAAGCCACTGAAAAACCTAACCATCGCACACGACATGAAACTCGTGGTCATACGTATGCTGACTTTGAACGCGAACACCTTCTTCTGGATACCCTGGGCGTCAAAATTGGCAATGAGCGTCAAACTCACCTAGCCGCTGCCCAGTCTGTGGACGTGATTTGTGACGTTTTCAGAGACGAGCTGGAGCAGCACATCAGGACACCAAGCCCTGCGACTGGACGTGCCCGGCACATGCATTTGACCGTGGACAAGGTCACAGTGTCTGGCGTGACGCGACAGAGCGGTGGAATGATTGCGACTATCTGACACACGGAAGCGGCAACGCTAGTGGTAGTTCCACGGGACGACCGCAGTGGTGAGACCCGTATCCTGACCCGTTCCCATCTACACAGCCCACCCTCCCCCGTCGACGGCAGCGTGATGCAGTCATCACTGGATGCAACGAGGACCAAACGTGGCGGGGTTGTGGCTCGCATCACGTGACTGGACTACCCTTAACAACGACTTGGGACACGGACAAGGACGTATATTGGGCGTCAAGTCCTCTCTAACTTCTTCGGACTGTTAGGCCGTGTACTGTAAGATATGTTTTCGTATTCACCCGTATAATTAGGCGCAGTGGCGCAAAAGACCATGTGCGACGCGCCGAAAACTCATGGACGGCCGGTACTCGACCAGCTGGCTCAGCCCATTGGAGAGAGCTGCATGAGAATCCATCGTTCATGCACATCAGTGACCGGCCGCACCGGCTGGAGTCTCTCTTGGACAAAATTAAGCACCATCAGACATGTGCGTGGGTGGAGGATTTTTCCAGCAACTAAATTCGATTATAACCGTGTTCACGGCTTCGCCAAAACTGAAACGACAACCTGGGCGGACAGCTGAACACTTGGACCTGCTATGCGTGGCCTTTCAGCGCCTTATTGAGACGCGATTCGTGGCGCACTCGATAGAGGCCATTGAACGAGTTTTGACGAACCGCGATGTGGCCGCAGCAGTGCTCAAGGATGGCATTGCGAGCGGTGACACCGACAAAAGCAATGCTAAATCAGCCCTAAATTACCTTCAGGACGCCAAATTCCTTACCAATGCACTGGCAGTGCTCGACATCATGCGCCCCGCTGTGACGCTTAATAAAGCTGGCCAGGCCGCGACGTACACGGTGCTTGACGACAAGGTGGCCGTGCACCGGTTCTGACAGGACATGACAAAACTGACTGACGCCGACTTCCAGGGTCGTCTGGAGGAGGACGGACCTGCGGTCGTCAGCGGTGTTTTGCCTGGCAGTCCGGCACAGGTGTGTCGCAGGCAACCCTTCTGACGCACACCCGCCTGACACGTCCACCGACATCCTACGGGAAGCGACTTACCGACGGCGTGAGGTTGCGCGGACACTCCTTGCACTCCCAGACCTTGAGAAGTATCTAGGGCAAACTGAGGTCGACAAACTCATGACTGAGATTTTCGACTTCGCGCGCTATCCGACCAACAAAACGGACCTAGAGAGTTACGCTGACGACAAGCTACTGTGACCTCGTGACTCGACTGTGTGACGGACCCCTGACTCTCTCCAAGCCGTGCAGTGTCACATGCCTGGGACCGAGGTGTGCGTGCTTGCTGTGGCAGTTCAGAGAGTTCAAGCGTAGAGTGGTGGCGGAGCGAGAGCGGTTCGGAGACGAGTGGCTGCCCACACGCAGCGGTGTCGTCCGCTGGCTGCCGGAGGCGGCGCTCCGATCATTTTTGCGACCTGAGACAGATCTGCACGCAAATGTTCCGGATATCGCCGAGTTAGTTGAAATATGTCTAGTGCTCAGCCGGTCTCAGGCTGACACTGAAAGAGTTGGTAAAGCGTCAAAATTTGCTGTAGAAGGCCGCTTTGGGGGAAAGCACGATGGCTTGAGGAGCAACGACCAGGATCGTGCTATGAAGGAAATCTGTATAAGGGAGAACCAGGTCCCCTTTCGCTTCTTCCCGGCAAAGAGGTGCACGGATAGGTGGCTAAGCCGGCACCGGCATGCCCTAAAAAAGAAGGCTGCTGACCAGTCCTTGACCGTCCAGCGGCTCAAGCTCAAAGGCAAACGCCTAAAATTTATGTTTAGTTCACGCTAGAGGTCCAAAACTTCGCATAAATTCAGCCCACGACCACTGACTAGTCAGGAACGATAAAGCGTAGCGTTGCGGGCTAAATTTGCGCAAGTCCTACAAAATTTTACGATTTCATCGCGTTTTGCTGTCTTTTGCCGGAAGGAATGATCTAAAACGGTCATTTGCAAGAGTTATTTAGGTTGTCTTCGACACACAGGTGAATCAATTCCCGCACGGGGTTAATTGTTTTAGGAAGCCATGAACCCGAGAAATGAATCTCAACGGTCGATCGATGACCGCGGCGATCGGTCGTTGCGTGCGATCATCATCCGTGTGAATGTGTATTTCTTGTGCGCGGTCATCATAGCTTAGCTTAGAAGGTGCGTTGTTACATTCAGGGTGTGAGTGAGCTTGGAAGCTGGAGAGAATGAGAGATGCAGCGCGAGTTATTGGAAAACAAAACAATGCTCAAGATTTGGTGCCTTTTCCCGCTAGAATGTAACGCATAGCAGAGTACTGAATGCGCCTGCTGGCCAGCCCTTTACGGCTGTGTGTACCTTGTCATGAAGCAGGATATACCACACCACCATATGGAGCGGCAATTGCCCGCTACCCGACCTGCATGTCGACAAGTACTTTGGGCGTATGCTTTAAACACACTCACGAATGGCGCAGGAACGCACGGATCACCGGCATTCAGTGCTCAAATGCACATCGCGGTTGTCAGCAGGCAATATCGAATGTTTTTACTCGACGTCATACTGCCCTATTGCATATGCCACGTGGGCACTCCGTAAAATTTCGGTATTTACCACCGACGGGTACCTGTTGCGAGCGCATAGACCCGATGAGGCTGACACAACGTGAGTGCTCGGTTTCACCTATCCAATGTGATGCGGAGCCATCGCGCAGGCCACCTTTTTTCCTCAACAGCAATATTAACTCGACAACCAGTCGGACATAGTCGTAAGACGCAATGTTCTCAGTGCTCAGCACACTGCGAGTTTAATGCTATGTTGTGTATTATGGGTCAATGCAATCCCACAAGATGAAATAAAACTTTTTCATGTTTATGATGCTACGTCCCTGCCGATTCAAAATGCGTGTATTTGTTAGCCGGGCCATCTCTTACTGGCTCGTAAGTTCATAAGTTCATGAGTTTTTTTGTGAATTTTTCACTTCTATATGCTTTTTTAGGCGTAATTGTTCACTCTTAACCTTAGCTCAAAAGCGATTCTAGCTCCCTGGAAATGTTAAGATTGTTATCTGCGGGTCCTGAACACGATTGACCTGTTACGTTGATGCGGTCATTAAACCTCACCGTTGTAACGCTTCAGCCTTGTGGGTAGCGTTCTTCCTTCCACCAACGCCCATCAGTAAACGGGCGTGAAAATGTAGCTATATTCAGTCGAGGTCCCCTTAACGAAGTGCAGCGTCACGACACTGGTGGTCGGGTCGCGTCCGCTTCTCTCCGACCGTCACTGCCCGTCTGACGCCACCGGCCTCCAAATACTGGAGATGGGGCGTTTTCGAGCCTTCGATGTTGTGCAATTCTAATGCGCATGTGAGCCTGCATGAACCAGCAGCAGAGGTCGCGCTATGTCGCAACCTTTGCAAAAAGCGACTAAGGCTACGAATAACCACATCCAGCTTATCTAATAATTAGCATACAAAGTAAGCAAGCCAATGCATCTGCGTCGAACGAGTTGGTCTAAGCGCGTTGTTTTCGTTAGTGAGCCGAGCGTCCCGCTGACGCGTTGACAATGGCGCAGTACCGACGCGTATTCGGTTACGCGTTACACCGTTCTCTTATTTTGGGCTTCCCGAATAGATCAATACAACTGGGGTTGTTTGAGCGTTTCATTATCGCAAGACTCACAGCCGGAATGCGCTCCAATCACACCAACAGGTATTGGCCCAAAGACCTAGCACTAGGCCTTTGCCTGACTACTGCGTAGCCCCGCATGAACAAAAGACGGCACCGATCTTGCAGTACGACCACGACAGCCCACACGCGGAAGGGGGGGGGGGGGGGGGGCAGCCGGCCGCGGTTGCGTGCCTCGCGCCCAGTCTTCGTGCGCTAGAATCTGGGGACAAAACTACGCTCTTACACATGAAAATGAGAAAACGATCAATATTACCTAGCAATATGGATCCATGTGCCTTGCAACTGTCTGAAATGCCCTGATCATTGTTTTTGCAATGATGCTTTCAAGAATGAGCTAGAAATATTTTGGGCAGTTTTCTAATCATTTTAACCTATAAATTTGCACAGTTCTCTTTCAAGGAAATGAAAAAAACGCCATCGAGGGTAGGCTTGCAACCACGCACATCGAAATTGCCGAAGAATTTAACTCCAAAGCGGCACAACTGAGATTTAGATGTTCCACAGGCGACTTCAGCGCAGATGGCAGCCTTTGTCCCCAACTTGATCCAAATCTGAGCAACGAGGGTGTAAGACACTGGTCGATTTATCGTGGATTTCCCCTTCTTTACCAGACACGCTCAAACCGAAATGAATGGGATTCCAAGCGCTGAATATGATAGGCCATTTGCATTTGCTTCGTCGCTGTCACATGAAATCGTGGCTCACAAATCGTATGACGGTTGAACTTGTTATACGCCGCGAGCCCAATAGACGGTGCTTCGCTCTAATACGGTTAAAGTTCGGTGAGAGAAAGTGACCCAAGAAAAAATCGGATGATTCTGAAAACGTCAAGGTTTTTCTCGAGGCCGATTGGCGGACGGTCCGACAACATATTCAAAGCCTTACTTTGAAAACAATTAAAGTGGCCCTGGTGTACCTCGAACCACACAATTTGGTTAAGCTTTGCGGGAACTGGGAGAGGTTTACAGTTGCTGTACCCGCTCTTAACTTCGGCAACCGCTCCTAACGTATGCATATTGCACAGTGGGTGCGCACGCACATCAATATCTCCAGAACAGCGGCGTGGCAAGTGCGTCTGGAGGAGGCTCCGTAAACGGCCGCTGCAGTGCGGCGGGCGCCACTGAGGCCGGTCGGACGTGTCGCGGTGGCCGGCCGAACGACGCTGTAAGGCCACTCGCCTTCGTTGGGTGGCAGAGGAAGGTTCTGCCGACCAGTAACACGACGGACGTGAAGCACGCGCGCCTGTCCGGCGGTGCAGCGACGGAGCGCGGAGTCTCCGCGAGCCTACCGTGTGCGAGGGCCAGGATCACGGAGTGCGCCGAAAGGAGCGTGACGCGTCGCTGAGCCCGACGCACGCGGAAGCCGCTGGGAGTGCTCGTGACCAAGTAAGCTATCGCGATGGCGGATACGGCAGAGAGCGGCAAGGCCGAGAAGTCCGAGCAGAAGGCGGAGGTGCTCTTCGAGGACGTGCTGGAGCGGTGCTGCGGCACCGGCCGCTGGCAAACGCTGCTCATCGGGTACATGTCCGTCATGTGGCTGCTCTTCCCCGCCTTTTCCATGTCCATGATGTTCGTCGGCGCCACGCCCAAGTTTAGATGCGCCGACGGCTTCGCCGCCAACGCCACTTTCGCCTCGCTGCCGTCCGATACGCCGCGCTGCTACGCGGCCAACTCGACGGCCGCCTGTCAGCGCTGGGCGTTCGACCCGTCCGTGTACGTGTCGACGGTGGTGACCGAGTGGACGCTGGTGTGCGGCCGCAAGCCGCTGCTCTCACTACTGCAGTCGTGGCTGATGATCGGCGCCTTGTTCGGCTCGGTGGTGAGCGGCCAGCTGGCCGATCGCTTCGGCCGGCGGCCCGTCTTCCTGCCGGCCATGCTGCTGCTGATCGCCTGCGCGTTCACCGTCGCGCTCGTCACCGACTACGCCAGCTTCGCGGCCGTGCGCTTCCTGACGGGCGTCGCCATGTCGGCCATGATCAGCAGCCAGTACGTGCTGGTTCTGGAGCTGTGCAGCAGCGAGCGACGCGCCACGATCGGTATCGTCTCAGTCATGCCATTCGCCTTCGGCACCTGCCTCGTCGCGCTCGGCTCGTACCTGATCCGCACGAGATGGCTACTCCAGCTGGCGTACGCCGTGCCGTGTCTTATCTTCCTGTTCAACTTCTGGCTGATGCCCGAGTCGCCCCGCTGGCTGGTGCTGCAGGGCCGGTTCCCGGAAGCGTGTGCCGTGCTGCGCCGGGGAGCGCGCTGGAACGGCCGCCGGGTGCTGCCAGAGGAGGAGGTGCTGCAGCTGATGGCGGAGGCGCAAAACAACATGCTGTCCTGCCAGACCACTATGAAGACCGCCGGCGGCCACGGTCCGCTGCAAATGGTGCTGCAGCTGGTCCGGACGCCGCACATGCGCCGCCGAACACTCATCGCCGTCTTTCTCGGCTTCATCATCGCCGGCTCCTACTTCGGTATCTCGTTCGACACGACTCAACTGGCGGCGAGCCCGCATCTGGCGGCGGTGTTTTCCGGTCTCGCAGACGTTCCCTCCAGCTTAGTGTTTCCCCTTCTGGACCGGCTGGGACGGCGAACCTCGTTGATCCTCCTCCTCTGGCTGCAGGCCGCCGCCATGTTGCTCACCTTCGTGCAGAAGGACACCACGCTCTGGCTGGTACTCGGCGTGGTCGCCAAGATCGGTGCCTCCTCCGCATATAACACGATAATGGTGTTCATGGCGGAACTGATGCCCACCGAAGTCCGCTCGCTGGCGTGCGGCCTGCGCCAGCTGGCGGCGCGAGTGGGCGCCGCTCTCTCGCCGTTCGTGGTGGACTTGGTGAGCGAGCTGCACGAGAGCGCGCCGTCGGCCGTGTTCGCCGGCCTCGCCCTGCTGGGCGGCCTCGCCGGCCTGCTCCTGCCCGAGACCAACGGCCGCCCGATGCCGGAGACGGTGGCCGATGTAGATGGGCAGCCGGTGTCCGCCGCACCTACCGCCGAACGCACCCGCACCAATGGGACGTGCCAGGGCGCTGACGAACCGTGAGCTGGCTGTAGCGGCGTCTCAGTAGACGCACCCGCAGGGCGCACTGATAACACATGTGACCATGACGTGTATGTGATATAATCCATGTCAATGATTCTTTAAACGTACCCCGTTAGCTTAGGTAACTAACCGGGAAAGTTATATTTGAGCAAGTAAACGAAAAGTGATTTGTATTCATTTACCTATTGAGCGTCGTGGCAGAATAATACAATTTAGTGCAGTCAGGACGATGCTGAAAACCTGGCCGAATGAAGCCAAAGCATACAGCAAATAGCCCAAAACAAAGCAGAGTTTAGAGGACATATGAAGCTTGTTATCAGAATTCAGAATCGTAGAGTACGCATCAAAGATATTAAACTTCAAGCACACCGACTAGGTAATGGCATTTGCGTAGGCCAGGTCGATTATCATGACTAGCTGAACCCTTTATGGCAAGAAATTGTGCGCTCCCTGGCAGGCAACAAATCAACTCGCGTCAACGGAAGCGGTGTTTTTATGAAAAAATTATGCTTAGTATTTATAACCATTGACGATGCATTTTCTTTCCGACTCGTTCAATCCTGCCACGAATTTGTGGTAGGCAAAGTGGGCCTCTTAATGTCGCAGTTCTCTACAGCTCAGCGTGGTGTTCACATTGAGGCGAGGTGGGCGCCATGAAAGGATGGAGCTTCACACTTAATTATGCAAAACATGTGGCAAAAGTTTCGTGTTCCCGGGCGCAATTGTGTACCTTTCCCAAACATGTCGTGTTTCCTTTCACGGGTTTTAATTTTGGTTCATGCGCTCATCCCGCCAAGAACTTCTTCGGAAAGGACCGTTTTAAACAATCGTTCAGCAAACTTAAGCACCACCCACTCAACCTTGCGTTAGCGCGTTTAAAGGCCCGCCAGGGATGAAAACGCGTGCACTGGACGCAATGCAGGTCAAGTTTGGCAATCATCCCCATCAAGATCACGCACAGACCACCGACCGTCGAGCATCCGTCCAGACCCGCCTTGAACCGCATTTGTGTCAATAAAGTGCGCTTGCACTGAGTTAGTCCCCTGCGGCTGTCCGTAATCATCGCCGTGCACCATAACACGGGGTGGCAAACATGCTTTGCGCCAACGGCGAGCATGCTTCCGCCGTCAGCGGAAGGCTGACGGCGGAGGGTGATGTATGAGCACCCCTGAGGTCAGTGGTGTGGTCGGAGGGTGGCGTGGGTCCTATAATGCGCCCGTGTGATTTGTGAAATGTTGAAAACAGCAATGAAACCTTTTGGTGTCTCATGTTGAGGCTTTTCATTGAAAGCGTCTTCACTGAAAGCGTCTGTTCATACTTTTACTTTTGATATCGTTATAAAGCTGGGGAATCGCCGGAGCAAAGGTCTTTCAGCAGAAAAAAAAACAATTGAATTCTGCTTGTTTTGAAGGAAGCTGATAACTTCTGGTTCTGTGTTTTCCACTTTTGTTAGCCATCATTCGCCATCAGTTTCTGAGGAAATCGTGTCATCTCGCAATTGCAACAGCTGACATCATTTACATGACCCATCATCTTGCATCTCAGCCCTCAGATGATACAAATTACGCGTGCACATTTTGGATATATCCCAGGAAAGCTATTTTAAAATGTTCTCCTTACTGAAACCTGCGTGATCCAGCAACTAGTAAGTGCAAAGCTAGCCGTATCAAAAGCGTAAGTGGCTGGGTCGGGCAGCTAAAACCACGCAATTTTCGTTCAGTAGATGAGGAGGTTCGCTTAACTTGCGGCCTCACTCACGATGGTGTTTGTATGGGTGGGCACGCGTTTTTTATGGAACTTGGGCCCACTACAGACAGTTTTCTTATTCCCATTTTCCAGACCGAGAGGACAATCCTAATCGCAACAGCGGTGTTTTAATCCCACATTCCAAGCACCTCGATTATTGCCGCTCTTGCGCGCCTTGTCCGGCCGCAAGACTGTCCACTAAGAGCGTTGTAATGGAAGCAGCACTGGGTGGAAAGGGAAGGGGGTACAATATCAGAATTCGAAACCTCAAGCAATGCAGACCTATAAGGGACAACGAACCTTGCTCTTGAACAGCTCACGTGCGGAAATGTCTGTTATCGGAGCACTTAAAACAGGTTGCAGCGGTCCATTTCACCCAGGTATGGCCGAACGAAAACTGGAAAGGAGTAATACAAGTTATACGCGGCGGAACGCGGGACGCACGGTACACGATGACACCCTTTGAGATGTCAAAAGACACTTATTTTGTGTTCGATATATTTTTCAATGGCTTTCGACAAAAAGGTTAGGGGCCATGCGTCTCATTAGTAAACGAAATGCATCGGGACAAGAACATCGACAAGCTGCTTTTCTCAGGGTATTGCAACGCGTACCCCGAGGGGACAGACGGAGAAACATTAGGTTGAATCTTTCCGATCTTCAGCTTACTGCCAGTGATATCACAGCTATAGTCATGTATCCAGGGGGACGCATAGCTCGAGTCGTAAACGGCGGATTTGTCCCGATCAAAACTGGTTTGTAAAGGGGCTATGCATAGGCGGAGGCGCAAGAGCAATTTCTGGGCTTTCTGGAAGATATGAGAGCAAATGAGATCCCTAGCATGCCGATGCAGTGCCATTGGTGCAAGGCATGTGACTGCTTAAATGAAACCACCTGTGATGAATAACGAAACTTTTTTAAACAGATCTCCGGGGATTTGGTGATAACAAAAAGTCGATTAAATGGAGCTATTTAGTCTCTAGAAATCATATTTTAGACTAATTTGAAGGGAGTCACGGACAACAGTGCCACAAATCAGACATACACGTCATTACACACACAGCAAAAACTTGTACAGCCTTTAATGATGCGCGACAATGATTTTACTGTAAAAATGCATGCGAGATATATGAGCTACACGGCGAAACTTACGCTGCAAAAAAAAAACATATCCCTGTCATCACTTGTACAGCAAAAGTTTTATCACACGTTCTTGCTGTAGCACTAATGTCGCGCTTAAGTCTTTCCAGTACAGCACGTGAAGTAAAATCAATGTCGTGTAGAGCACTGGTGGATAAAGGTTTTCCAGTAGAAGCAATAACTGCTAACATTTTTGAAATATGCGTTTCATAGTGTAGCACTTATTTCGCATGTAGGTGTTTGCAGGAGAAGTTCAGTTTTGTATAATTTACAACTGTGTATGTTTTCCCAGCAGAAGAAATGACGAGCATACATTTTCAAAGCATAAGTTTTGTCGTGTAGCACTGATATCGATGATAAGTTTTTGTAGTAAAATCGATGTCGTGAATGAGTAATGACGGTATAAATCTTTGCAGTAGGGAAATTGAAAGGTATCTGTTTTCGCAGTGTAAGATTTGTCGCGTAACACCAATGTTGTGAACTATGTGCAGCAGTTCAACACATTAATGCTAGTATTCTGTAGTACTAATGTCCCGTTTAAGCATTTGTATATGTGAGGTCGTAGCACTCTTCGTCGGCAGAAATTTTGATGTAGCACTAATGGCGTGAAACCAATTTTAAACGGAGCCCCTGGCCGCCAGGTCATTCAAATTAACTTTCTTAGCAGCCTACATCGATGATTATGCTGGAGCATAGACGCACGGGTAGTATATCCCTGTAAGTTTTTTGTGGGGTGCGTGAACAATAAGCATCCTAATTTAGGCTACGATGGAGCATGCTGGGTACGGCAAAGGGTCCCATATTTGGACGCGCTAGTGACGAAGTGGAAAGAAGGACAACGGCACCACGTTAAAGCGGAGCTCTTTATCAAACACAAGCTCTGGTATAATTCTGCACTGCGAATCTGGGTATCCAGCTTCCATTAAGCACAATCTAACTCGTAATATGCCTCCATTTGACTAGATAAGTCATCAGGTCGTACTTTCTGGTGTTAGATTAATGAATAAAAGTACGTAAACAAAACAAATGAAATAGTAAAATGCAACTAAAAACAACCTGAATGAAAACTAAATCACATCTCAATTAGGAGCTTTGTAAAATTTTGTAAAATTAAAGTTTTGTAAAATTAAAGGCACAAATTGCGACCATAAATCAACGATGACCTACCCCATTGTAGAAAAGGTGACCACAGGTTTCAGGCAATGCCAGTAGCGAAAATGGATTGTGGACATGAAACTCGCAGGAGGCTTGCCAGAATCTTCTGTGGCAAAATAAGCAAGTTCTCAGGGACGTGGGAGGATAAACAAGCTCGCAGAGCACAACGCTCAGAGGAAGTAAATCAGTGGCGGTGCTGAGGGATTTAATAATGACCAACCCCGCGTATGGTCCCCGCAACCAAGCGTGCAGCAAATCCTTCCTTTGCGCTATTACCCATCTCTAAGTGACCTTGACAGCCCCGCCGAATCGATCCAAACTCTGCGTTGTCTTGTGCTTGCGTGCTCAGGGAGCGGGAAGGCACATTACGAAGTGGGTCATTTCCCGTGAATAGGCCTGCTAACCTCCAAATCACTGGCGGGATGAAATTGCTGTACTGATAGGTAATGACAGGTCTTAAACTTAAGGGTGGTTTCTGCTCATATAAGGTTAATAAGTATGCTCCGCCTATTAAACTGCCGGCATGCGGCGACATTCACCTTGTCGCCAAATAAGGACAGCTGTCGCCGGGTGTGAACGCTAACTGGATGCCACGTATGTGAGTAGATTATAGCTTAGGTCAGTTTTATAAAAATAAAAAATACCGTCGCTCCGTGCCAAAAAATAACTCAACCGAAAAAATTTCCTCCGCTTACCGAGTTTTATAAACGGTCCTGACAACCGACATAAATTTCACCGTCGACGACTTTTTTAGACTCGAAATAAGCTGTTGCTTATCAGAAGCACCAGATGTTATTTCGCTGGAAACAAACATTTTTGATTTCACAATATTGCAAAATGGTGGAACGGTGTAAATGTCATTTAATCTGCTATCTTCCTGTGTTTGAAATTAAGTTCAACAACTGCGTTAAGTATGTCATTCATTGCTTTTATATGTCAATAAAATTTAAAAATCTGCATTCCATGTCGAAATCCGAAGGTTTACTGTGGCCGTACGTAGTGACTGCAGGTGAAAAAAATAGATAGGTGCGGGTTGTTTGCGCGTGATTTTTGATGAGCCTCAGTGGTTATGAAGCATTCGGAATCTCATCAAAAGAAGAAAGAACTTTTCATCGCCATACGGAGCAGGAAAGAAGTAAGTGCAGTTAACTTCAGGTGCATGCTGAATAGGATGCTATCTGGTGTGTGGCTAGACATTTAGATCCCGTCGCCATGGTTGCAACTATTTTGCATTTAGGGTGCCTTTTCACTGAAACTCTCTTCCAAATTGTGCCCGTGCAATGCACGTTTCCACACTAGTTGTTCAGAAATATAACTCCCTTACTAGGTGTTCCCCCTCCTTAAATCAGCTCCGGGGGATGGATTACGTAGCAGTTATGTAGGTCCCTAGTAGCCTCCTACTTACCTCGAATTGGCGGGTGTAGGATTTAGGCTAGTGGATATCATGCCAGATGTAGTATTTAAGGAAGTAGGTAGACATGCTGGCCAGTGAGCCACCCCTGACTTCGTTGAAAAAAGGTATACACCCTTACACAGCTATGGACATCCGCTACCATGCTCACTAGCGCCTTTATAGGGCTTACGAATTATTCTGAATTGCCAGATGTTTCAGAAGTTAATTATTGATGCGCTATAACTTGATTTGCTTGCTTTTATCCGCGTTTGACAAAATGACAACCCATACGCAGATATATGCCTACAACCTCAAGAACTACAGCGCGCCAACCAGCCCCGCCTCACCACTGCATGCCAGCAGGAATTTCACGGACGACGCTCGCCACGTACTTGACACGACAGCATTGAGAGCGACATGTAGCGGTGATGAAGAGAAGCGAAACTTTCTCTATTGAGCGCACGGGCTCCTAATTGGGACATGGGTGTACACGATGGCGGTCCTTTCAATGGACAACACGGCTTGGCTTGGTTTCGCTTCACGGAGCGCCATATGTACATAACCAAAGACGTCCCAAAATGAGTGTTTTTCCCATTCTAGCCCCGCCTGAGCCCGTCATCTTCTCCGATGGTTCGATAGTCCTTAAGGAAAGAATAGGAATGTAACCAGGGCGACTGACCACCAGCCAACAGCATTTTGTGAGATATTACGCGACGTCACAAGGATTGGGTTCACATTTGTGGGAGTTGTGAAAATATTGAACATTTACCCCACCTGTGGAGGGAAGATCTGGCAACATGTACGGCAAAGATCAATATGTGGTTTGTATTCACCCAGACCAGGGGTCGGGAAGGTTAGTCGCCATTTCCTTTGTGATCCAGCGTGATTCAGGGGGGCTGTTATGCAGAGCCTGATGTAAGGTCCGGATTGAATGCATGGGAATCCGTTATGCTAATTAGTGACTGCCAAATTTGTTGATTCTTAATGCGCCTACCCAGGGGCACGACTTGGCTACGAAAGGCGAGTGGATGAGGGGGGGGGGGGACAAGCGCTAATTTTGACCAATCGCTAATTTCTTTCCTGCGCCTGTCATCAACAATGCCACGTTAAAACTCAGTAAATGGAACGGTAAGTGAATTTAACAAAACAGCTTTGTTTACCAGCAACTGCACGGTAAATTCAAGGGCGCTGATGGCGCAGAGAGGCGCGCTTCAGCGTGGGCGGAAGTCGTGGCGATCGCCACTCCAATCGGCTTCTGCAAGCCTTCATCAACAATTCAACAACTTAAGAAAAACTGTATGAACAATGCTGTACAAAAAAACCACAGGCAAGTAACACCTGCGTTGCCGCCTGATGTGTATGCCTTACTTATCAACCCGTTTGAGTCCTGACATGTTTACTTCAACTTAGAACAGTATGTTCGCAAAAGCTCATTCGTCTTTCCCTATCACATCTGTCCTAGATCTTTCGTAATGATTTTATGATGATTATAAACGTGGTTTCTCTGTAGGCCAAGTGACTCTGTACGCCAAATTAACTTGTCAAGCTTATCGAAACGTCAAGCTTTTCAACTATGTGCACAGGCACTTAAGTACTTACGTAGTGTTTAGCAGCCAAATGACGACCTTGCATCGCGTTTCTATCTTTCCCCTAGACAAGATGGCAGGAAGATGCCGGACGGGCACGGGGGGCGGCGCCGACGTCCAGCTAAATGACCTGGATGAGGTCATACTGGATGTCATCGGTTAGTATTAATGGTTACAATGGTGACAAATACCTGCACCGTCATGCAGTTAACTGTCATTCAAACAATGACATGTTAAGGAGCAGATGTACTAAACAGAGAGTAGTATTTTCACTTACAAATATACCTGTCTTATGCCAATGGTGTGCTTTTCCCTAATATCTGATGCTTGTTTCAATATTTCGCGATGTGGAATATCCCCGTTGAGCAAGAATTGTGTTTGTCTTCATTGTTCTCAGCGGGTACGATTACGTGTCGAATCGAGCCATTGATGAGTCGCTATTTCTTTTCCGTGCTTCACCTCTGTCATCTTTGGTTATTGTTCCATAGCCGTTGTTTTCGAGTAATCAATGTATTTCAGATCGGGAGGGCGAAGCGGCCATGACCAACGTCGCAGGCGGCAGAACCGTGTCGTCGTGGGATACTGGGAGTACAACAGATAGCAGTACACATGATCTTCTCTTGGATCCGGCGCTTAAATTTGTGATATGCAACGAGCTTCAGTCCCCGGTGCTGGCTCAGGCTAACACCTTGACAGCCAGCTCCTCGCCGTCGGCGTCCTGTCGGCACGCAGTGTCCGCCTCATCCGAGCTCGACCGGCACGCTTTAGCCGAGAGGAACCGGCGGCTACTTAGCATACCTGACGAGGAGCGCACGGCAGAAGAGCGGGCTGAGGTCAAGATTTGTTTGGCCACCCGGCTCCTGGAGCATCTGGTCAATACCTTAGGCCCAGAAACCGGAACATCACCCTTGTGACTGATGTTGAGATGCCCATTCATCCAGTTTGCTCGAGGTGCGTTTTTCTGTTTACATATATGCAAAACATAACTGAGCTGTGCCTGGCGCACTTCGCTATTTCTGTAAAATAACACTAATACCGATTTATTGATGGATTTAGTATCAAAGAAACAAGGTTGAACGGCAGACACGGACATGGACACGGAACTAGCGGAATTACCAGATGACGGCGTTGCGGCGCTCCTGTTCAGCACGCCGCTCCGCTGCACCGCCCTCGTCGAAGGCGGCCACCTGGTCGTCACCGCCTACCGCGGTCTCTCGCGTGCCTTCACCGCCGAGCCATTCCCCAAAATCACCTGCCATCTGGCCCACGCTGTGCAGGATGATGCATGCACTGGAAGGAAAGCACAACAGGGTCGCAGCATCCTAATGTAGCGTGAAGAACAATGATAGCAATGTGTACATTTTTGGCATGCCAGTGACGCAGGCCACTGGCAAGGCTAGGAAAACGTCAGATTGGCTGGGAAAGTGTAGGAAACGTCAAAAGTGACACAGAAAACTTACCGTATGACACGGAGCGACCTCTTCGGGTCACGCGTACGCAACCCCATCTCTGGCGCCGGGAAGCAATGCTTCATCACACCGAAGGCGTTTTCGACAACGACCCTCGTGCGCGAGTGTGCCTGGTTGTACCTGTCAATAGAAATGCACATGAAAACATGGCCGTGCTCACCAACCATTATATTCCCCTACGCCACGAATCGAGCACCAAGGAATATTTAACTAAAGAACGAACTTCAACTTGGTGTAATCAAGGTAATTTGACATTCAAGACACAAGCACGCACAACTGCTCCTGAATACCCCATCCTGCACCAGCAATTCGTAACAGAATCACATCAAATTCGCAGAGGGTCTCTGGCAGTCCAGTATTACTTTCGATGGCGCCTGGGATACAGCAAAGCAACGTGATTTGCCCAGTCAGACATATTTGACCTTGACCAACCCATTTGATCCAAACTTGCCTCATTGGTAACGAAATGGTTTCCTTCGACCATCGTCTTTTTAATATTGTGAAAATCACCAGGCGTCCCGCATTAACGCAATCTCTGACTAGATTTTGGAGCCCCACCCCTCGCTGTGAGCAAATACGTTTTGTCGTGGACGCAAGCGCTTTTGTAAACACAGACGCATTGGGTTCTTGCTACCATCTCACGCCTGCTCCTCTGGACATGCAGGTGCCGCTACTGCGTTCAACAGCCACGGCATCAGTGGGTAGGCGCTGTCGCCGAGCAAGACCGCATGACGCTCTGGTCCTTGATGTGATATGAAGCTGAACAGTGAAATTTCGTTATTGAAATGACCTCTTTGAAAAAATATCTTAAATTTCCGGACGAGGCAATTTATACCAGTTTGCTAGCTAGTTGGGCTGCTGTACACATTGGTCTAGTGGCCAAATGCATTGCCTGATATTTCATACGCTGTTTCATTTATGCTGTGTTCTCTAGTGGGAAAACATATTACATTTGAGAAATGTTCTTGTATTTTAGTCATTTAATTGTATAACTAACATTTCGACGAGGCCAGGATGTCCGCAGCACTCGAGCGTCATAGACCCGACCAGCGCAATGCGTCACAGCCGCGTAGATGCTCCGGTCAGGTCCGGCAACTGCCATGCAGTTACTTGACGTGAAGCTTTTGCGGTTCACGTAGAGGGCCTTTTGCGACTTCGGCGCTCGGATAGGGATTTGCGTTCCGTCCACGCAACCTGAAAACCGTCCGTCGCCGTCTGCCGAATGCATTGTGTGTTGCCTGTCTCTGCAGGTGTGAACATACATCTCTGGGGTAATGAGAGGTGTGCGCAACGCTACCGCGTTTGATTGAGTGTGACTAAAGAAAGCTTGGGCACATTCATGTTACTGCACGCTTCGGGACATTAGATGAAGCAATGGCACGGGATGTTTTAACATGTAGCACTGCAACACAGAAATGACACCTTTACCCACATTTTACTCTTGCACCAAGCACGGTTTTCCACCTTCTGAAATTTTACAATCATTTTTGTGGTGATGGTTTTCCATGTCCGCCTTGCGGCTTGCAGAGCACTAAACAAAACTGAATTTACCACTGTCCCAAATGAGGTAAGAATTCACACGAACACTAACCGACAACATTTGGCAGCCCGGCACGCCCATAAAAGCCGTGCTACACGGCAGCCATGTCGTCCGCCCATCGCACGGCCCCGGAGAATGCATTGCCGATCACGCGTGTGACCCGATGCACAGCACGGAACATCGTCGCCTTTGAAGGGCCATGGGAATCACCCACAAGCTGGTAAAAGCCATCAGTGGCATAAAACCTGTGAAAATTGCATATTCTTCATTCATTTTCACTGGCATTAGACAAAGCCTAGGCACTGACACGTCAGCGATTATTGTGTACACTTAAAGGGAATATTGCATATTTAAATGAGATTTTGAACTGCAATGTTGCTCTTGAGAACCTGTCTGTGCAGTTCGCAATCCTGCCCTTCTTAAGACCTAAGCTTCTCTAGTTTCTAAGCCACACGCCCGCGAACATGGGGTAAGATATATCGGGGAGAGCACTTCAGTCACTTTGGCATTGAAGTTTGCGACATGACGGGTAGATGCATCAGAAACATCACACAATAATGCAGCCGCGCCTAACGCGAGATGACGTCAAGAGGTTACACGGGTCGCAACGCGCATCACGCAATGCTATGCTTGCGTCAGAACATTCTGGCGTTGATCAAACATTTCAGGGCCGGATAGTCGCGGGCAAAGGGCTTATGTCGCGAGCACCGTTTAGCACGTGCTCTGCTTTCTAAAAGACCCTCAGTCTTAGGGGCTCAGCCTAAATCTGCATAGCGGTGATACGGAACGAAGCATATGCAGGAAAACGTGGGAAACAAACATTAAATGGAGTTAAACGTTTCGGAATTTAACGCTTCTGAGACCAAATCCAGATTCTTTTCCGACATGTTTCTGAGATGAGATACCAAGCAAAGGGGGTTTGTTGCATTAACCATGGCCCTCCATCCGGTCGTGAAATTTCAGACTACTGGCAGCTTCTGGTGATCGGAGTTTGACGTTACGTGATGCTCGGCATGGTCCGACATGCCCTGTGACATAACCTGATCTTTAGCGCGACCGCTGCTACGGGTGGGTGGCTTGGTGGATCGGGAAACATGCGCTTTGAACAAATGAGCTTTAGGGACGGAAAAACAAAAAGCAAAACACAAAAGCGTATGCTTCAATGTACACAAAAGTTAACTTCATAGCACGGCGTTTGATTCGAATCTCAACGTAACAAGTAACTGCTCTCGTGGAGTCATGGCCATGCTGCGGGCAGAACGGTGCCTCAGATGAGCACTGATTGCTCCTTCACTGCTGTCTGCTGTCATTGCAGAAATCCGGAATCTCGTCCTGGCAACCAAACCCCAATGTTATCATAATATACATTGGGGCCTCAGTATTATTCATTGATGCTCCAATAGCGATAATGAAAAATACGCAAAAACTTACTTTGTTGTTTAATTCCTTTGCCTTGTTTTGTGTTAAAAAGTCTGTAGAAGGGAAGTGCAAAGTGCAGCATCAAATTATTGGTGTTACATAGTTTTTTATGTCCATCACACTGTTACCAAATTACTACGCTTTAATGCATTCGGGCCCATAAGTCCCATATTTTGTGAACTGAATTGTTCACTCCTGTATGGCCTTTTTGGGATAAAATTTTTCACTCCCACCCTAGTCCAAAAGCGATTCTAGCTCACTGCTCAAAACACAAAAGTTCATATTGGTTTTCCACTATCATTTGAGATCTTACCTGAAGTCTTCTCAAACTCGCCACTCCAGGTTCACACGGGGCCTAAAACTCGCCGGCGGCGTACCCTTTCATGGTCAACATTGGTTTGAAAGGCCATCCTTCCAAGCTGCGTGGAGGTCGCTGAACCTGAAAGCATGCACGCTAAGGTGAACAATAAATGTATAAGAGTGAAAACAACAAGCACAAATTCTGAAATAAACTGCAACAAACAAGCCAGATAATAGTTAAATAACACAACACGCACGGTTCACCGGACCATAACCCGTCGGCAGCTAATCAATGCACATATCACTGAAGACCAGCGTCACCCACGATCTAATCCGACATGAAAAACACAATGATGGGGTTGACTTTTTTCAGCGTTTGCTCCACAATCGCTGCGCATTTTCTTCCACGCTTCTCGTCGCGCGTTTTGTTTATAAACCTCAACGGAGGAAAATCGCTCCCGACAGCGGAGTATTTTTGTGCAGATTTTTTTGCCCCGAGCTTTATAAAATTCGGGGGAGGAAAATCTGAAAAAATACCTCCGTTGACGGTATTTTTTAAAATAAAACTGGTTTATCGTGGTAATCAAACACTGGTATTATGCTGGTTCACTGAATCACTGTTCTACCGGTTTTTATGACAAAGCAAATTTTCTATGTCTTTACTTCTGCTGAAAACTAAGATTGGCAGGGGAGTGAGGTGATGTAGCAAATGTACGCAATTACGAAAGAGATGGGGGTGGGGGAGAGGGTACAGGTTTACAGGTAGGTTTACTTTAGACAGCAGGAGGCTTTGTGGCCTTACGGTCCGATTGTCATAGGAGATCAGTAAAAGATTGGCATTTAGTTCTCTTAGAGACCAATTCCGGCCATTTGTTGCGGACTGATGATAGTACCCTTTCTGTAACAAGAAAGCTATTGAAGTGAGTGGTTCTGCAGCGCACATCCATATACAAATTTCTTTGCACTTCTAAGCTTGCCATTTGTAGGGAATGAAACGCGATACATTTTATAGTGGCTGTTGCTCACATAAAATGAAATAATGTCCTGATGGAACCCATAGTGCAAACACCGTATACATTAATTGCAGCTGTGAAGACAAGCAACCTGTTTTGTTCGCAGCCTACACTGATAGTAGAAATGGATGAAGTTCGTCTGGTGGTGACATAATGGTAGGAGTGTCACTTTGTATCGATGATGAGGGGAGAAGTGAAAATCGATAAGGCTTGTCTGGTGGTGGGTTAATGGCAGGAGTGTCACTTTAGATGCATAATTAGGGGGATAGTCAGCAAACCATAGGCCTCACAACCTTCCCCCTCTAAATGTGGTTGCTAACAGATTCAGTCTGCTTAATTTTCACTACAAGCAATGCCTGTTCCTTTGTTATCTTATTCGCACGATTTTTTTTAGCAGCATTATGGTCATGCTCGACGAATAAAGCCCAGAGAAGATGGGCTTCGTATTATCGTAAGCTTGTTCCTCACACCCTTTCGTAATATTCTAAGTACAAGTTTTGTGGGTTCGGGGGAACCGGCATTGAGGGGTCCAACCCACCATGAGAGTTAGGTGGGGCCCCAGCAAATAATTTGAATCGACACAACTGCATTGTGGATGACAAGTGTTACAGCCGAGCTAAACGTTGCTTGCTAGTTAGTGTGTAGAGGGCAATTTGGTTCGCTGGATGAGTTTTTATCAATGTATGGATTCTGCTAACAAAGTGTGTCATTATGCCGTACCACCTATTTTTTCATGATCTTAACTGCAATTTTTCACCAGCACATATAAAAATAAATATAAAGGACGGTGCCAAGCAATGTTAACGCTTACTCTGATTCACCGGTTTTCATAACGCGGACTAGAGGAAGGGTGGGAGGGGGATGCCGTCTGCAGGGAAAGCAACTTGGAACCTCGTGAAAAAGCAAATGGTTTGTCTTTAACGAGATCTTGCGACTGGCAAGAAGCATCATGTTGTAAATAGACTCCACTTTAACAAGTCTCAGGTCAAATTTCCCAGAAATTCGAAATTTTTCAGCTTGGCATACTCATTTGTCCGAAACCATGTCGCGTAGGGACATGGAACATAACGAGGCATGCTCCTTGTATAGTGATAAGTACAATAGCATTTGGACATATTTGTTTCACCCTATAATTATCGTGGCGGGTTTCGTTGAACAGCGTGTCTAGTCGAGTCGGATTTTGTATTGTGCTCGTACAATTGTAAAAAAACTTCTGTTTACTTCTATTGATATCTTTTGTTTTTTATAAATTCCCTTCCATTGACCACTTCTTTCAAGTGCTCCCAAACATCTTCTGGCAGCACAAAGTTATCAGGTGACCGCAAAACGTTTTTCGTTGCTAATTCGCCGCTTATATCGTGAACGTATCGTTAGCGCCAGCGAATGGTCTTCCGGTGATGAAGCGCATCAGCACTGACAGCAAATTTCGGACGCCCTGACTGCGGACACTGTGCAAAGACGCATTTGCTAACAGTTTTAGGAAGGAGTGAGGAGACGCGGAAGTATCACAGGTGGAATAACTGTTCCGACTATCGTCCTCGTCTGGCGTGTTGTTTGTGTAATGTAACACGCGAAACGAGGGCAATAGTCCGAACAACTATTCCATCCGGTGTGTGATACAACACACCAATCGAGGGCAATAGTCCGAACAGCTATTCTATCTGGAACGAGTTGCTTACATCGAGTTTGAGGAGCGCGCTGCACTCGACCGGCTGCTAATCTCAGGATTATCCAGAATGCTAGTTTTTCTAAAGAGCGTTAGACGCGGCAAACACAGAGGATTATGGCAGGTAATTTTCCAGGTCGGCGAGAAAGCTTGGATAATTTTCAGAGCTTGGTGAAGACGAGGAACCTGTTCTTCGCCACATCTAGCTATGGCCATTTACTATACACGGCGACCTCGGACACTAGGGGATAATTTCAGGACCTGCCGAACGTAAATGGAAAAAAATTATGACATGATGATCGGAGGGATAATTGTTTGTTAACTGGTAGTATGGTGGCCAAACGCACTGCTTCCTGTATTAATTATGAATTAAGTGGCCATGCCAGTGCGTTAAATTTATTTCTATCCTTTTACGAGTTTATTAGTCGCCAGTAAAGTGTATGCGCACCTCTCGTACCTTTTGCTGCATTTGACCGTTCTTTAAATAATATTTTACTAACCATGATGTGAAAGCTGTTTTATATTGCCTAGGCGTGAGCCCCATAGCAATTTTAACCTCATTTGCCAGTTGCTCTTAAAGTAGATTGTCATTGCTGGTCATTGATAACAAACGCATTGCAGGCCTCAGTTTACGCCACGTGGTCCATGAAAGTATGTTGGTACTATAATTTGTGGAAATTATGCAACGTTACCTAATTACGGGTGGGACGCGCCTTTCTATACCAAATGAAGTATACGAGCCACACAGTTCGGTGCCAGACAGTGCGCCACATCTGCACCACATATCAGTCCACCACCACAACTGTCTGGTCACTATCATAGTAATATATAACAAATTGTCCATTCTCGGGTCATGCCCAGTTTATGTCGTGTGACACTGTTTTGTATAGCAGCAGACTGCAGTGTCAACCAAGTTCATTTTTTGAGAGTGAGAAAGATGGAAAGCCTAAGAAGAATTTTGAACTCGATGAAATTATATTTACAGCTCGGCTCTTTTCCACATTCCTTCCAGGGTAATCATGCGAGATGCATCACACAATAATGCTAAGTCGAATACCTACATACTAAGACAATTACGACAATCCAGCTTTGTCGCCAGTCATTGCGTGACACTTTCTACTGCTGGTGATCCTGGGTTAGTTACCTGTCACTAAACGTTTTGATAGCATTTTTTCTTGGCTTCATTTCAAGAATGTTTCCGTGGTAATATTCACAATAGGTCGTCGTTTGCAGGATATTACAACAGTTTGCATCATCCACAGTAATCAGTCCTGGAGCCTCATGCGTCCTGAAAATTTGTATACGTGCACAAAGGTGAAATATTTGTGCACAACTTTAAATGTGGTATTGATAACACCCCATCAGTACGCAGTTATTCAAAAGCAGCAGTTGTGGATTTTTTTGACGTATTTCGTATATTTCTGGTGCTAATTTGTCAAAGCCAGTTTCTCGAGGCAAAATATGCGATTCAGAACTACAAACTACGGCACCTAAAAAAACACAAGATGTGCAATATACGAGACCAGTATACGCAAACAATCTTGCCTGAGTTCCTCGTAGCCATGCACATGTCACGCCAAAGCGAGTATTCTGATGGAGGAAGACCATATTTGGCAACATGATCAACACCAAAGCCGTGTTATCAATATTCCGTTATTTCCCTACACGATTCATTATAGCTCCCTATATCCCTACACATCACAACAAACTGTAGCTAAGTAAAAGGAATGTTCCACATTTGCGTGGGATTTTGAACTGAAATGACCATATTAAAGACATTTCAGTGCTGCTCTCAATCCTGCCCTTAACACCTGAGCTCCGCTAGTTTTTTAGCTACGCGCCTGCGAAAATGGGAAAGGCATGTGGGCGAGAGTATTTCAAAGTGACCTTGGTATTCATGACGTCAAAATAGCGTCATTTAAATCCTGCCATTCAATAAGCCATGCGGCGATCAAGGCCAAGAAGAATGTATATTTCATATCTGGCTTTCATGAGCGCGATGCCCAGATATAACGGCCGTGCATTGATTCATTCAATGATGTGGAAGGCATGACGACAAAGTCAAGCCATGAAGCACTGAGAAGCATATTTACTCAGCAGAGAATTGTGCTGTCTGGGGTTAAAGTATTTTCCACTAAAAGAAACGTTAAAAGAATTTGCCACTGAAAAAGTGTTGAAAAGAGTCTTTTCGACTTGAAATGTGTGCCAACAGTCATCAGTGAGCTGGTTGTATGATACATGATACTTCCTTCATTATATTCAAATATGAAACATTCCCTGTAAGGTTGAAGTTGAAATTGAAGCAGCAGCCAAGCGAAACATGGAAAAGCAAGATCAGCCACAAAGTTGACCCAGGGTACACACACCAAGAAAAAACCTTAGATAGCAACTGGCAGAGTGCTTAAGGTAAGTTATGTATCCTCTGAGGTGTTTGGAACAATGCACCAAAATATGTGAAACAGCAATGCGTGTGAGACGAACAAATCGATTGACACAATAAGCAAAGCAATTGCATGGCGACAGAAGCAGATCCAGCTCAGATGATGAAAGGGAAATTCTTTCGGGTGCTTGTGCTGCCTGACGTGATCGATGGGCGATTCCGTGTTTTGAATATCTGCAATGCGCCTAGGTTCCTTCCCTCACGACGACCCCGGTGACTGCTCGCGATCATGTGTCGTGAATGGTTGACTGCAGGTCTGCTCTCTTGTTCACCATTGATATCTGACAACTATGGATGGGCGCCAAACGACCACTGGAGTCGGCGCGCCCCAAAAGATCAATAAACAACAACAAAAAAAAGAACTCCAGACAGTACCCACTTTTCCTAACACATTTGACGCTTGATGCCCGGCGTGATCGATTCGTGAATGCATCACCGCCGTCATAACTACTCAGATTTTGGTTTGTCCCGGTGAAGTGAAGAATCTTTGCACCAAAATAGTGGTATTTGGTTAGCAGATTATGCAAGCTTGACTTTCCGTGTGGCCTTAGTTTGCCTGGATGCATCATTACTTGCCACACGTACTTGTCGTTTCCGTTCCGTCGATAAGTGCGATTCTTCCCCTAAAAGATGCGTCTTTGTACCTGTGCAGCGCATACAGCCATCGATGCCATGGGTGAGGAAATAGTTTTACTGAATGATTATTGATAGAAGACTTAAATTGGCTTTCCATCGCTGTCAATATCAAAGCTTGGTCAAAATACCTGTTGGGGTGCCCTTTTGAAAAACCGAAAAGACTAGACACACTTTAAGGAGGGTGTTCCATGCTTATATGGGGTTTTGAGCTGAAAAATCATCTCGAAGACGTATCGGTGCTGTTCACGATTCTGCCCGTCTTAAGACCTGAGTCGCTCTAGGTACTGAGCTACACGCTCTCCACAGTGGGGAGAGTATTTGAAAGGCACCTTGGTTTTCATGACGCCATGATAACGTCATTCAAATACTGTCATTCCATGAGCCATGCAGCGATAAAATCCAAGACAAATATTATTATCGAAGTGCCCATACCTGGCGCTCGTGAGCGCGAATAAGTGAGCTCGTTTCCTCATGCCTGCTTCAATATCTTCATATGTGAAACATTTCCGTTAACGTAAAAGCGTCAGCCGTTCGCGCGCGGTCCGCGAAATCAACGGTTGCCGCCCGCCGCCCCCGCCGGCCAAAGGATCAGTCTTGCAATGTTCCTAGCAAACCGTTGCTTGTCCGAGACCAGGAATGCTCGGGTCACTTCTTTGTCTCAAAACATGTGCACTGGGTGCCACAGAGGCTGCCAAATGTTTGAGCGCGACTGCACAATATGCAAGACCGGTATTCTCAGAAAATCTTAGATGGAGGGGGGGGGGCGTGGCGTCGTCCCCCCCCCCATATCAGGGCGAGCATGTAGTTAAGAAAGAACATTCGGTCTGATATGAAGCTAGTAGCAAATTTCAATACAATTTACTTCTAAGGACACGGTCAAAGCCGCCCGCTAGACAACACGAGTCGCGCCACGCTTGGAGCATGCCTGAGACATCATGGAGAGTTTGATGGCAGTGGGGGTGAGGATCGAAGCGCACACTTGATTTCCATTAAGAACATGGCCTCGAGAAGGCCCACCTATTGGACGTCATCCCCCAGTGCTACCTGCCACCGGTTCGAATTCGGCCATGTATTCAGCTGCCCTGGCTGTGGAGGACCTTGTTTTTTTTTTCTCTCGGAATATTGAGGTCCCCGGGACGGCCACGGACGCCCGGAGACAGCCAAATACCAGCTTTGACCCGACTCCGCCTGGGGTCAGAGTCGGCAGTGGAATCATCCAAGTTTTCGGTATAAGAACACCGCGTTGAGTAGGTTCCAGGGAGAATTTCCTATCTGATTTCTTCGCTCCACAGTGTTCTTAGTTAGACCCTTGCGTCACATACCCTGGTGCAGTTTTCCGTCTTACGTGAATCTTCATATGCGCGAAACTTGGTACATGCCAAGTTACAATGACTGCATGCATGATTGCATTGCGCGCCTCGTTTTACAGTAATTTGTATATGCAATTCATTGCATGACATTTACTCATGCTCAGCATTTTTGCACATCTTCGTCGCGTCAAATTTCCTCGCATCGCCGATCAATGGTGTCGCACTTCTCTTCGCGCGCATTTCTTCATGTCGGGAAATATTCCTACCCCATTCCTTGCCACATGTCGTATTTTACATCACCTTGCTATGAAAGCCTAATTTTTGACATGACAGGTCGTCAAATCTGAAATTCTTTGGTTCCAGCGGCCAACTGTGGGTAGCGTAGGGTAGCTCACGCTGCATGCGCGGTTCTCATCTTCACAGAGCTGTTGTGCCAAATCATATGTGTGTATGTATCTTTGCGAACTTGAGAACGATACACAGCTTGCGCGAACTTTGCATTACATGACTAATGCAAAGAACCAGCGAGCTGACGGCAGACATGAGTGATGGCACCTGGAAAAATATCGGCAAATGTACCATCGTCATTAATTCATCTGTTGTGGATGGTTGATAAACAGCTGTGTAAAGTTTCTTACATGGTGATGATCGGGTTAACGTTTGGTTATTGACTTATAGGAAATGTGACAGCCGCACATGGACCGTCTCCATAAGCACAGCGCTCGACTGCGCTAACCGACTGGTCATTCGCTACGGGATGCCCCGAAGTCAGCTTTGAACATGAGCTCCGTCGTTCGCTGTTTACACGGTTGATGATACTGTACAGAGGTCATTAGAGCGGCCCCCCGCCGGACGACGCTACATAGGCGCGCCCATGATGTTTGCGACACTTCGGCCCGAGTGTTCAACGCCTTGTTGACAGCCTCTTAGTCAACCAGCTTCATAACGTCACGTATAGGGACGGGCAATCAGCACATACACGAAGAAGTGATATATGGGCCCCGCTAAGTACGGGTCATACAGCTAAGGAACATCACGGTGATGATGTTGGAGGGGAAGAGGACGGGTTTACGAGCGTATTGACTTCCAAAAGTGAGTTTTCATCATTGGTATGGGGTTTTACTTAAAAAAGTCATCTTGAATATCGCTTCTCAGACCTAAACCTTTCTCGTTCCTGAACGCCCATGTCTTTGTTCATACGCTAGGCTTCAAATGCCAGGCGCCTACACATGGCCTTGTCATGATGGTGCTTATCGCTTCACCCGGCTTACCTATTGATAACCTTCTACTCGTTCACTTTGACATGCATTTCATTAGCGGAAATTCTAAGGGCGCTGTTCGTTGTAAGGAACGTCGCAGACTTTGTAGCCTGATCTGCCGACCTGTTACCAGCAAGTTCGACGCAGCTTGGATCCAGATCAGCGCAGTGCGTCTTCAGTTTCCTCAGCGCACAGAGTTTTCATGCGAACAGCGATAGCAGGTAGGCCTGAGACGTAGCATTCTGTCTATCTATTGGGTTTGCTCGACAATTCAAGTCGTGAGACATGGTCAAGGCAGCGCGAACTAGCGGGAAGCCCTGCAGTAAAAGCTGAGTCCGAAAAAGGAGTGCTATCCGCCCGTGGTCTCGAGACATCACGTGCGCGCCCCGTACCGTGGCCGTTGGCCCATCCTCGTGGAAATAAACACAAGGCCTGCATGCTGTACAACGAGCTTCTGAGCTTCCTGCTTGAACACGGCAGCGTGTGTAGAACCCGTGCGGAGCTAGCTGATTCATATGCCGCAAGTGGGTTGGACAACACACGTTACAGTAACAAACACAAGCAAATAGATGGAAGAGAACGTGACTTTCCCCCCTCTCGCAGGTTCTCTCGGATAATATTCTCGGTATCCACCTGCATACGGTAGAGGAGTGTACATGCCAGAAGTCCTTACGATTTTAATGAGTCGGTGAAGTTTTATTCGCACTACGAATGATCAAACTTACTGAGATGTGCTCACGAAGTGTGCGCCTTAAATTTCTTTTTTGGGGTTCAGCAGAAATTATTATTTTTTAAATAATGCACTTACACGATGATCTTGACTGGCGCCTCGACCCTGCGTAGGCGCGGCTTCTTGGCGTATAAATCTGAAAGCGCATCTTTGACGTTCGGAAGCATTCTCGGCAATGACGCGTGTTCTTGAATGAACGCCGTTGTACCTATGGGAAGACAATGGCATTTGCATTTAGATTGCAGAATACCGGTTATAATGTAGACGCGTTTGCTCAAACACTACGACCATGAACGAACATACGTGAATAACAGCGATGCTTCGTTGCTGCTCTCATTAGTAACTTATAAAGTATTTACAGGCAGTGGCTTATTAGCTGTGGCAGTGACTTCGCCACGATTCTGACGAGTTGCAGCCAAAACACCGGTGACGTTCGAGACATGCCTGCGCCGGCGGTTCTAACGTGATTGTTGATTGCCGGCGCGCAAAGCAGCACACCGAAACAACAGCACTGTCACGTGGATATCAAAATCCAAAGGATGCCTTCTCTCGGCGTATGTTGCCGGTGAAGCGACTGGTGTCATCAACCAGGGGAGGCAGGGGTAGGAGATGTCCGCCAGAAGCAGCCCATCCGGCATCGGTTGGCCGTTCGCAAAACGGAAACATTGTCATTGTTTTTTTAAGTCATGTGCGGACCACGTTTAGGTATTGCCAACACATAGCGGTTGGCGCATCCGATACGGATACGAATATGCAGAAATGTTCCCCAGAACGCATGACACACACAGGTGACATACAAAAAGACACGGCATATTTTGAGTGCATGGGGTGGATCAGATCAGATCAGAAATCATTAATTCACAGAGTTGAATGATGCTGAAATATTCCATAATGATGAAATCATTTTAACAATGCCCAGAGAAGTGGGTGTCGGTAGTGTAGTGGTCAACGCGTCTTCGTTAACTACTGCGCGTCTGGGAAACCAGAGGTCCGGGATTCGATTCCCCGAGGTGCCCGCCATCCCCGCCAGGGTGACAGGCAGGCGGCGCCATATAGCGTCAGCAGCTGAGTGCGTCGCAAAGCCCCAGTGACACACATGCTCAGAGAATAAATGCAATATGCATCGCTCGGCAGTTTACTACCGCGGACAAACACTGGTTATTAGGCACAAACCCACAGCGTACGTTCAGGCTGACGCAATACCTACCCGTCTTTGAGCATGACACAAGGTTCGCATGCAGCTATATGTGAATGTCATGAAACGTGTGTTTGTTTGAAAAATATAGTGCAATAGTCACGCATGACATGAGAGAGAAGCCATCACATTTGGGACGGGGAAATCAATCACGTTGTGCCTTTTGGGCTGCCAGCGTAGAAAGGCGGGATCTCTACGTTTCATGGCACCCCGCCCCACCCCCTTTCAAAATTGCTGATATTTACACCACGGCAACCAATGAAAAAAATTACATGCAAAATGAGTATGAGCGGCACCTCTTTTTGAGCCGTTCCTCTGCCTAGGTCGCGGCACGCAGCGCCAGTCCACATATTACCTTTCCAGCCAAGCACTTCCATTAACCTTCCGGCCGTCTCATGTGAAATCTCGAATTTCACTGCATGGCATAGCTTTTCTGCATTTATAAACTACTGCAATGTGCTCCAAGTGATTCCTGGACACAACGTTATTGAGCTAAGTCCACTCCGAGATACCAATAGGGCCGGTGATAGCCATGAGCGGACTCTTCACGTTTCGGCCGCCAGCACTATCTACTTATTTCAAACGTGTCAGTAGTTTCCATCGGTGCAACGACTAGTGGACACTATTCTAAAGCTGTTTAAATTGCATTCGGAATATTCTAGCCCCGGTTAGCTTTTCACAGGCAGTACCACGGCCTTGTTGATTACGGCCTCTAGGGCAAATAACCAGGGCGTGCGTTAAGATCTACATAATACCCACACGAGCCTTCGAGCGTGAAACACGGTGTGTAAGCGGCTAAATGTATTCACCATGAAAGGTATGTTTACCTGAAAAATCAAGTCCAACGGTCACATATGACACGATGAAACGAAGCACACATCCCAACGAGCGCACAAGAGAAGCAGTCGACAATAGGGCCGGTGATAGGTATGAGCAGACTCTACCATTCGGCTGTCAGCACTATCTGCCGATTTCAAGCGTGTCAGTTCAGTTCCCATCAGTGAAATCACTAGCCGACACTTTCCCAAAACTGCCTAAATGACAATTTATATATTATTGTTGGCGGGCTATTCCCGGGGACCAGCGCTGCTAACTGGGCAAATAGGAGCGGCGTGCCACGTGTCAAGTGCCACGAGCAGCGTGCCACGTCGGATAGACGTAACACCTAACAACCTGGGTATTACGTCGGATATTTTGGTCACGACCCTGAAAGAATTGTAGCCTCGAGAGATTATTCCTCGGGGCCCTCCAAGACCTACTGGGCACAAAGCCACAGCGTGCGTTGAGGCCAACGCAATACCTAACCGCCTGCAAGCCTGATGCAAGGCTTGTATGCGGATATGTGTATATACCATAAAACGCGTTGGTCACACCTTACAAAACAGAGAAAACGCTACGTCAGTACAGCAAAATGAATAACACGGTCCACTTCCGGCTGGTAGCGCCCATCGCCAAATCACCATTTTGAACCAATACTCATTTCCATTACGACCGCCTGCCACGAAATGTCTTGTTTGACTCCATTACCTAACTTTGCTACATTTAGAAAGTACTGGGTTCCAAATGATTCACGAATGTACTTGCACTGAAATCAGTCCAATCGATGCTACCTATAGTGACCGCTGATAGACATAAGCGGACTCTGCGTTTCGGCTGCTACCATTGTCTGCCCATTTCAAACGTGCCAGTGTAGTTTAAATCGATGACATCACTAGCAATATCACTTTAAATCTATGCATACAATTTCGCTATCATAATGGAGACAGTGGACCCACCCATCCCTCGTGAACAAAATGTCATTCGGGTGTGCCCACTCGGAGTTATCAATAGGGCCGATGCTAGGCGTAAAGCGAACTCTTTACGTTTCGGCCGCCAGTATCATTCGACCATTTCAAACGTGTCAATATAGCTTCCATCGGTGCAGCGACTAGTAGACATCATTCTAAAGCTGTTTAAAAACGGCATCTGAAATATTCTAGCTCCGGTTAGCTTTTCACGGGCAGCACCACGGCCTATTGGACACATAGCCAGGACGTGCGTTAAGGCCTACACAATACCCACACGCCTGCGAGCGTGAAACACGGTGTGCATGCGGCCCATCGGAAGTACGAAGCTTCCTCGGCACGACGAACTACCTGTCACGGTTCATACCGAACTGCGCCGACCTCACGAGCCCGCTGCGAGACCTCACCAAGAAAGACACTTCTTGGGAGTGGACCAGGCACCACGAGACTTCCGCGACTCAGCGACTCAAAGAAGCTCTGAGTAGCTCTGGAACGATGTCCTACTTCGATCAGAAGAAGGATACGCGCCTCATCGTAGACGCCAGTCCGCACGGACTCGGTGCCATCCTGTGCCATACCACACCTGAAAATCCTGAGGACATCAAGGTCATCGCATACTGAAGTCGTACTCTGACCAGCGTGGAAAGCCGGTATTCGCAAACCGAGCGAGAAGCCCTTGCCATCGTCTGGGGATGCGGACACTTCCACCTGTACATGCACGGTCAGAAGGTGAAAGTTGTAACGGACCACAAACCGGTGCAACTCATTTGAAGCAACCCCGCATCGAAGCCTCCAGCAAGGGTCGAGCGCTGGGGTCTGCGCCTTCAGCCGTACGGTCTCGAAATCGTCTACCGACCTGGAAAGGACAACCCAGCCGACTATATGTCACGCCATCCACCAACCAGCGATTCAAGCGACGGAATTACCCTGTCCGATCAGACGGAAGCCTTCATCAACTTCGTCATGAATTCTACTGTACCAAAAGCCATGACTCTCGAGGAAATCCAGACCTACACCGCAAGAGATGGAACTCTCTAGAAGGTCCTCGAGCTGGTGAAGTCGAGCCAGTGGCACACCGTCACTCACCGACCTCAAGAAACAGGTCAAGACGGCTACGACTACGACAACTACGACGCCCTGAAATGCTTCGTAGCCATCCATGGAGATCTGACTGTCTCGGAACACAACACCGTCATCCTTCGTAGAAATCGGCTAGTCATTCTCGCTGCGCTGCAAAGCAAGGCCATTGCCCTGGCCCATCAAGGATACCAAGGCATCGTCAATATGAAGAAGCTCCTGAGAGAGCAAGTGTGGTTCCCACGCATCGATACACAAGTGGAAGCCACCACCAAGACCTGCACTGCATGCCAAGTCACCGAACCAGTTCGACAGAAGGAACCTCTTCAGATGTCGCCGCTCCCAACTGGACCATGGAAGGAGCTGTCTGCTGATTTCTGTGGACCTTTTCCATCGGGTGAGTATCTCCTTGTTGTAATCGACGACTACTTGAGATTTCCGGTAGTCCGTACGGCAAAATCAACCTCTGTTGCACCATCATCCCCATCCTGGACGACACCTTCCCGATGTTGGGGATTCCCGATGTCATGAGAACAGACAACGGACCTCCGTTCAATGGACATGAGTTCGCCCAGTTCGCGGACTACATCGGCTTCAAGCACCGCAAGATCACCCCGTTGTGGCCAAGAGCTAACGGAGAGGCAGAACGTTTCATGAGAACGCTATCAAAAGCTGTGAAAGCTGCTGTCGTCGAGCAACGCCCGATCACGCAGGAAATGGACATGTTTCTCCAAAACTACCGATGGACACCGCACACCACTACTCAGAAGAGCCCGGCTGAACTACTGTACGGTCGCACAGTGAAGATCATGCTACCGTATCCAATGACGACACATCCGGAGGATGGAAAACTCCGCGAGACGAACACAGCCGCGAAGAAGAAGATGAAAGAACAAGCTGACCGTGGAGCCAAGACAACGAATCTTCACATCGGAGACCAAGTTCTGATCCCCAAATTCAAGAAGGGGAAGCTGACATCCCGGTTCTGCCCAGCGCCGTACAAAGTGACCGGAATCCGAGGCACCATGGTCACCGCATCACGTGGATGTCACCAGGTGACGAGAAACGCGTCGCTATTCAAGGCGTGCCCGCACCTCCATGGACAGGACGCTGATCGCCCCGAAGAAGAGGACGAAGAACAGGCGATGGATGACATCCTCCAGTCCACTGCGGCGCCACACCCCTACTCTCCACGCCGCTACTGCGTCCTCCCACGCCACGACGTCGTCCCCGACGCCAGTGTGTTCCCCGACCATGCGTCACCGCGCGAGGCGCCAGCCCGCGTGGATGAAGGACTATGTGTAAGCAATCGTCTGAAGAAGGGGAGGGATGTAGTGTCTATGTATCGTTGAAATGAAAATCATTCACATTCCCCTGTATTATCATACCCTCCCGGGCTACCATATGCAATGAATCCCTGTTGGACCTTGAATAAATAAACAGTTCCCCACCGACCGTAATCACGCGTTTTATGGCTCGCACCGAACCAGACCACACGCAAGCTCATCCAGCTCCATAGACACTGCAATCACTGCAGCGCCTTTCCATTGCACTGACAAAAGGCTGCCAAGCCTCCCATTAGCATGTCTCAAAAATGCACGGATGGAGCATAGGAAGTATCTTACCCGTTCTCGCCTCTTCCTTTTCATGATGTGCCGCCGAATTCCTCTGCCTGTGGTCAGACGCCGATACCCTGGCACGTTTCACGCCCCTGCGCCATGGCAATACAACACCGGGTAGTCCAATGTTTTGACTAGTAGGTATCGACACATACTATAAGTATACCAGAATCGGGATTTACACCAGATTTAGTATGTTATGCCAAAAGTTGGCAGTGCTGTGCTAGCGGCATCTTTGGTTTGTTTGTGGCGATTAAGTGTAATCACGTTTCTCAGTCGCAAGACACTTGAATTGCTGTGCGGTATTGGAGATGGTGGTTGGGTGATCAGATTGTGTTCAAGTAATTTCAGATGCCTCTGGGCTAATCAGATGTATGTTGTTCTTTGCCAAGTCACAATATGTCTCAGTTGGCTTTTTTTACTTTGGTACCTGTACGGCCGACAGAGGAAAGGGCTACGCTGGCTGCAGGGTTTCATGTACTGTTGTGCTGGGGAAGTGCTGCGAGGCATCAGCTGACACTGTGACGTCACTGAAAATTATTTTGCATTGATCGGGATCGGGGTTCTTTTGGGCCCGACTGAGGGCCATAAGGCTTTTGCAACTCATATGATGGCACTGGTATTCGACTGGGTATGTGTCGTCACTGGTCGTGAGTTTTTAGGTAACTTTTGGGTCGACTGAATGCCGTAAGGCATCAGCTGACGATATGTCGTCCCTGGTATAAAAGCCCCTCGTTCCATCTTTACTTTTCGTACCTGTCTGTTGCAAGCATTTGCGTGCCGAATACAGGTTTGACCGAATCACCTGAATGTCTGACGTCACTAATCAACACTTGATACGAGTGCACTTAGGCCCCACGGCCACGGTGTGTCATGTTCCGTGCAGTATCACCGGATAGCGTGACGTCACTGGTATTCGAATAAATGTTGGGCGCAACAGGTCGTGCTTCAATTTTACCTTTGTACCTGTCTACTGCAAGCAATGACGTGCTGGATGAAAGCTGCCGAACCACCTGAGTGCGTGGCGTCACTGGTCATGAGTTTCACCGGTGCTTTTGGGCATCAGCTAACGACGTCACATACCCAGTCGGTGTCAGGCGTCAGCTAAAGACGTCACTGCTATACGACTGACTGTGTGACGTCAATGGTCGTGGGTTTTCACGGGCCCTTTTGGACCGACGGAGTGCCGTAAGACATCAGCTGGCGATATGACGTCACTGGTATTCCGCTGAACATCATACAACAGGCCAAGTTCCATGTATACCTTTCGTACCTGTCTACTGCAAGTATCGGCGGATTTGTTGAGCCAACTGAGGACCATAAAGCATCAGCTGACGATGTGACGTCACTGGCATTCGACTGTGTGCGATGTGGCTCGTCATGAGATTTTACGGTCTCTTTTGGCCCGACGATAGGTCATACGGTATTAACTGACGATGTGACGCCACTGGTATTCGAATAGACTTCAGGTGCGACAGGACATGTTTCATCTTTACCTTTGGTACCTGTCCATTGCAAGCATGGCGTGCGGAAGGAAGGCTCTGCCGAATTATCCGAGTGTGTAACGTCACTAACCATTAATTTGTACTCTTTTGAACCCACGATAGGCCACAAGACATCAGCTGACGATATGATGTCACTGGCTTTCGGCTAGACATCGTGCACAACAGGCCATGTTCTACCTTTACCTTTCGCACCTGTCTACTGCAAGCATTCGCGTGCTACATGAAGGCGATGCTGAATCATAAGTGCGTGACGTCACGGGTCATGAGTTTATACAGGTTCACTTGGGCCGCCCAAGGCCACAACGCATCATGTCCCGTGGAGTATCACGGGAAGACATCACGTCACTGGTATTCGGCTCAGCATCAAGCGCAACAGGCCGTGTTCCATCTTTACCTTTTGTACCTGTCTCTTAGAAGTATTGGCGTGCTAAATGAAGGCTCTGTCGAGTCTCCGGAGTGTTGGTGAATACTCAAGTGAATCGGCAGAGCCTTCATATAGCACGTGAATGCTTGCAGTAGCCAGGTACGAAAAGTAAGGATGGAACATGGCCTGTTGCGCCTGAGATTAAGTCAAATTCCAGTGACGTCACTTCGTCAGCTGATGTCCTATACCCTATAGGGGGTTTAAAACAGCCCGTAAAAACTCATGACCAGTGACGTGACACACTCAAAGAAATTTCACAGAGCCTTCCTTCAGCGTGCCAATGCTTACCATAGACAGGTACGGAAGGTAAAGACGAACATGGCCTGTTGCGCCCCGTGTTTAGTTGAATACCAGTGACGTCACAACGTCAGATGATGCTTGATGTCCTTCAGCCAGCCCGCGCAATTTCATGACCAGTTACACCACACGCTCAGGTGGTTGGGCAGAGCCTTTATGTGGCGCGCGAATAGATAGGTGAGAAAGGTAAAGATGAAACATGGCTTATTGCACCTGATGCTTAATTGAATACCAGTGACGTCATATCGTTATCTGATGCCTAATGGCCTTAACTCGGCCCAAAAAGGCCCGTAAAAACTCATGACCAGTGACGTCACACACTCAGTGGATTACCAGTGACGAGATATCGTTAGCTAATACCTTATGGCTTTCACTCAGCCAAAAATAGCCTGTGAAAACCCATGACCACACGCTTAGGTGATTCGGCACAGCCATCATTCAGCTCGCCAGTACTTTAACAGGTGCGAAAGGCAAAGATGGATTCATGACCTGCTACGCCTGATGTTGAGTCGAACACCAGTGACGTCATATCGCCAGCTGATACATTATGCCATATAGGGGGTTGAAAAGAGCAGTAAAAATTAACCAGTGACGCTACACACTCAGGAGATTCGACAGTCTTCATTCAGCACGCCAATGCTTGTAAAAGACAGGTACGAAAGGTAAAGATGGAACATGGCCGTTGCGTTTGATGTTAAGTCAAATGCCAGTGACGTCATGTCATCCCGCGATGCGTCACGGGGCATGATGCTTTGTTGCGTTGGGCGGCCCAAGGGAGCCTGTATAAACTCATGACCGGTGACGTCACACACTCAGCTGGTTTAGCATCGCTTTGATATAGCACGCGAATGCCTGCAGTAGACAGATACGAAAGGTAAAGATAGAGCATGGCCTGTTGCGCATATCTAGTCGAAAACCAATGACATCATATGGTCAGCTGATGTCGTATGGCCTATAGTGGGTTCGAAACAGTCTATAAAAGTTAATATTAAGTGACGTTACACACTCAGGTAATTCAGCAGAGACTTTCTTCACCATGCCAATGCTTGCAATGTACAGGTACCAAAGGTAAAGGTGGAGCATGGCCTGTCGCGCCGTAAGTTTATTCGAATACCAGTGACGTCATACCGTCAGTTAATGCTGTATGACCTTTCGTCGGCCCAAAAGAGGCCGTATAATCTCATGACCAGTGACATCACACACAGTCGAATGCCAGTGACGTCCCATCGTTACCTTATGCTTTATGGCCTTCAGTTGGCCCCCCAAAATCCATTAAAAAAACTCATGACCAGTGACGTCACACATACACAGGTCATTCGCCAGAGCCTCCTTTCAGCACGCCAATGCTTGCAGCAGACAGGTACGAAAGGTAAAGATGGAACAAGGGCTGTTGCGCCTGATGTTTAATCGAATACCGGTGACGACATGTCGTCAGATGATGCCTTGCGGCGTTTATTTGACTCGAAAGAGCCCTAACAGGTCACGACCAGTGACATCACATACCCAGTCGAATACCAGTGACATACTGCCAGCAAATGCCTTATGGCCTTCAGCCGGCCCAGAAGAACGCCGATCGATGCAAAACCATTTTCAGTGACGTCACAAAGTCAGCTGATGCCTCACAACATTTCCCCAGCACGACGGTACATGAGCCCTGCAGCCAGCGTAGCTCTTTCATCCGTCGGCCGTACAGGTACCAAAGTAAAAAAACCGTCTCAGTTTACATGTAATGACTCATTTAAACATTTTGCAGCAAAACTGATCATGTGATGATTCAGTTACTGCACAACATGCCAGTGACGAGTGTTGTGGCCTACGCTACCAGCTGTTGAATGCTTGTGGAATGCTGCATGTGAAGTGACTGGCTGAGGCATGCTCAGGTATATTTACATTGAAGCTAAGGGTCTTGCTATTTTTCAATACATGAATATTGAGATTGTTGTCTGATTGGTACTTGAATATTCAACATATGCATTGATAGCCTTTGTCCACAATGACATTACCACCCATGAAATGGGTCAGCCAGTAATTATGTCAGTTCAGCACAGCTGTGTGATTGCATTAGATGTATTTATTGAGACATGAAAGACACTATCTTGTAATGTGGTGTGATGCAATGTTGTGCACATAACTAACATGACCTTTAACCAAAGGAGTGATCTGCCTGCACTGTTTAGAAAAGGTCATCTGATATAAAAAATTGGCTGAGTTTTCTGGCATAATTCAACTTATATGAAAACTGTAAGTTATGTTTTGCCAGATCAGAAGAATCAATGTGTGTGGCATATTTATGGGCTGTGCTGAGGGTAACCCTACCTTGCCTCCACCTCATGTGTGCTTCACATTGTGTCTGGATACCTCATTTTGATTAAATGCTATTTAAAGTTGTAGTTTTGTGTCTGTCCCTCAAAAGTCCAGCCAATGTTATCAAATAAAGCCCAAAGCAGGTGATCATGGCATGATAGTCGCTTTTACCTTAGTTTGTTTTGCAACATTCCAGCAACAATATGAGAAGGGCAAGCCAACATTTGCTAGTGCATTTAAACATTGTTGGAGAGGGCCACCGTCACAAAATGCAATCGCTCCATGCAACTGCATGCAGCATAAACCTAGCATTGAACAACAACCTGTGCTTGGCAAATGCATCCAATGTAAGCAGCAAATGTACTTAATGTATTTAATGGTGCAATGGTTTGTGCTGTACCTGAAATGTACAGTTGCTCAGTAAGATAACTCATCTTTATGATTTATGCTAAGTCTCATGCTGAAATAATGAGATCATGTAGGATACAGGGCTATCAAGTTCATTTCAACATCACAGAATGGCTGCCTGTGCAAGGGAAGTTTGCAGATTTGTGACATTTATAGAATACGTTCTATGTCAAATATTGCAATATTCTGAATGCTAGCTGAAACCCTATCCACAACACTGTATCTGTTACACAACATCATTGCATAATTTATATCAACATAATTTCCTTGAACAACATGAGCAAATGTTGAGTACATGGTGATACAGAAATGCTATATCAATACAACATGTTGCATTTATGTAAAATGTGCATAACTGGGGCATGGTTCAGGACAATCTAAGGTCCATTGAGAATTGGTATTGTCTTGAGCCAAGGCTGCATGTTTCAGACACTGATGCAACTTCTAAATCTGTCTAGGCTGCCCATTCCATTCCATCTGCTTAGGTGTACCTTTGCTACCCAGATATCAATGGATGGAAGTTTTTAAATTATAAATTACAAGGCTTGATGGGGAATATAAAAAATTGTCATATTGAAGTTCCAAATATATATGTTGCAGATTTTGTAATGTAACAGGAAGCTTTTCAAGTTCAGTTATTCAGTGTAGCCCGTGATAAAACGTTTGTATTCACCTTATGCCAAAAAACCCTTCCTGCAAATGGTTTTGGGGGGCGTGGTCATTAAAACTACTGGTGTGTCAGGTGTTTACGGCAGGGTATACATTGTTACCTCATGTTAAGAAAGAGCATTGTACATCAATGGTCGTTTTTAAGGCAGAACATATCGTAATTTATCGTAAAGCAGGTCATCTAAGCTCTCACCTTGGAACTTTAATAACTACGATAGCGAACGTCTGAGCGCAAACACTCACCAACCACGACCCCGGCGCCATTTCTACGCGTGATCGCAACATTACTGCGTAATTGCAACATAGCTGCGCATCAAGAACCATAAAAATGTATGAGGCCAAGGTAACAAGAATTCAATAAAATGTGTCTCGCGTATCCAAGCCAGTCTTCCGTATTGTTTGTAGATTGGTCAACATGGCGGGGAAATATGACGTTTTTGCGTGGGAATGAAAAGCAAAATGAGAATATGGCGGCTAAACAAAACTTCTTAGGCTGTGCGTATACACCCTCCAAAACGTAGGGCGGTTACGCACCGGGCTTATACAGCCTCCAAAAATCTTTCAGATGGTTGTACGTGTCAAGCATACGTGCAGTGGCAGTCTTGGAGGCAAGGAAGTGCAAAAATGCAGAATTTCGTGCGATAACTCGGTTCTATGCTTGATAAACATCACACGATCACTGTGATATTGTAGCGAAGTGAATTACGGCAGTGTTTCAACATGTTCCGCTGCGCCGTTTGGAAATATAACCAACTCACGAGTTGATTGCGACGCCCCAAGCGACGTGTGTGGGGTTGTGCTTGCAGGCATGTCCAGCCTACAAAGTCCCATCTCTCTTCACTGAGCGTGTATGGAGCAAGACTAGCGGTGAGGATATTAATTTGCATTTGTTATTTTCACGCTGCATTGCCCGCCATAAGTTTAGGATCCCGCCTGAAAAGAGATGGCATTGCCGCAGTTTGATGTGACGCACCCCGGCCAGTCGCCTAAATCGCTCCGTCGGCTAGAAAACATGTGTCTGGCGATGGAAGTAGAAGATCCTGCCCGGAAAAAGGCTACTTGCTCCATTTTGCTGGCCCTGCAGTGTTTGATCAGCAAGAAACACTGCCAAAGCCCCCGCCTGCTGCGGGAGAGGCCGCAGATGTCCACAAAAAGATGTGCAGGCAGCTTGGGTCTTATTTTGTTCCACAGAAAAATATAGATGACGAGTGTGATGTGTTCCACCAAACGATGCAAATGGAAAGTGAGTCCACTGACGCATTTGTGGCTGGCCTTGGGCACCTTGCCAGTACTTGTGATTTCACCGATTCCACCTGGGAAATCTGCCAGCAGGTGATCATGGAAGTCAGAGATTCCAGGGTGACGGAAAAGGCCCTGCAACAGCAAATGGCACTCAAGAAATTGCACTCATTTGCAAGAGGCTTGGAGCAAGCCAGAGCCCATGCATGTGCCATTGAAGCATGCCATTCAAACAGCTTTGCTGTGCCACAGGCAAATGTCCAGGCACAAAACATAGTGCAAAAACAAGAGCCCACCTCAAACCTGATGCAAAATAAAATGCACCAAAGCAACCAGGCTAGTCACAGTGTTTCAAATGCAGAAGGTGTGCAAGATGCTACGGCCCAAAACATGGCCAGTGGGAGTGCTCCTTTAAAGTAGGACTGCTTTCATTGTGGAAAATGTAATATGGTCACACTCAAACAGCATGTTGCAACAAAGGTCAGCATGGTTTTACCATAGTAAAACAGATGGACCAGTTGCAACATATGCAAGCCCAGCATGAAAGCCCACCTGAGGAGTACCTCCTGAGGATCAACAAGTTAATACAGGAGACAACAGCAAGTGAAAACCATCCAATCAAGATAACAGTGCAAGTGGATGGAAAGCCAGTGCAGTGGGAAGTCAATACTGGTGCAGCAGCGTCAGTGATGTGGGAACAGCTGTTCTGCAAGCTGTGGCCAAACAGGAAATTGGAGGAATCTGGACAGAGACTGGAAACCTATGCTGGTGAGCCCATCTCTGTGATAGGGGAAGTCAAGGTGATTGTGCAAGAAAGTGCTACCCCTGATCATAGTGTATGGATCCAGCAAGTCCCTGCTGGGTATAAATTGGCTCTCCAAGGTGAAACTCAACTGGCATGCAATCTTCCATGTGAAGGCCTCACTGGAGGAAACAGCACAAGAGATACGGAAAAAGTTCCCAAATCTGACAAAGCCCGAGTTGGGGAAAGCCAACACTGGAGCCCACCTGGAGATAAATTTGAATGTCAAACCAGTGTTCTGCAAACTGCGATCGGTGCCCCGGGCTCTGCAACCATTGGTGAAAGAGGAGCTAGATCGTCAAATCGAAGCCAGAATCCTGAAGCCCTGCAAGTCAGCACAGTGGGCTGCATCCCTGGTGACAGTGTTGAAGCCAGATGGCAAAGTAAGACTGCGGTAGCTACAACCTAACCGTAAACAGAGCCAGTCACTTGGAGCAATATCCACTGCCCAAAGTGGAGGAACTTCTCACCCAACTTGCTGGAGGTCAAAAGTCCACAATAATTGACCTGGAATAGGCCTACTTGCAGATTCCATTGTCAGAGGCAAGCCAAGTCTACACAGTAGTCAACACGCACAAAGGTCTTTTTGAAGCAACCAGGCTGGTGTATGGAGTTAGCATTTGTCCTGCTATTTTCCAGTGCCACATAGAAACCATGCTAGCTGGCATCCCAAACACCATGATGTTTCTTGATGACATTTGTGTCACAGGTCCGAACGACGCTGCACATCTCGCTAACCTGGAGGAAGGACTGAGACGACCAGATTAGGAGAACCTGAGAATTGACCCAAGAAAGTGCCGGTGGTTCCTGCCAGAGGTCTCCTACCTCGGGGTGCAGATCGACAAGGTCTGCACGCAACAGAACAGAAGGTAACAGCTGTGCGAGGCGCCCCACGTCCTGAAAACGTCGGACAACTGAGGACGTATTTCGGCATGCTGAACGACTACAGTCGCTTCTGCCCGAAGCTGAGTGCGGTTGCTGCACCGTTGTATGCACTCCTGAGGAAAGACGTGGAGTGGCGATGGGGCACAGAGCAGCGGGACGCCTTCAGGGCAACGAAGGTTCTTCTCTCAGAGGCTCCCTGTCTCGCACACTTCGACGGTAATGCACCAGTCATCGTGTTAGCATATGCCAGCTCCTATGGCCTAGGAGCTGTGTTGTCTCAGATGACACCAGAAGGAGAACGCCCAGTCGCCTTCGCCTCCCGCACTCTGAACCAAGCTAAAACGGACTAAAGTCAGATCGACTGTGAAGGTCTGCCTCTGGTCTTCGCCGTCAAGCGGTTCCACAGCTCCGTGTATGGAAGACCCTTCACGCTCAGAACCGACCACAAGCCGCTCCTGGGGCTCCTCGGGAAAATCAAGAACCTGCCAGAAGCCGTCTTACCACATATGGTGAGATGGAAGGTCACGCTGGACGTCTACCAGTACCAGCTGGTACACGTCCCCAGCAATGCAGAACAGCATGCAGCAGCAGACGCCCTCAGCCGCCTGCCAACCTCTGAAACGGTGGCAGAGGCTGCAGTAGCTCCGCTCATGGAAGTCATCCAGATGCTGGAAGCTGTTGATGAACTGGTAACTGTGGACGATGTTCGAGAATGGACCAGAAGGGACGCCGTTTTCTTTGAGGTCTGCACTTCACCCGGTACGGATGAAGTCGTCAGAGGTGTCGCCAGCTCTCCTGCCGTACCAGTGTCGAAATGCCGAACTGAGTATCCAGGGCGGTTGCTTGCTCTGGGGATGCCGAGTGGTGACGCCACCACGGTGCCGCGAAAAGGCACTCAAGCTCCTTCATGAAGGACATCCCGGCATTTGCTCTATGAAATGTCGTGCCCGCAGTCAGGTCTGGTGGCCTGGGATGGATTAATACTCTATATATATATATATATATATATATATATATATATATATATATATATATATATATATATGGCATGGGACATGGATGCCAATGGGACACTGAGTTGAAGGAGATAGGGTGTAGATGTTCAGCCTTAAGCACGACGAATGGCGTACAATGATTTTTTCTAACGTTAGGTAGCAATGTATACCTCACCGTTGTTTAAGCTCTTCAGGATCAATCAAAGAAGTTTGATGAATTTTGTCATATCAGGGCCACTGTGCAGTACACCTCGCCATTATGGCACTTATCATTATCATGCTTACCATCCCACTTTTTAGCAGAACTGCTCACCAATCAGAGGTGCTTGCAATGTTACTATGCTATCGTTGCTGCGCGGGCTCTGATGCGGAATCGCCGGCCCCGCAAAGCAGTGGCCGCCAGCACCACAACTTAAGAACCTAACATAGTGTCTGGTCCTACCTCTGGCTGCGTTGGACGGCCAGCTTTGGACCGCTACCGTCGCGATCGGTTCCATGCGTCAGGCACAATAATGCTATGCACCACAGCCATAGGCTGTTGCGTGTAGCCCGATGGCTGCATAACGCCTGTCAGGTATTTTTTTATAGATATAAAAAGATGCCATGTGTATTTCTTGCAGTCACTCGCAGCATGCTTCACATATATAGCATGCATGCTTCATATATATATATATATATATATATATATATATATATATATATATATATATATATATATATATATGTATATATATATATATATATATATGTATATATATATATATATATATATATAAAGCTAACCAGAATATTGTTGCACTCATTACTTCTAGCACCAGTCAGTGACCGCATTCACCCCGTGATCCATCTCAGCTCTGCGGAAAAGAGTTGGCGGCAGCGGGATTCGACCCCACGCCTGGACATCGCGGCGCGTACATCGATCAACGCTTCGCCTGGTAGTTCGGAAATGAGTGCCACGGCGCGCTTTTTTGATCCCAGAAATCGAAAGAGAATTGCTCAAGCTTCATTTCTATGCACTTTTTATGCATAGATATGTTCCATATTTAGAAAGCCTTGGGCCTGAAGAAGGGCATTTTAACATGGGAACCCTATGGCCAGTCGCGAAATGTGCGCCGTTGCTGCCATATTTTGTACTAGACTGGACCCCCGCCCCTGGGACCATATATTTTTTCGTACATGCGCATCCTAGCAACCACGAACAGCGGTGTTAGAAATAGTGCTGAGCAAAATGTCCCAGCTATTGATGTTCTGGCAAAAATGTTTTGTCTTACCAAATATCAGAGGTGATGAGAAATGGACTTATATTATTTTGTATGTACATTTGTATTTACTGTAGGTCAACAACTACCTTTCTAGAACAACGAGAAACATGGTTTGGGAGCAGGAAAGCTGAGGCCACTAAAATATACATTGTCGAGCATATATTGGATGAAAGCGATGGAAATGCAGCGAAACTTGCCCAACTATTTTGCGTTTGCTTCTTTCTCTTATTTTTATGCATTCTTCTTTGTAAGCAGTTAAATGTCAACAGAGCGGTCCAATGGTCATAAGATCGCCACGTGGTCCGGGGGCTTAAGATCGTATTTCGTTGAGGGCCTCGACTTCTCGGGCCGCGGACAAATCGCAGCTGAGCCAACGATTGTATGCCCGGTCCCTTCTCTTTCTCCCACTTCCATCTTACTCTGCCGTAAAGACGTGGATCCCTGCAAAATAGCACGTCATACTGATGAAAATCCCGCGGAATGCAGGCCTCCTTGAGGAATTTTGGACAATGCAATATCTTCGATTTCATATCCAATTCCTGACTCGCTTTTGCCACTCAGTCTTCAGATGCCAAAGGAAACATAGACATAGGAACTTTAACGTTCTCTCATAAATGTGCCTAAGACACCCACATACGGAGAGAATGGGCATGTAATGTAACAATTGAGGGAATGAACATTTGGACCCTGACCTAGACTTAATTGCATTCATTTAGTACATTTAAACCTCATGTTTACCGTGCCCCAGGTCGGTCAATCCCGCGCTCAATGCTTTCCTCAACAAATTCGGCAAAACCAGAGCTCTGATGGGAATCTATGACCACTAAACGTTATTAGTAATTGCACACGCTCCTGGATATCCGTTCTGAAGGCAACGGAACCTAAACCATGTTAATTATACAGGTGCCTAGATTGCTAGTTTATTCCATGTCGTACCTTGTATAAAGAACGACGTAAAACCGGAATCCCGGATTATCCCACGAGGATACCCAATGCACGGGATCCGAGTTGGAGCAGACAGGTCTCGCGCTGTCAACTGAAACCTCCCATCATTTCGTGGAACCCGTCGGCTGTACTGTTTTAATGACATAGCCTTTAAATGAGATGGTGCACTGTACCGGACGTCATTGACTTCTTATGGTAATGATACAGTGGCCCTCATACAATAATCCCGGCTAAACACTCGAAGACCTACAAATCGTGGACGGTGATATGAACGGGATCATCAGCTTCAACATGCCATGTAAGTATATCCAGATCGACAGAATACACCTTAGCAGTCAGAAAACGACGACAGTTTAGACACATTCCACCTAAACCAGACATAACACATAACGTCCAAAGGACTTCTCACAAACACAGTAAAACAACATTCACAAGCTGTCTTAGTGTGGTTTATGCAGCCACAGTGGTTTATGTGGTTTATGCAGCCAAATAGGGGACTGCACCTAGCACAGCGTATAGTTTCCCGTCCGCGGGCTAACGCATCGTCATCATAAAACCATCGAATACACCACTACATACCATCGTCACACATCATCATATCAAGCCACCCCCGCTTCCATAGCCACAACGAAGACGAAGACCAATCAAGGTTAAATCGGACTCCTTCCCAGCCCTACGCACAGCAGCAGCCTGAGCCGGCCGGCACCCGGTACAGGCATGCAGGGAGCGGCTGGGCGCCCCAAGATAAACATAGGTTCCCGTGTGCACTACCTCTATTCTCCAATACATGCACACACCAGATATCTTGCACACTTACCCAAGCACATTCAGACTTAAATGCGTGCAATCACCTCAAACTCTATTTGGAACGACTAGAAAGGCCTCAGATAGTAAAGCCCTACTAAGCCTAAGCTTGTAGGTATATGCATTTACTGAAAGGCCGTGGTATTTCCAGGACAAGGCATCTCATGAACATGCAATGATCATGACACTGAAATGAGAGAAAACAGCCTGCATGAGAACATTTCTATGGTGCATTGTCTGCTTAACTACCCAACTTGGCTTTCCATGACCTCAACTTGACATGACATGTTCTGCGACCCAGCGCTCGATTTTGCTCGACGCAGTCCTGCAGACTGTGCGGCGCTGCGGCACGACGCTGTCCCAGATACCGCTGGTACGGGTGATTATCCCTTCCGGTCTTCGGAGGACGACCAGCGAGCACACGCTACCGTCCACGAAGTGGACAGGCTTTCCGCCTCTCCGGCGGGGGGACAGGGGTGTGGCGGCAACGCTTTTCCGCTATCCTAGCTGACGTTGCGCATAGAGCTGGCTCTGACAGGGGGGGGGGGGGGGGGGGGGCGACGGAGGACGTGGCGGCGCACCAGCTAGTCATGAATGCCGACAGCGCCTTGTGCCATGTCGGGTCATGCTTAGGGTGATCGTCCAGATCTTGAATAATGGACTTCTTCATCTTGCCTAGGAGACCCGACATGGTATTGTGCGCACCGGCCGTTGGGTTAGCCACAGGCGGTGGCAGATGGGGGGGGGGGGGGGCGGGGACGCTGGGACCACCGCGGGCGCCGAGAGGGCAAACG
>NW_023596746.1:31737819-31787580 GCF_011947565.3 Pollicipes pollicipes
ATCTGACGTGACGGGGGATCCACAAAGTCATCGCCATCGCTGTCGTCATCGACTCGGTCCCTTGGGTTCTCCGTGAAAGGCTGGAGGGCTGGCGTTTCGGCGGCCTTCCTGGACGGCCTTCTTGGCATCGGATATATGGCGGGACTGGCCTCCGCCCTCAGGGTGGCAAACCATCCAGATGGTGTATCACGTCGTGCTGCCAAGAAAGATCAGTCCAATGGTCCTTTGAAAATCGGCTGATGTCATTGGAAGAACATAATGTGCGTCCTCCCAAAATTATATGCAATCTACAGAGACGACTGACTTGATCATGGCTGACTTGGTGTCTGACCAACTATTTCAGAGTGATCCTGTTTGTAAGCCATGTCATTTTTTAAGTTTCAATGATCTGAAAGCGTTTAAGTCTTCCACATTTTCTCAACATGTTTTGACCTATCATAAACACCCACTGCAAGTATTCTTTGCAAAATGTAGTGCAGCTTATGTGAGGCACACGGACGGTGGAACAATGACCAGAGTGCTGATGGAAAGAACTCTGGAAAGAACTTCAAAACCTTTCATCCTAGTCCTCATCCTTTGGGCAACCCTTTCCACGCACGGGGTATCTGGTGCTAGGATGCAGTAGCGAGATGTACTACTATACTGATGCTCCTGGGACATGTATTTCTAACCCCATGCTTAGCTGTGGTCATCAATATCTTTTGGCTCAGCCATCTGTATCTCCTGTAGCCAAAACCTTTTGTACCAGGCATGAGGCATTAGAATGTGGGAGCTGGAATGATTGTTTATTTTTGGCGTCTATTGTCAGGGTCTGCACAGATCTGGAAACTTTCCTACTTTACTGTCTACAAGTCAATGGTTACATCTAAGCTGTAAATAGGCCTGTGAGACCACAAGTATGCCTTTGAAAGCATGTTAAAAGCATGCTGGAGCCATGAGCATGTGACACTGGAGTTTTTGTGAACCAAAGCGTCACTTGTGCGCCGGAAATGTGGTGAAATATGACAACCCAGCCGGAATCGGTCAGCACTATTCCTCACGTTGTTTACATCGGCTGCCTAGAAACGCATGTACTAAAAAATAATGCCTCCTGGGACTCCCCGCGCGCATGCCACGCAGTCAAGGATCACGCAAATAAAACGACTGCCGCGTTTGTAGATGCACGGTCGGACTCCCAAAACTTTCTCGGAGTTCAACATTGCGCATATGGGCGTTGCCTCAAACGAAATGGTTTCAGAATCTCACTGCTCTCTTCCCGCAACTTTTGACCCAATACGGAGTCTTTGGGACTGACTGGAGTTTTCGTGTTACCTATGATCTGATCTAAGGTAACTACGGCCGCAAGTGGAAAGTTTTTCGATAATGCTGGACCGATTGCCTCACCTAACCCAACTTACCTGTTCTGCATAGACTTACTAAGCCTAACTTAATCTAACCTAACCTAGCCTAGGTTTACCTCACCTAACCTAGCTTTACGTAACTTAACCTTACCTAAACTAACCTACCACAGGCTCTGTGACCCGATTTCTTTAGCCAAGATCCCCATTATTTCTGCAGAGATCTGCCCCCAACTGTCAGCCATAATTTTGGGCACTGGAAATGTCAGGCCGATTCAGATCGATGTTCTACAAGCGTGCATGCGCAGATACAAACGGTGCAAAATTTGCCAATCTGACACCAAAATATGCGAACAAGCAGGCTTCCCCCAGGATTTTGCCCGCTTTCTTCCTGAAGATCGGGTGACCAAAGAAAGGATCGCTGACCCGTTTCTAATTAAAAAGGAAACTACACCCCTGCTTTTAAGCTAACGTCGGAGCACCAAATGTCATACAAAGGCGGTTGAAACAGTGTTGCACCCATACTTTTATGGGAAGACAATTCTCATAAGAACAATACGCAACCAACAAAATGTTGCGGTAATTAGAATGTCCCCAACAATATATTTGAAAGAACATCTGAGTTTGGTGTGTCACAAAAAAATATATGGGAGCAACATTCACAGTTCTTAATACGCAACGCCAACATCATGCTCCCTGAACGTCCTGAAAGTGGACAGTCAACAGGATTGCATCGTAAGACACATGGTGTAAATCGCCGCTTTGGTGCCCATACTGGACCTAACATATTTCTGGGAATGGAAAATACCTCTTTTTGACACATTTTGACAATCAAAAGACTAATCCAGGCCGCACTAAAACGCTGTCAATATCCTCTTTTTTATCCTGAAGTTTCATGGGTGTCTGCGCGCTATTTAAGCTGCACTTATTTGCTCCAACAACATGCTTTCAGATTTTTTCTACATACGGCGCCAACTGTAGCCTTCTGAAGGCGCCGTTAGTGGACAATCAGTATGACATAACATAACGGCGCCTCGGTCCACCTCAATGGCGCCGTATGAGGACGAGAGGCACGCGTTGCGCCCAGACTGGACGTATTTCTTTGCTAAAATGGAAAACATTAATTTCTGGCCTATTCTTACCACAAAGTGAACTTTTAACTGCCTTGGACGGATATGCTGCTCATTTCCCTTTCACTTATCGAAGGATTCGTGGTTGTCCGTGCGCTCTTTTGTACTGAAACCTAAAACTTGAGATGCGTTGTAGGATCAGGCGAGTGTTGTATTATTCTCATAGGTTTTCACGTAAATTTCGGAAATCGAAAATGGAAAATGCTGTGCTACAAGAATATGAAAGCATATTAAAAAAAAAGCTCAAAACATCTAGAACAAGCACGGCATAATTTCGTATACTTCATGCCCGCCAATGCCAAAGAATTTCTTTAACCGAAGTGAAAACTGAAATTTGTTTTTAGTGCTAGCACAAAGGCATTCTGGGGCTTACGGCGCCAAAGTCCAAGGCGAGCGCCAACAACTGTCTTTTTTATCTCATAAGCCAGACGAAAGTGACAAGAACAATATAGTTGTATTAGAGTTGTGCCGTTGAGCGTGGCATTTCAACGACGGTTGCTGTCAATCAAACCAGTGGTTCGTTGGGACCCTAAACATATTTCTACGATTCGGTCCTCGCACGGCGCCAAAACCGGCACCAAATCAGGGTGGATTTTCGCCCGAGGGCATCTTTCCTCATGCAGCGTCAAACTGTCTAGTTGAGCGTCAAGAAATCCACTGCCGGCGCCAATGCCATTCCCATCTTTGTCGGCAAATGCACTTCAGGCCCGCAACACGCTACTCCGCGCGCGAATAGTGGTGCCACGCTACCGATTTTTTTTAAATTATAAAACGCTCAATGGGATAACGAAACACCATCGACACCTGAACATATCACGGCTTTTACACACTCAAGGTCAATTCTGCACCATCATCCTCCGAATCTTGATAAAAATGGGTCTCATGAGTTGCCAATGGCACTGAATTTATTGTGACCTTACAAACATTTTTAATGCATGCAGAATCATTTGTCGATGTCCTTTCAACCTGTGCTCATTTGTACGTGTAAGCGTGTAGTTTGGACCCCATAATTAAACAATTTAAAAGGAGGTTTGGGCTTGGAAAGGGTTGCAAAAAACGTTACAACACGGGCCTACACTATACTCGCGCCAAACACAGTCGGCTGCCGGCGCAATACCTCCCACGCGTCTCTCCGCACAGGAGGCAGCAGACTGCGGGAGGGCGGGGGAGATGGCGGGGGGGGGGGGGGGTATGACAGGGCGGTGACAGTCAACAGCGGTTGGAATCAGTGACGGGATTGGTTGAATCCTGATACAAGTGTCTCCTGACCTGAAGCCACAAGACTCTATACTTACTCTACGATCAATCATCGGGATCAATCGATCCCCCCATGTCGAGTCAAACCTGGGCCCCTCATTTTGTCTTGTTCTGCCGTCAGAGCCCAGGCGAAAGGCTTCTCAGTTTGCCCGTGATCTTAAAAAAAACTGAACGAAACCCAAAAAGAAAACAATGAAAACGCATTTTTTGTTGAGAAGAAGATAAGCGCATTGTGAAACGACACTAAAGTTAACAACGCGACGGGTCGCATGCAGGTGGAAGTCGGCTAAGTGCGCCAGTGACTAAGTATAACTCACTCTAACTTACCAAAGCTCTGGAAATCAAGCAACAGCTACTTCTCGCCCAACGCCTGAAGCTACCTCAAGGACAGTGACAGTCTGAGCACTCGCCGGGTTACTTTATGAACCTTAAGTGTCTTGGAGTCTTGACCGTAGTCAATATGATGCTAAGCTCATCCTCTGCCCGAAGGACCTCTCCCTTTGGTACGGAAAAGCGTACACTCTGCACGTTAGTCAGTGCAACTATGACTTCGGACAATTTGGCCCACAGCTCGTCCATTGGCAGAACAAGTTCAGTTATGTACAGCGATCGGTGCTCACCCACTGGCTACCAAATCTGATTCCATCGAACGAATCCAAAATGTCCGCTGCTTGGGTATTGACTGTCAATTAAAAGCTATTGCACACCATCCTGACTCGGACAGTTCCTACACTCCCGCATCATGCAGGATTCCCTATAAACAGCACAAATGGCGTGACTCAGCAGGTCGTTGTAAATTAAAACTCACAGGCCAAGAGATCCTACCATCAGCTTCGCGTTATGGTGAAAAAAAGCACGCTAAAATTGTTTGAGCGCCGCAGCTACCCATCAGGACGCAGTGTTTCGGGCTGACACTGGCGAACTTGGAAAATCCGACTAGTGGGTTGCTCTCCTCTTCCGTATACAGTCGGTAAATCTCACACACATTGGATCGAATCAGACGTTTTTGCTTTTTTACGTTATCGCCATTTTCATCTTTCACAGACACATAGGCCTTCTCTCCGGGGCATATCTCAATTAGTGCATCCGATTCGCAAAACGAAGCTGTCTTTTAGGTTTGCTCCTCATATATTTTCTCCTCGTCGAGTAGGCAAACATCTCTGGTGAAATTCCGTGCTCTTTCAGTTCAAAGCTGCGACGAACCACGTGCTACTGCACCGCTCCGAAAAACTTGGCGGTTCTCTCTAGCGTAAGTAAGGTCAACGTAAGGATCCGTAAGCGGTGCTGAGGGCTATCAACAATTTGGAATTTTCCTTTCAGCTCTTTCAGCATGCGCGCGCACCTAAAACACAAAATATCCCCGCAGGGGCACCGGCTTCGGCCGGTGTTGGGGAGTAGCGCCATCTTGGGTCCCAGTTCCGGTAACAGGTGGGCAGAGAAAGCTATTCTTTTCAGGGCCTAGCGACCCTGCCGGTGCGTGAGCTCCCACTCCTTGTCCCGCCCGCTCCCTCCCCATTACCCATTTTCCTGCATCCGGCCCAACCATCACTCTTGATCCTCGTTTTATCAGGGTCGCCGTGCCCCCTCACTCGCGTTCCGGGTTGATCGGATCCTGGTGGCTGAGGAGCGCGTCGTGCGGGTCAGCCACGGCGCGTCCCGGCACTCCACTTTGGTTAGGATATCCGGGGGATAGCGGGCCCGTGGGGCCCCACACGGGTCCAGCAGCTTGTCTCTCGCGTTGCGGTTGGGCGCTCCTAGCGGGTCTCCGCTTGGGGTGCCTGGCCGCGCGCAGCGGCTTACGGGGTCAAGGGGCGGCGGCGCTGAACCGCGGTCAGGACGGGGAGAGGTCTCCCCGGTTACACCTGGCCGTTTGGGAGGCGTCGTTCGCCCCGTATAGCACCGGGATAGCCCTGGCGGTGACCACCTCCCGAGGGAGTGTTGGGCCGTCCCCAGTTGGGCTCCGAGGTGGGTGGGGAGCCCCGGTGCCGAAATAAAAACCCCCTTTTGCATGGCGACTTCAATAAAAAAAAACACTCGCACCCCGAAAGGGGGCGGACAGAGAGCACAGGTGGTAGCGCGTCAGCGCCTGCCCCTCGAATCTTGATTTTCCGAGGTGCCGAGAAGCCGCTGTCGTCCCTTTCGCCCTTTCAAAGGCGAAATGGGTGTGATCGGTGTGGAAAGGTGCTCCGATGTGATAAGCTCAAGGACGGTGGGATCGAGGTCGAGTTTCAAAATGGAGAGGAGGCGAAACGGGCAATGACTTCGGATAGGTTTGTGTACTGTGTGCGGGATGCGGAAGGGGAAAAAGACGTGTCAGTGGCGATGACCGTTGAGGTTCACAGGACAAAGAACTCTTCAAAGGGTATCATCAACTGCTTTGACTTGAAAGATGTCAGTGAGGCGGAAATAGTCGACGGCCTTGCCGAGTTCGGGGTGACAGATGCTCGCCGCATTAAGGTGCGCAGGGGTGCGGAGTTGGTCCCCACCAACAACATCGTACTCACTTTTAACCGTCCTGACATACCATCTGAAGTAAGGGTTGGCTATGTGAAGGTGAAGGTGCGCCTTTTTATTCCGAACCCCATGAGATGTTTTAAGTGTCAGATGTTTGGACATACGAGGGATTTCTGCCGTAACCAGCCAGCATGTGGCAAGTGTGCTTCTCCGGAGCACCCGAGTGATCAGTGCACTGCAGCGAGCCCATGGTGTATTAACTGCGGGAAAAACCAAAAACCTCGTTCTACTTTCGATCGTTCATGTCCGGCGTACGCCAGAGAGGAGATTATTGCATTGAAAACAACGAAGAACCCCTCATTTCGTGAAGCGAGGGATCTCTATGAACTGAGGCACCCTAAGAAGTCATATGCCACAGCGGACAAGGCTCCTGTCGCACCTGAAACCTCCTTAGATCATATGGCTGGAACTCAACTCATTGAACTATTTAAATCGTTCGGGCTGTCGGTTGTATCAGCGTCACAGGTGCACACCACCGTATCGGCAACGTCATCGTCCCCCGTGCCGTTGGCACCCCGCGCCCCTTCTGAGGCACAGCCCAGCTCGCCAGTTGTTGCCTCGCCGCCTCACCCCTCCCCGGTGCTGGAGAGCCCGGTGCCCGCCGTGGTGCCAGCCTCCGCGGCATCATCTGATGCGCCGGCGGAGGGAGAGGGATGGACGGTCGTTCAGCGTGGCCGGGGCCTGCGGACTTCGCCGGCCTCACCATCCAGCACCCAGTTGCCGTCGTCTCCAGTGACACGCGTTGCGAGCACTGCTGGAAGAGCGCTTGAAACCCTAGAGCGCCACGAGGCAGACAGGCGCGCCCGTGAGGCTAAAAGGGCGCGTCTGGCTGAGCAGGAGCGGGCCGAAGCAGCCAACAGGCTGTCAGGAGCGGGCAAGGAGCCTGCTCCCCGGAGCAATACTCCCTCACCACGTAGACCGGTTGAGGCTCCACCACGGCACCAGGTGGTGGGCAGGGGCTCAGTGATGGCCCCTCCTCCGCCACCACCACATACGGGACATGCTGGCTCCAAGCGTGTCCCGTCTGGGCCCTTGTCCCCAAGTGACAGGGGTAGCCCAAGGTCTCGCCCCAGGCTGGGGCACCGATCTGTGGAACTGGGTTCCAGGACTGAGATATCTGGCGCTTCATCTGGAACGGCGCAGTTCTTTTAAATCTCATCTTTTAAGTGTGAGATATTGCATCTTTTCTTGCACGGCTTTTTACAGACGTTTTTACAGCGGAACTGCTGTTCTTTTGAACCGTGTCGCGTTTTAAAGTGTGACTTTGACCCTTTTTTAGTGCGCCCTCTGGCAGGCGTATTGACTGTGATATTCTGCGCGTTGTACTGGTGAGCTAGGCGTGTAATGGCTACCCTCACTTCTTATTTTTATGACAAGTATCTTACAGTGGAACTGCAGGGGCGTGAGAACTAGTCTACACGATCTCAGAGTCATTCTGAATCAGCGCCGTCCGGCCATCGCCTGCCTGCAGGAGACCAAACTGGCACCTGGCTCTCATTTTAGTATCATAGAGCTATTTAGAGCTACACTGTAATGCGTCGGGATATGCCAGCTGATCCAATTGCGCACGGCGGAGTTCTTTTGGCTTTGCACCACAGTGTCTCCGTCCAACGCGTGGTCTTACACTCGGACCTGCATGCTGTTGCAGCAAAAGTAGTCTTTGGGCGCCGTGCAATAACCGTCTGCTCGCCTTACTTACCTCCTGATGCTCCTTTTCCGACGGCAGAAATTAGATTTCTGGTGGCCGAGCTTCCCCCGCGTCTTCTTTCGCTAGGTGACTTCAATGCTCATCACACATCTTGGGGTTGCGCCCAGACCAACACTCGCGGCAGGCATTGCGAAACTTTTTTACATGATGAATCTCTATATTTTAAACACCGGGACCCGAACTCACATGACGCTGCCGTCAGGTCAGACATCGGCGCTGGACTTGAGTTTTGCCAGCCCCCAACTGGCGGCACACCTGACATGGTCGGTTGACAACGACTCCTTTGGTAGTGATCACTACCCCATCTGGTTGCGTCACCAGAACGGAGCAGCGGAGCAGAGGTTTTCCGGAGTCGTGGCGTGTGTCACATATTGTCCCTATGCTCAAGCCTGGTAAGAGTGGGGCTGACCCTGCCGACTATCGCCCTATCTCACTGACATCATGCGTTTGTAAGTTGATGGAACGTATGATGAATGTGCGTTTGTCTTGGTTTTGGAGCGGTACAACGTTTTTGCGGCTGCTTAATGTGGATTCAGGAAAAATCGCAGTACCATTGACCATCTAATAGCTCTCCACACAAACATTCGCACCAGTTTTAGGGAAAAACGACATGTTGTCGCTGTGTTTTTTATGTTGAAAAGCCTATGATGGGACGTGGCGTTACGGCATCCTCAAAAAGCTCTTTCATTGTGGCATTCGAGGAGCCATGGGCACGTTCCTAGCGAACTTTATGACCGATCGTTCTTTCAGAGTTCGTGTTGGCTCACACTTCTCGGATTGGTACCAACAAGATAATGGCGTGCCCCAGGGCAGTGTTCTGAGCGTCGCTTTGTCGCGGTGATGATTAACGATATTGGTGGCTTCCTTCCAAAGTCGGTCAGCCGCTCTCACTTCGTGGATGACGTCGCCATCTGGTATGCCTCGTCAAATTTTGCCTCTTTGGAGCGTCGCTTGCATTGTGCTGTGATCAGCCTGGAAGGATGGAGTGTTATAAACGGACTACGTTTCTCGACCTAGAAAACAGTCGCTATGCACTTTTGCAGACGTCAATGCCCCGCTATGGCTTTAAGGCTATACGGCCAGACCATCCCGAACGAATCCAGTGCCCGCTTCTTGGGTCTGCAATTTGATAACCGTTTATCGTATGGGTCACATTTGAAAACCCTACGTGACAACTGCTTAACGCATTGAACATATTGAAGTATGTGTCTCGAACATCTTATGGAGCGGACAGAAGAACACTGTTACTGCCATACCGTTCACCTATACGTTCGAAACTTGACTATGGCTGTTTTATTTATGACCGCGCGCCGAGCTCCTCCAAACGTTTATTGGACACCGCGCACCATACGGCAATACGCATTGTGACGGGGGCATTCAGGACGTCGCCAGCTGCTAGCCTTACAGTGGGAGTTAATGAACCGGCGTCGGCACTGAGAAGGGAAATGCTTGGCATGCGGTACTTTTGCAAGCTGGCTCAATTTCCCAACCATCCGACTCACCGAGCAATCTTTTCACGTGATGTGGAAAGCAAGTTCCAAAGTAGCGGGAGGCCATCCGCTACTCCATTTGGTGTCCATATGAAGAAGCTGTTCCGGGGAAGCGACATAACTTTGCGTGGTGAGCAAAGGTCGCGTCCCGTATTAGTGTCTCCATGGGAGCTTATCTCACCAAAAGTGGATGTATCCCTTTCATGCACCAGCAAACAGGGAGCGATCCCATGCGACCTGAGATCGAAGGCTCTGGAGCACATCGGGTCATACATAGGTTTTCAAGCCACATATACTGATGGGTCCAAGACGGAGGTAGGCGTTGGTGCTGCATTTGTGAATGACCAAGCCACCCGGTCCTTTTCTTTACCGAAACACGTCTCAGTTTACACGTCCGAGCTCGTTGCAATCAGTAAAGCCCCATGCTTCATCGAAGTTGGTGAGAGCAACTCACACGTGGTCTTATCCGATTCTTTGAGCAGCCTGTTGGCTCTGACAACCTTTAACCCACCTTGTCCCATTATACAGGATATTTTAGCTCGCCTGACAGCGCTGGATCTTGCTGGTAAAACTGTCGTCTTATGTTGGATACTGAGTTATGTGGGTATCGCAGGTAACGAGCGTGCTGACGGGGCCGCAAAACGGGGAGCGCGTGCACCTTGCACCCGTTCTTTACCCTTGCCGGCAAGGGACTTTTACCCTGCAATCGCGACCTCTGTGAAGGGGAGATGGCAACGCTGCTGAGACGCCATTGTCAACAATAAGTTGAAGATGATCAAGCCACAACTGGGTGCATGGTCTTCAAGCTCACGTACGTTGAGACGCGAAGAAGTAACCCTCAGCAGATTACGAATTGGCCACAAGCACGCAACACATAGCTACCTTTTGTGCGCCGAAGACCGTTCTAAATGTCCTCGCTGTGATGCGCCACTTACGGTTCGCCACGTTATTTACTCTTGCCCATAGTTCAGAGAAGACCAGGCACTTTACTTCGGACGAGATGCGTCAGGTCTTACATTTTCAGACCTTATTGGTGACGATTCCCGCATGCTTGACACCGGACAGCTGTTTTCATTTTTGAGAAACATAGGATTCACAGCCATTTACACACCACGGTAAACACTTAGCTCTTATGGGCGCAAAATGACCCTAGAAGTCGACGCGCCCTAAAACCGCAATAATCATAATCATAAAACACCCAATAAAAATAATGCTTTAATTTTAGTATCATAACTTAAAAAACAGCTCCATAAGTCTGTTTTTCACGTCACGTTATATCAGTCAACAACTCAAACTAATCTCAACTTTTTTACGCTCTGAGAAACTACTGTTATTTGCATTCTGTAGTTCACTTTACATCTGCATCTTTGTTTACTTTACGGTCATCGCTCTGTCAGTCCGATACCTAAATGCGCACGAACAATACACCTTTCTAACTTTTCCAGCCCTTGCCTCTTGGCAGGGGTGGTATCAGGAGTCGGAATACCCACGCCGAAGGACTGTTCCAGTTTGCGTTTTAATGACCTGGTTGCCCCCAACAACTTCCCTCCCTGGGTCGCCTCTGTGGTGCAGCTACGTCATCTGCAGCGAAGCATGTGTGTTGCGAAAACGGCATTCTGTACAGGGGACTAGATAGATGAAACAAACTTGCACTTATTTACTTTATATACATTTTTACTTTATGGGCAATATGCACGCTAAAAACCTCACATAAGTACCCGTCCTCTTTGCGCGTAAACGTATGGGCGCTTGTGTTTATTTACTTATTGATATTTTTATTTTATACTTTATTTATTATATTTTTTTCTTTTTACTTCACACAAGTTGGTTAAGCTTTGCGGGAACTGGGAGAGGTTTACAGTTGCTGTACCCGTTCTTAACTTCGGCTACCGCTCCAAACGTATGCACATTGCACAGTGGGCGCGCGCGCACATCTATATTTCCAGAACAGCAGCGTGGCAAGTGCATCTGGAGGAGGTTCCGTAAACGGCCGCTGCCGTGCGGCTGGCGCCAATGAGGCCGGTCGGACGTGTCGCGGCGCCCGGCCAAACGGCGCTGTAAGGCCACTCGCCTTCGTTGGGTGGCAGAGGCAGGTTCTGCCGACCAGTAACGCGACGGACGTGAAGTACGCGCGCCTGTCCGGCGGTGCGGCGACGGAGCGCGGAGTCTCCGCGAGCATACCGTGTGCGAGGGCCAGGATCACGGAGTGCGCCGAGAGGAGCGTGACACGTCGCTGAGCCCGACGCACGCGGACACCGCTGGGAGTGCTCGTGACCAAGTAAGCTGTCGCGATGGCGGATACGGCAGAGAGCGGCAAGGCCGAGGAGAAGTCCGAGCAGAAGACGGAGGTGCTCTTCGAGGACGTGCTGGAGCGGTGCTGCGGCACCGGCCGCTGGCAAACGCTGCTCATCGGGTACATGTCTGTCATGTGGCTGCTCTTCCCCGTCTTCTCCATGTCCATGATGTTCGTCGGCGCCACGCCCAAGTTTAGATGCGCCGACGGCTTCGCCGCCAACGTCACTTTCGCCACTCTGCCGTCCGATACACCGCGCTGCCACGCGGCCAACTCGACGGCCGCCTGTCAGCGCTGGGCGTTCGACCCTTCCGTGTACGTGTCGACGGTGGTGACTGAGTGGACGCTGGTGTGCGGCCGCAAGCCGCTGCTCTCACTGCTGCAGACGTGGCTGATGATCGGCGGCCTGTTCGGCTCGGTGGCGAGCGGCCAGCTGGCCGATCGCTTCGGCCGGCGGCCCGTCTTCCTGCCCGCCATGCTGCTGCTGATCGCCTGTGCGTTCACCGTCGCGCTCGTCACCGACTACGCCAGCTTCGCGGCCGTGCGCTTCCTGACGGGCGTCGCCACGTCGGCCATGATCAGCAGCCAGTACGTGCTGGTTCTGGAGCTGTGCAGCAGCGAGCGGCGCGCCGCGATCGGTATCGTCTCAATCATGCCATTCGCCTTTGGCACCTGCTTCGTCGCGCTCGGCTCGTACCTGATCCGCACGAGATGGCTGCTCCAGCTGGCGTACGCCGTGCCGTGTCTTATCTTCCTGTTCAACTTCTGGCTGATGCCCGAGTCGCCCCGCTGGCTGGTGCTGCAGGGCCGGTTCCCGGAGGCGTGTGCCGTGCTGCGCCGGGGCGCGCGCTGGAACGGCCGCCGGGTGCTGCCAGAGGAGGAGGTGCTGCAGCTGATGGCGGAGGCGCGGAACGACATGCTGTCCCGCCAGACCACTATGAAGACCGCCGGCGGCCACAGTCCGCTGCAAATGATGCTGCAGCTGGTCCGGACGCCGCACATGCGTCGCCGAACACTCATCGCCGTCTTTCTCGGCTTCATCATCGCCGGCTCCTACTTCGGTATCTCGTTCGACACGACGCAACTGGCGGCGAGCCCGCATTTGGCAGCGGTGTTTTCCGGTCTCGCCGACATTCCCTCCAGCTTAGTGTTTCCCCTTCTGGACCGGCTGGGACGGCGACGCTCGCTGATCCTCCTCCTCTCGCTGCAGGCCGCCGCCATGTTACTCACCTTCGTGCAGAAGGACACCACGCTCTGGCTGGTACTTGGCGTGGTTGCCAAGATCGGCGCATCCTCCGCCTTTAACACGATAGTGGTGTTCACTGCCGAACTGATGCCCACTGAGGTCCGCTCGCTGGCGTGCGGCCTGCGGCAGCTGGCGTCGCGAGTGGGCGCCGCCCTCTCGCCGTTCGTGGTGGACTTGGTGAGTGAGCTGCACGAGAGCGCGCCGTCGGCCGTGTTCGCCGGCCTCGCCCTGCTGGGCGGCCTCGCCGGCCTGCTCCTGCCCGAGACCAACGGCCGCCCGATGCCGGAGACGGTGGCCGATGTAGATGGGCAGCCGGTGTCCGCCGCACCGACCGCCGAACGCAGCCGCACCAATGAGGCGTGCCAGGGCGCTGACGATTCGTGAGCTGGCTGTAGCGGCGTCTCAGTGGGCGCACCCGCAGGGCGCTCTGATTACACATGTGAACATGACGTGTATGGGATATAATCCATGTCAATGATTCTTCAAACGTACCTGGTTAGTTACGGTAACTAGCCGGGTAAGTTACATTTGAGGAAGTAAACGAAAAGTGATTTGCATTCATTTACCTATTGAACGTCGTGGCAGAATAATATAATTTAGTGCACTCAGGAAGATGCTGAAAACCTGGCCAAATGATGTCAAAACATACAGCAAATAACCCAAAACAAAGCAGAGTTTAGAGGACATATGAAGCTTGCTACCAGAACTCAAAATCGTGGAGTACGCATCAAAGATATTAAACTTGAAGCACACCGACTAGGTAATGGCATTTGCGTAGGCCAGGTCGATTATCATGACTAGCTGAACCCTTTATGGCAAGAAATTGTGCGCTCCCTGACAGGCAAAAAATCAACCCGCATCAACGGAAGCAGTGTTATGAAAAAATTATGCTTAGTATTTATAACCATTGACGATATATTTTGTTCGCGACTCGTTCGATCCTGCCACGAATTTGTGGTGCGCGAAGTGGGCCTCTTGATGTCGCAGTTCTCTACAGCTCAGCGTGGTGTTCGCATTGAGGCGAGGTGGGCGCTATGAAAGGCTGGAGCTTCACACTTAATTATGCAGCACGTGTTTTAAAAGTTTTGTGTTCCCGGGCACAATTGTGCACCTTTCCCAAATATGTGGTGTTTCCTTTCACATGTTATAATTTTGGTTTATGCGCTCATTCCACCAAGAGCTCCTTCGGAAAGGACCGTTTTAAACAATCGTTCAGCCAATTTGAGCACCACTCACTCAATCTTGCGTGAGCGCGTTTAAAGGCCCGCCAGCGATGAAAACGCCTGCATTGGACGCAATGCAGATCAAGTTTGACAATCATCCCCATGAAGATCATGCGCAGACCACCGACTGTTGAGCATCCGTTCATACCAGCCTTGAACCGCATTTGTGTCAAAAAAGTGCGCTTCCACTGCGTAGCCCCCTGCGGCTGTCATTAATCATCGCCGAACACCATAACACGGGGTGGCAAACATGCTTTTCGCCAACGGCGAGCATGCTTCCGAGGTCAGCGGAAGGCTGACGGCGGAGGGTGATGTATGAGCACCTCTGAGGTCAATGGCGTAGTCGGAGGGTGGCGTGGGTCCTATAATGCGCCCGTGTGATTTGTGAAATGTTGAAAACCGCAATGAAAACCTTTTTGGTGTCTGATGTTGAGGTTTTTCACTGAAACCGGCTTCACTGAAAGCGTCTGTTGATAATTTGACTTTTGATATCGGTAGAAGGCTGGGAAATCGCCAGAGCAAAGGTCTTTCAGCAGAAAAAAACTGAATTTCGCTTGCTTTGAGGACATGTGATGGCTTCTGGTTCTGTGTTTTCCCCTTTTGATAGCTATCATTCGCCACCAGTTTCTGAGGAAATCGTGTCATCTAACGATTGCAACCGCTGACGTCATTTACATGACCCATTATGCTGCATCTCAGCCCTCAGATGATAAAAATCACGCGTGCACATTTTGGATATATCCCAGGAAAGCTATTTTAAAGTGTTCTTTCTGACACTTGCACGATCCAGCAACTATTAAGTGCAAAGCTAGCCATATCAAAAGCGTAAATGACTGGGTCTGGGAGCTAAAACTACGCAATTTTCGTCCAGTGGACGGTGAGGCTCGCTTAGTTTACGGCCTCACTCACAATGGTGTTTGGATGGGTTGGCACGCGTTTTTTATGGAACTTGGGCCCACTGCAAACCGATTTATTATTCTTATTTTCAAGACCGAGAGGACAATCCTAATTGCAAACAGCGGTGATACAATCCCACATTCCAAGCACCTGAACTATTGCCGCTCTTGCGCGCCTTGTCCGGCCGCAAGACTGTCGACTACGTGCGTTGTAACACGTTTGACAATTGAAAGCGCGCGTTGAAACACCACTGGGTCGTAAGGGAAGGGGGTGCAATATCAGAATTCGAAACCTCAAGAAATGCAGACCTATAACGGACAACGAACCTTGCTCTTGAACAGCTCACGTGCGAAAACGTCTGCTATCGGAGCACTTAAAACAGCTCTCAGCGGTCCATTTCACCCCGGTATGGCCGAAAGAAAATTGCAAAGAAATAATACAGGTTATAGGCGGCGGAACGCGGGACGCACGGTACACGATGACGTTCTGTGAGATGTCAGAAGACACCTATTTTTTGTTCGACATATTTTTCAAGGTCTTTCGGCAAAGAGGTTAAGAGCTATGCGTCCCATTAGTAAACGAAATGCTCGAGACAAGAACATCGACAAGCTGCTTTTCTCGAGGTATTGCAACGCGGACCCCGAGGGGACGGACGGAGAAACATTAGGTTGAATCTTTCCGATCTTCAGCTTACTGCCAGTGATATCACAGCTATAGTCATGTATCCAGCAGGACGCATATCTCGAGTCGTGAGCGGGGAATTTATCCCAAACAAAACTGGTCTGTAAAGGGCCTATGCATAGGCGGAGGCGTGAGAGCAATTTTTGTGCTTTCTGGAAGATATGAGAGCAAATGAGATCCCTAGCATGCCGATGTAGTGTCATTGGTGCAAGGCATGTGACTGCTTAAGTGGAATCACCTGTGATAATAACGAAACTTTTTTAAACAGAGCTCGCGAGATTTTGTGGTACTAACGAAACTGTTGATTAAACGGAGTTATTTGGTGTCTTGTAATCATATTTAAGACTCATTTAAAGGGAGTCACGACAAAAGTGCCACAAATCAGGCATACACGCCATTACCTACACGGCAAAAACTTGTATGACGCGTGATAATAACTGCTGTTAAAATGCATGCAAGATATAAGAGCTATACAACGAAACTTACACTGCAAAAAACATTTACCTGTTATCACTTGTAGAGCAAAAGTTTTATCATAAGTGCTTGCTGTGGCACTAATGGCGCGCTTAAGTCTTTCCAGTAGACGACATGCCGTGTAGAGCACTGATGGTGAAAGGTTTTGCAGTATAAGTAATGACCGCTATACATTTTTGAAATATACGTTTTATAGTGTAGCACTTATTTCGTATATAGGTGTTTGCGGGAGAAGTTAAGTCCGGTATAAGTAATAGCTGTGTATATTTTTCCAGCGGAAGAAATGACGTGCATACATTCTTAAAGCATAGGTTTCGTCCTGTAACACTAATACCGAGGATAAGTCTTTGCAGCAAAAGCAAGGTCGTGAATACGTAATAACGGTATAAATTCTTGCGGTGGAGAAAATGAAAGGTATATGTTTTTGCAGAGTAAGCTTTGTCGCATAACACTAATGTTTGAAATTATGCGCAGCAGTTCAAACACATTGATGCTAGTATTCATTAGCACTAAGGTCGCGTTTAAGCATCTACAGATGTGAGGTCGTAGCACTCCTGTCGGCAGAAATTTTGATGTAGCACTAATGGCGTGAAACCAATTTGAAACGAAAACTCCGGCTGCCAGGTCATTGAAATTAACTTTCTTAGCCGCCTACATCGATGATTATGCTGGGGCCTCGACGCGCGAGAAGTATACCCTTGATTTTTTGTGGAGTACGGAAGCATTCCAATTTAGACTACGATGGAGCATGCAGGGTACGGCAAAGGGTCCGATACTTGGACATACTATTGACGGTGGAAAAAGAGCAACCGCACCACGTTAAACCAAAGCTCTTTATCAAACACAAACTCTCGTATAATTCTGCACTGCGAATCTGGGCATCCAGCTTTCACTAAGCACGATCTAATTCATAACATGCTCCATTTAACTAGGTAGGTCATCAGGTCGTACTTTCAGGAGTTAGTTCAATTAGTTAGTTTTTAATGAATAAAAATAGGTGAATGAAACAAATAAAATGGTGAAATGTAACTAAAAACAACTTAAATGAAAAGCAAATCAGAAATCAATTAGGAACTTCTGCGCTCCGAACCTTGCGCATTTAATTTACACCAAGCACAACATAATTCGTAACACGTTTCACAGGGCTCTAAACAATGCATCAAGTAGTGAAAAAGAAGGAGCATAAACAAAACATGGGCTTTGCTTTTGGGTAATGGGAATTCCTGGTGACCCTTTTTGACAAAAGCACACCCAGGCTGAAATCCAGAGAGATACGGAGCCTGTCTTCTTTTTGGAGCCCAAAGTCGTCTGCAAAGCACAGGACCATCCAGACAGAAAAATAAGTGAATCCATTCGTAAAGGGAATGTTTCACATTGGACGATACTGAAGAGAGCATCAGTTCTAATGTAAAAATGCCGGTTATAACAAACGCCAGATATTAAGGCCTCGACAATTGCATGTTCCTTGGCCTTGTTCGGCGCATGGGTTATGGAATGGCAGGATATGAATGATATTATGACGTCACGAGCGCCAAGTTGATTCTGAAATACTCTCCCCGCCATATTTTTCCCCATTTTCGCGGGCGTGTAGCTCAGAAACTAGAGGGACTTTGGTCTTAAGGGGCGGATTGTGAACAGCACGGAAAGCTTTTCGAGGTGGCTATTTCAATTTAAAACTCCATGTAAAACTCCCTTTATTAAACAAAAACTTAGTTGAAAAACATATTGATATAAATCCCGTGTCAAAATCATATAACTCCCCCTTTAAACGAAGCCGGTAACCAGACTAAAACGCACAAGCTAGTCATGACCGACGATGCAAACTTGATTCGCGTCCTAATGCGCGAGGTGTGCTAGCTTAAAATCGGCTACATATACGCGTGGTGCCTGGGTTTGATATTCAGTGCCTTTATAGTTAAAATCGTTACTGATCGTTAATGGATTAAAATCGGGTCTACACTGTATGGTAGTAATGACTGAAAATTCCTCCCAGGTTAATCCTCTGAATGTTGGTTACTTGAAAAAAGCTGTGACTCGCCATTAAAGGACATTCGTTACGATAAAGACACCGCCGAAATATTAAGGCATCTATATTTCATTCCGGTCATTCTGCAAGGAATAGGGTTAGCAGTACTATCTCATCTATATAATACAACATTGGCTACACCGGCAGTGAATTCAATCATTGCATTGGCAGTAACTGTAGGCTTCGGACATACATTTTCAATTTTGTTCCCTAAACTCATCATTCTTTTTTGCTTGTCTCTGTCGCATCGTTTTCACCTCCAGCCACTCTCCTTCGTGTGAGCTTTCCCCGCAAGGTTAGCCGGCAGTGCACCACATGAGCCCATTGAGGACACTACTTGGTTTGTATATGGATCTGAGTTACGCTAGTGTGTCGTACTTGTGCATGATGTATGATGTGCTTGAATGCTCTGGGATTATCTGGCTGAGAAATGACTGTTATTTTTCTGTGTCTATGGTATGCTGTACTATTGCAGAAACCGGCACGATGATGCGTGAACATCCTTGGCACGAATACAGCTGTGCGTAGCGCTAGAACCGCTATGCCTGCACGCATCTCAGGAGCTGCTTCTTCGCCGCGTGCGGGTCGGAGAATGGCTGTGGCCGCTCCAGTAACTAATGGTCAATGGATGTATTGCATGTTTCTTATGTGTCATATCTATCTCTCCTTCCTCCTGGTCATTCTACGACGAATAAGGCTAACAGCACTGCCTTATCTATAGAACACAACATTAGCTGCACTGCCAGTGCATTTGATCACTGAACTGGCAGCAACTAATGGTCAATGAACGTACTGCATGGTCCCAATTTCAAACGCGTTTCCTGGAAATTTCTTTAATATGTTTTTGCTTATTTTAAAACCCTACTTACTTTCTTGAAATAAGCATAGCATTGACTGCTATTCCATTGGGCAAACCCTCTCATCATACAAATGTTCCAGATTGCTGTCACGAGTATAGTACAGCACCGTGATTTGCATTGCTTTAACACGTTATGGATAAGACTGGCAGTGAACTAGCTAGCTGTTCAGGAAATTATTGCTAGTTATCTTAAGCTGTATGTTGCCTCGCAAACTTGCCAAGAACTCGTTCTCATGTGTCTGGCTACTGTAAATTGCATCATGTTATGTGAATTGAAATCAGTGTTGATATGTTACATGCAAACTTGTATCATACTCATGCCGAATCGGCTCGTGAGTCAATCGTTCTAGAGTGAGTCGTGAGCTGTGTTGGCTAACCAGAAAAAAATGCGCTTTGAGCCATAAGCTGAACCGCATTTCTCATAAATTTCATGGGAGAATCGTGGAGTGATCATTTCTAGCAATGCCACGTCAGTGAGTCATGTGGCGCAAGTGAGTATGGTAACACGAGGAAACACGGCATGCCCTAAACAAATTAACATATAATTTCAGAGTATCACAATGAACAGTATTCGGCATCAGCAAAACTTTTTGCAATACCAGGTCAAATTTGCTTTTGTAATTTAGCACCAAACACAATATTGTTGATCCTGAACTCAAGCTTGCCAAATCTCAGTGGGGAACCAAAAGATATCACATAGTATCGAGGTCCTACATTCCCGTACCTTATGCTGAAATCAGTGAAAGATTTCTGATACCTATAAAATGCAACAGCTGATCATATTTTTCATTTTCCATTGTCACAACAATGAACTTATTCATACCTGACCACCCATTCACCACTTGAGCTGCTGTAAGCATGCTATTGCTGAAGCGAAATGAAATAAACAACAGCAGTTTCACATGCGGATTTAATATCGCGGAAGGTGACGTCCCGGGGATTCTCAATAAATATTTCCGCGCAATACGCAACTTACAAGTGAGAATTTGGGCCAATAGTCTTGGAATGCGGGTACAGTGACGCACAACACAAATCTCCACGCAGCGCGTTAAGCGGCTTTGACTCCCTAACACATCAGGGACCTGAGATGGGTTTAAGCCACCTTGGTGGAAACGACAGTCGGCGCCTACGCTAGCCCATCTCTAGTTCCGTTGTCAAGAGTTCAGTTCAGTTAAGTACAATTCCTTCCTGAGTGGAAGACGTGGGTCGACTTTGGTGGATTTTTGCTGGGCTTTTCTTGTGAGAAATTGTTACCTGGCAGTGAACGAAACCCTCAGGGGTAATCCATAATGGTATCTCCGAGGAACTTTCTCTGCATATAAATTTAGTCAGAAGTAGAATCTCCAGTGTTATCTAACCTTTACGGAGGATCGGTTCTTTTACCGAAGCCAAAAGAGGCACTTGCGACTATGTCGAAGGTCCAGCCATCTGATGACCAAAAGAAGCCGTTAAATCTAGGTGCTGGCCATCATTTGCCACCGCAAGCACAAAAAGCGGAGCTGGAACTGCTGTACCAAAAAACATGCCGATTTCAGTCACAGAAAATGAAGACATCATTGTACGAAGAGCTGACAAATCTCAAACTTACGTGATCCCGGACGCCGTCGGCTGCAAAGAAAAAAACAATGATTTCCTGAACGCCGAGACCAAGCTTAAAAAGATCGCAAAAAACCAGCAGCTTAAATGACAGACAAATGACATAACCGTTGCCACTAATGACCTCACTAATAACCACACTAAAGACCACCAGATGAAGCGAATCACCGGTGAGCATAAGCTTTAGCATTAATAGTAAGCTTAGTATAGGTAAGTATATGTGATACCTTTGTGGCAATGTTAAAACTCATAACACCGACAATACATTGAGATCCGTAATATCGCAAATCTCCTTACCAGTCTATGACCTTCCCAAAAGGCTCCACAAGATACTGACCTCCCATGTTCCATCCATGTACCCCCTAAAATCACTACGCAATTTCGTCGATTTACTAAAACAAGAACAAAGCTAGGCATGCTAGCATCCATACATGCTAGTAGTCTGTTCAGAAATGTACCTGTCGAACGGAGTATTAACATGCTCGTCATTCCCGGACACAAAGTGTGCGCGATATTGAGGTTGTGCGCCACCAAGGCACCCTTCCGATAACCTAATGGTAAGCTGTTTTGCCGAACAGAAGGCATTGCGACGGGCTCACCACTGGGAGTCCTGTTTGTCCAAACCTTTGTGTCCTCGGTTGAGCAAGACGTTCTGCCGATGATGCCATTAAAACCTCGTCTGTACGGGCCATATGGGATGACAATTTGGCGGACATCAAAGATCTTACCGCTCTGAACATGCTGAAAGCCCAAATCGATCTTGTATCAGGCCTAAATTTTACTATCGAGAAGTTTGGGAAATGATCAGTTTTTTTTTGGAAGCATGAATCGGCGCTTTACACAAGACCTTTGCAACCGGCGTCCGCCAACACGATTCGGCTCCACCCAAAGAAAACGTCATATGTCACCATAAATGCAACATAGGAGACTGTGCGCTCCTATCTTGCAGTGCACATAGTGCACGACACCCTCCAGACGTCTGACCATGCACCTGCAAGACAGCGGTCCACGCACACACGTATACCGAACATAAAGCCCACCTGACACACCAAATGCTCAACAATGACACAAAAGTCATCGCACGCTCCACACACAGACGAAGACTTGTCGCTCTAGAACCAATACGTCCGCAAATAGGATCCTTTCGTTATCAGGCAAACAAATGCACCTTGAACCCTCCATTTGTACGGAGGGCCATCATCAGGGCGGAGATTGTAGAGGTTTTGCGTGCCGCGGATGAGCGTTGTTGCCTGTCAATGATAAGTATATGCAATGCGTAAATGTTAAGGTTTGTATTATGATAAGTATGCAGCATGTTTCCGCCACACCGGTACAAAAAACAAAAACAGGTATATAGGCATGAGGCCCACATTTGAATAGTCACGAAAAAACGTGAGTTTTACAGTTACGCGATCATATCGACCGTCTAAAACCGTCGCTCTAGACAATGTCCATTGGACGATGAAACGTTGAGAAGGTAACTAGTACCAGGTCACACAACAAGGAAATCTATGCTTTGTTTGCATGAGCTTTGGTACCATTTCAAACAAACATCGAGAAGAAGCAAAAGCTGTCTCAGAATTAATGGGAAAACATGAAAAAAGCTAATCTGGACTGAGTGCGCCGTGATTTCTTTTAACAAAATATGTTTAAAAAACAATCTCGTAACTTTTAAATCAATATATATATATATATATATATATATATATATATATATATATATATATATATATATATATATATAGGCCCATATTTGAATAGTCACGAAAAACACATGGTTATATGATGACTTAGGTTATATATATGGTTATATGATGACTTAGGTTATATATATATATATATATATATATATATATATATATATATATATATATATATATATAGCCAGAAATGGGTCGTGTCTTTAGTTCTACAAGCTGCCTGAGCCATGAGTGAAGTGATTCAAGGCAAGCAATGAGTCTGAGCTGAGTGGAATAAAAAAGATTGGAACGGCTATGAGCTGTGAGCTGAATGTAACTCCCAAATCCTTCAGCCAATCCTGAGCCAACTCAAAAACTTCAGTCGAACCAAGTCTGGCCACGTGACACCCAATTTCGAGGGTAAGTTCCGGCCTCGTTTTCTTTCAATAGCCTTCTTCACGATGGATTAAGTCATGAAAAAATTAAAAGATATTAAATTTTTCCATGAAGTTCCCTACATGCTACACCCTGACGAGGAAAAGTTGGTTTATGTACGTCCACTCACATGCAGTTGGTAAAATACACGTAACCAACGAAGAATAACTTCGTTATGTTAAAGGCAGTGCCCAACCTTCCAAGCACATTTAAGAAGAAAGAAAAATTATAATGAAGCACCAGGACTAGTAATTGGCTAATGCCACTGGAGCGCCATCATGACATAGTAGGATACCCATGATTTCCGAGCCCAACTTCCGGCTGTCAATGCTCGCAACAGTATTATCCTTCTTCCCTGCGGTGGCGACCACCGCAGTCATGGCAACGATCATGAGCACCCTACTGCCGCGATTAAGGGAATGTTTGTCGGTGGTTCGGCGGGCGATGCTGTCGCCGAGAAGCGCATCGGTTGGAGTTTAAATCATCTGGTTGCATTGATCATATGATGCTTCCATTCCCAAACCCAAGGTGCGCTCCGGGAAGAGTCACTATTGTTAGCGTCATAGGGGAGAAATAAATGCCCTGGCGTGACGCTTCATGCAATTGCGCTGTAAAACTTCATGTTAGGTTATGTATTTGTGTAAAGAGAATGGGTTACGCTTTCGTAGCATTTGTCGCACAAACATTTTGAAAGTGTGTGTTGGGAATGTTGCGGAAGACACGTTGTCAAAAGTGTGACAAATCAACTGTATTACTTTTGATAACGGTCAACGGGGAGTCAAATGAGATTTGTTCCACAAGGTCGGCTACTTCAGATAGAAATGCTGGGCTACTCAAAAGAATTCAAGAGAATATTTAAATTGCTGTCAAATCGTACGGCTCCGATGTATCAATGAATGAAAAGCGCTAGTAGGTGGGTCATTTACTTTAAACGACTATTTGTAGACATTTCTGGGCCGATGCCTTCAGTTCACCCAAATTCTATGAAAATGTTGGGCCTGGCAATCAGCGATATGAATCTGTCGATGACGTTGGATTGCTGGTTGCGCCATTGTTTACATCGGTATTTTGGGGAAGGGGTGGGGGGGCTTTGACGATCATGTCATTCAGAGACCGTCCATTTTGGATCATGTTAAGATATGTAAGCCCTGCAAGCTCGGTCCTCACCAGCATCAAGGGAAAACGGGTCGTGCACCAGGAGTCGACGTTCCGAAACGCCAAAAGCGTCACTAAGCATTGATTTGTCCGTCAGCCACCGCGCCCTGCGACACGTCACGCTCCTACGTTGAGGTGTCCGGGGCTGATGAGCCCTCCAGTTCAGCCGAGGTCCAGCCGGTCCACATGGTCATGATGCAACGACTGCCGCCTGTCGGGCGCACGGTTATGCACCGGCCCGCTCGCCGCTCCTGCCAAAAGTTAAACCGGCCCATTGCCTGCTGCACTGAGGAACGTTCCAGGTGATGGTCGTCTACTGTTGCTGGCCGACCGGGCGTCCTTGACATTTATTCCCGCGCGCCGCGTGTGCCGTCTGTAAACTGCAAACTGCAAGCTGTTGCAGCGGCCCGGCGCCCGAAACGCCAGCCTGAAGCGGCTGCGGCGGAAGACAGCAGACCGGACCGGACCGGCCACCGGGAGCAACTCTCCACGCGACGACTAAAGACTACACCCTCAAACAGGAAACGATTCATAAGAGGCATAGTTACATATAATATGATACTCAGCATAGAAGCATAGAATGAGAAGCATAGTTATACAATATGATAGCTGATAAGAAATCGTGAATGTTCACCATCCGTCACGCACGATATTTGGGGAACCTGCAGCGCACTAAGATGCGTTTTCAATGAAAGATCGTGCGGATGTATGCCAGCATTGGCAAATCGTGCATGGAAGTTATGCATGTTGAAATGCCAAACGACGGGATAAAACGTTCGGATGGTGTCGACGCCCCAGCCATAGGCTCCAGCGGTAGGCGTTCCAGTAGCCTCGACTACACCCATCCAGTCTCGTTTTTTTCTGGTATTCCCCCTCGCATGACAAGTTTGAATGATTACCACACAAGGCACCGAACATATCAAAAACCATCTCTAGGGGGAGGGACTTCCTAAAAGCTTAAAAAGCTGGGAAACCGGAATGCTGGAATGAAAAACGGAACGGAATGGGCGCTTCCATCTAAAAGCTGGGAAAAATGGAATGCTGCGAAAATCGGCATCGGTGTCAGCTGGCTGGTACGAGTTGACGCTTGGTCCTATGTGTGAATCCCTGTGCTCAGTGTCCTAGACTTGCTGACTTTGGGTGTAAAGCAACAACCAATGAGGAGGAATTTTTCATTCCTATTCCCCATATTTTTTGGTGAATTTTTCACTCCCGCCTGACATTGTCTAATCCCACATGCCAAACCCCTATTTCCCTTTCTGAGGTTTTCAGATGTGATCCAAAACCGAGCTCACTTGAAACCACCAAGCATAACCGAGGTTCCACAGAACCTGGACAGCTATGGCTATGTCCTGCCTCACCTACATCTGAATCATGTCTATGTATGCACAGAGCAAGGGCGCCAGGTACCTCCAAGCCCAAGAGACCCAGCGACTTCGGCCGCTTGCACGCATTAAGTTTGGTATGTTTACAAAATGCATTACAATAGGCATCTGTGTGCCAAACGCAAGGTTTTCACGCATCGCCTATTTTTTGGTCTCACCACCACCACACCAGGAAAGCAGAGCCTGCTGCAAACACCAGCAAGGCCTGGTAGAGAATTTACTCCAAGTATTTCTTTTTTCCCGAGGAAACTTGACCACTAAATTGCATCACTCTCGAAATGCAGGACTGAAGGATTCAAGAAATGTCTTCCAAATTAACTTTACCAGATGAATATCACCATTTCAGCACTTACTTCAACAGATGTCAAGTCAAGTCAGCTTACTACAAAATGTTGCCAGAAAAGTATCTGTCTATATTTATTTAACTACTTTTATTTGTCTTGGTATCATACGAGTGTGATACCACTTTATTCTTCCTTTCTTTTGGATTGCCTTTAGAGATATCATCTGTTGCTTAAATTGTTGACCAATATCTCTGCAAGCTTCTCCAACTGCAAACTTGTACGTACTTCATACATAAATTGGATTAATTCGCCAGCCGCCCAAACATGTTTGATATGCACCCAAGGGTGAACAAATTCACGGGGAATGAAGGAGACAATTTGAATCTCGGATGTTTTTACTTAAATTTTACCGCAATTTTTGTCCCGTTAAACCCTCGTTTAACCGTTTTCTTGTTTCATGGCGGTGCTCAACAATGATAAATCTAAGCCTTTCGAGTGTCCAACTTACCAGGCTCCCTGACAAGGCCATCCTAATGCTGCCATACTTGGCTTTGGGACATACCTGACGCAGCTAATACAGAAATGTTTGATGGCGAAATTCTGCCCCCTGGAGATGTTTATCGCGCACACCTCTTACCTGTTTCGCTTTTTAATTTCGTAGGTTGGTAGGCATGATTGATATTTATATTTAGGGTTGAGTGGGATGACTTTGTCTGCCAGCAGACCATGCAAAAGGTACTGACTCTTTGTTTTGGGGGAGCAGGGAGAAGCCAGTAAGCCTGCTGTTAACCAAGTAATTGCTTACCTTACATGCTTTCAACACATGATTGGTAACCAGAGTAAACAATTTTCTGTTTCAATCAGTCGAGTTTTGTCATAAGACAAATTATGATGCCACAAGGCATGCAATGGCCTTATCTTTGTTCCACATTCTTAGTCATTTGCCCCACATTTCTTGGCATGGTCCCTCATGGCTGCTTTAACCAGATGTTTTCTATAGCTGTTGTGGTTTGCTGACCGGCAAATGACTACGGTATATATGCACTATATTTTTAACACGGATACTCTAAGCTCCATAGCAATTAAAATATGAGTGAAACATTGGCATGTAACAAATAGTCAGACCATCCCATTTAAAATGTGAAGCCAACATGTCAAACTTTGCCATTAAATATGATTAAACAAGCCTGAATAGATGTCCTCGCTGCAGCTGAAAAGGCAAACAGCAAAACTGGCGTGGTCATCTAAAAGTTATGTTACTTTTGGAGAAGAGCGATTGATTTGTGGAGCGTCCTCATTATTGCCCTTGGCAGGTGAACCATGGCAATCGGAATAAGTTGTTTGAAATGATTTAAAGTGCTTTCACTTGTGTGTTGTCAATTTTGTCTAATGTCAACAAGCATGCACAAATGAACTGAAGAAAAACGCAAGTTGAAACCAGCCAAAAATTAGCTATATCATGTTTTTATCACAACTGCTGCTGTCAACAGATAGGTGACTTGAGATGATGTACAACGTATAGGCTACTCTAAGTTAGATTAGGTTGGTTAAGTGTATGGCAAGTGGCAATAGGAATTGTGCAAGAATCATTAACTCACAACTGCTGCTGTGATACAAACAGGTTAGATACGATGAGATGAAGTAAGGCCTCTTTACGTTAGACATAGTTAGGCTACTTTCATGGAATGAACATTGCTATTTTGTAAGAAACAGTGACAAAATGTTTGTTTTACCTGACCCCACCTTAATAAAGGCCAGAGGTATGTCTATTGTGTTTGACTTGGTGATGGGTTGATGTGCAGAGGTCCATTGTGTTTTTGTTTTTGGTTTGTTTGAGTGCTTTATGCTTGTTTAATTTTGTTATTTTGTTATTGAATTCCCTTGCTTTGTTTTGTGTTAAAGTGCTGTGGAAGAGAAGTGTTAAGTACAGCATTAAATTATTGGTGTTAAGAGCTGTTTATGCTAATTACCCTGTCATGAAATTACTATGCTTTAATGTATTATGTTTCACTCAAACGGCTTAAGATGTTAAAAACGAAAAAGTTTTGTCAGCTTAATGATATTACGTCCATACCAACTTCAAATAGATGTCTTTGTTTGCTGAAGCATCAGTCGCCAGCTCATGAGTTCCATCTTTTGTGAATTGATTTTTCACTCCTGCATGGTCTTTTTGCGATGAAATTTTTTCCCTGCCACCCTAATTCAAAAGTAATTCTAGCTCCCTGCCTCTGCTTGTGATTGTTGCATTGCATGGTCTATGGGCCGACTTGGGCACACTTTATGCCAGTTTTTACAACATGAGCTGTCATGATTTTCTGGTAACAGGACAAATGTGTAAACAATAGATAGCGACACGGAAAATGGCAACTATCATATATCGCTAAGCGGATTATCGACAGACAATCCGGCAATATTTGCAGGTATATATATATATATATATATATATATATATATATATGTTTGATCAAAAATAACTGCTGACTCAGCATTAACGAGCTTTTTGATGCATCGTTCTAGTTTCCGGGCCTTTGACTTTGCGTCATCGCTTAGATTAAAGATGGTTCGCACAAAATTACTCATATATTCATCACTCCTTCCATTCAAACGTTTCGAGATCTTATCTCATCTTCGGAGAAGACTAAATTGCACAAGAAATAAGTTTTGAGTTTTAAAGGATGAAAAATTGCGCACTACTGTTGGAAAACATCTTTTGGTACGGAGAACATAAATGAAGCATAACTAATTGAAGTAAGACGGATTGCTATTTTCATCTTCATACATGTAAGAAACACTCATAATGGGAACATCACAAAGACACAATGGGAACACTATTGTCACAATCACATCAGAAGTGCTCACCGCCCACCACCTAGGAGCTCAAGAGTTCTGCAAGAATTTGTCTGTCTGTTTAAGGCCGGAGAGAGTTCGTTAATTAATATGCTTTCCCAAATTTGAAGGCGTCTTCTGTCACTGCACGTCCGTAAAATGTCAGTGCTGTCTGTCAGTTGTTGTCGTGTCAATGTCATGTCGTGTTCCTGTCGCATGTGGTCCAGAGGTGCCCCGTCACGTAAGTGCATTGTCAGGCGTCGTGAGAGTGTCGTTGTGGTCACACCAATGTAGTGTGTGGGACGAAGTTTGCAGCCTTCGATGTTGCATTGGAATTGATACACTACATTGGTGCATTTCAGTGTGTCGGGTTTGTCTGGGCTGTTTCTCATAAGAAAGTTCGATATCTTCTTATTACAATAGCAAATGACAATGTCTATTTTGTGGTCGTTTTTGCCTTGAACATGTTGAGAGATAATATCCCGTAAAGCTTTTTCGTCCTGTTTGTGAGCCGATGTCATTTGATTTTGATAGTACAGTTTGACGGTCGGTTGGATGCCTTGTCTTGGTTTGCTGTCAAAGTGTCTTGTCATATGTCGTTGTGTCTCGTTTTCAATGCCAGAATTTGAAAAACCGTTGTTCACCAGGATCTGTTCGATTCGTGTCAATTCTGAATGCAGTCCTGTCCAATCAGAGCAGTGCTTAAATGCTCGTCGAAGAAAGGACCTTATGACGCCAATTTTGTAGCGTCGAGGACACTCACTGCCAGCATTTAATCAACGTCCGTTGTTAGTCTGTTTTCGGTATACAGTCGTTTTGAATTGTTGTCCTTGTCCACCAACAGCTACGTCAAGAAAGGGTATTACGTTTTGCACACTTTGCTCTGTTGTGAATTTTAAGCCAGACCGTTCTTCAAAGGTGTTTTTGAGATGTCCTAGTTGGTCAATGTCCCTAACTTCTACAAAGATATCGTCTACGTAGCGGCAGTAAATGTCCGGTCTTATGTCGTCATTTTGTAGTATGTCGGTTTCTACGTGTCCCATAAAGAAATTAGCGAATAGAGGTCCTAGAGGTGAGCCCATCGCAACGCCCTCAGTTTGGCAATACATTCGGCCATCAGGCCCGCGTAAAGGAACTCCCAACGTACAATCTTTTAATAATTGTTCAAGAAGGCGTTTTGATATTTTGAGAGGAATGAGTTCGGGATGATTGCAAATGCGGTCAAGGATGGTGGATATAGTTCTTTCAATGGGCGCGTTTGTGAATAGGTTTTCAACAACTTAAGAGGCTAGTAGACCCTTAGGTTGACGAGATCGCACTATATCAATAGTCTCATCCGTTGACGACAAGCTGCAGGACATGCGAAGAAATGGGGACAGAAGACCATTAAGTCATTTTGCAATTCTATAGGTCGGTGAAGGGATTTGTGAAATTATTGGACGAAGGGGTTGCCATTTTTGTGGGTTTTCACAGACCCATAAGCATAGCCAGGCGCAAATTCACCCGTTATCTTGGAAAAGTGTATCGTGAAAAGTGAAAAGTCAACAGCGGCATTGGCAGCAGTGATTAGTTTGTTAAGCTTGGTCTTGAGTTTGTCTGTTGGATCTTTTGTGATGTGCCGGAACTTCTTGTCGTCGTTCAAGATGCAGTTTAGTTTCATATGATATTCCTTTTTGTCAAGTATTACGTAGAGTGATGATTTGTCCGCTCGCCGAATAATGATGTCGTCTTTTTCTCCAAGTTCCCTTGCCGCCGTCATCCAATCCAATCCAATCCAATCCAACCTAATCGTCATCAATTCCAATGCAACATCGAAGGCTGCAAACTTCGTCCCACACACTACATTGGTGTGACCACAACGACACTCTCACGACGCCTGACAACGCACTTACGTGACGGGGCACCTCTGGACCACATCCGACAGGAACACGACATGACATTGACACGACAACAGCTGACAGACAGCACTGACATTTTACGGACGTGCAGTGACAGAAGACGCCTTCAAATTTGGGAAAGCATATTAACGAACTCTCTCCGGCCTTAAACAGACAGACAAATTCTTGCAGAACTCTTGAGCTCCTAGGTGGTGGGCGGTGAGCACTTCTGATGTGATTGTGACAATAGGGTTCCCATTGTGTCTTTGTGATGTTCCCATTATGAGTGTTTCTTACATGTATGAAGATAAAAATAGCAATCCGTCTTACTTCAATTAGTTATGCTTCATTTATGTTCTCCGCACCAAAAGATGTTTTCCAACAGCAGTGCACAATTTTTCATCCTTTAAAACTCAAAACTTATTTCTTGTGCAATTTAGTCTTCTCCGAAGATGAGATAAGATCTCGAAACGTTTGAATGGAAGGAGTGATGAATATATGAGTAATTTTGTGCGAACCATCTTTAATCTAAGCGATGACGCAAAGTCATCGCTTAGATTAAGGCCCGGAAACTAGAACGATGCATCAAAAAGCTCGTTAATGCTGAGTCAGCAGTTATTTTTAATCAAACATGTATCAAAGAAAGAATTCTGCCAAAATATTCCAATATATGTATATATATATATATATATATATATATATATATATATATATGTGCTATGGCAGTGGCAGACAACTTCCTTAAATTTAGCACTGCTGTGTGCCCCATGGACGTGGACTGCGAACAAAAACCAAACGTCTGTACCAGCTTGGGACCGAATCCATTGCCTCCAGCAGCGGGGTTCAAAAGTGCAACAGTTTTAGCAAGGCGTGGCACTGAGTAAACCATGTTTATGCGGGCGTATCCTCCAAAAGGCGTACCTACCTACGATCCGTCGTGCCGGAGTTCCCAACACAATAGCAGGCCTCTATGAGCATCACACTGGGTCTGTGGGTGTCAATCCAGGTCTCAGAGAGGCATGCCAATATACGCAGCAATTTTGTGTGAGCATTGGAAGTGGCAGTTGCAAAAATAGACGGCATTTGTCTTTTTGGCACTTACCCGTTGCGAGCGTTTAGCCATACCGTTCTAACGAGCTGCGATGGTTACAAACTTCAAGGGGTTTCATTTTTTGCAACTGATTTGGCACCGAGTCGAGAGATCGACGATCTAACCCCTTCCTTTATATTTGATAATGAATTTAGTCCGCTTGATTTTGACGGAAGCCAATTCTGTTTTAAGTATTTTATCCTCGATAATGGAGTCCTGAATATAGCCAGCATAGTAGTCATGTACGGCCGGATCCGGCGGGAGGGGGAGGGGGGAGGGCACTACAGGTACATACCCCTTTTGATCGGGAAGTGAAGATACCCCTGAAGAGGTCGCCTTAGGACGCCAAAGGCGCTCTTCTATGGTGTCCGCGGGCGGCGACGGGTATATGGTTATGGTTAGCCATATTAACACGACATCGTTGGCCGTGACAGGTTAGCCTTGGTGTCACCGCTTTAACTGGAAGCTTTTCACTTCAGCCTTTTAAATGGAGTAATCCACATTTGTATGGGGACAGAAATAGCCGTCTTGAAGATCATTCGATGGAGTCCACAGCCATGCCATTTTTAAAGGGAGTGTTCCATATCCATATAGGGGTTTCAACAGAAATAGCCACCTTGAATACCTTTCGGTGATGTCCACATCCCTGCCCCTCTTAAGACATAAGCCCCTCTAGTTTGAGCTTCACGCCCGCGAAAATGGGGAAGGTTTTCGGGGGAAGGGGGGGGGGGGCTATTTCAAAGCACCTTGGCATTCACGTTATAATCACGTCACTCAAATCCTGGCACTCGATAAGCCATGCAGCGATCAATGCCAATAATTATCATTGTCGAGGCGTTCATATATGGCGTCAGTGAGCACAATTTTCAGGCATAACGGCCGCCAATTGGTTCTCAATCAACGGTGTGCAAGGCTCGATGACGTAATCAAACCATTACGCACTGAGGACCATATAAGATAAACGGAGAATGGTACTGTCTTGAGCGGTGTTTTCCACCTGAAAAGTATACCAATAGTTGTGAGTTTGTTTTGTCATATCTGATGCCTGTTTCAATATCTTCCAATGTGAAACGTTACTTTTAAGATCTAGACCCTTCTAGCTTCTGGGCGCCCGCGAAGATGTGCAGACGTTTTCGGGGACTATTTCGAAGTCACTCAGGTATCCTTGGCGTCGTAACAACGTCACTCAAAATCTGCCATTTTATTAGCCAGCCTGCGTTGATCAAGGCCCAGACAAATATAATTGCAGTGATCCACATCTGGCGTTCGTGAGCGCGATTTCCAGGAATAACGACTGTCAACTGGCTTTCAATGGTGTGCAAGTTGCGGTGACGTAATCAAACCATGACGTATTGAGTAAAGTTTTTACTGAACAGGGAAACTGTGTTGTCTACAGCGGTCTTTCCCACTCAAAAGTATACGAATACTTAGAAAAGGGCTTGCTTCATCATATATGATGGATCAAACTTAATGTTTTTAATATATTCGTGATCATGAAGTGTGTAACATGCGCTTTAAACCTCTGCCCGTCCTATGACACTATGGCACTAGGTATGGTGAGTTCACCGCATCGTTTAGTCGCTCAGCAGTTACAACTTTTACTTGGTGGTGAGAGCAACCGCAACTTTATTACCAGAGGATGTTCGTGTATTGGTAAATGCACTGCTCTTTGTGACAGTGTTTTTTTCTATACGAAAGCACTTTTTTGTCTGTGTAGTGGTAAACATGGGCCTACATTAACAGTAGCTCAAGGTACGGAATTTAAGGGTGAAGTCATGCAGCCAAATAACACAACCTCCTTGCTGGATATCCCAGGGACAAAACTCTCACAAAGTTTTTTCGGGAATTCATTCCCTAAGTTGGATATATGTATATATATGCAAACGGAAGAAGTTAATGAGCGTATCTTAAAGAAGCAACAATTAGATATCATACTGACATGACGGGTCGAGGTCAGGGCAAAGGCCTGCAGACCCCCGTTATATGTTTGCGGGGGTTGAGTCAGCTGGGACGTTCCATTTCCTCAAAAAGTATATGCTCTTTGGCTTATTCAGGATGCCGTGTTACGAGCTGGTACATGCCACAATGGGGTCAGGTCAAGTTCATTCCATAGGTTGTCGTGATAATGTGATGTATTCATGCGACCAATGATTCAAAATATTTTCACATCCATTTTACTCGCGCTATGCAGCTTAAACGTCAGCTACAACTTTTCTCTGGTCAGTACATAGTCAGATGTAAATAGGACGCCTAAATGAGGTCATACGAGGTCAACATGACACGCAGTAAGCTAGTCATGTCATACATGCTTCCGGATTGCTTATCCCACGGGAATCCAATATAATCACTTTTAATCTTGCATCGGGTAATCTTAGTGCCTGAAGTGATCAAAACCTGTTGTTTGTCACAGCCTATTCTGACCTTTGAAAGGCAGTCAACAGCCATGGGCAAGTTAGGGAAATTGATTTTGAACCTACTGCGTAAATAGCTACCACTTGCTCATGTCTTGTTTGAAATGCAGATTTCATAATCTTCGAAGTGGTAGAAGCTTCAATTTTCCAGAAAGGAGGACAGCAAACTTTCGTGTCGAGACAATTCCCAGTGCACAGATCACCTTTATTTATGCATGATTAGCACACTAGCATGACTTCCTCAATACCAAGAGCAGCCACACATTGCACATCATTCATTTGCATTCTAAACATCAACAATGGGGCATAAGTAAAAGACTTGGCCACAGCACCCCTTTTCTATAAGGCATGTACAGTTCTCAATATTGGTAGCTTGTGGCACAGATGCTTGTCCAATATCTGTGCACAGCAACAGTCTTCTGGCATTTCTTCTCACTGTAAGGACTGAGGACGCCCCTTTTCCCATGCTTCCCCCTTAGGCACCTGTCTTACATTTTCATTGCATGTCGCTGGCATTGCTAAACAAAAAAAGTTGGATGCTACAGTTATCACCTGCTTTGAAGGGCAGAACTACCCTTTGTGATACCTTTGACATAACTGGACTCATACAGCAAATTAAGGAGCCGGGACTTCAAAGCATGTAATAGGACGGCTGCAAAAATTCCATATCTGATCGCTTTCATGGAAATGATTTTTCCTTCATCACAAAATGTTGCTTGTGTGCACTCCCATACCTAAAAAATGATGTGATGGTGAAAAATGTATGTCACTTGGGATTCAGTCCCCAACAGCCATAATGTGTATTCAGATAAAATTGCAACCCAACCCTATCCATAGATATTCAGAGCATTATAAAGTTTGCTACCTGCCATTAATGTCGTGATACTATTTCATGCCTCAAAACGCCTTCAAACACAAATCAAAAATGGAGCTCAGTTATCTGAGCAGTGCCAGGATTAATTGAAGAGATGCATCAGTTTTACAATACAATAACAATATGGTATATTTTGCATCACCAGGTTCATACACGTCTTTGCAAAAGCACATATGGAAACAACACACACGCAGAAGCAAAGTGCCAGACAGCAGCCAAAGCACTAATAGCTCGCTGCAACTGGCAGCCCAATGCCACCTTGCACGAGAATCATTAAAAGAGAAAAACCTTGGCCTTTGACATCACCAACAGGTTTACATATGGCTACCGTACACACAAACAGCATCGTGCACAACACGCTTCTTTAGCTTTCGTGCACAATACACGAAATCTTTAAACACATAATTAAATCCAACAAGCACCTCCCACCCCCCTCAGCATCAATGCGGTGAACTGAGGAAAAGCAAACGACACGCAGCGACGCAAATCAAGGCTGATGAAATTATTTTGTCTCTTCCACGCCACGCATTTGGTACTTAGCAAAAATGAACCTATGGCGATACACAGGGATGACAGGGGGCTGGCTGCGATCAACTCTTTTTTAGTTGTTATGGAAATATTTGGTTTTCTTTTATCGCAGGCCAATTGGAACCTCAATCCCTTTGAAGATTATCAAGTCTACATTTTAAACAGGAAACGACCAGAGCCGTAGCTACTTTCAAAGCAAGATCAAAGTCAATTTGTTAATGCTGTTCATGGTTATTGAATGGATTTCAAAAGCCATCGGAGTTTGAGACAAACAACAGATTCTGGTCTCGTCGAAAACTAAGGTGACACGGTGTAAGATTAAGTGATTATTTTGAACTCCTATGAGCCAGATAGTCTAGAAACATGTCTCACATGACTGACCTGATGTCATCTTAGTTTACTGACCTCTTTTGAACGTCTTCCCTGTATGTTGTCCACGTACTGACTATACAACTTGTATGGGACATTTTATGAGCATAACGCGAACAAAATGGATCTTCAAAATATTTTGAAGCATTGGCCGTATGAGTTAACCGAATAGTCAAGCCAAGCTATGACATGACTTTAAGCTTACCCCATCATTTCATCTACATATTAATTACTATCGCCGCCACTTTTTGAATTTGAAAAACCCGTGCTCGCCCCGCAAGGAAATATTGAAACCCGCCCCGCCCCGCAGAACAATTCGAAAAAAGAAGCCCGCAATGACGCGCAAACATCGTTTTTATTCCTAGTAAATACTTTAAAATTTGACATGGTTTCAGCCCCGGAACTAAATATTTCAACAATTCTACATGGCGCTATGTACTGTTTTAGCTCAGTATTTCCAGACCAGCACTGCTAAATCTTATTTATCACTCCCGTTTTGCTTGTACAGAACCCCAATCTACTGTTTGACCTCGAAGAAGGCACTATGAAAAATATACCACATTTCTTGCTTTAGTTTCTGTCTTCAAAGTAACTGCTTAACTGAGGTATCACATTTCTTTCACTTCAAGGCTTAAAAATATGACTCATTGCAAGGAAACTTCAGATCCTCAGGAGGGTCTGATCAAGAAGGGTGAGGAGGGTCTGGCCAAAACACAACAATTTTGGTCAAAGATAAAATTCTGGTGTCCAAAACATCATCCGCATGGCTTTTCAGAAGGCACTCAGAATAATGTAACGACCAATGCCTTGAAAGTAAGGGCATATGACAAGTCTTACTCTAGAAAACATTACTCAACTTGTGTTCACCTATGTTACTTATTCACTTAATTTGCATTTATGCATGCGTTCATGTTATCCCTTGAATGCCCCACATAATACACATCTTTTACACAGCGCAAGTAAACAGTGAAGCGTGCAATTTGTTGTGACCTAAATTGCAAAAGGGTGACTGCATGGCATGTTCAGACTAAGGTACATGGTATTATATCCGATCTAACAAGTGTACATTTGAGCAGCAAATAGTCGTGCACCACCACGTGCATCGGCACACAGGGCAGCTGCGGCAGCTGCACATAAATGTTGAGCACAATACAGATGTTCCATGACATCTGGTAAACTACGTTCTTTTACATGACCAGACTTCTATGCAGCCAGCATAATGTGTTCAATTGTGACGGCGGCGGCGCCGTAGGTTTTCAGTTGGGTGGCGAGGGCAAGATATTCCAGGACATATTTGATTTTTCCAGACATTTTCCAGACATACCGGACATAATATGGCTTCCTCCTCAAATAATTACGTGCATCATGCCAGTGTCATCCAGAATGAGAAGGAAGGGGCCTTCTGATGTATAAAAGTGTATTGAGAGCCCAATTTAATGCCGTCTAGCTCAGTTATGGGGGCCTTTTCAATCCAAGTTTCGGTTAGCTGCGGCAGCTGCAATGCATTTAGTTCGGGGAAAAGGGGGTCTCCCAAAACATGTGCGGGGGCGGAAACATACCCTTCCTTCCACTAACCACCCTCTGCTGCGCCGCCCTGGTGCCAGAAATTGGCCGATGTCAACTACTATTTTCGGCTGCACGACGGAGTGCTAGGGCTGGTTGGACAAACAACAACCGAGTACACAGAACACAGTATATACGCAAAAATAACTTTACTTCCCGATGATGTCGAGGACGACACGGTCGAGCTCGTCGAGGGCGTCCTCGTCGCTGGAATTTGCCAACAGGAATTTCACGGGCAGCACGCACCACGTACTTGACACGACATCATTGACAGCGACATGCAGCGGTGATGAAGTGAAGCGAAACTTTCTCAAATGAGCGCACGGGCTCCTAATTGGGGATGGGTGTACACGATCGCGGTCCATTCAATGGACAACACGACTTGGCTTTGTTTCGCTTCAAGGAGCGCCATATGTGCTTAACCAAAGACGTCCCAAAATGACAGTGTTTTTTCCCATTCTAGCTCCGCCTGACCCGTCATGTTGTCTGATGGTTGGATAGTCCTTAAGGAAAGAATAGGAATATAGCCAGGGCGACCGACCACCGGCCAACAGCATTTTGGCGAGATATTACGCGATGTCACAAGGATTGGGTCCACATTTGCGGGAGTTGCGAAAATACTGAACATTTACCCCACCTGTTGAGGAAAGTTCTGGCAACATGTACGGCAAAGGTCAATATGTGGTTTGCATTCACCCAGACCAGGTGTCGGGAAGGTTAGTCGCCATTTCCTTTGTGATCCACCGTGATTCAGGGGTGCTGCCACACAGAGCCGGATGTAAGGTCCGTACTGAATGCATGGGAATCCGTTATGCTAATTAGTGACTGCCAGGTTTGTTGATTCTTAATGCGCCTCCCGAGGGCACGACTTGGCTACGAAAGGTGAGTGGATGAGGGGGGGGGGGGTAGGGGGACAAGCGCTAATTTTGACCAAACGCCAATTTCTTTCCTGTGCCTGTCATCAACAATGCCATGTTAAAACTCAGTGACTGGAACGGTAAGCGGCATTTAACAAAACAGCTCTTGTTTTCCAGCAACTGTACGGTAAATTGAAGGGCGCTGATGGCGCACAGAGGCGCACTTCAGCGCGGGCGGAAGTCGTGGCGATCGCCACTTCAATAGGCTTATGCAAGCCTTCATGAAAAAATTCAACAACTTAAGAAAAAACTATGTAAACAATGCTGTACAAAAAACCACAGGCAGGCAACACCTGCGCTGCCGCCTGATGTTTATGCCCTACTTATCAACTCGTTTCAGTCCTGACGTGTTTACTTCAACTTAGAGCAGTGTATTCGCAAAAGATCATTCGTCTTTCCCTATCACATTTGTCCTAGATCTCTCGTAATGATTTTATGAGGATTATAAACGTGGTTTCTCTGTAGGCCAAGTAACTGTACGCCAAATCAACTTGTCAAACTGATCGAAACGTCAAGCTTTTCAACTATGTGCACAGGCACTTCTGCACTTACTTAGTGTTTAGCAGCCAAATGCCGACCTTGCATCGCGTTTCTATCTTTCCCCTAGACAAGATGGCGAAAAGATGTCGGACGGGCATGGGGGGGCGGCGCCGACGTCCAACTAAATGACCTGGATGAGGTCATACTGGATGTCATCGGTTAGTATTACTGGCTACAATGGTGACAAATACCTGTACTGTCATGCAGTGAACTGTCATTTAAACAATGACGTATTGAGGAGCGAATGTACTAAACAGTATTATTTTCACTTACAAATGTACCTATCTTATACCAATGGTGTGCTTTTCCCTAATATCTGATGCTTGTTCCAATATTTTGTGATGTGGAATATCCCCGTTGAGCAAGAATTGTGTTTCTCTTCATTGTTGTCAGCGGGACGATTACGTGTCGAATGGAGCCATTGATGAGTCGCTATTTCTTTTCCGTGCTTCACCTCTGTCATCTTTGGTTATTGTTGCATAGCCGTTGCTTTCGAGCAATCAATGTACTTCAGGTCAAGAGGGCGAAGCGGCCACGACCAACGTCGCAGGCGGCAGAACCGTGTCGTCATGGGATACTGGGAGTACAACAGATAGCAGTACACATGATCTTCTCTTGGATCCGGTGCTAAAATTTGTGATTTGTAACGAGCTTCAGCCCCCGGTGCTAGTTCAGGCTAACACGTTGACAGCCAGCTCCTCGCCGTCGGCGTCCTCTCAACACGCAGTGTCCGCCTCATCCGAGCTCGACCGGCACGCTTTACCCGAGAGGACCGGCGGCTACTCAGCATACCTGACGAGGAGCGCACGGCAGAAGAGCGGGCTGAGGTCAAGATCTGTTTGACCACTCAGCTCCTGGAGCATCTGGGCATTACCTTGTGCCCAGAAACAGGAAAATCACCCTTGTGATAGCATTTGATTCTGATGTTGAGATGCCCATTCACCCAGTTTGCTCGAGGTGCGTTTTTTTGTCCCCGGCTATGCAAAACACAACTGAGCTGTGCCTGGCGTGCTTCGCCATTTCTGTGATATGAAACTAGTACCGGTTCATTGATGGATTTATTATCAAAGAAACAAGGTTGAACGGCAGACATGGACATGGACACGGAACTAGCGGAATTGCCGGATGACGGCGTTGCGGCGCTCCTGTTCAGCACGCCGCTCCGCTGCACCGCCCTCACCGAAGGCGGCTACCTGGTCGTCACCGCCTACCGCGGCCTCTTGCGTGCCTTCACCGCCGAGCCATTCCCCAAAATGGCGTTGGCGAAGGCGTTTTCGACAACGACCCTCGTGCGCGAGTGTGCTTGGTTGTACCTGCCAATAGAAATGGACATGAAAACATGGCCGTGCTCGCCAACCACTATATCACCCTACTCCACGAATTGAACGCAAGGAATATTTAACCAAAGAAGAAACTTTAACTTGATGTAATCGATGTAACTTGACATTCAAGACGCAAGCACGCACAATTGCTCCTGAATGCCCCATCATGCATCACCAATTCGGAACAGAATCACATCAAATTTGCAGAGGGTCTCTGCCAGTCCATTATTACTTTCAATAGCGTCTAGGATACAGCGAAGTAATGTGATTTGCCCAGTCAGACACACTTGACCTTGGCTAACCTATTTGATCCGAACTTCCCCATTGGTTACGAAATGGTTTCCTCCGACCATCGTCTTTTTAATATTGTGAAAATGGCCTGGAGTCCCGCACTAACGCAATTGTTTGCCTAGATTTTGGAGCCCCACCCCTCGCTGTGAGCAAATACGTTTTGTCGCGGACGCAAGCGTTTTTGTAAACACAGACGCATTGGGTTCTTGCTACCATCTTACGCCTGCTCCTCGGGACATGCAAGTGCCGCTACTGGGGTCAGCAGCCACGGCATCACTGGGTAGGCGCTGTCGCCGAGCAAGACCCCATGATACGCGCTGGTCCTTGATGTAATGTGGAGCTGAACAGTGAAATTTCGTTTTTGGATTGACCGCTTGGAAGCATACCTTAAAGTTCCGGACGAGGCAATTTACAACCAGTTTGCTAGTTAGTTGGGCTGCTGCACACATTGGTCTGGTGGCCAAAGTCATTGCCTGATATTTCATACGCTGTTTCATTTATGTTGTGTTCTGTAGTGGGAAAGCATATTACATTTGAGAAATGCTCTTGCCTTTTAGTCCTTCAATTGTATAACTAACATTTCGACGAGGCCAGATGTCCGCAGCACTCGAGCGTCATGGACCCGACCAGCGCAATGCGTCACGGCCGCGTAGATGCTCCGGTGACGTCCGGCAACTGCCATGCAGTTAACTGACGTGGAGCCTTTGCGGTTCACGTAGAGGGCCTTTGCGACTTCAGCGCTCGGATCGGGATGTGCGTTCCGTCACGCAACCTGAAACCGTCCGTCATCGTCCGCCGAATGCGTTTTGTATGACCTGTCTCTGCAGGTGTGAACGTACATCTCTGGGGCAATGAGAGGTGTGCGCAACGCTACGGCGTCTGGTTGAGTGTGACTAAAGAATGTGTACACTTAAAGAGAATATTTCACATTTAGATGAGATCTTGACCTGAAATGTTGCTCTTGAGGACCTATCGGTGCAGTTCGCAATCCTGCCCTTCTTAAAGACCTAAGCTTCTCTAGTTTCTGAGCTGCACGCCCGCAAACATGGGGTCAGATATACCGGGGAGCGCATTTCAGTCACTTTGGCATTGAAGTTTGCGACATGACGGGTAGATGCATCAGAAACATCACACAACAATGCAGCCGCGCCTAACGCGAGATGACGTCGAAGGGTTACACGGGTCGTAACGCGCATCACGCAATGCTATGCTTGCGTCAGAAAATTCTGGCGTTGGTCAATCATTTCAGGGCCGGATAGTCGCGGGCAAAGGGCTTATGTCGCGAGCACCGTTTAGCGTCCCTTCTGCTTTCTAAAAGACCTTCAATCTTCGGCCCAAATCTGCATAGCGGTAATACTGAACGAAGCATATGACAGAAAACGTTGGAAACAAACATCGAATGGAGTTAAAGGTTGCGGAGTTTAACGTTCCTGAGATCAAATCCAGATTCTTTTCCGACATGTTTCTGAGATAAGATTCCAAGCAAAGGGGGTTTGCTGCATTAACCATGGCCCTCCATCCGGTCGTGAAATTTCAGATCACTGGCGGCTTCTGGTGATCGGAGTTTGACGTTGCGTGATGCTCGGCATGGTCCGACATGCCCTGTGACATAACCTGATCTTTAGCGCGACAGCTGCTACGGGTGGGTGGCTTGGTGGATCGGGAGACAGGCGCTTTAAACAAATGAGCTTAAGGGTTGGAAAAACAAAAACAAAAAACAAAACAAAAGCGTATGCATCAATGTACACAAAAGTTAACTTCGTAGCACGGCGTATGATTCGAACCTCAGCATTGACGCTTGAATAGCGATAAGGCAAGTTACGCAGAAACTTATTTTGTTGTTTAACTCCTTTGCTTCGTTTTGTGTTAAGAAGTCTGCAGAAGGAAAGTGCAAGGTGCAGCATCAAATTGTTGGTGTTACATAGTTTTTGATGCTCATCACACTGTTATGAATTTACAATGCTTGAATGCATGCCGTCTCATTTTATGACCCCACATGTCAAAAAATAAGACAGTTTTGTCAGGTTAATGACATTACGTCCAACTGAAATTGAAACGTGCGCCTTTGTTTGCTGAGGCATCTCGCATTGGCCCATAAGTTCCACATTTTGTGAATTGAATTGTTCTTTCCTGTATGACCTTTTTGGGGTAGAATTATTCACTCCCACACTCGTCCAAAAGCGATTCTAGATCACTGCTCAAAACACAGAAGTGCATATTGGTCTTCCACTATCATTTGAGATCTTACCTGAAGTCTTCTCAAACTTGCCACTCCAGATTTACAAGGGGCCTAAAACTCGCCGGCGGCGCACCCTTTTATGGTCACCATTAGTTTGAGAGGCCATCCTTCCAAGCTGCGTGGAGGTCGCTGAACTTCAAAGTACGCACGCTAAGGTGAACAATAAATGTATAACAGTGAAAACAGCAGGCACAAATTCTGAATTAAACTACAACAAACAACCCAGATAACAGTTAAATAACACAACACGCACGGTTCCCGGACCACGACCCGTCGGCAGCCAATCAATGCATATACCACTGAAGACCAGCGTCACCCACGATCTAATGCGATATGAAAAAGGCAATTGTGGGGCTGATTTTTTTCAGCGTTTGCTCGACAATCCCTATGCATTTTCTTCCACGCTTCTCGCCGCGCGTTTTATTTACAAACCTCGGCGGAGGAAAATCGCTCCCGACAGCGGATTATTTTGTGGAGGAGAACTTTTTGCCCCAAGCTTTATAAAATTCGGAGGAGGAAAATCTTTAAAAAATTGCCTCCATTGACGGTATTTTTTAAAATAAAACTGACCTCTTATCATGATAATAAAACACTGGTATTATGCTGGTTCACTGAATCACTGTTCCACTGGTTTTTATGACAATACCATTTCTATGTGTTTACTTCTGCTTAAGACTAAGATTGGCAGGGAGTGAGGTGATGTAGAATATGTACGCAATTACGAAAGAGATGGGGGTGGTGGAGGAGATACAGGTTTACAGGTAGGTTTACTTTAGAGAGCAGGAGGTTTTGTGGGCTTACGGCCCGATTGTCATAGGAGTTCAGTAGAAGATTGGCATTTAGTTTTCTCTGAGAACAATTCCGGCCATTTGTCCCCGCTGATTATAGTACCCCTTCTGTAACAAGAAAGCTGTTGAAGTGAGTGGTTCTGCGGTGCTTATCCATATACAAATTTTCTTTTCACTTCTGAGCTTGCCATTTGTATGGATTGAAATGCGATGCATTTTATAGTGGTTGTTGCTCACATAAAATGAAATAATGTCCTGATGGAACCCATAGTGTAATCACTATACATTAATTGCAGTTGTGAAGACAGGCAACCTGTTTTGTTCGCGGCGTGCACTGATAGTAGAAATGGATAAAGTTCGTCTGGTGGTGACATAATGGCAGAAGTGTCACTTTCATGGATGATGAGGGGAGAGGTGAAAATCGATAAGGCTTGTCTGGTGGTGGCATAATGGCAGGAATGTCACTTTATATACATGATTAGTGGGATAGTCGGCAAGCCATAAGTCTCACAACCTTCCCTCCTCGAAATGTGGTTGCGAACAGATTAAGTCTGCTTGATTTTCATTACAAGCAATGCCCATTCCATTTTTATTTTATTCACACGGCTTTTTTGAGCAGCATTATGGTCATGGCCCATGAATAAAGCCCAGAGAAGACAGGCTTCGTATTATCGTAAGCTTATTCCTCATGTCCGTTTGTAATCTTAGTGAGCAATCTTTGTAAGTACCAGTTTTGTGGGTTCTGGGGAACCGGCATTGAGGGGTTCATGAGAGTTTGGTAGGCCCCCAGCAAATGATTTGAATCGACACTACTGCATTATGCATGACAAGTGTCACAGCCGACCCTATCTTTGCTTGCTAGTTAGCGTGTAAAGGGCAATTTGGCTCGCTGGGTGAGTTTCTACCAATTTATGGATTCTGCTAAGAAAGTGTGTCATTATGCTGTACCAGATATTTTTGTTCATGATCTTACTGCAATTGTTCACCAGCATATGTAAAATAAATATGAAGGACGGTGCCAAGCAATCTTAACCCCTACGCTGATTCACCGGTTTTCATAACGCGGACTAGAGAAAGTATGGGAGGGGAAATGCCGTCTGCAGGGAAAGCAACTTGGAACCTCGCGAAAAAGCAATGGGTTGTCCTTAACGAGATCTTGCAATTGGCAAGAAGTCTCATGTTGTTAATAGGCTCCACTTTAACAAGGCTGAGGTCAAATTTCCCAGAAAGTCGAAATTTTCAGCTCTGCATACTCATTTGTCCGGAACCATGCCGCGTAGTGACATGGATCATAACGAGGCATGCTCCTTGTATAGTGATAAGTACAATAGCATTGGGACATATTTGTTTGACCCCATATTTATCGTGGCGGGCTTCGTTAAATAGTGTGTCTAGTCGAGTCGGAATTTTTTATTGTGTACGTAGGATTGCAGAAAACTTCTGTTTACATCGATTGATATCTTTGGTTTTTATAAATTCCCTTCCATTGACGACTTCCTTCAAGCGCCCCCAACTAGACACAATTAAAGGGGAGTGTTCCACGTTTATATGGGGTTTTGAGCTGAAAAATCATCTCGAAGACGCATCCGGCGCTATCCACGATTCTGCCCGTCTTAAGACATGAGTCGCTCTAGGTTCTGAGCTACACGCCCGCCACAGTGGGGAGAATATTTGAAAGTCACCTTGGTTTTCATGACGCCATAATAACGTCATTCAAATACTGTCACTCCATAGGCCATGCAGCGATAAAATCCAAGACAAATAGTATTATTAAAGTGCTCATATCTGGCGCTCGTGAGCGCGAATAAGTGAGCTCGTTTCCTCAGCCTGCTTCAATATCTCAAATGTGAAACATTTCCGTTAACGTAAAAGCGTCAACCGTTCACGCGCGGTCCGCGAAATCAACGGTTGCCGCCCGCTGACCCCGCCGGCCAAAGGATCGTCTTGCAATGAGCGCGCGACTGCACAATATGCAGGACCGGGTATCCTTAGAAAATCTTAGATGGAGGGGGGGGGGGGCGTGACCGTCGCCCCCCCCCCACATCAGGACGAGGATGTAGTTAAGAAAGAACAATCAGTCTGATATCAAGCTAGTAACAAAATTCAATACAATTTACTTCTAAGGACACGGTCAAAGCCGCCCGCTAAACAACACGTGTCGCGCCACGCTTGGAGCATGCCTGAGACATCATGGAGAGTTTGATGGCAGTGGGGGTGAGGATCGAAGCGCACACTTGATTTCCATTAGGAACATGCCTCGAGGAGGCCCGCCTACTGGACGTCATCCCCCAGTGCTACCTGTCACCGGTTCGAATTCTGCTATGTATGCACTGCCCTGGATGTCGAGGCCCTTCGTTATTTTTCTCGGAGCATCGAGGTCCCCGGGACGGCCACGGACGCCCGGAGACGGCCAAATACCGGCTTTGACCCGACTCCGCCTAAAGCTGGGAAGTGCATCTTTAACGTTCGGAAGCATTTCTCGACCTGACGCGTGTTCTTGAATGAACGCTGTTTAGCTAGGGGAGAGACAATGGCATTTGCACTTCGATTGCACAATACCGGTTATAATGTAGACGCGTTTGCTTAAGAGACTAAGACCTATGAACGAACATACGTGAATAACGACGATGCTTCGTTGCTGCTCTCATTAGTAAACTTAGAAAGCATTTACAGGCAGTGGCAGTGACGTGGCCACGATTCTGACGAGTTGCAGACAAAACAGGTGACGATCGGGAGAATGCTTGCGCTGGCGGTTTTATTACGTGATTGTTCCGATTGCCAGCGTGCAAAGCAGCAAACCGAAACACAGCATGCCACATGGATATCAAAATCCAAAGAATACCTCTCTCGGCGTATGCTGCCGGTGAAGCTGAAGCGACTGGTGTAACATCAACCGGGGAAGGCAGGGGTAGGAGATGTCCGCCAGAAGCAGCCCATCTGGCATCGGTTGGCCGTTCGCAAAACGGAAACGATGTCATCGTTTTTTTAAGTCACGTGCGGACCATGTTTAGGTATTAGCAATACATAGCGGTTGGCGCATCCGATACGGATACGAATATGCAGAAATGTTCCCCCAGAACGCATGACACACACAGGTGACATACAAAAAGACACGGCATATTTTGAATGCATGGGGTGGCGTCTTCGCTGCGATCATTACTAACGTATAGAATATTTATAGCTGTCCGTATGTACTGACTTTTGTTGTATATACTCACAACTCCGGGAGACCTGAGGTACGCAACACGCGGGCGTCATGAACTCTCCCGGTGGCGTGTGCTGCACTCGCCAGGAATTGACGGCGTGGGCCAGCAACAGCCATCAAGTTAAGTCTTGTCTGGCCTTTCCTGTTCATAAAGACAGCAACAGCAACATTGCCAAGATCATTAGCGTGATGTGTGATGGGGCATACAGAGGCGTTTAGTCCGTGTTACGTCCAGAACAACATGAGAACACCATTTTCACCGATCACCTACAAAACTCCAACCCTTATCGCACCAACGCACAGCGAAGCAAGCGTGCAAGTTCTGCGACATTCGTCTGTCTGTCGTCAAAAATAACACTACCCAGAGATATACCTATATATGTAGATATGTATATTATATATATATATATATATATATATATATATATACATATATATATATATATATATATATATATATATATATATATATATATATATATGCTACATGCTTCTACTATACCAATGGGTACATTAACATCCATGCACCTTTCATAATGTCATGGGTAGTTGTAAGCATATATCAAGGCCAGAAATAATTAATTCAGAGTTGAATGATGCTGAAATATTGAATAGTGTTGAAATCAATTTAACAATGCTCAGAGAAGTGGGTGTCGGTAGTCAACAAGCACTCAATACAACAAGAGCTACCAATAGGGCCGGTGAGAGGCTTAAACACACCTCTTTATGCTTCGGCCGCCAGCACGGTCTCTTCATACCAAACGCTTTCTTAAAATGATGTGCTGATGGTTGCATCGATTGAAAGTAAATTGGCACGTTTGAAATGGGTGTGTAAGGCTGACGGCCAAAAGGTAAAAACTACGATTATGCCCATCAATGGCCATGCTATTGACTTGAAGTGGACCCACCTACAAGGCATTTTGTTCAGGAATAATTTAGAACACCCTGCGGTCGTTTCCAAACGCATCGCAACGTCACGCATTGAAATTGGAGACTTCATGGCAGACGGTCGGAAGGTAAATTGAAGAGGTGGGCTGCAAATGTAATACAAGGTCCGGCGTTGGCACCCGTAACAAAGACGGAGGAACGTCTCATAATTCGGGAGCTCATAATCATATTGGAGTCGAATCTTCCCATCCTTTGTCATAACGTTAATGCTCTACATACGTTCTCAGTGTCTAATGGTGAGGGTGTCATAACACTCACGGAACGCGCGTTTCAAGTCTAGGAGAAACCATTGCCGTGTAAATCGTGTCAAAATGGTGTCCGCCAGTGGTTGCACCGATGGACCCTATTTTGGGATGTTTGTTAGACAGATAACGCCGGTAGCCGAAAACGTTGAGTCAGTTCATGCCTTTTTCCGGCCCCATTAGCAACTTAGTGTGGACATGTGTGAATGCGGTTTGCTCATGAATTACTTTGACCTTCTTGCAAAAGTTTCTTGAGGAAGCCTGCTGGGAAAGGTGGTCTTCCGCCATTATCAAGTTCCCTAGTGATAGGAAACGAAGACCATAACTCGTGTCACGTGACATCATGAGCTGTAGGTATAACGCAGCTCATTTTTTTCTTCATTTATTTTTCAATGGCATAAGAATGTAAACCACGAGTACGTAGGTAGATGCACGTACACCATATCAGTCTCCCGGAACGTCGTGAGCAGCGGGAAAACACAGCCCGAAAAACATGCCTGTGGTCCAGGATATCATACTCATCCCGTAGAAAATGCTGTTCTGTAAATTAGACTCAAATCCGGGCACGTGTCCTTGCCGCTTGCCTGCATACAAGATTTGTTTAGGAAGAAGCATCACGCGAGCTTGTACCAACCATGTGCATTTATGAGCGGTGCTGGCTTGTCCGCACTACCTAGATGATTGGCTAAGACGATGGTGTGCAATGGATTAGTTACATGTTGTAATACCTTAACAGATTTAAAATGTTAGCAAGATCATAATGCAAAAGCAAATTGCCTTTGAACACTCCTGCAGCATGGGTGCTGGTGTTTCTTTCAGTTTGCCGACATCACTACCTTGTCATGCTCAAACACAAGCCTTAGAAGCCGGTATCAATATAGCACATTTTATTGGGATTTGAAGAATACCAAAACAATGTCCTCTCTCAGAAGCACAAACCTCGCACGCACATTCACCATCACATCAAGATAAATACAAACTACTGGCACACACCACCAGTCATCACACCCACCTCAAGCGCCTTATTCACGCTGTCAAATAAGTGTGATCCCACACTTTTACAACCCGCAGGACTATCAAATTGCGGGTTTTCTCGCAATTTCCGCAGTTTTTTTGGTTATAACACCGCATTTCACCGTGCGCTCCCTTTAAAACAAAGTCCCAACGGGGGTTCATGGTAATACAACTCAAGAGGCTATGCTTGTAGGACACGATTTGTTGTTGAAGATTTAAATTTGCCTACAATATGTGTTAAATTTTGATTAACAGATATATGGGTCGATATTTCGGCAACATGCCTCTATCGAAACAATAGCACTTCTTATTGCAATTCTTAAATACCACTTCTGCTATTGCTTGGATAGACATCTTGCTGAAATATCAACCCAACTGTGTCTCTATTCTCCAAATTTTTCTCCGAGGAATAAGGCCAATGCTAATGTCTTATCCACGTTAAATGTGTATGGAAGCTGTCTTTGTCCAAAATAGATGAGGAACTGTAGAACACTTGCAGCCAGTTTCCTAAAACACAACTTATATTTTTGGCATAAATTGTACATTTTTTTGCGTATAATCGTATAATCCAGTTTCTGAAAGCAAAAGTATGCAGCTTGCAACTACAATCTACGCCACTGAAAAAGTGCACAAAAAATGTACAATCTATGACACAAATATACACAAACAATCTTGCGTGAGTTTCTCAAAGCCAACAACAAATGTACGACGGAGCTTAATTTTGATGGGTCCCTGATGAGTTTGGCAATGCAATCAACGCAAGCATTTGTGCCGCAGATTATAACACTGACATTAGGACTGCTACGTATTGAAAGACGAATTGCTGCAGTGGCAAGCCTAAACAGCATGCAACAGCTGCTAAAGGCATAACAGAGCGTAAAGCCTGAGTGTGAGCAAGTAATAGTGAGTGTTCCTGTCTTTCCGGCAAGAAGCCTTGGGTAGGGCATGCCAAGACCAAAAGATAGGGCAAAACTGCCTGGTCAAGGAGCTTCCTTTGCAAGAACATCAAAATACATCACAATTGAGAGAAATTTGTGTGGCTGCCACA
>NW_023596746.1:31788580-31901080 GCF_011947565.3 Pollicipes pollicipes
TCGGACGGGTCGCGGCGGCCGGCCAAACGGCGCTGTAAAGCCACTCGCCTTCGTTGGGTGGCAGAGGCAGGTTCTGCCGACCAGTAACACGACGGACGTGAAGCACGCGCGCCTGTCCGGCGGTGCGGCGACGGAGCGCGGAGCCTCCGTGAGCCTGCCGTGTGCGTGGGCCAGGATCACGGAGTGCGCCGAGAGGAGCGTGACGCGTCGCTGAGCCCGACGCACGCGGACACCGCTGGGGAATGCTCGTGACCAAGTAAGCTGTGCGATGGTGGGGACGGCAGATGGCGGCAAGGCCGAGGAGAAGTCCGAGCAGAAGGCGGAGGTGCTCTTCGAGGACGTGCTGGAGCGATGCTGCGGCACCGGCCGCTGGCAAACGCTGCTCATCGGGTACATGTCCGTCATGTGGCTGCTCTTCCCCGTCTTCTCCATGTCCATGATGTTCGTCGGTGCCACGCCCAAGTTTAAATGCTCCGACGGCTTCGCCGCCAACGCCACCTTCGCCTCGCTGCCGTCCGATACGCGCGCGCTGCCACGCGGCCAATTCGACCGCCGCCTGTCAGCGCTGGGCGTTCGATCCTTCCGTGTACGTATCGACGGTGGTGACCGAGTGGACGCTGGTGTGCGGCCGCAAGCCGCTGCTCTCGCTGCTGCAGTCGTGGCTGATGATCGGCGGCCTGTTCGGCTCGGTGGTGAGCGGCCAGCTGGCCGATCGCTTCGGCCGGCGGCCCGTCTTCCTGCCGGCCATGCTGCTGCTGATCGCCTGCGCGTTCACCGTCGCGCTCGTCACCGACTACGCCAGCTTCGCGGCCGTACGCTTTCTGACGGGTGTCGCCATGTCGGCCATGATCAGCAGCCAGTACGTGCTGATGATGGAGCTGTGCAGCAGCGAGCGACGCGCTGCGATCGGTCTCGTCTCACTCATGCCATTCGCCTTTGGCACCTGTCTCGTCGCGCTCGGCTCGTACCTAATCCGCACGAGATGGCTACTTCCAGCTGCGTACGCGTGCCTGTCTTATCTTCCTGGTTCAACTTCTGGCTGATGCCGAGTCGCCCCGCTGGCTGGTGCTGCAGGACCGGTTCCCGGAGGCGTGTGCCGTGCTGCGCCGGGGCGCGCGCTGGAACGGCGCCGGGTGCTGCCAGAGGAGGAGTCTGCAGCTGATTGGCAGAGGCGCGGAACAACATGCTGTCCCGCCAGACCACTATGAAACCGCCGGCGGCTACAGTCCGCTGCAATGATGCTGCAGCTGTCCGGACGCCGCACATGCGCCGCCGAACACTCATCGCCGCCGTCTTTCTCGGCTTCATCATCGCCGGCTCCTACTTCGGTATCTCGTTCACCGACCGCAAACTGGCGGCGAGCCCGCATCTGGCGGCGGTGTTTTTCCCGGTTCATCGCCGACATTCCCTCCAGCTTAGTGTTTCCCCTGCTGGATCGGCTGGGACGCGACGCTCGCTGATCCTCCTCCTCTCGGTGCAGCCGCCCCATGTTACTCACCTTCGTGCAGAAGGACACCACGCTCTGGCTGGTACTCGGCGTGGTCGCCCAAGATCGGCGTCTCCTCCGCCTTTAACACGATAATGGTGTTCGTGCCGACTGATGCCCACCGAGGTCCGCTCGCTGGCGTGCGGTCTGCGCCAGCTGGCGGAGCGCGCGGGCGCCGCCCTCGCGCCGTTCGTGGTGGACTGTGAGTGAGCTGCACGAGAGCGCGCCTCGGCCGTGTTCGCCGGCCTCGCCCTGCTGGGCGGCCTCGCTCGCCGGCCTGCTCCTGCCCGAGACCAACGGCCGCCCGATGCCGGGACGGTGGCCGATGTAGATGGCAGCCGGTTTCGCCGCACCTACCCCGAACGCACCCGCACCAATGAGGCGTGCCAGGGCGCTGACGATCCGTGAGCTGGCTGTAGCGGCGTCTCAGTGGACGCAACCCTGGGCGCACTGCTTACACATGATATATTTTGATGTTCTTGCAAAGGAAGCTCCTTGACTAGGCAGTTTTGCTTTATCTTTTGGTCTTGGCATGCCCTACCCAGGGCTTCTTGTCTGAAAGACTGGAACACTCACTATTAAGCTATTATCAAAATTAAGCTCTGTCATACATTTGTTCTTGGCTTTGAAAAACTCATGCAAGATTGTTTGCGTATGTTTGTGTCGTAGATTATACATTTTCTGTGTATTTTTTCAGTGTCGTAGATTGTAGTTGTTAGTTATACATTTTTGCTTTGAGAAACTGGATTTTACGATTGTACGCGCAAAAATATACGATTTACGCCCAAAAATCTACGAATTTCTGTTTTGAGAGACTGGCTACTGGTGGCCGAGCTTCCCCGCGTCTTCTTTTCACGGGTGACTTCAATGCTCACAACACATCTTGGGGTTGCGCCCAGACCAACACTCGCGGCAGGCATTGCGAAACTTTTTTACATGATGAATCTCTACATTTTAAACACCGAGACCCGAACCCACATGACGCTGCCGTCAGGTCAGCATCGGCGCTGGACTTGAGTTTTGCCAGCCCCCAACTGGCGGCACACCTGACATGGTCGGTTGACAACGACTCCTTTGGTAGTGATCACTACCCCATCTGGTTGCGTCACCAGAACGGAGCAGCTCTCGGTTCCAGGCCACAACGGTGGAATCTTAGAAAGGCTGACCGGGATCAATGTCAGGCACGGGTGGAAACCAGGTTGGCCTCCGGTTCGGTGGATGCGCCTGCGTCGATAGAGAAACTCACCTCCACAATCTTACGATCGGCACAAGAAAGCATACCACGTACATCCGGCGCCCCACGTCGTCCCCCTGCTCCGTGGTGGACGGACCAGTGCCGCGACGCCATCTATGCGCGTAAGAGGACCCTTAGAAAGTTTGACCGTCGGAGCACGACTGATAATCTTATTGCATTTGGACGGGCACGAGCGACTGCTAGACGCACCATTCTAGAGGCTAAGCGGGCATCGGGGCGATCGTACATCGGCCAAATAAACTGCCAAACGCCTGCATCCAATGTATGGCCACGGATCAAACGCATTGCGGGACAGCACTTGTCTGTACCACACCCTGTGCTCCGTATCAATGGACGTGATATTATACACCCAGCTGACGTAGCAAATGAAATCGCTCGCGCATTCTCCGAACGGTGCGGTAACGGCAATGCCGTCCCACAGTTTATGCGTCACCGGATTCCCTGCGAGGCATCCCCTGTCGACTTCAGCACGACGGAGCAGATGTCGTGTAACCAACCTTTTACAATGGCCGCACTAATTTCCACGATCGGATCGCTGCGCAACGTGGCAGAGGGTCCGGATCTAGTTCACAACGCCATGCTTAAGCAACTCCCCACTTTAGGAGTTGAGGCCCTCTTAGCAACGTACAACAATCTCTGGGAGAATGGAGGTTTTCCGGAGTCGTGGCGTGTGTCACATATTGTCCCTATGCTCAAGCCTGGTAAGAGTGGGGCTGACCCTGCCGACTATCGCCCTATCTCACTGACATCATGCGTTTGTAAGTAGATGGAACGTATGGTGAATGTGCGTTTGTCTTGGTTTTTGGAGCGGTACAACGTTTTTACGGCTGCTCAATGTGGATTCAGGAAAAATCGCAGTACCATTGACCATGTTATAGCTCTCGACACAAACATTCGCACCAGTTCTAGGGAAAAACGACATGATGGCGCTGTGTTTTTTATGTTGAAAAAGCCTATGATACGACGTGGCGTTACGGCATCCTGAAAAAGCTCTTTCATTATGGCATTCGAGGAGCCATGGGCACGTTCCTAGCGAACTTTATGACCGATCGTTCTTTCAGAGTTCGTGTTGGCTCACAGTTCTCGGATTGGTACCAACAAGATAATGGCGTGCCCCAGGGCAGTGTTCTGAGCGTCGCTTTGTCGCGGTGATGATTAACGATATTGGTGGCTCCCTTCCAAAGTCGGTCAGCCGCTCTCTCTTCGTGGATGACGTCGCCATCTGGTATGCCTCGTCAAATTTTGCCTCTTTGGAGCGTCGCTTGCATTGGGCTGTGATCAGCCTGGAAGGATGGAGTGTTATAAACGGACTACGTTTCTCGACCTAGAAAACAGCCGCTATGCACTTTTCAGACGTCGTCAATGCCCCGCTATGGCTTTAAGGCTATACGGCCAGACCATCCCGAACGAATCCAGTGCCCGCTTCTTGGGTCTGCAATTTGATAGCCGTTTATCGTATGGGTCACATTTGAAAAACCCTACGTGACAACTGCTTAAAGCATTGAAGATACTGAAGTATGTGTCTCGAACATCTTATGGAGCGGACAGAAGAACACTGTTACTGCCATACCGCTCACCTATACGTTCGAAACTTGACTATGGCTGTTTTATTTATGACCGCGCGCCGAGCTCCTTCAAACGTTTATTAGACACCGCGCACCATACCGCATTACGCATTGTGACGGGGGCATTCAGGACGTCGCCAGTTGCTAGCCTTACAGTGGGAGTTAATGAACCGGCGTTGGCACTGAGAAAGGAAATGCTTGGCATGCGGTACTTTTGCAAGCTGGCTCAATTTCCCAACCATCCGACTCACCGAGCAATCTTTTCACGTGATGTGGAAAGCAAGTTCCAAAGTAGCGGGAGGCCATCCGCTACTCCATTTGGTGTCCATATGAAGAAGCTGTTCCGGGGAAGCGACATAACTTTGCGTGGTGAGCAAAGGTCGCGTCCCGTATTAGTGTCTCCATGGGAGCTTATCTCACCAAAAGTGGATGTATCCCTTTCATGCACCAGCAAACAAAGCGATCCCATGCACCTGAGATCGAAGGCTCTGGAGCACATCGGGTCGTACATAGGTTTTCAAGCCACATATACTGATGGCCAAGACGGAGGTAGGCGTTGGTGCTGTATTTGTGAATGACCAAGCCACCCGGTCCTTTTCTTACCGAAACACGCCTCAGTTTACACGTCCGAGCTCGTTGCAATCAGTAAAGCCCCATGCTTCATCGAAGTTGGTGAGAGCAACTCACACGTGGTCTTATCCGATTCTTGAGCAGCCTGTTGGCTCTGACAACCTTTAACCCACCTTGTCCCATTATACAGGATATTTTAGTTCGCCTGACAGCGCTGGATCTTGCTGGTAAAACTGTCGTCTTATGTTGGATACTGAGTTATGTGGGTATCGCAGGTAACGAGCGTGCTGACGGGGCCGCAAAACGGGGAGCGCGTGCGCCTTTCGCCCGTTCTTTACCCTTGCTGGCAAGGGACTTTTACCCTGCAATCGCGACCTTTGTGAAGGGGAAATGGCAACGCTGCTGGGACGCCATTGTAAACAATAAGTTAAAGATGATCAGGCCACAACTGGGTCCATGGTCTTCAAGCTCACGTACGTTGAGACGCGAAGAAGTAACCCTCAGCAGATTACCAATTGGCCACAAGCACGCAACACATAGCTACCTTTTGTGCGCCGAAGACCGTCCTAAATGTCCTCGCTGTGATGCGCCACTTACGGTTCGCCACGTTATTCACTCTTGCCCATAGTTCAGAGAAGACCAGGCACTTTACTTCGGACGAGATGCGTCAGGTCTTACATTTTCAGACCTTATTGGTGACGATTCCCGCATGCTTGACACCGGACAGCTGTTTTCATTTTTGAGAAACATAGGATTCACAGCCATTTACACACCACGGTAAACACTTACCTGTTATGGGCGCGAAATGACCCTAGAATTCGACGCGCCCTAAAACCCCAATCATCATAATCATCATAAAACCCCCAATATAAATAATGCTCTAATTTTAATAATAAAATTTAAAAAAACAGCTCCATAAGTCTGTTTTTCGCGCCACGTTTTATCAGTCAACATTTCAAACTAATCTCAAATTTTTTACGCTCCGAGAAACTGCTGTTATTTGCACTCCATAGATCACTTTATATCTGTATCTTTGTTGACTTTACGGTCATCGCTCTGTCAGTCCGATACCTAAATGCACGCGAGCAATACGCCTTTCTAACTTTTCCAGCCCTTGCCTCTTGGCAGGGGTGGTATCAGGAGTCGGAATACCCACGCCGAAGGACTGTTCCAGTTTGCGTTTTAATGACCTGGTTGCCCCAACAACTTCCCTCCCTGGGTCGCCTCTGTGGTGCAGCTACGTCATCTGCAGCGAAGCATGTGTGTTGCGAAAACGGCATTCTGTACAGGGGACTAGATAGATGAAACAAACTTGCACTTATTTACTTTATATACATTTTTACTTTATGGGCAATATGCACGCTAAAAACCTCACATAAGTACCCGTCCTCTTTGCGCGTAAACGTATGGGCGCTTGTGTTTATTTACTTATTGATATTTTTATTTTATACTTTATTTATTATATTTTTTTCTTTTTACTTCACACAAGTTGGTTAAGCTTTGCGGGAACTGGGAAGGTTTACAGTTGCTGTACCCGTTCTTAACTTCGGCTACCGCTCCAAACGTATGCACATTGCACAGTGGGGCGCGCACACATCTATATTTCCAGAACAGAAGCGTGGCAAGTGCATCTGGAGGAGGTTCCGTAAACGGCCGCTGCAGTGCGGCTGGCGCCAATGAGGCCGGTCGGACGCGGTGTCGCGGCGCCCGGCCAAACGGCGCTGTAAGGCCACTCGCCTTCGTTGGGTGGCAGAGGCAGGTTCTGCCGACCAGTAACGCGACGGACGTGAAGTACGCGCGCCTGTCCGGCGGTGCGGCGACGGAGCGCGGAGTCTCCGCGAGCCTACCGTGTGCGAGGGCCAGGATCACGGAGTGCGCCGAGAGGAGCGTGACACGTCGCTGAGCCCGACGCACGCGGACACGCGACCGCTGGGAGTGCTCGTGACCAAGTAAGCTGTCGCGATGGCGGATACGGCAGAGAGCGGCAAGGCCGAGGAGAAGTCCGAGCAGAAGGCGGAGGTGCTCTTCGAGGACGTGCTGGAGCGGTGCTGCGGCACCGGCCGCTGGCAAACGCTGCTCATCGGGTACATGTCCGTCATGTGGCTGCTCTTCCCCGTCTTCTCCATGTCCATGATGTTCGTCGGCGCCACGCCCAAGTTTAGATGCGCCGACGGCTTCGCCGCCAACGTCACTTTCGCCACTCTGCCGTCCGATACACCGCGCTGCCACGCGGCCAACTCGACGGCCGCCTGTCAGCGCTGGGCGTTCGACCCTTCCGTGTACGTGTCGACGGTGGTGACTGAGTGGACGCTGGTGTGCGGCCGCAAGCCGCTGCTCTCACTGCTGCAGACGTGGCTGATGATCGGCGGCCTGTTCGGCTCGGTGGCGAGCGGCCAGCTGGCCGATCGCTTCGGCCGGCGGCCCGTCTTCCTGCCGGCCATGCTGCTGCTGATCGCCTGTGCGTTCACCGTCGCGCTCGTCACCGACTACGCCAGCTTCGCGGCCGTGCGCTTCCTGACGGGCGTCGCCACGTCGGCCATGATCAGCAGCCAGTACGTGCTGGTTCTGGAGCTGTGCAGCAGCGAGCGGCGCGCCGCGATCGGTATCGTCTCAATCATGCCATTCGCCTTTGGCACCTGCTTCGTCGCGCTCGGCTCGTACCTGATCCGCACGAGATGGCTGCTCCAGCTGGCGTACGCCGTGCCGTGTCTTATCTTCCTGTTCAACTTCTGGCTGATGCCCGAGTCGCCCCGCTGGCTGGTGCTGCAGGGCCGGTTCCCGGAGGCGTGTGCCGTGCTGCGCCGGGGCGCGCGCTGGAACGGCCGCCGGGTGCTGCCAGAGGAGGAGGTGCTGCAGCTTGATGGCGGAGGCGCGGAACGACATGCTGTCCCGCCAGTACCACTATGAAGACCGCCGGCGGCCACAGTCCGCTGCAAATGATGCTGCAGCTGGTCCGGACGCCGCACATGCGTCGCCGAACACTCATCGCCGTCTTTCTCGGCTTCATCATCGCCGGCTCCTACTTCGGTATCTCGTTCGACACGACGCAACTGGCGGCGAGCCCGCATTTGGCAGCGGTGTTTTCCGGTCTCGCCGACATTCCCTCCAGCTTAGTGTTTCCCCTTCTGGACCGGCTGGGACGGCGACGCTCGCTGATCCTCCTCCTCTCGCTGCAGGCCGCCGCCATGTTACTCACCTTCGTGCAGAAGGACACCACGCTCTGGCTGGTACTTGGCGTGGTTGCCAAGATCGGCGCATCCTCCGCCTTTAACACGATAGTGGTGTTCACTGCCGAACTGATGCCCACTGAGGTCCGCTCGCTGGCGTGCGGCCTGCGGCAGCTGGCGTCGCGAGTGGGCGCCGCCCTCTCGCCGTTCGTGGTGGACTTGGTGAGTGAGCTGCACGAGAGCGCGCCGTCGGCCGTGTTCGCCGGCCTCGCCCTGATGGGCGGCCTCGCCGGCCTGCTCCTGCCCGAGACAACGGCCGCCCGATGCCGGAGACGGTGGCCGATGTAGATGGGCAGCCGGTGTCCGCCGCACCGACCGCCGAACGCAGCCGCACCAATGAGGCGTGCCAGGGCGCTGACGATTCGTGAGCTGGCTGTAGCGGCGTCTCAGTGGGCGCACCCGCAGGGCGCTCTGATTACACATGTGAACATGACGTGTATGGGATATAATCCATGTCCAATGATTCTTCAAACGTACCTGGTTAGTTACGGTAACTAGCCGGGTAAGTTACATTTGAGGAAGTAAACGAAAAGTGATTTGCATTCATTTACCTATTGAACGTCGTGGCAGAATAATATAATTTAGTGCACTCAGGAAGATGCTGAAAACCTGGCCAAATGATGTCAAAACATACAGCAAATAACCCCAAAACAAAGCAGAGTTTAGAGGACATATGAAGCTTGCTACCAGAACTCAAAATCGTGGAGTACGCATCAAAGATATTAAACCTTGAAGCACACCGACTAGGTAATGGCATTTGCGTAGGCCAGGTCGATTATCATGACTAGCTGAACCCTTTATGGCAAGAAATTGTGCGCTCCCTGACAGGCAAAAAAATCAACCCGCATCAACGGAAGCAGTGTTATGAAAAATTATGCTTAGTATTTATAACCATTGACGATATATTTTGTTCGCGACTCGTTCGATCCTGCCACGAATTTGTGGTGCGCGAAGTGGGCCTCTTGATGTCGCAGTTCTCTACAGCTCAGCGTGGTGTTCGCATTGAGGCGAGGTGGGCGCTAATGAAAGGCTGGAGCTTCACACTTAATTATGCAGCACGTGTTTTAAAAGTTTTGTGTTCCCGGGCACAATTGTGCACCTTTCCCAAATATGTGGTGTTTCCTTTCACATGTTATAATTTTGGTTTATGCGCTCATTCCACCAAGAGCTCCTTCGGAAAGGACCGTTTTAAAACAATCGTTCAGCCAATTTGAGCACCACTCACTCAATCTTGCGTGAGCGCGTTTAAAGGCCCGCCAGCGATGAAAAACGCCTGCATTGGACGCAATGCAGATCAAGTTTGACAATCATCCCCATGAAGATCATGCGCAGACCACCGACTGTTGAGCATCCGTTCATACCAGCCTTGAACCGCATTTGTGTCAAAAAAGTGCGCTTCCACTGCGTAGCCCCCTGCGGCTGTCATTAATCATCGCCGAACACCATAACACGGGGTGGCAAACATGCTTTTCGCCAACGGCGAGCATGCTTCCGAGGTCAGCGGAAGGCTGACGGCGGAGGGTGATGTATGAGCACCTCTGAGGTCAATGGCGTAGTCGGAGGGTGGCGTGGGGTCCTATAATGCGCCCGTGTGATTTGTGAAATGTTGAAAACCGCATGAAAACCTTTTTGGTGTCTGATGTTGAGGTTTTTCACTGAAACCGGCTTCACTGAAAGCGTCTGTTGATAATTTGACTTTTGATATCGGTAGAATAGAAGGCTGGGAAATCGCCAGAGCAAAGGTCTTTCAGCAGAAAAAAAACTGAATTTCGCTTGCTTGAGGACATGTGATGGCTTCTGGTTCTGTGTTTCCCCTTTTGATAGCTATCATTCGCCACCAGTTTCTGAGGAATCGTTGTCATCTAACGATTGCAACCGCTGACGTCATTTACATGACCCATTATGCTGCATCTCAGCCCTCAGATGATAAAAATCACGCGTGCACATTTGGATATATCCCAGGAAAGCTATTTTAAAGTGTTCTTTCTGACACTTGCACGATCCAGCAACTATTAAGTGCAAAGCTAGCCATATCAAAAGCGTAAATGACTGGGTCTGGGAGCTAAAACTACGCAATTTTCGTCCAGTGGACGGTGAGCTCGCTTAGTTTACGGCCTCACTCACAATGGTGTTTGGATGGGTTGGCACGCGTTTTTTATGGAACTTGGGCCCACTGCAAACCGATTTATTATTCTTATTTTCAAGACCGAGAGGACAATCCTAATTGCAAACAGCGGTGATATAATCCCACATTCCAAGCACCTGAACTATTGCCGCTCTTGCGCGCCTTGTCCGGCCGCAAGACTGTCGACTACGTGCGTTGTAACACGTTTGACAATTGAAAGCGCGCGTTGAAACACCACTGGGTCGTAAGGGAAGGGGGGTGCAATATCAGAATTCGAAACCTCAAGAAATGCAGACCTATAACGGACAACGAACCTTGCTCTTGAACAGCTCACGTGCGAAAAACGTCTGCTATCGGAGCACTTAAAACAGCTCTCAGCCGGTCCATTTCACCCCGGTATGGCCGAAAGAAAATTGCAAAGAAATAATACAGGTTATAGGCGGCGGAACGCGGGACGCACGGTACACGATGACGTTCTGTGAGATGTCAGAAGACACCTATTTTTTGTTCGACATATTTTTCAAGGTCTTTCGGCAAAGAGGTTAAGAGCAATGCGTCCCATTAGTAAACGAAATGCTCGAGACAAGAACATCGACAAGCTGCTTTTCTCGAGGTATTGCAACGCGGACCCCGAGGGGACGGACGGAGAAACATTAGGTTGAATCTTTCCGATCTTCAGCTTACTGCCAGTGATATCACAGCTGTAGTCATGTATCCAGCAGGACGCATATCTCGAGTCGTGAGCGGGGAATTTATCCCAAACAAAACTGGTCTGTAAAGGGCCTATGCATAGGCGGAGGCGTGAGAGCAATTTTTGGGCTTTCTGGAAGATATGAGAGCAAATGAGATCCCTAGCATGCCGATGTAGTGTCATTGGTGCAAGGCATGTGACTGCTTAAGTGGAATCACCTGTGATAATAACGAAACTTTTTTAAACAGAGCTCGCGAGATTTTGTGGTACTAACGAAACTGTTGATTAAACGGAGTTATTTAGTGTCTAGTAATCATATTTAAGACTCATTTAAAGGGAGTCACGACAAAAGTGCCACAAATCAGGCATACACGCCATTACCTACACGGCAAAAACTTGTATGACGCGTGATAATAACTGCTGTAAAAATGCATGCAAGATATAAGAGCTATACAACGAAACTTACACTGCAAAAAACATTTACCTGTTATCACTTGTAGAGCAAAAGTTTTATCATAAGTTCTTGCTGTGGCACTAATGGCGCGCTTAAGTCTTTCCAGTAGACGACATGCCGTGTAGAGCACTGATGGTGAAAGGTTTGCAGTATAAGTAATGACCGCTATACATTTTTGAAATATACGTTTTATAGTGTAGCACTTATTTCGTATATAGGTGTTTGCGGGAGAAGTTAAGTCCGGTATAAGTAATAGCTGTGTATATTTTTCCAGCGGAAGAAATGACGTGCATACATTCTTAAAGCATAGGTTTCGTCCTGTAACACTAATACCGAGGATAAGTCTTTGCAGCAAAAGCAAGGTCGTGAATACGTAATAACGGTATAAATTCTTGCGGTGGAGAAAATGAAAGGTATATGTTTTTGCAGTGTAAGCTTTGTCGCATAACACTAATGTTTGAAATTATGCGCAGCAGTTCAAACACATTGATGCTAGTTTTCATTAGCACTAAGGTCGCGTTTAAGCATCTACAGATGTGAGGTCGTAGCACTCCTGTCGGCAGAAATTTTGATGTAGCACTAATGGCGTGAAACCAATTTGAAACGAAAACTCTGGCTGCCAGGTCGTTGAAATTAACTTTCTTAGCCGCCTACATCGATGATTATGCTGGGGCCTCGACGCGCGAGAAGTATACCCTTGATTTTTTGTGGAGTACGGAAGCATTCCAATTTAGACTACGATGGAGCATGCAGGGTACGGCAAGGGTCCGATACTTGGACATACTATTGACGGTGGAAAAAGAGCAACCGCACCACGTTAAACCAAAGCTCTTTATCAAACACAAACTCGCGTATAATTCTGCACTGCGAATCTGGGCATCCAGCTTTCACTAAGCACGATCTAATTCGTAACATGCTCCATTTAACTAGGTAGGTCATCAGGTCGTACTTTCAGGAGTTAGTTTAATTAGTTAGTTTTTAATGAATAAAAATAGGTGAATGAATCAAATAAAATGGTGAAATGTAACTAAAAACAACTTAAATGAAAAGCAAATCAGAAATCAATTAGGAACTTCTGCGCTCCGAACCTTGCGCATTTAATTTACACCAAGCACAACATAATTCGTAACACGTTTCACAGGGCTCTAAACAATGCATCAAGTAGTGAAAAAGAAGGAGCATAAACAAAACATGGGCTTTGCTTTTGGGTAATGGGAATTCCTGGTGACCCTTTTTGACAAAAGCACACCCAGGCTGAAATCCAGAGAGATACGGAGCCTGTCTTCTTTTTGGAGCCCAAAGTCGTCTGCAAAGCACAGGACCATCCAGACAGAAAAATAAGTGAATCCATTCGTAAAGGGAATGTTTCACATTGGACGATACTGAAGAGAGCATCAGTTCTAATGTAAAAATGCCGGTTTATAACAAACGCCAGATATTAAGGCCTCGACAATTGCATGTTCCTTGGCCTTGTTCGGCGCATGGGTTATGGAATGGCAGGATATGAATGATATTATGACGTCACGAGCGCCAAGTTGATTCTGAAATACTCTCCCCGCCATATTTTTCCCCATTTTCGCGGGCGTGTAGCTCAGAAACTAGAGGGACTTTGGTCTTAAGGGGCGGATTGTGAACAGCACGGAAAGCTTTTCGAGGTGGCTATTTCAATTTAAAACTCCATGTAAAACTCCCTTTATTAAACAAAAACTTAGTTGAAAAACATATTGATATAAATCCCGTGTCAAAATCATATAACTCCCCCTTTAAACGAAGCCGGTAACCAGACTAAAACGCACAAGCTAGTCATGACCGACGATGCAAACTTGATTCGCGTCCTAATGCGCGAGGTGTGCTAGCTTAAAATCGGCTACATATACGCGTGGTGCCTGGGTTTGATATTCAGTGCCTTTATAGTTAAAATCGTTACTGATCGTTAATGGATTAAAATCGGGTCTACACTGTATGGTAGTAATGACTGAAAATTCCTCCCAGGTTAATCCTCTGAATGTTGGTTACTTGAAAAAAGCTGTGACTCGCCATTAAAGGACATTCGTTACGATAAAGACACCGCCGAAATATTAAGGCATCTATATTTCATTCCGGTCATTCTGCAAGGAATAGGGTTAGCAGTACTATCTCATCTATATAATACAACATTGGCTACACCGGCAGTGAATTCAATCATTGCATTGGCAGTAACTGTAGGCTTCGGACATACATTTTCAATTTTGTTCCCTAAACTCATCATTCTTTTTTGCTTGTCTCTGTCGCATCGTTTTCACCTCCAGCCACTCTCCTTCGTGTGAGCTTTCCCCGCAAGGTTAGCCGGCAGTGCACCACATGAGCCCATTGAGGACACTACTTGGTTTGTATATGGATCTGAGTTACGCTAGTGTGTCGTACTTGTGCATGATGTATGATGTGCTTGAATGCTCTGGGATTATCTGGCTGAGAAATGACTGTTATTTTTCTGTGTCTATGGTATGCTGTACTATTGCAGAAACCGGCACGATGATGCGTGAACATCCTTGGCACGAATACAGCTGTGCGTAGCGCTAGAACCGCTATGCCTGCACGCATCTCAGGAGCTGCTTCTTCGCCGCGTTGCAGGTCGGAGAATGGCTGTGGCCGCTCCAGTAACTAATGGTCAATGGATGTATTGCATGTTTCTTATGTGTCATATCTATCTCTCCTTCCTCCTGGTCATTCTACGACGAATAAGGCTAACAGCACTGCCTTATCTATAGAACACAACATTAGCTGCACTGCCAGTGCATTTGATCACTGAACTGGCAGCAACTAATGGTCAATGAACGTACTGCATGGTCCCAATTTCAAACGCGTTTCCTGGAAATTTCTTTAATATGTTTTTGCTTATTTTAAAAACCCTACTTACTTTCTTGAAATAAGCATAGCATTGACTGCTATTCCATTGGGCAAACCCTCTCATCATACAAATGTTCCAGATTGCTGTCACGAGTATAGTACAGCACCGTGATTTGCATTGCTTTAACACGTTATGGATAAGACTGGCAGTGAACTAGCTAGCTGTTCAGGAAATTATTGCTAGTTATCTTAAGCTGTATGTTGCCTCGCAAACTTGCCAAGAACTCGTTCTCATGTGTCTGGCTACTGCAAATTGCATCATGTTATGTGAATTGAAATCAGTGTTGATATGTTACATGCAAACTTGTATCATACCTCATGCCGAATCGGCTCGTGAGTCAATCGTTCTAGAGTGAGTCGTGAGCTGTGTTGGCTAACCAGAAAAAAATGCGCTTTGAGCCATAAGCTGAACCGCATTTCTCATAAATTTCATGGGAGAATCGTGGAGTGATCATTTCTAGCAATGCCACGTCAGTGAGTCATGTGGCGCAAGTGAGTATGGTAACACGAGGAAACACGGCATGCCCTAAACAAATTAACATATAATTTCAGAGTATCACAATGAACAGTATTCGGCATCAGCAAAACTTTTTGCAATACCAGGTCAAATTTGCTTTTGTAATTTAGCACCAAACACAATATTGTTGATCCTGAACTCAAGCTTGCCAAATCTCAGTGGGGAACCAAAAGATATCACATAGTATCGAGGTCCTACATTCCCGTACCTTATGCTGAAATCAGTGAAAGATTTCTGATACCTATAAAATGCAACAGCTGATCATATTTTTCATTTTCCATTGTCACAACAATGAACTTATTCATACCTGACCACCCATTCACCACTTGAGCTGCTGTAAGCATGCTATTGCTGAAGCGAAATGAAATAAACAACAGCAGTTTCACATGCGGATTTAATATCGCGGAAGGTGACGTCCCGGGGATTCTCAATAAATATTTCCGCGCAATACGCAACTTACAAGTGAGAATTTGGGCCAATAGTCTTGGAAAACGGGTACAGTAGCGCACAACACCAATCTCCACGCAGCGCGTTAAGCGGCTTTGACTCCCTAACACATCAGGGACCTGAGATGGGTTTAAGCCACCTTGGTGGAAACGACAGTCGGCGCCTACGCTAGCCCATCTCTAGTTCCGTTGTCAAGAGTTCAGTTCAGTTAAGTACAATTCCTTCCTGAGTGGAAGACGTGGGTCGACTGTGGTGGATTTTTGCTGGGCTTTTCTTGTGAGAAATTGTTACCTGGCAGTGAACGAAACCCTCAGGGGTAATCCATAATGGTATCTCCTAGCAACTTTCTCTGCATATAAATTTAGTCAGAAGTAGAATCTCCAGTGTTATCTAACCTTTACGGAGGATCGGTTCTTTTACCAAAGCCAAAAGAGGCACTTGCGACTATGTCGAAGGTCCAGCCATCTGATGGCCAAAAGAAGCCGTTAAATCTAGGCGCTGGCCATCATTTGCCACCGCAAGCACAAAAAGCGAAGCTGGAACTGCTGTACCAAAATACATGCCGATTTCATTCACAGAAAATGAAGACATCATTGTACGAAGAGCTGACAAATCTCAAACTTACGTGATCCCGGACCCCGTCGGCTGCAAAGAAAAAAACAATGATTTCCTGAACGCCGAGACCAAGCTTAAAAAGATCGCAAAAAACCAGCAGCTTAAATGACAGACAAATGACATAACCGTTGCCACTAATGACCTCACTAATAACCACACTAAAGACCTCCAGATGAAGCGAATCACCGGTGAGCATAAGCTTTAGCATTAATAGTAAGCTTAGTATAGGTAAGTATATGTGATACCTTTGTGGCAATGTTAAAACTCATAACACCGACAACACATTGAGATCCGTAATATCGCAAATCTCCTTACCAGTCTATGACCTTCCCAAAAGGCTCCACAAGATACTGACCTCCCATGTTCCATCCATGTACCCCCTAAAATCACCACGCGATTTCGTCGATTTACTAAAACAAGAACAAAGCTAGGCATGCCAGCATCCATACATGCTAGTAGTCTGTTCAGAAATGTACCTGTCGAACGGAGTATTAACATGCTCGTCATTCCCGGACACAAAGTGCGCGCGATATTGAGGTTGTGCGCCACCAAGGCACCCTTCCGATAACCTAATGGTAAGCTGTTTTGCCGAACAGAAGGCGTTGCGACGGGCTCACCACTGGGAGTCCTGTTTGTCCAAACCTTTGTGTCCTCGGTTGAGCAAGACGTTCTGCCGATGATGCCATTAAAACCTCGTCTGCACGGGCCATATGGAATGACATTTTAGCGGACATCAAAGATCTTACCGCTCTGAACATGCTGAAAGCCGAAGTCGATCTTGTATCAGGCCTAAATTTTACTATCGAGGAGTTTGGGAAATGATCAGTTTTTTTTGGAAGCATGAATCGGCGCTTTACACAAGACCTTTGCAACCGGCGTCCGCCGACAAGATTCGGCTCCACTCAAAGAAAATGTCATATGTCACCATAAATGCAACATAGGAGACTATGCACTCCTATCTTGTAGTGCATATAGTGCACGACACCCTCCAGACGTCTGACCATGCACCTGCAAGACAGCGGTCCACGCACACACGTATACCGAACATATAGCCCACCTGACACGCCAAATGCTCAACAATAGCACAAAAGTCATCACACGCTCCACACACAGACGAAGACTTATCGCTCTAGAACCAATACGTCCGCAAATAGGATCCTTTCATTATCAGGCAAACAAATGCACCTTGAACCCTCCATTTGTACGGAGGGCCATCATCAGGGCGGAGATTGTAGAGGTTTTGCGTGCCGCGGATGAGCGTTGTTGCCTGTCAATGATAAGTATATGCAATGCGTAAATGTTAAGGTTTGTATTATGATATGTATGCATGTTTCCGCCACAGCGGTACAAAAAACAAAAACAGGTATATAGGCATGAGGCCCATATTTGAATAGTCACGAAAAAACGTGAGTTTTACAGTTACGCGATCATATCGACCGTCTAAAACCGTCGCTCTAGACAATGTCCATTGAACGATGAAACGTTGAGAAGGTAACTAGTACCAGGTCACACAACAAGGAAATCTATGCTTTGTTTGCATGAGCTTTGGTACCATTTCAAACAAAAAAAGAGAAGAAGCAAAAGCTGTCTCAGAATTAATGGGAAAACATGAAAAAGATTATCTGTACTGAGTGCGCCGTGATTTCTTTTAACAAAATATGTTTAAAAAACAATCTCGTAACTTTTAAATCAATATATATATATATATATATATATATATATATATATATATATATATATATATATATATATATAGCCAGAAATGGGTCGTGTCTTTAGTTTTACAAGCTGCCTGAGCCATGAGTGAAGTGATTCAAGGCAAGCGATGAGTCTGAGCTGAGTGGAATAAAAAAGATTGGAACGGCTATGAGCTGTGAGCTGAATGTAACTCCCAAATCCCTCAGCCAATCCTGAGCCAACTCAAAAACTTCAGTCGAACCAAGTCTGGCCACGTGACACCCAATTTCGAGGGTAAGTTCCGGCCTCGTTTTCTTTCAATAGCCTTCTTCACGATGGATTAAGTCATGAAAAATTAAAAGATTTTAAATGTTTCCATGAAGTTCCCTACATGCTACACCCTGACGAGGAAAAGTTGGTTTATGTACGTCCACTCACATGCAGTTGGTAAAATACACGTAACCAACGAAGAATAACTTCGTTATGTTAAAGGTAGTGCCCAACCTTCCAAGCACATTTAAGAAGAAAGAAAAATTATAATGAAGCACCAGGACTAGTAACTGGCTAGTGCCACTGGAGCGCCATCATGACATAGTAAGGATATCCATGATTTCCGAGCCCAACTTCCGGCTGTCAATGCTCGCAACAGTATTATCCTTCTTCCCTGCGGTGGCGACCACCGCAGTCATGGCAACGATCATGAGCACCCTACTGCTGCGATAAAGGGAATGTTTGTCGGTGGTTCGGCGGGCGATGCTGTCGCCGAGAAGCGCATCGGTTGGGGTTTAAATCATCTGGTTGCATTGATCATATCATGCTTCCATTCCCAAACCCAAGGTGCGCTCCAGGAAGAGTCACTATTGTTAGCGTCGTAGGGGAGAAATAAATGCCCTGGCGTGACGCTTCATGCAATTGCGCTGTAAAACTTCATGTTAGGTTATGTATTTGTGTAAAGAGAATGGGTTACGCTTTCGTAGCATTTGTCGCACAAACATTTTGAAAGTGTGTGTTGGGAATGTTGCGGAAGACACGTTGTCAAAAGTGTGACAAATCAACTGTATTACTTTTGATAACGGTCAACGGGGAGTCAAATGAGATTTGTTCCACAGGGTCGGCTACTTCAGATGGAAATGCTGGGCTACTCAAAATAATTCAAGAGAAGATTTAAATTGCTGTCAAATCGTACGGCTCCGATGTATCAATGAATGAAAAGAGCTAGTAGGTGGGTCATTTCCTTTAAACGACTATTTGTAGACATTTCTGGGCCGATGCCTTCAGTTCACCCAAATTCTATGAAAATGTTGGGCCTGGCAATCAGCGATATGAATCTGTCGATGACGTTGGATGCTGGTTGCGCCATTGTTTACATCGGTATTTTGGGGAAGGGGGGGGGGGGCTTTGACGATCATGTCATTCAGAGACCGTCCATTTTGGATCATGTTAAGATATGTAAGCCCTGCAAGCTCAGTCCTCACCAGTATCAAGGGAAAACGGGTCGTGCACCAGGAAGTCGACGTTCCGAAACGCCAAAAGCGCCACTAAGCATTGATTTGTCCGTCAGCCACCGCGCCCTGCGACACGTCACGCTCCTACGTTGAGGTGTCCGGGGCTGATGAGCCCTCCAGTTCAGCCGAGGTCCAGCCGGTCCACATGGTCATGATGCAACGACTGCCGCCTGTCGGGCGCACGGTTATGCACCGGCCTGCTCGCCGCACCTGCCAAAGGTAATCCGGCCCATTGCCTGCTGCACTGAGGAACGTTCCAGGTGATGGTCGTCTACTGTTGCTGGCCGACCGGGCGTCCTTGACATTTATTCCCGCGCGCCGCGTGTGCCGTCTGTAAACTGCAAACTGCAAGCTGTTGCAGCGGCCCGGCGCCCGAAACGCCAGCCTGAAGCGGCTGCGGCGGAAGAAAGCAGACCGGACCGGACCGGCCACCGGGAGCAACTCTCCACGCGACGACTAAAGACTACACCCTCAAACAGGAAACGATTAATAAGAGGCATAGTTACATATAATACGATACTCAGCATAGAAGCATAGAATGAGAAGCATAGTTATACAATATGATAGCTGATAAGAAATCGTGAATGTTCACCATCCGTCACGCACGATATTTGGGGAACCTGCAGCGCACTAAGATGCGTTTTCAATGAAAGATCGTGCGGATGTATGCCAGCATTGGCAAATCGTGCATGGAAGTTATGCATGTTGAAATGCCAAACGACGGGATAAAACGTTCGCATGGTGTCGACGACCCAGCGATAGGCTCCAGCGATAGGCATTCCAGTAGCCTCGACTACACCCATCCAGTCTCGTTTTTTTCTGGCATTCCCCTCCCATGACAAGTTTGAATCATTACCACACAAGGCACCGAACATATCAAAAACCAACTCTAGGGGGATGGGCCTCCTAAAAGCTTAAAAAGCTGGGAAGCCGGAATGCTGGAATGAAAAACGGAACGGAACGGGCGCTTCCATCTAAAAGCTGGGAAAAATGAAATGCTGCGAAAATCGGCATCGGTGTCAGCTGGCTGGTACGAGTTGACGCTTGGTCCTATGTGTGAATCCCTGTGCTCAGTGTCCTAGACGTGCTGACTTTGGGTGTAAAGCAACAACCAATGAGGAGGAATTTTTCATTCCTATTCCCCATATTTTTTGGTGAATTTTTCACTCCCGCCTGACATTGTCTAATCCCACATGCCAAACCCCTATTTCCCTTTTCTGAGGTTTTCAGATGTGATCCAAAACCGAGCTCACTTGAAACCACCAAGCATAACCGAGGTTCCACAGAACCTGGACAGCTATGGCTATGTCCTGCCTCACCTACATCTGAATCATGTCTATGTATGCACAGAGCAAGGGCGCCAGGTACCTCTAAGCCCAAGAGACCCAGCGAGTTCGGCCGCTTGCACGCATTAAGTTTGGTATGTTTACAAAATGCATTACAATAGGCAGCTGTGTGCCAAACGCAAGGTTTTCACGCATCCCTATTTGTTGGTCTCACCACCACCACACCACGAAAGCAGAGCCTGCTGCAAACACCAGCAAGGCCTGGTAGAGAATTTTCCTCCACGTATTTCTTTTTTCCCGAGGAAACTTCACCACAAAATTGCATCACCCTCGAAATGCAGGATTCAAGGATTCAAAAAATGTCTTCCAAATTAAATTTACCAGATGAATATCACCATTTGAGCACTTGTTTTAACGGATTTTAAGTCAGATCAGTTGATTACAAAATTTTGCCAGGAAAGTATCGGTCTTTATATTTATTTAACTACTTTTATTTGTCTTGGTATCATACGAGTGTGATATCGCTTTATTCTTCCTTTCTTTTGGATTACCTCTAGAGGTACCATCTGTTGTTTAAAATGCTGACCAATATCTCTGCAAGCTTCTCCAACTGCAAACTTGTACGTACTTCATACATAAATTGGATTAATTCGCCAGCCGCCCAAGCATGTTTGATATGCACCCAAGAGTGAACAATTCACAGGGAATGAAGGAGACAATTTGAAGCTCGGAACTTACTTTTACCGCAATTTTTGCCCCGTTAAGCCCTTGTTTAACCGTTTTCTTGTTTCATGGCGGTGCTCAATAATGATAACTCTAAGCCTTTCGAGTGTCCAACTTACCAGGCTCCCTGACAAGGCCATCCTAATGCTGTCATACTTGGCTTTGAGACATACCTGACGCAGCTAATACAGAAATGTTTGATGGCGAAATTCTGCCCCCTGGAGATGTTTATCGCGCACACCTCTTACCTGTTTCGCTTTTTAATTTCATAGGTTGGTAGGCATGATTGATATTTATATTTAGGGTTGAGTGGGATGACTTTGTCTGCCAGCAGACCATGCAAAAGGTACTGACTCTTTGTTTTGGGGGAGCAGGGAGAAGCCAGTAAGCCTGCTGTTAACCAAGTAATTGCTTACCTTACATGCTTTCAACACATGATTGGTAACCAGAGTAAACCATTTTCTGTTTCAATCAGTCGAGTTTTGTCATAAGACAAATTATGATGCCACAAGGCATGCAATGGCCTTATTTTGTTCCACATTCTTAGTCATTTGCCCCCCATTTCTTGGCATGGTCCCTCATGGCTGCTTTAACCAGATGTTTTCTATAGCTGTTGTGGTTTGCTGACCGGCAAATGACTGTACGGTATATATGCACTATATTTTTAACACGGATACTCTAAGCTCCATAGCAATTAAAATATGAGTGAAACATTGGCATGTAACAAATAGTCAGACCATCCCATTTAAAATGTGAAGCCAACATGTAAAACTTTGCCATTAAATATGATTAAACAAGCCTGAATAGATGTCCTCGCTGCAGCTGAAAAGGCGAACAGCAAAACTGGCGTGGTCATCTAAAAGTTATGTTACTTTTGGAGAAGAGCGATTGTTTTGTGGAGCATCCTCATTATTGCCCTTGGCAGGTGAACCATGGCAATCGGAATAAGTTGTCTGAAATGATTTAAAGTGCTTTCATTTGTGTGTTGTCAATTTTGTCTAATGTCAACAAGCATGCACAAATGAACTGAAGAAAAACGCAAGTTGAAACCAGCCATAGCTATATCATGTTTTTATCACAACTGCTGCTGTCAACAGATAGGTGAGTTGAGATGATGTACAACATATAGGCTACTCTAAGTTAGATTAGGTTGGTTAAGTGTATGGCAAGTGGCAATCGGAATTGTGCAAGAATCATTAGCTCACAACTGCTGCTGTGATACAAACAGGTTAGATACGATGAGATGAAGTAAGGCCTCTTTACGTTAGACATAGTTAGGCTACTTTCATGGAATGAGCATTGCTATTTTGTAAGAAACAGTGACAAAATGTTTGTTTTACCTGACCCCACCTTAATAAAGGCCAGAGGTATGTCTATTGTGTTTGACTTGGTGATGGGTTGATGTGCAGAGGTCCATTTTGTTTTTTGTTTTTGGTTTTGTTGTGCTTTATGCTTGTTTAATTTTGTTATTTTGTTATTGAATTCCCTTGCTTTGTTTTGTGTTAAAGTGCTGTGGAAGAGAAGTGTTAAGTACAGCATTAAATTATTGGTGTTAAGAGCTGTTTATGCTAATTACCCTGTCATGAAATTACTATGCTTTAATGTATTATGTTTCACTCAAACGGCTTAAGATGTTAAAAACGAAAAAATTTTGTCAGCTTTATGATATTACGTCCATACCAACTTCAAATAGATGTCTTTGTTTGCTGAAGCATCAGTCGCCAGCTCATGAGTTCCATCTTTTGTGAATTGATTTTTCACTCCTGCATGGTCTTTTTGCGATGAATTTTTTTCCCTGCCACCCTAATTCAAAAGTAATTCTAGCTCCCTGCCTCTGCTTGTGATTGTTGCATTGCATGGCCTATGGGCCGACTTGGGCACACTTTATGCCAGTTTTTACAACAGGAGCTGTCATGATTTTCTGATAACAGGACAAATGTGTAAACAATAAATAGCGGCACGGAAAATGGCAACTATCATATATCGCTAAGCGGATTATCGACAGACAATCCGGCAATATTTGCAGGTATATATATATATATATATATATATATATATATATATATATATATGTATGTTTGATTAAAAATAACTGCTGACTCAGCATAAACGAGCTTTTTGATGCATCGTTCTAGTTTCCGGGCCTTTGACTTTGCGTCATCGCTTAGATTAAAGATGGTTCGCACAAAATTACTCATATATTCATCACTCCTTCCATTCAAACGTTTCGAGATCTTATCTCATCTTCGGAGAAGACTAAATTGCACAAGAAATAAGTTTTGAGTTTTAAAGGATGAAAAATTGCGCACTACTGTTGGAAAACATCTTTTGGTGCGGAGAACATAAATGAAGCATAACTAATTGAAGTAAGACGGATTGCTATTTTCATCTTCATACATGTAAGAAACACTCATAATGGGAACATCACAAAGACACAATGGGAACACTATTGTCACAATCACATCAGAAGTGCTCACCGCCCACCACCTAGGAGCTCAAGAGTTCTGCAAGAATTTGTCTGTCTGTTTAAGGCCGGAGAGAGTTCGTTAATTAATATGCTTTCCCAAATTTGAAGGCGTCTTCTGTCACTGCACGTCCGTAAAATGTCAGTGCTGTCTGTCAGTTGTTGTCGTGTCAATGTCATGTCGTGTTCCTGTCGCATGTGGTCCAGAGGTGCCCCGTCACGTAAGTGCATTGTCAGGCGTCGTGAGAGTGTCGTTGTGGTCACACCAATGTAGTGTGTGGGACGAAGTTTGCAGCCTTCGATGTTGCATTGGAATTGATACACTACATTGGTGCATTTCAGTGTGTCGGGTTTGTCTGGGCTGTTTCTCATAAGAAAGTTCGATATCTTCTTATTACAATAGCAAATGACAATGTCTATTTTGTGGTCGTTTTTGCCTTTAACATGTTGAGAGATAGTTTCCCGTAAAGCTTTTTCGTCCTGTTTGTGAGCAGATGTCATTTGATTTTGATAGTACAGTTTGACGGTCGGTTGGATGTCTTGCCTTCGTTTGCTGTCAAAGTGTCTTATCATATGTCGTTGTGTCTCGTTTTCAATGCCAGAATTTGAAAAACCGTTGTTCACCAGGATCTGTTTGATTCGTGTCAATTCTGAATGTAGTCCTGTCCAATCAGAGCAGTGCTTAAATGCTCGTCGAAGAAAGGACCTTATGACGCTAGTTTTGTGGCGTCGAGGACACTCACTGCCAGCATTTAATCACTGTCCGTTGTTAATCTGTTTTCGGTATACAGTCGTTTTGAATTGTTGTCCTTGTCCATCAACAGCTACGTCAAGAAAGGGTATTACGTTTTGCACACTTTGCTCTGTTGTGAATTTTAAGCCAGACCGTTCTTCGAAGGTGTTTTTGAGATGTCCTAGTTGGTCAATGCCCCTAACTTCTACAAAGATATCGTCTACGTAGCGGCAGTAAATGTCCGGTCTTATGTCGTCATTTTGTAGTATGTCGGTTTCTACGTGTCCCATAAAGAAATTAGCGAATAGAGGTCCTAGAGGTGAGCCCATCGCAACACCCTCAGTTTGGCAATACATTCGGCCATCAGGCCCGCGGAAAGGAACTTCCAACGTGCAGGCTTTTAGTAATTGTTCAAGAAGACGCCTTGATATTTTGAGAGGAGGAGTTTCAGGATGATTGTATACGCGGTCAAGGATGATGGATATGGTTCTTTCAATAGGCACGTTTGTAAATAGGTTTTCAACATCTAGAGACGCTAGTAGGCCCTTAGGTTGACGAGATCGCACTATATCAATAAACTCATCCGTTGATGACAAGCTGTAAGACATGGGAAGATATGGGGACAGAAGACCATTAAGACGTTTTGCAATTCTATAGGTTGGTGAAGGGATCTGTGAGATTATTGGACGAAGGGGGTTGCCGTTTTTGTGGGTTTTCACAGACCCATAAGCATAGCCAGGCGCAAATTCACCCGTTATCTTGGAAAAGTGTATCGTGAAAAGTGAAAAGTCAACAGCGGCATTGGCAGCAGTGATTAGTTTGTTAAGCTTGGTCTTGAGTTTGTCTGTTGGATCTTTTGTGATGTGCCGGAACTTCTTGTCGTCGTTCAAGATGCAGTTTAGTTTCATATGATATTCCTTTTTGTCAAGTATTACGTAGAGTGATGATTTGTCCGCTCGCCGAATAGTGATGTCGTCTTTTTCTCGAAGTTCCCTTGCCGCCGTCATCCAATCCAATCCAATCCAATCCAACCTAATCGTCATCAATTCCAATGCAACATCGAAGGCTGCAAACTTCGTCCCACACACTACATTGGTGTGACCACAACGACACTCTCACGACGCCTGACAATGCACTTACGTGACGGGGCACCTCTGGACCACATGCGACAGGAACACGACATGACATTGACACGACAACAGCTGACAGACAGCACTGACATTTTACGGACGTGCAGTGACAGAAGACGCCTTCAAATTTGGGAAAGCATATTAATTAACGAACTCTCTCCGGCCTTAAACAGACAGACAAATTCTTGCAGAACTCTTGAGCTCCTAGGTGGTGGGCGGTGAGCACTTCTGATGTGATTGTGACAATAGTGTTCCCATTGTGTCTTTGTGATGTTCCCATTATGAGTGTTTCTTACATGTATGAAGATGAAAATAGCAATCCATCTTACTTCAATTAGTTATGCTTCATTTATGTTCTCCGCACCAAAAGATGTTTTCCAACAGCAGTGCACAATTTTTCATCCTTTAAAACTCAAAACTTATTTCTTGTGCAATTTAGTCTTCTCCGAAGATGAGATAAGATCCCGAAACGTTTGAATGGAAGGAGTGATGAATATATGAGTAATTTTGTGCGAACCATCTTTAATCTAAGCGATGACGCAAAGTCATCGCTTAGATTAAGGCCGGAAACTAGAACGATGCATCAAAAAGCTCGTTAATGCTGAGTCAGCAGTTATTTTTAATCAAACATGTATCAAAGAAAGAATTCTGCCAAAATATTCCAATATATATATAAATATATATATATATATATATATATATATATATATGTGTGTGTGTGCTGTGGCAGTGGCAGACAACTTCCTTAAATTTAGCACTGCTGTGTGCCCCATGGACGTGGACTGCGAACAAAAAGCAAACGTCTGTACCAGCTTGGGACCGAATCCATTGCTTCCAGCAGCGGGGTTCAAAAGTGCAACAGTTTTAGCAAGGCGTGGCACTGAGTAAACCATGTTTATGCGGGCGTATCCTCCAAAAGGCGTACCTACCTACGATCCGTCGTGCCGGAGTTCCCAACACAATAGCAGGCCTCTATGAGCATCACACTGGGTCTGTGGGTGTCAATCCAGGTCTCAGAGAGGCATGCCAATATACGCAGCAATTTTGTGTGAGCAATGGAAGTGGCAGTTGCAAAAATAGACGGCATTTGCCTTTTTGGCACTTACCTGCTGCGAGCGTTTAGCCATACCGTTCTAACGAGCTGCGGTGGTTACAAACTTCAAGGGGTTTCATTTTTTGCAACTGATTTGGCACCGAGTCGAGAGATCGACGATCTAACCCCTTCCTTTATATTTGATAATGAATTTAGTCCGCTTGATTTTGACGGAAGCCAATTCTGTTTTAAGCATTTTATCCTCGATAATGGAGTCCTGAATATAGCCAGCATAGTAGTCATGTACGGCCGGATCCGGCGGGAGGGGGAGGGGGGAGGGCACTACAGGTACATACCCCTTTTGATCGGGAAGTGAAGATACCCCTGTAGAGGTCGCCTTAGGACGCCAAAGGCGCTCTTCTATGGTGTCCGCGGGCGGCGACGGGTATATGGTTATGGTTAGCCATATTAACACGACATCGTTGGCCGTGACAGGTTAGCCTTGGTGTCACCGCCTTAACTGGAAGCTTTTCACTTCAGCCTTTTAAATGGAGTAATCCACATTTGTATGGGGACAGAAATAGCCGTCTTGAAGATCATTCGATGGAGTCCACAGCCATGCCATTTTTAAAGGGAGTGTTCCATATCCATATAGGGGTTTCAACAGAAACAGCCACCTTGAATACCTTTCGGTGATGTCCACATCCCTGCCCCTCTTAAGACATAAGCCCCTCTAGTTTGAGCTTCACGCCCGCGAAAATGGGGAAGGTTTTCGGGGGAAGGGTGGAGGGGGGGGGGGGGCTATTTCAAAGCACCTTGGCATTCACGTTATAATCACGTCACTCAAATCCTGGCACTCGATAAGCCATGCAGCGATCAATGCCAATAATTATCATTGTCGAGGCGTTCATATATGGTGTCAGTGAGCACAATTTTCAGGCATAACGGCCGCCAATTGGTTCTCAATGAACGGCGTGCAAGGCTCGATAACGTAATCAAACCATTACGCACTGAGGACCATATAAGATAAACGGAGAATGGTACTGTCTTGAGCGGTGTTTTCCACCTGAAAAGTATACCAATAGTTGTGAGTTTGTTTTGTCATATCTGATGCCTGTTTCAATATCTTCCAATGTGAAACGTTACTTTTAAGATCTAGACCCTTCTAGCTTCTGGGCGCCCGCGAAGATGTGCAGACGTTTTCGGGGACTATTTCGAAGTCACTCAGGCATCCTTGGCGTCGTAACAACGTCACTCAAAATCTGCCATTTTATTAGCCAGCCTGCGTTGATCAAGGCCCAGACAAATGTAATTGCGGTGATTCACATCTGGCGTTCGTGAGCACGATTTCCAGGAATAACGACTGTCAACTGGCTTTCAATGGTGTGCAAGTTGCGGTGACGTAATCAAACCATGACGTATTGAGTAAAGTTTTTACTGAACAGGGAAACTGTGTTGTCTACAGCGGTCTTTCCCACTCAAAAGTATACGAATACTTAGAAAAGGGCTTGCTTCATCATATATGATGGATCAAACTTAATGTTTTTAATATATTCGTGATCATGAAGTGTGTAACATGCGCTTTAAACCTCTGCCCGTCCTATGACACTATGGCACTAGGTATGGTGAGTTCACCGCATCGTTTAGTCGCTCAGCAGTTACAACTTTTACTTGGTGGTGAGAGCAACCGCAACTTTATTACCAGAGGATGTTCGTGTATTGGTAAATGCACTGCCCTTTGTGACAGTGTTTTTTTCCATACGAAAGCACTTTTTTGTCTGTGTAGTGGTAAACATGGGCCTACATTAACAGTAGCTCAAGGTACGGAATTTAAGGGTGAAGTTATGCAGCCAAATTACACAACCTCCTTGCTGGATATCCCGGGGACGAAACTCTCACAAAGCTTTTTCGGGAATTCATTCCCTAAGTTGGATATATGTATATATATGTATATATATATATATATATATATATATATATATATATATATATATATATATATATATATGCAAACGGAAAAAGTTAATGAGCGTATCTTAAAGAAGCAACAATTAGATATCATACTGACATGACGGGTCGAGGTCAGGGCAAAGGCCTGCAGACCCCCGTTATATGTTTGCAGGGGTTGAGTCAACTGGGACGTTCTATTTCCTCAAAAAGTATATGCTCTTTGGCTTATTCAGGATGCCGTGTTACGAGCTGGTACATGCCACAATGGGGTCAGGTCAAGTTCATTCCATAGGTTGTCGTGATAATGTGATGTATTCATGCGACCAATGATTCAAAATATTTTCACATCCATTTTACTCGCGCTATGCAGCTTAAACGTCAGCTACAACTTTTCCCTGGTCAGTACATAGTCAGATGTAAATAGGGCCCCTAAATGAGGTCATACGAGGTCAACATGACACGCAGTAAGCTAGTCATGTCATACATGCTTCCGGATTGCTTATCCCACGGGAATCCAATATAATCACTTTTAATCTTGCATCGGGTAATCTTAGTGCCTGAAGTGATCAAAACCTGTTGTTTGTCACAGCCTATTCTGACCTTTGAAAGGCAGTCAACAGCCACGGGCAAGTTAGGGAAATTGATTTTGAACCTACTGCGTAAATAGCTACCACTTGCCCATGTCTTGTTTGAAATGCAGATTTCATAATCTTCGAAGTGGTAGAAGCTTCAATTTTCCAGAAAGGAGGACAGCAAACTTTCGTGTCGAGACAATTCCCAGTGCACAGATCACCTTTATTTATGCATGATTAGCACACTAGCATGACTTCCTCAATACCAAGAGCAGCCACACATTGCACATCATTCATTTGCATTCACATCATTTGCATTCTAAACATCAACAATGGGGCATAAGTAAAAGACTTGGCCACAGCACCCCTTTTCTGTACGGCATGTACAGTTCTCAATATTGGTAGCTTGTGGCACAGATTCTTGTCCAATATCTGTGCACAGCAACAGTCTTCTGGCATTTCTTCTCACTGTAAGGACTGAGGACGCCCCTTTTCCCATGCTTCCCCCTTAGGCACCTGTCTTACATTTTCATTGCATGTCGCTGGCATTGCTAAACAAAAAAAGTTGGATGCTACAGTTATCACCTGCTTTGAAGGGCAGAACTACCCTTTGTGATACCTTTGACATAACTGGACTCATACAGCAAATTAAGGAGCCGGGACTTCAAAGCATGTAATAGGACGGCTGCAAAAATTCCATATCTGATCGCTTTCATGGAAATGATTTTTCCTTCATCACAAAATGTTGCTTGTGTGCACTCCCATACCTAAAAAATGATGTGATGGTGAAAAATGTATGTCACTTGGGATTCAGTCCCCAACAGCCATAATGTGTATTCAGATAAAATTGCAACCCAACCCTATCCATAGATATTCAGAGCATTATAAAGTTTGCTACCTGCCATTAATGTCGTGATACTATTTCATGTCTCAAAACGCCTTCAAACACAGATCAAAAATGGAGCTCAGTTATCTGAGCAGTGCCAGGATTAATTGAAGAGATGCATCAGTTTTACAATACAATAACAATATGGTATATTTTGCATCACCAGGTTCATACACGTCTTTGCAAAAGCACATATGGAAACAACACACACGCAGAAGCAAAGTGCCAGACAGCAACCAAAGCACTAATAGCTCGCTGCAACTGGCAGCCCAATGCCACCTTGCACTAGAATCATGAAAAGAGAAAAACCTGGGCCTTAACATCACCAACAGGTTTACATATGGCTACCGCACACACCAACAGCATCGTGCACAACACACTTCTTTAGATTTCGTGCGCCATACACAAAATCTTTAAACACATAAGTAAATCCAACAACCACCTCCCACCCCCACCCCCCTCAGCATCAATGCGGTGAACTGAGGAAAAGCAAACGACACGCAGCGACGCAAATCAAGGCTGATGAAATTATTTTGTCTCTTCCACGCCACGCATTTGGTACTTAGCAAAAATGAACCTATGGCGATACACAGGGATGGCAGGGGGCTGGCTGTGATCAACTCTTTTTTAGTTGTTATGGAAATATTTGGTTTTCTTTTTATCGCAGGCCAATTGGAACCTCAATCCCTTTGAAGATTATCAAGTCCACATTTTAAACAGGAAACGACCAGAGCCGTAGCTACTTTCAAAGCAAGATCAAAGTCAATTTGTTAATGCTGTTCATGGCTATTGAATGGATTTCAAAAGCCATCGGAGTTTGAGACAAACAACAGATTCTGGTCTCGTCGAAATCTAAGGCGACACGTCGTAAGATTAAGTGATTATTTTGAACTCCTATGAGCCAGATAGTCTAGAAACATGTCTCACATGACTAACCTGATATCATGTTAGTTTACTGACCTCTTTTGAACGTATTCCCTGCATGTTGTGTACGTACTGACTATACAACTTGTATGGAACATTTTATAAGCATAACGCGAACAAAATTGATATAAAAAAATATTTTGAAGCATTGGCCGTATGAGTTAACCGAATAGTCAAGCCAAGCTATGACATAACTTTAAGCTTACCCCATCATTTCATCAACATATTAATTACTATCGCCGCCACTTTTTGAATTTGAAAACCCCGCGCTCACCCCGCACGAAAATCTTGAAACCCACCCCGCCCCGCAGAACAATTCGAAAAAAGAAGCCCGCAATGACACGCAAACAACGTTTTTATTCCTAGTAAATACTTAAAAATTTGACATGATTTCAGCCCCGGAACTAAATACTTCAACAATTCTACATCGCTATGTATTGCTTTAGCTCAGTATTTCCAGACCAGCACAGCTAAATCTTATTTATCACTCCCGTTTTGCTTGTACAGAACCCCAACCTACTGTTTGACCTCGAAGAAGGCACTATGAAAAATATACCACATTTCTTGCTTTAGTTTCTGTCTTCAAAGTAACTGCTTAACTGAGGTATCACATTTCTTTCACTTCAAGGCTTAAAATGTGACTCATTGCAAGGAAACTTCAGATCCTCAGGAGGGTCTGACCAAGAAGGGTGAGGAGGGTCTGGCCAAAACACAACAATTTTGGTCAAAGATAAAATTCTGGTGTCCAAAACATCATCCGCATGGCTTTTCAGAAGGCACTCAGAATAATGTAACGACCAATGCCTTGAAAGTAAGGGCATATGACAAGTCTTACTCTAGAAAACATTACTCAACTTGTGTTCACCTATGCTACTTATTCACTTAATTTGCATTTATGCATGCGTTCATGTTATCCCTTGAATGCCCCACATAATACACATCTTTTACACAGCGCAAGTAAACAGTGAAGCGTGCAATTTGTTGTGACCTAAATTGCAAAAGGGTGACTGCATGGCATGTTCAGACTAAGGTACATGGTATTATATCCGATCTAACAAGTGTACATTTGAGCAGCAAATAGTCGTGCACCACCACGTGCATCGGCACACAGGGCAGCTGCGGCAGCTGCACATAAATGTTGAGCACAATACAGATGTTCCATGACATCTGGTAAACTACGTTCTTTTACATGACCAGACTTCTATGCAGCCAGCATAATGTGTTCAACTGTGACGGCGACGGCGCCGTAGGTTTTCAGTTGGGTGGCGAGGGCAAGATATTCCAGGACATATTGGATTTTTCCAGACACTTTCCAGACATACCGGACATAATATGGCTTCCTCCTCAAATAATTACGTGCATCATGCCAGTGTCATCCAGAATGAGAAGGAAGAGGCCTTCTGATGTATAAAAGTGTCTTGAGAGCCCAATTTAATGCCGTCTAGCTCAGTTATGGGGGGCTTTTCAATCCAAGTTTCGGTTAGCTGCAGCAGCTGCAATGCATTTAGTTCGGGGAAAAGGGGTCTCCCAAGTCATGTGCGGGGGCGGAAACATACCCTTCCTTCCACTAACCACCCTCTGCTGCGCCGCCCTGGTGCCAGGAATTGGCCGATGTCAACTACTATTTTCGGCTGCACGACGGAGTGCTAGGGCTGGTTGGACAAACAACAACCGAGTACAGAGAACACAGTATATACGCAAAAATAACTTTACTTCCCGATGATGTCGAGGACGACACGGTCGAGCTCGTCGAGGGCGTCCTCGTCGCTGGAATTTGCCAACAGGAATTTCACGGGCGGCACGCGCCACGTACTTGACACGACATCATTGACAGCGACATGCAGCGGTGATGAAGTGAAGCGAAACTTTCTCAAATGAGCGCACGGGCTCCTAATTGGGGATGGGTGCACACGATCGAGGTCCATTCAATGGACAACACGACTTGGCTTTGTTTCGCTTCAAGGCGCGCCATATGTGCTTAACCAAAGACGTCCCAAAATGACAGTGTTTTTTCCCATTCTAGCCCCGCCTGACCCGTCATGTTGTCTGATGGTTGGATAGTCCTTAAGGAAAGAATAGGAATGTAACCAGGGCGACCGACCACCGGCCAACAGCATTTTGCGAGATATTACGCGATGTCACAAGGATTGGGTCCACATTTGCGGGAGTTGCGAAAATACTGAACATTTACCCCACCTGTTGAGGAAAGTTCTGGCAACATGTACGGCAAAGGTCAATATGTGGTTTGCATTCACCCAGACCAGGTGTCGGGAAGGTTGGTCGCCATTTCCTTTGTGATCCACCGTGATTCAGGGGTGCTGCCATGCAGAGCCGGATGTAAGGTCCGTACTGAATGCATGGGAATCCGTTATGCTAATTAGTGACTGCCAAGTTTGTTGATTCTTAATGCGCCTCCCGAGGGGCACGACTTGGCTACGAAAGGTGAGTGAATGAGGGGGGGACAAGCGCTAATTTTGACCAAACGCCAATTTCTTTCCTGTGCCTGTCATCAACAATGCCATGTTAAAACTCAGTGACTGGAACGGTAAGTGGCATTTAACAAAACAGCTCTTGTTTTCCAGCAACTGTACGGTAAATTCAAGGGCGCTGATGGCGCACAGAGGCGCACTTCAGCGCGGGCGGAAGTCGTGGCGATCGCCACTTCAATCGGCTTATGCAAGCCTTCATGAAAAAATTCAACAACTTAAGAAAAAACTATGTAAACAATGCTGTACAAAAAACCACAGGCAAGCAACACCTGCGCCGCCGCCTGATGTTTATGCCTTACTTATCAACTCGTTTCAGTCCTGACGTGTTTACTTCAACTTAGAGCAGTGTATTCGCAAAAGATCATTCGTCTTTCCCTATCACATTTGTCCTAGATCTCTCGTAATGATTTTATGACGATTATAAACGTGGTTTCTCTGTAGGCCAAGTAACTGTACGCCAAATCAACTTGTCAAACTGATCGAAACGTCAAGCTTTTCAACTATGTGCACAGGCACTTCTGCACTTACTTAGTGTTTAGCAGCCAAATGCCGACCTTGCATCGCGTTTCTATCTTTCCCCCAGACAAGATGGCGAAAAGATGTCGGACGGGCATGGGGGCGGCGCCGACGTCCAGCTAAATGACCTGGATGAGGTCATACTGGATGTCATCGATTAGTATAACTGGCTACAATGGTGACAAATACCTGTACTGTCATGCAGTGAACTGTCATTTAAACAATGACGTATTGAGGAGCGGATGTACTAAACAGTGAGTATTATTTTCACTTACAAATGTACCTATCTTTTACCAATGGTGTGTTTTCCCCTAATATCTGATGCTTGTTCCAATATTTTGTGATGTGGAATATCCCCGTTGAGCAAGAATTGTGTTTCTCTTCATTGTTGTCAGCGGGACGATTACGTGCTGAATGGAGCCATTGATGAGTCGCTATTTCTTTTCCGTGCTTCACCTCTGTCATCTTTGGTTATTGTTCCATAGCCGTTGCTTTCGAGTAATCAATGTATTTCAGGTCGAGAGGGCGAAGCGGCCATGACCAACGTCGCAGGCGGCAGAACCGTGTCGTCGTGGGATACTGGGAGTACAACAGATAGCAGTATACATGATCTTCACTTGGATCCGGCGCCAAAATTTGTGATTTGTAACGAGCTTCAGCCCCTGTGCTGGCTCAGGCTAGCCCGTTGGCAGCCAGCTCCTCGCCGTCGGCGTCCTCTCGACACGCAGTGTCCGCCTCATCCGAGCTCGACCGGCACGCTTTAGCCGAGAGGACCGGCGGCTACTCAGCATACCTGACGAGGAGCGCACGGCAGAAGAGCGGGCTGAGGTCAAGATCTGTTTGACCACTCGGCTGCTGGAGCATCTGGTCATTACCTTGTGCCCAGCAACAGGAAAATCACCCTTGTGATAGCATTTGATTCTGATGTTGAGATGCCCACTCACCCAGTTTGCTCGAGGTGCGTTTTTCTGTTTACATATATGCAAAACACAACTGAGCTGTGCCTGGCGCGCTTCACCATTTCTGTGATATAAACTAGTACCGGTTCATTGATGGATTTATTATCAAAGAAACAAGGTTGAACGGCAGACATGGACATGGACACGGAACTAACGGAATTACCAGATGACGGCGTTGCGGCGCTCCTGTTCAGCACGCCGCTCCGCTGCACCGCCCTCGTCGAAGGTGGTCACCTGGCCGTCACCGCCTACCGCGGCCCCTTGCGTGCCTTCACGGCCGAGCCATTCCCCAAACTGGCGTTGGCGAAGGCGTTTTCGACAACGACCCTCGTGCGCGAGTGTGCTTGGTTGTACCTGCCAATAGAAATGGACATGAAAACATGGCCGTGCTCGCCAACCACTATATCACCATACTCCACGAATTGAACGCCAAGGAATATTTAACTAAAGAAGAAACTTTAACTTGATGTAATCAGTGTAAGTTGACATTCAAGACGCAAGCACGCACAATTGCTCCTGAATGCCCCATCATGCATCACCAATTCGGAACGGAATCACATCAAATTTGCGGAGGGTCTCTGCCAGTCCATTAGTACTTTCAATAGCGTCTAGGATACAGCGAAGTAATGTGATTTGCCCAGTCAGATACACTTGACCTTGGCTAACCCATTTTATCCGAACTTCCCCATTGGTTACGAAATGGTTTCCTCCGACCATCGTCTTTTTAATATTGTGAAAATGGCCAGGAGTCGCGCACTAACGCCATTGTTTGCCTAGATTTTGGAGCCCCACCCCTCGCTGTGAGCAAATACGTTTTGTCGCGGGCGCAAGCGTTTTTGTAAACGCAAACGCACTGGGTTCTTGCTACCATCTTACGCCTGCTCCTCGGGACATGCAAGTGCCGCTACTGGGGTCAGCAGCCACGGCATCACTGGGTAGGCGCTGTCGCCGAGCAAGACCCCATGACACGCGCTGGTCCTTGATGTAATGTGAAGCTGAACAGTGAAATTTCGTTATTGAATTGACCGCTTGGAAGCATACCTTAAAGTTCCGGACGAGGCAATTTATACCAGTTTGCTAGCTAGTTGGGCTGCTGCACACATTGGTCTGGTGGCCAAAGTCATTGCCTGATATTTCATACGCTGTTTCATTTATGTTGTGTTCTCTAGTGGGAAAACATATTACATTTGAGAAATGCTCTTGCCTTTTAGTCCTTCAATTGTATAACTAACATTTCGACGAGGCCAGATGTCCGCAGCACTCGAGCGTCATGGACCCGACCAGCGCAATGCGTCACGGCCGCGTAGATGCTCCGGTGACGTCCGGCAACTGCCATGCAGTTAACTGACGTGGAGCCTTTGCGGTTCACGTAGAGGGCCTTTTGCGACTTCAGCGCTCGGATCGGGATGTGCGTTCCGTCCACGCAACCTGAAACCGTCCGTCATCGTCCGCCGAATGCGTTTTGTGTGACCTGTCTCTGCAGGTGTGAACGTACATCTCTGGGGCAATGAGAGGTGTGCGCAACGCTACGGCGTCTGGTTGAGTGTGACTAAAGAATGTGTACACTTAAAGATAATATTTCACATTTAGATGAGATCTTGACCTGAAATGTTGCTCTTGAGGACCTATCGGTGCAGTTCGCAATCCTGCCCTTCTTAAGACCTAAGCTTCTCTAGTTTCTGAGCTGCACGCCCGCAAACATGGGGTCAGATATACCGGGGAGCGCATTTCAGTCACTTTGGCATTGAAGTTTGCGACATGACGGGTAGATGCATCAGAAACATCACACAACAATGCAGCCGCGCCTAACGCGAGATGACGTCAAGGGGTTACACGGGTCGTAACGCGCATCACGCAATGCTATGCTTGCGTCAGAAAATTCTGGCGTTGGTCAATCATTTCAGGGCCGGATAGTCGCGGGCAAAGGGCTTATGTCGCGAGCACCGTTTAGCGTGCCTTCTGCTTTCTAAAAGACCTTCAATCTTCGGCCCAAATCTGCATAGCGGTAATACGGAACGAAGCATATGCCAGAAAACGTTGGAAACAAACATTGTATGGAGTTAAACGTTGCGGGGTTTAACGTTCCTGAGATCAAATCCAGATTCTTTTCCGACATGTTTCTGAGATAAGATTCCAAGCAAAGGGGGTTTGCTGCATTAACCATGGCCCTCCATCCGGTCGTGAAATTTCAAATCACTGGCGGCTTCTGGTGATCGGAGTTTGACGTTGCGTGATGCTCGGCATGGTCCGACATGCCCTGTGACATAACCTGATCTTTAGCGCGACAGCTGCTACGGGTGGGTGGCTTGGTGGATCGGGAGACAGGCGCTTTAAACAAATGAGCTTAAGGGTTGGAAAAACAAAAACAAAAAACAAAACAAAAGCGTATGCATCAATGTACACAAAAGTTAACTTCGTAGCACGGCGTATGATTCGAACCTCAGCATTGACACTCGAATAGCGATAAGGAAAGTTACGCAGAAACTTATTTTGTTGTTTAACTCCTTTGCTTTGTTTTGTGTTAAGAAGTCTGCAGAAGGAAAGTGCAAGGTGCAGCATCAAATTGTTGGTGTTACATAGTTTTTGATGCTCATCACACTGTTATGAAATTACAATGCTTGAATGCATGCCGTCTCATTTTATGACCCCACATGTCAAACAATAAGACAGTTTTGTCAGGTTAATGGCATTACGTCCAACTGAAATTGAAACGTGCGCTTTTGTTTGCTGAGGCATCTCGCATTGGCCCATGAGTTCCACATTTTGTGAATTGAATTGTTCTTTCCTGTATGACCTTTTTGGGGCAGAATTATTCACTCCCACACTCGTCCAAAAGCGATTCTAGATCACTGCTCAAAACACAGAAGTGCATATTGGTCTTCCACTATCATTTGAGATCTTACCTGAAGTCTTCTCAAACTTGCCACTCCAGATTTACAAGGGGCCTAAAACTCGCCGGCGGCACACCCTTTTATGGTCAACATTAGTTTGAGAGGCCATCCTTCCAAGCTGCGTGGAGGTCGCTGAACTTCAAAGTACGCACGCTAAGGTGAACAATAAATGTATAACAGTGAAAACAGCAAGCACAAATTCTGAATTAAACTACAACAAACAACCCAGATAACAGTTAAATAACACAACACGCACGGTTCCCGGACCACGTCCCGTCGGCAGCCAATCAATGCATATACCACTGAAGACCAGCGTCACCCACGATCTAATGCGATATGAAAAAGGCAATTGTGGGGCTGATTTTTTCAGCGTTTGCTCGACAATCCCTATGCATTTTCTTCCACGCTTCTCGCCGCGCGTTTTATTTACAAACCTCGGCGGAGGAAAATCGCTCCCGACAGCGGAGTATTTTTGTGGAGGAGAACCTTTTGCCCCAAGCTTTATAAAATTCGAAGGAAGAAAATCTAAAAAAAATTGCCTCCATTGACGGTATTTTTTAAAATAAAACTGACCTCTTATCATGATAATAAAACACTGGTATTATGCTGGTTCACTGAATCACTGTTCCACTGGTTTTTTATGACAATACCAATTTCTATGTGTTTACTTCTGCTTAAGACTAAGATTGGCAGGGAGTGAGGTGATGTAGCATATGTACGCAATTACGAAAGAGATGGGGGTGGTGGAGGAGATACAGGTTTACAGGTAGGTTTACTTTAGAGAGCAGGAGGTTTTGTGGGCTTACGGTCCGATTGTCATAGGAGTTCAGTAGAAGATTGGCATTTAGTTCTTTCTGAGAACAATTCCGGCCATTTGTCTCCGCTGATTATAGTACCCCTTCTGTAACAAGAAAGCTGTTGAAGTGAGTGGTTCTGCGGTGCTTATCCATATACAATTTTTTTTTCACTTCTGAGCTTGCCATTTGTATGGATTGAAATGCGATGCATTTTATAGTGGTTGTTGCTCACATAAAATGAAATAATGTCCTGATGGAACCCATAGTGTAATCACTATACATTAATTGCAGTTGTGAAGACAAGCAACCTGTTTTGTTCGCGGCGTACACTGATAGTAGAAATGAATAAAGTTCGTCTGGTGGTGACATAATGGCAGAAGTGTCACTTTCATGGATGATGAAGGGAGAGGTGAAAATCGATAAGGCTTGTCTGGTGGTGGCATAATGGCAGGAATGTCACTTTATATACATGATTAGTGGGATAGTCGGCAAGACATAAGTCTCACAATCTTCCCTCCTCTAAATGTGGTTGCGAACAGATTAAGTCTGCTTGATTTTCATTACAAGCAATGCCCATTCCATTTTTATTTTATTCACACGGCTTTTTTGAGCAGCATTATGGTCATGGCCCGTGAATAAAGCCCAGAGAAGACAGGCTTCGTATTATCGTAAGCTTATTCCTCATGTCCTTTTGTAATCTTAGTGAGCAATCTTTGTAAGTACCAGTTTTGTGGGTTCTGGGGAACCGGCATTGAGGGGTCCATGAGAGTTTGGTAGGCCCCCAGCAAATGATTTGAATCGACACTACTGCATTATGCATGACAAGTGTCACAGCCGACCTTATCTTTGCTTGCTAGTTAGCGTGTAAAGGGCAATTTGGCTCGCTGGGTGAGTTTCTACCAATTTATGGATTCTGCTAAGAAAGTGTGTCATTATGCTGTACCAGATATTTTTGTTCATGATCTTACTGCAATTGTTCACCAGCATATGTAAAAATAAATATGAAGGACGGTGCCAAGCAATCTTAACCCCTACGCTGATTCACCGGTTTTCATAACGCGGACTAGAGAAAGTATGGGAGGGGAAATGCCGTCTGCAGGGAAAGCAACTTGGAACCTCGCGAAAAAGCAATGGGTTGTCCTTAACGAGATCTTGCAATTGGCAAGAAGTCTCATGTTGTTAATAGACTCCACTTTAACAAGGCTGAGGTCAAATTTCCCAGAAAGCCGAAATTTTCAGCTCTGCATACTCATTTGTCCGGAACCATGCCGCGTAGTGACATGGAACATAACGAGGCATGCTCCTTGTATAGTGATAAGTACAATAGCATTTGGACATATTTGTTTGACCCCATATTTATCGTGGCGGGCTTCGTTAAACAGTGTGTCTAGTCGAGTCGGAATTTTTTATTGTGTACGTAGGATTGTAGAAAACTTCTGTTTACATCGATTGATATCTTTATCTGATATCTGAAAGTCGAAATTTTCAGCTCTGCATACCCATTTGTCCGGAACCATGCCGCGTAGTGACATGGAACATAACGAGGCATGCTCCTTGTATAGTGATAAGTACAATAGCATTTGGACATATTTGTTTGACCCCATATTTATCGTGGCGGGCTTCGTTAAACAGTGTGTCTAGTCGAGTCGGAATTTTTTATTGTGGACGTAGGATTGTAGAAAGCTTCTGTTTACATCGATTGATATCTTTGGTTTTTATAAATTCCCTTCCATTGACGACTTCCTTCAAGCGCCCCCAACTAGACACACTTAAAGGGGAGTGTTCCACGTTTATATGGGGTTTTGAGCTGAAAAATCATCTCGAAGACGCATCGGCGCTATCCACGATTCTGCCCGTCTTAAGACATGAGTCGCTCTAGGTTCTGAGCTACACGCCCGCCACAGTGGGGAGAATATTTGAAAGTCACCTTGGTTTTCATGACGCCATAATAACGTCATTCAAATTCTGCCATTCCATAGGCCATGCAGCGATAAAATCCAAGACAAATAGTATTATTGAAGTGCTCATATCTGGCGCTCGTGAGCGCGAATAAGTGAGCTCGTTTCCTCAAGCCTGCTTCAATATCTTCAAATGTGAAACATTTCCGTTAACGTAAAAGCGTCAACCGTTCACGCGCGGTCCGCGAAATCAACGGTTGCCGCCCGCTGACCCCGCCGGCCAAAGGATCGTCTTGCAATGAGCGCGACTGCACAATATGCAGGACCGGAATCCTTAGAAAATCTTAGATGGAGGGGGGGGCGTGACGTCGCCCCCCCCCCCCACATCAGGACGAGGATGTAGTTAAGAAAGAACAATCAGTCTGATATGAAGCTAGTAACAAAATTCAATACAATTTACTTCTAAGGACACGGTCAAAGCCACCCGCTAAACAACACGTGTCGTGCCACGCTTGGAGCATGCCTGAGACATCATGGAGAGTTTGATGGCAGTGGGGGTGAGGATCGAAGCGCACACTTGATTTCCATTAGGAACATGGCCTCGAGGAGGCCCGCCTACTGGACGTCATCCCCCAGTGCTACCTGTCACCGGTTCGAATTCTGCTATGTATTCAACTGCCCTGGCTGTCGAGGCCCTTCGTTATTTTTCTCGGAGCATTGAGGTCCCCGGGACGGCCACGGACGCCCGGAGACGGCCAAATACCGGCTTTGACCCGACTCCGCCTAAAGCTGGGAAGTGCATCTTTAACGTTCAGAAGCATTCTCGACACTGACGCGTGTTCTTGAATGAACGCTGTTGTAGCTATGGGAAGACAATGGCATTTGCACTTCGATTGCAGAATACCGGTTAAAATGTAGACGCGTTTGCTTAAAGACTAAGACTATGAACGAACATACGTGAATAACGACGATGCTTCGTTGCTGCTCTCATTAGTAACTTAGAAGGCATTTACAGGCAGTGGCAGTGACGTGGCCACGATTCTGACGAGTTGCAGACAAAACAGGTGACGATCGAGACATGCTTGCGCTGGCGGTTTTAACGTGATTGTTGATTGCCAGCGTGCAAAGCAGCACACCGAAACAACAGCATTGCCACATGGATATCAAAATCCAAAGAATACCTCCTCTCGGCGTATGCTGCCGGTGAAACGACTGGTGTCATCAACCAGGGGAGGCAGGGGTAGGAGATGTCCTCCAGAAGCAGCCCATCTGGCATCGGTCGGCCGTTCGCAAAACTGAAACGATGTCATCGTTTTTTTAAGTCATGTGCGGACCATGTTTAGGTATTGGCAACACATAGTGGTTGGCGCATCCGATACGGATACGAATATGTGGAAATGTTCCCCCAGAACGCATGACACACACAGGTGACATACAAAAAGACACGGCATATTTTGAATGGATGGGGTGGCGTCTTCGCTGCCATCATTACTAACGTATAGAATATTTATAGCTGTCCATATGCACTGGCTTTTGTTGTATATCCTCACAACTCCGGGAGACCCGAGGTACGCAACACGCGGGCGTCATGAACTCTCCCGGTGGCGTGTGCTGCACTCGCCAGGAATTGACGGCGTGGGCCAGCAACAGCCATCAAGTTAAGGCTTGTCTGGCCTTTCCTGTTCATAAAGACAGCAACAGCAACATTGCGAAGATCATTAGCGTCATGTGTGATGGGGCATACAGAGGCGTATAGCCCGTGTTAGGTCCAGAACAACATGAGAACACCATTTCCACTGATCACCTACAACACTCCAACCCTTATCGCACCAACACACAGCGAAGCAAGCGTACAAGTTCTGCGACATTCGTTTGTCGGTCGTCAAAAATAACACTACCCAGAGATATACCTATATATGTAGATATGCATATATATATATATATATATATATATATATATATATATATATATATATATGCTACATGCTTCTACTATACCAATGGGTACATTAACATCCATGCACCTTTCATAATGTCATGGGTAGTTGTAAGCATATATCAAGGCCAGAAATAATTAATTCAGAGTTGAATGATGCTGAAATATTGAATAGTGTTGAAATCAATTTAACAATGCTCAGAGAAGTGGGTGTCGGTAGTCAACAAGCACTCAATACAACAAGAGCTACCAATAGGGCCGGCGAGAGGCTTAAACACACCTCTTTATGCTTCGGCCGCCAGCACGGTCTCTTCATACCAAACGCTTTCTTAAAATGATGTTGCTGATGGTTGCATCGATTGAAAGTAAATTGGCACGTTTGAAATGGGTGTGTAAGGCTGACGGCCAAAAGGTAAAAACTACGATTATGCCCATCAATGGCCATGCTATTGACTTGAAGTGGACCCACCTACAAGGCATTTTGTTCAGGAATAATTTAGAACACCCTGCGGTCGTTTCCAAACGCATCGCAACGTCACGCATTGAAATTGGAGACTTCATGGCAGACGGTCGGAAGGTAAATTGAAGAGGTGGGCTGCAAATGTAATACAAGGTCCGGCGTTGGCACCCGTAACAAAGACGGAGGAACGTCTCATAATTCGGGAGCTCATAATCATATTGGAGTCGAATCTTCCCATCCTTTGTCATAACGTTAATGCTCTACATACGTTCTCAGTGTCTAATGGTGAGGGTGTCATAACACTCACGGAACGCGCGTTTCAAGTCTAGGAGAAACCATTGCCGTGTAAATCGTGTCAAAATGGTGTCCGCCAGTGGTTGCACCGATGGACCCTATTTTGGGATGTTTGTTAGACAGATAACGCCGGTAGCCGAAAACGTTGAGTCAGTTCATGCCTTTTTCCGGCCCCATTAGCAACTTAGTGTGGACATGTGTGAATGCGGTTTGCTCATGAATTACTTTGACCTTCTTGCAAAAGTTTCTTGAGGAAGCCTGCTGGGAAAGGTGGTCTTCCGCCATTATCAAGTTCCCTAGTGATAGGAAACGAAGACCATAACTCGTGTCACGTGACATCATGAGCTGTAGGTATAACGCAGCTCATTTTTTTCTTCATTTATTTTTCAATGGCATAAGAATGTAAACCACGAGTACGTAGGTAGATGCACGTACACCATATCAGTCTCCCGGAACGTCGTGAGCAGCGGGAAAACACAGCCCGAAAAACATGCCTGTGGTCCAGGATATCATACTCATCCCGTAGAAAATGCTGTTCTGTAAATTAGACTCAAATCCGGGCACGTGTCCTTGCCGCTTGCCTGCATACAAGATTTGTTTAGGAAGAAGCATCACGCGAGCTTGTACCAACCATGTGCATTTATGAGCGGTGCTGGCTTGTCCGCACTACCTAGATGATTGGCTAAGACGATGGTGTGCAATGGATTAGTTACATGTTGTAATACCTTAACAGATTTAAAATGTTAGCAAGATCATAATGCAAAAGCAAATTGCCTTTGAACACTCCTGCAGCATGGGTGCTGGTGTTTCTTTCAGTTTGCCGACATCACTACCTTGTCATGCTCAAACACAAGCCTTAGAAGCCGGTATCAATATAGCACATTTTATTGGGATTTGAAGAATACCAAAACAATGTCCTCTCTCAGAAGCACAAACCTCGCACGCACATTCACCATCACATCAAGATAAATACAAACTACTGGCACACACCACCAGTCATCACACCCACCTCAAGCGCCTTATTCACGCTGTCAAATAAGTGTGATCCCACACTTTTACAACCCGCAGGACTATCAAATTGCGGGTTTTCTCGCAATTTCCGCAGTTTTTTTGGTTATAACACCGCATTTCACCGTGCGCTCCCTTTAAAACAAAGTCCCAACGGGGGTTCATGGTAATACAACTCAAGAGGCTATGCTTGTAGGACACGATTTGTTGTTGAAGATTTAAATTTGCCTACAATATGTGTTAAATTTTGATTAACAGATATATGGGTCGATATTTCGGCAACATGCCTCTATCGAAACAATAGCACTTCTTATTGCAATTCTTAAATACCACTTCTGCTATTGCTTGGATAGACATCTTGCTGAAATATCAACCCAACTGTGTCTCTATTCTCCAAATTTTTCTCCGAGGAATAAGGCCAATGCTAATGTCTTATCCACGTTAAATGTGTATGGAAGCTGTCTTTGTCCAAAATAGATGAGGAACTGTAGAACACTTGCAGCCAGTTTCCTAAAACACAACTTATATTTTTGGCATAAATTGTACATTTTTTTGCGTATAATCGTATAATCCAGTTTCTGAAAGCAAAAGTATGCAGCTTGCAACTACAATCTACGCCACTGAAAAAGTGCACAAAAAATGTACAATCTATGACACAAATATACACAAACAATCTTGCGTGAGTTTCTCAAAGCCAACAACAAATGTACGACGGAGCTTAATTTTGATGGGTCCCTGATGAGTTTGGCAATGCAATCAACGCAAGCATTTGTGCCGCAGATTATAACACTGACATTAGGACTGCTACGTAGTGAAAGACGAATTGCTGCAGTGGCAAGCCTAAACAGCATGCAACAGCTGCTAAAGGCATAACAGAGCGTAAAGCCTGAGTGTGAGCAAGTAATAGTGAGTGTTCCTGTCTTTCCGGCAAGAAGCCTTGGGTAGGGCATGCCAAGACCAAAAGATAGGGCAAAACTGCCTGGTCAAGGAGCTTCCTTTGCAAGAACATCAAAATACATCACAATTGAGAGAAATTTGTGTGGCTGCCACAATACTTGTTATCGATACCATACATTTCATGTCCATGCAAGTTTTATTCCAAACACTTTCAAGGTGGGATATGGGCAGCATCATTGCCTGTAGTGCCTGCCCTAGTTGAAAACATCATGATATGCAATAAATGCTAATAGAATAGTGGTGCGTGACACATGGATTATACTCTACAATTGATTTTATTTGGATAACACAGCTGCATGCATCTTGTGTATTACTATGTCATACGGCAGCAGCTAGCCTGCGTAAAATCATGTCAAAGAAACATACTCTCGATGATCAGTCATATGGGGAGAGTCTGTTCCCAATGACAAGTACAGCAAGCTGCTTATGATTGGATCCATGAATGGCTCTTTTTCAGTGCTCAATGACAGCTCGTGTTTACTTCACATGTTCCCTTAAGCTCTGAAGGCTAAGGTCTGACAGTCCCACCTTCAATGTCCAGGATATGCTTAGTAATCATAGGCATTATGCACTTACTATTCACATGATCTCGTCCACAATCGCTATGCAAAATAAAGCCTCCATGAGTGGGACATTTTAGGATGAACCTGAACCCTGAAGTAGCTGATAAATGGAAGAAAGCTTCCTTCACCGAATTTATCAATTTTGGGCAACATTGCCACCAAAACCAGCACGCCCGGCGCGCATCTCCCCAATACCACACTTGTCTTGTGTTGTCTACGGCGCATAGCCTCCTGGGCCCAAGCGTCCGTTTCAGTTGTCTTCGTTGCGTCCCTTTTGTATTCAGATTTTGCTCGCAGCATTTTTTTTGGTATGCTGTGGAGACTAAGCATGGTAGAGGAACATGGAAGATTTAGCCACGGGATGGATCCTGGTGCAAAGGATGTATTAATACTCAGTAGTTAATGTCTCGAGCTAAAGATTACGTGTCACTGTGCCTACGTACAAGTAAACTACTCATTTATACGACAGGCCTGGTCTCCTCGATCACCTCGTTCGTTCCACACTCAAACAATAGCAGAAGATCTCGCATCTTCAGCGACACACGACTCGACATGAATCGCGGTGGCACACACATTTGTTTGTCAGCACTCTGGCGCAGAATCTGCTCTCCATGCGTCGCATTTAAATATCTATATATTGCTACCTTATCGATCAGTTCGCGTCTGCTTACGGTTCGCTCAGCCCGACGAGTTGGTCGCTGGTCTTTCATCGTTTTTCGCCTCGCTACGGGGTCTCCCCCGTTGATGCTAAACTAGAAAGCAATATAAAGTTATAGCAAAATAATAAAGATGGAAGCGAGCTCACACACGCACATGATCACACACACAAACCTACACACACACACCTACACACACACACACACGCACGCACGCACGCACGCACGCACGCACGCACGCACGCACGCACGCACGCACGCACGCGCACACACACACACACACACACACACACACACACACACACACACACACACACACACACACACACACACACACACACACACACACGTACACAGAGACTGAGTTAATCGCTGCTTTCATAGTACCGTCCACCATACATGACCAGATACGAGGCCTCACAATACTTGAGCACATTTGCGACCTCGCATTGAACTTCAAATCACGGCAAACGGCACACACAGTAGCCATATTACTTGGTGGATCAAAAAGAAAACAAAAAGAAAAACGTATGCATGCACATGATAGACCACACTTTTACAAGCCTCAGGATTGTCATACATGCTCAAGCAGAATCATGCACTAGCACTATATTTTTTCAAAAACTTGCAAAGGCGTAGGAATTTAAACACTTCGTCGATAAAAACTGGATAGTCATTGCCAATTAGCGATTTCATACAAAGGGGCGTTCCATGTTTGCTGACAGATTTCCACAATACGTCGTCGCTGACGCGCAAACAATGGGCATTCCACTAACAAATGTTGCATTGTTCGAGGGCATACTCAGTTCTGACAGGTAGGTCTTGGTCCTCGATCCATAAGGAACGGATGGGTATATCTTGTATGTCCTAGTCGTAGTCGGCATAGGAAGAAGGTCGATAGGAAACTCTCTGGAACCTAGTCAACGCGGTGTTCTTATACCGAAAACTTGGATGATTCCACTGCCGACTCGGACCCCAGGCGGAGTCGGGTCAAATGCGGTATTTGGGTGTCTCCGGGCGTCCGTGGCCGTCCCGGGGACTTCAATATTCCGAGAGAACAAAAAACAAGTTCCTTCACAGCCAGGGCAACTGAATGCATGGTCGAATTCGAACCGGTGGCAGGTAACACTGGGGGGGGGGGGGGGGGACATCCAATACGCGGGCCTCCTCGAGGCCATGTTCCTAATGAAAACCAAGTGTGCGCTTCAATCCTCACCCCCACTGCCATCAAACTCTCCATCATGTCTCAGGCATGCTCCAAGCGTGGCGCGACACGTGTTGTCTGGCGGGCGGTTTTGACCGTGTCCTTAGAAGTAAATTGTATTGACATTTCTTACTAGCTTCATATCAGACTGAATGTTCTTTCTTAACTGCATGCTCGCCCTGACAGAGGGCGATGGCACGACTCCCCCCCCCCCAACTAAGATTTTCTGAGGATACCGGTCCTGCATATTGTGCGCTCGCGCCCAAATATTTGACAGCCTCTGGGGCATCCAGTGCACATGATTTGAGGCAAAAAAGTGGCCCGAACATTTCTGGTTTTGGACAAGCAGCGGTTTGCTAGGAACATTGCAAGACGGGCCCTTGGCCGGCGGGGGCGGCGGGCAGCAACCGGTGATTTCGCGGACCGCGCGCGAACGGCTGACGCTGTTACGTGGAAGGAAATGTTTCACCTTTGAAGATACTGAAGCAGGCAGGAGATATGATGAAACAAGCTCGCTTAGAACGATTGATGTACTTTTAAATTGAATGTTTCACACCTGAAGATAATGAAGCAAGCATCAGACACGGTGAAACGAGCTCACTTATTCGCGCCCACGAGCGCCGGATATGAGAACTTCGATAATGATATTTGTCTCGGATTTTATCACTGCACGACTTATGGAGTGACAGTATTTGAATGACGTTAGTATGGCGTCGTGAATACCAAGGTGGCTTTCAAATACTCTCCCCACTGTCGCAAGCGTGTAGCCCAGAACCTAGAGCGACCAAGCATTTGATATTGACAGCAATGAAAAGCCCATTTAAGGCTCCTATCAATAATCATTCGATAAAACTATTTCCTCACCCATGGCATCGATGGCTGTATGCGCTGCACGGATGCGAGCACGCCTCTTTTAGGGAAAGAATTGCACTTATCGACGGAACGGAAACGACAAGTACGTGTGGCAAATAATGGTGCATTCAAGGCAAACTAAAGCCACACAAAAAGTCAAGCTTGCATAATCTGCTAATCAAATGTCACTACTTTGGTGCAAAGATTCTTCGCTTCACCGGGAACAACTAAAATCACATTACGTCACACTGACTGGGAAAACAGCGGCACGCGTTGCCGTTAGTTTAGAAAGGACGTGACTGCGTAAAATATGTCCTCGCTTGGAGCAAAACAGGCTTTAAGCTCCGTGATTGAAGGCTCCAAACACGCTTAAAGTAACGCAGTACAGAAATCTTCGGAGTGCGATCTGACATTACTGTGATCTGAGAAAGTGCTTACGTGTGGTATTTTCAGTGAGCCAGAATCGCTTTTGAACTAGAATGGGAGTGAAAAATTCCATCACAAAAAGACCGTACCAGCCTGAAAAATTCTATCCACAAAAGGTTGAACTTATGTGACAGATGCTTCAGCAAACGAAGACATACATTTTAAGTTGTCACGGATGTAATATCATAAACCTTACAATTTTTTATTTTTGGCATCTTAGGCCAATGAAGTGAAATAAAATATAGTATAGAATTGTAACTTCATAACGGTATAATGCGCATACAAATCCATGTAACACCATTAGTTTTATGCCGCACTTTCCTTACTTCCACATTACTCACCTACATTACTTCCCTTCCACAGCATTTTTAACACAAAAAAGCAATGAAATTAAGCAACAAAACAACAACAGGAAATTTAACAAGCATGAAGCACTCAAACAAAAAGCTTTGGACTCCTACACATCAGCCCATCACCAAGTCAAGCACAATAGGCATACCTCTGGCTTCCGTTGAGATGGGGTCAGGAAAAACAAACATCATGTCACTGTTTCTTACAAAATACCAATGTTTAGTTCCGTGGAAGTAGCCTAACTATTCGTAGCCTAAAGAGGTCTTACCTCATTTCATCCTGTCTAACCTGTTTGTATCACAGCAGCACTTGTGAATCACTGATTCTTGCACAATTCCTATTGCCACTTGCCATGCAGTTAACCAATTCAACCTAACTTAGTATGCTGAACCTAACATAGCCCATATGTTGGCCATCATCCCAACTCACCTTGCCTATCTGTTGACAGCAGAACTTGTGATAAAAGCATGATAAATATCATTTTTAGCTGGTTTCAACTTATCTTTTCATTCAGTTCATATGTGTTACTTGTTGATAGCCAGATGAAGTGGGCCTGAACGGATGCTCGACGGTCGGTGGCTTGTGCGTGATCTTGATGGGGATAATTGTCAAACTTGATCTACCTTGCGTCCAGTGCACGCGTTTTCATCGCCGGTGGGCCTTTAAATGCGCGCACGCAAGTTTGAGTGAGTGGTGCTTAAATTGGCTGAACGATCGTTTAAAACGGTCCTTTCCGAAGAGTTCCCTGGGATGAGCGCGTGAACCAAAATTGTAACCCGTGAAAGGAAACGCGACATGTTTGGGAAAGGTGCACAATTCGCCCGGCAACACAACACTTTTGCCACATGTTTTCCATAATTAAGTGTGTAGCTCCATCCTTTCATGGCGCCCACCTCGCCTCAATGTGAATACCACACTTAGCTGTAGAGAACTGTGACATTAAGAGGCCTACTTCGCGCAGCACAAATTCGTGGCAGGATCGAACGAGTCGGGAACAAAATATATCGTCAATGGTTGTAAATACTAAGCAGTGTTTTCGTAATAACACTGCTTCCGTTGATGCGGGTTGATTTGTTGCCTGTCAGGGAGCGCACATAAAGCGCACGTAAAGCGTTGCCATAAAGCGTTCAGCTAGTCATGATAATCGACCTGGCCTACGCAAATGCCACTACCTAGTTGGCGCGCTTCAAGTTTAATATCTTTGATGCGTACTCCACGATTTTGAGTTCTGATAGCAAGCTTCATATGTCTTCTCAACTTTGCTTTGTTTTGGGCTATTTGCTGTATATTTTGACATCATTCGGCCAGAATTTCAGCATCTTCCTGACTGCACTAAAGTGTATTACTCTGCCTCGACGTTCAATAGGTAAATACATGCAAATCACTCTTGGTTTAATTACTCAAATATAACTTTCCGATTAGTTACCGTAACTAACCAGGTACGTTTGAAGGATCATTGACATGGATTATATCCATACACCTCATGGTCACATGTGTAAGCAGTGCGCCCAGCGGGTGCGTCCACTGAGACGCCGCTACAGCCAGCTCACGGATCGTCAGCGCCCTGGCACGCCTCGTTGGTGCGGGTGCGTTCGGCGGTAGGTGCGGCGGACACCGGCTGGCCATCTACATCGGCCACCGTCTCCGGCATCGGGCGGCCGTTGGTCTCGGGCAGGAGCAGGCCGGCGAGGCCGCCCAGCAGGGCGAGGCCGGCGAACACGGCCGACGGCCGCTCTCGTGCAGCTCGCTCAACAAGTCCACCACGAACGGCGCGAGGGCGGCGCCCACGCGCTCCGCCAGCTGGCGCAGACCGCACGCCAGCGAGCGGACCTCGGTGGGCATCAGTTCGGCAGTGAACACCATTATCGTGTTATAGGCGGAGGAAACGCCGATCTTGGCGACCACGCCGAGTATTAGCCAGAGCGTGGTATCCTTCTGTACGAAGGTGAGTAACATGGCGGCGGCCTGCAGCGAGAGGAGGAGGATCAGCGAGCGTCGCCGTCCCAGCCGATCCAGCAGGGGAAACACTAGGCTGGAGGGAATGCCGGCGAGACCGGTGAACACCGCCGCGAGATGCGGGCTCGCCGCCAGTTGCGTCGTATCGAACGAGATACCGAAGTAGGAGCCGGCGATGATGAAGCCGAGAAAGACGGCGATGAGTGTTCGGCGGCGCATGTGCGGCGTCCGGACCAGCTGCAGCATCATTTGCAGCGGACTGTGGCCGCCGGCGGTCTTCATAGTGGTCTGGCGGGACAGCATGTTGTTCCGCGCCTCCGCCATCAGCTGAAGCACCTCCTCCTCTGGCAGCTCCCGACGGCCGTTCCAGCGCGCGCCCCGGCGCAGCACGGCACACGCCTCCGGGAACCGGCCCTGCAGCACCAGCCAGCGGGGCGACTCGGGCATCACCCAGAAGTTGAACAGGAAGATAAGACACGGCACGGCGTACGCCAGCTGGAGCAGCCATCTCGTGCGGATTAGGTACGAGCGGAGCGCGACGAAGCAGGTGCCAAATGCGAATGGCATGATTGAGACGATACCGATCGCGGCGCGCCGCTCGCTGCTGGACAGCTCCAGAACCAGCACGTACTTGCTGCTGATCATGGCCGACATGGCGACACCCGTCAGGAAGCGCACGGCCGTAAAGCTGGCGTAGTCGGTGACGAGCGCGACGGTGAACGAGCAGGCGATCAGCAGCAGCATGGCGGGCAGGAAGACGGGCCGCCGGCCGAAGCGATCGGCCAGCTGGCCGCTCACCACCGAGCCGAACAGGCCGCCGATCATCAGCCACGATTGCAGCAGCGAGAGCAGCGGCTTGCGGCCGCACACCAGCGTCCACTCGGTCACCACCGTCGACACGTACACGGGCGGGTCGAACGCCCAGCGCTGACAGGCGGCCGTCGAGTTGGCCGCGTGGCAGCGCGGCGTATCGGACGGCAGCGAGGCGAAAGTGGCATTGGCAGCGAATCCGTCGGCGCATCTAAACTTGGGCGTGGCGCCGACGAACATTATGGACATGGAGAAAACGGGGAAGAGCAGCCACATGACCGACATGTACCCGATGAGCAGCGTTTGCCAGCGGCCGGTGCCGCAGCACCGCTCCAGCACGTCCTCGAAGAGCACCTCCGTCTTCTGCTCGGACTTCTCCTCGGCCTTGCCGCTCTCTGCCGTCTTCGCCATCGCGACAGCTTACTTGGTCACGAGCACCCCCCAGCGGTGTCCGCGTGCGTCGGGCTCAGCGATGCGTCACACCGTTCTCGACGCACTCCGTGACCCTGGGCCACGCACGCGGTAGGCTCGCGGAGACTCCGCACTCCGTCGCCGCACCGCCGGACAGGCGCGAGTGCTCCACGTCCGTCGTGTTACTGGTCGGCAGAACCTGCCTCTGCCACCCAACGAAGGCGAATGGCCTTACAGCGCCGTTCGGCCGGCCGCCGCGACCCGTCCGGCCGGCCTCAGTGGCGCCCGCCGCACTAAGCGGCCGTTTACGGAACCTCCTCCAGACGCACTTGCCATGCTGCTTTTCTGGAAATATAGAAGTGCGTGAGCACCCACTGTGGAATATGCATACGCTAGGAGCGGTAGCCGAAGTTAAGAACGGGTGCAGCAACTGTAAACCCCTCCCAGTTCCCGGAAAGCTTAACCAAATTGTGTGGTCCGAGGTACAACAGGGCCACTTGAATTGTTTTCAAAGTACGGCTTTGAATATGTTGTCGGGCCGTTCGCCAATCGGCCTCGGGTAAAATCTTGACTTTTTCAGAATGATTCGTTTTTTTCTTGGTTCACTATCGCTCGCCGAACTTTAACCGCATTAAGGCGAAGCACAGTGTATTGGGCTCGCGGCGTGTAAGTTCAACCGTCATACGATTTGTAAGCCACGATTTCATGTGGCAGCGGCGTAGCAAATGCACATGGCCCATCACATTCAGCGCTTGGAGTCCCATTCAACTGGGTTTGAGCGTGTCTAGTAAGGAAGGGGCATTCAGCGATAAATCGACCAGTGTCTTGCACCCTCGTTGCTCAGATTTTGATTAAATCAGGTGACAAAGGCTGTCATCAGCGCTGAAGTCGCCTGTGGAACATTTATAAATATCATTTACGTCGCTTTGGGGTTTAATTCTTCGGCAATTTCGAGTTGCTTGGTTGCATCCCTACCCTCGATGATGATTTTTTCGTGTGCTTGAAAGATAACTTGGCAAATTTATACGTTGAAATGATTATAAAGCTGCCCAAAATATTTCTAGCTCATTCTGGGAAGCATTGTAAAAAAAAAAAACAATGAGCAGAGAAGTACAGCTTGCAAGGCACATGAAATCATATTGCTATGTGATATTGATCGTTTTCTCATTTCCATGTGGAAGCGCGTAGTTTTGCCCCCAGATTCTTGCGCACGAGGACTGAGCGCGACGCGCGCAACCGCGGCCGGCTGCCCATCCCCCCCCCCCCCCCATCCACGTGCGGGCTGTCGTGGTCGTACTGCAAGATCGGTGCCGTCTCTCGTTCATGCGGGACTACTCACTAGTCAGACAAAGGCCTAGTGATAGGGCTTTGGGCCAGTGCCTGTTGTGTGACTGGAGCGCATTCCGGCAGTGAGTATTGCGATAATGACAAGCTCAAACAACCCGAGTTGTATCGATCTATTCGGGAAGCCCAAAATAAGAGAACGGTGAGGTGTAATGACCGCATCAACATAACTGGTCAACCGTGTTCAGGACCCGCAGACAACAATCGTAACATTTCTGTGTTGCAGCTGTCGCACCAATCTTATTAATCACCCTGGAGACATTCCGGTGGGGAAATAACGCGGAACATGCTGCGGAACTGGAATGCGAGTTATCCAGCTCCCAGTCCCAGGGACAAAGTTCAACAAGCTCCGATTACCATGAATCGCTTACAGCCGGAGAAAATTATGAAGTCGTTTTGGAAGGTCTTGAACAAACGCCAGCGCGTCAGAATACGGACTTGCATTTTTGTAATGCTGTATAGTTCATCACTTCGTCTTTTACTCTCATTTTTCGAAAACTCTAGACCGGGTCTGCCAAAACGTTCTTCTGCAATATTGTGCTAAGCGAAGTAGCGCCCACACGTTTACGCGCAAAGAGGACGGGTACTTATGCGCAGTTCTGAGCGTACATGTTGCGCACAAAGTAAAAATGTAAATAAGAAAATAAGCACAACTGCCCATCAGACTTGTGCCTGGTTCCCAAGATTTCTTCCCGGGAACCGGTTACTGGTTCCTGGTTCCGGAACCAGGAAGAACCCAGGAACCAGTCTGGCAATAAGTCGAAAGATCCAGTAGGAACCAGGATCTAGCTTGACAACAAGTCAAAAGATCCAGCAAGAAACAGAATCCAGCTTGACAATAAGCCAAAAGATCCAACAAGAACCAAGATCCAGCTTGACATGAAGGCGAAAGATCCAGCAACAACCAAGATCCAGCTTGGATCGGACATAGGGACACAACAAGAACCAAGATTTAGCCTGGAATTATGTTAAGGGATCCAGCAAGAGCCAAGACCCAGCCTGGAATATGCATAGTGATCCAGCAAGAACCGAGATCCAGCTCAGGCTTAAAATTGAGATTCAATTTCAGCAAGAACCAAGATCCATTCTAAAATTATGTTTTGGTTTGTCTACAAAATGCATCACAACCTGCAGCTGTGCGCCAAATGCAAGGTTTTCACGCATCCTCTATTATTTGATCTCACCACCATATCACGAAAGCAGAGACTGGTGCAAACACCACAAGGCCTGGTAGAGAATTTTACTCCACGTACTTCTTTTTTCCCGAGGCAGCTTGATTACTAAATTGCATCGCTCCCAAAATGCAGGAGTGAAAAGGTCAAGAAATGTCTTCCAAATTAAACTTACAAGGTGAATTTCACCATTTGAGCACTTATATTAACAGATTTTCAGTCAAATCAGCCGATTACAACATTTTGCAAGAAAAGCACCAGTCTTTATATTTGTTTAGCTACTTTCATTTTTCATGGTATCATACCAGTGTGATGCCACTTTATTCGTCCTTCCTTTTCGATCGCCTTTAGAGGTACCATCTGCTGCTTAAAATGCTGACCAATTTCTCTGCAAGAAGCTCCAGCTGCAAGCTTGTACGTATTTCATACATAAATTAGATAAATTCGCCAGCCGCCCGAACATGTTTGATATGCAATCAAGCGTGAACAACTCACAGGGAATGAAGGAGACAATTTGAAGGACGGAACTTATTTTTACCGCCTTTCTTGCCCTCTTAAACCTTCGGTTAACCGTTTTCTTGGTTCATGGCGGTGCTCAGTAAGGATAAATCCAAGCTTTTCGAGTTTCTGACTTACCATGCTACCTGGCAAGGCTTTAAATAGCCTTGCCTAATGCTGCCCCCATATGGAGCATTAGAATATGCTACCGTATTGAGCCTTGGGACAAACCTGACGCAGCTAATACAGAAGTGTTTGATGGTGAAATTCTGCCCTGTGGAGATGTTTATCGTGCGCACCTCTTACTTGTTTCGCATTTTAATCTCGAAGGTTGGTGGGCATGATTGATATTTGTACTTAGGGGGTGAGTAGGATGACTCTATCTGCCAGCAGACCATGCAAAAGGTACTGAATTTTTATTTTTGGGGGAGCAGGAAGAAGCCGGTAGGTCTCCTGTGGACCAAGTAATTGCTTACCTTACCTGCTTTCAACACATGATTGTTAACAAGAGTTAGCCATTTTCTGTTTTAATGCATCGAGTTTGGCCATAAGACAAATGATGATGCCTCAAGACATGCAATTGGCTTATTTTGTTACATATTCTTGGTTGCTTGCCCCAAATTTCTTATAGTAGTCCCTCATGGCTGCTTTAACCACATGTTTTCCATAGTTGTCATGGTTTGCTAACCGGCAAATGACTGCACTGTCTATATGCACGATGTTCTTAACACAGGGATACTCTAAGCTGCATAGCAATTATACTACGAGTTAAATATTGCGGTGCAACAAATAGTCAGACCACCCAATTTAAAATGTGAAACCAACATCTCAAACTTTGTCATTAAATATGAATAAACAAGCCCAAATGGATGCATTTGCTGCAGCTGAAAAGGCAAGCAGCAATACTGGCATGGTCATCTAGAGGTTATGCTATTTTTGGAGAAGAGGGATTGTTTTGTGTAGAATACCCATTATTGCCCGTGGCACAGGCTAACCATGACGATCAAAATAAGTTGTTCAAAGTGATTTAAAGTGCTTTAATTTGCATGTTGTCAACTTTGTCTGATGTCAACAAGCATGCAAAAATGAGCTGAATAAAAATGCGAGTTGGAACCACTCAAAAACTATTTATAAATAGCATGTTTTATCACGAGTGCTGCTGTCAACAGATAGGTGAGTTGAGATGATCTTCATTTGTGGCATTTGTGATTGGCAAGTGGCAATAGGAATTGTGCAAGAATCATTAACTCACAACTGCTGATGTGATACAAAGAGGTCATACAGGATGAGATGATGTAAGGCCTCTTTAGGTTAGGCATGGGCTACTTTCATGGAAATGAGCATTGGTATTTTGTAAAAAAACAGTGACAAAATGTTTGTTTTCACTGACCCCACCTTAACAGAAGCCAGAAGTATGTCTATTGTGTTTGACTTGGTGCTGGACTGATGTGCAGGTGTCTAATGTTTTTTGGTTGAGTGTTTGATGCTGGTTTAATTTTCTGTGGTTATATTGTTATTGAATTTGCTTGGCTTTGCTTTGTTTTGTTTTAAAAGTGCTGTGGAAGGGAATTGAAAAGTGCAGCATCAAATTATTGGCGTTAATAATTTGTTATGCTCGTAATACTACCATGAAATTATTATGCTTTAACACGCGCCCGGTTGGCCGGCTAGATACCCTTCGCTCGGGAGTGGGGGGTAATTTGACCCCCCCGAAATCTTTGGAACTAAGAAAGCTAGGGACACCAAATTTACAGGGTGTCTTAACCTATACGTGAAATCACTTAGGAAAGGGTTCCAGTTCCCTAGGTCATGACCTTCAGATCGAATAAGGTCAAACAAGGTCAAATTCCAGGTTGGTCTCCAAAGCGCCCCTAGAGCCTAGGCAATTGTCTCTAAGCAAAAGGTCACAAGCCCATTTGAGGTCATCGACCTTGTTTGACCCTTTGAAGGTCATAGTGACGAAAATGATGCAAGACTGCTCTGCCCATTGGCTCATCAAGGCTCATTTGAATAAGCGACAAAGATTACGCAAGGCAGTGTGTTCCTAAAACAAAACGTTCGTCCCGGGTCGTCGTACGTCAATGGCCTGTTCTAACCTCTAAGAAGGCAACTGAAAATGTATAATGCGGTTCCTGCTGTCAATAAATTCGAAATGAGCACCAGAAACTATCCTCTACAGCAACCCCTAGAGTAATAAATCAGGTTGGTTTTGACCTTGGTCTGACCATCATACCTGACCTTAGGTCAACGTAATTTGCTCATTCAATATTTGCAGTGCCTAAGAAAGCATCTCAGGTGTTTAGGTCTTCGTCAAACACTCCGTTGTTGTATCAGATTGAACGATTCCCTAGAAATTGCCTTCGCTGAAACCATGGGCTGACTTTGACCTGTCATAGGTCAGCAACGTTACAAGGTACATCTAAAATTGATATGTCAAGCGATTTGCTATGCAATTTTCTACAGCTATGCAAAATGTGTCGCGGCTATGCCGCGCTGTTCAAAAACCATTCGGGAAAAGCCCTCGGGGGAGGGGCAATTTGCCACCCTCCCCCCCCCCCCACCCGAGCGCGTGTTAATGTATTCTGTTTCACTTTAATGGCCTAAGATGTCAAAAAACGAAATAGTTTTGTCGGGTTTCTGATATAACGTCCATGCCAACTTGAAACAGATGTCTTTTTTGCTGAAGCATTCGTCACGAGCTCATAAGTTCCGTCTTTTGTGAATGGATTTTTTCACTCCCGCACGGTCTTTTTGCGATGGAATTTTTCACTCCCACCCTAGTTCAAAGGCGATTCCAGCTCCCTGCGTTTGCCTACTCGACGAGAAGAACAATCTCCGGGGAAAAACCCACATGATCGTTTCGTTTTACGAATCAGAAGCACTAATTGGGATATGTCCCGGAGAGAAGGTGTATGTATCTGTGAAAGTGTATTGTTCTGTGTGTCTGTGAAAGTGTAAGTGAAAGTATAATGTGCATTGTTCTTGTGAAAATTGTCTTTCCATAAAAGCATGGGTACAACACTGTTTCAACCGCCTTTGTATGACGTTTGGTGCTCTGACATTAGCTTAAAAACAGGGGTGTAGTTTCCTTTTTAGTTAGAAGCGGGGGGGGGGGCGATCCTTTCTTCGGTCACCCCATCTTCAGGAAGGAAGTGGGCAAATCCTGGGGGAAGCCTGCTTCTTCGCATATTTTGGGGTCAGATTGGAAGTTTTGGCACCGTTTGTATCTGCGCTTGTACGCTTGTAAAACATCAGTCTGAATCGAGCTGATATTTCAAGCGCCCAAAATTATGGCTGACAGTTGGGGGCAGATCTCTGCAGAAATAATAATGATCTTGGCTATATAAGTCGGTTCACAGAGCCTGTGGTAGGTTAGTTTGGGTAAGGTTAAATTAGGTAAAGCTACGGTAGGCTAGGTAAATCTAGGCTAGGTTAGGTTAGGTTGGGTAAAGCTATGTTGGGTCAGGTTGGGTTAGGTTAAGTTAGGCTAAGTAAGTCTATGCAGAACAGGTAAGTTGGGTTAGGTGAGGCAATCGGTCCAGCATTATCGAAAAACTTTCCACTTGCGGCCGTAGTTACCTTAGATCAGATCATAGGTAACACGAAAACTCCAATCAGTCCCAAAGGCTCCGTGCTGGGTCAAAAGTCGAGGGAGGAGAGCAACAGAGAGCAGCAGTGAAATGGGCAACTTAGACAGATTTCGAAGGTGCATCAGTATCTGAAACATATGCAACCTTGGCTCAAGGCAATACAAGTCCTCAATGGACCTTAGATTGCCCCATACCATGCCCCAGTGATGCACATTTTACATAAATGTAACATGTTGTATTTATATAGCATTTATGTACCACCCTGTACTCAACATTTGCTCATATTGTTCAAGGAAATTATGTTGATATAAATTATGCAATGATGTTGTGTGACAGATACTGTGCTGTGGATACGGTTACATCTAGCATTGAGAATATTGCAATAATTGACATAAAACATATTCTATAAATGTCACAAATCTGCAAGCTTCCCTTGCACAAGCAGCCATTCTGTGATGTTGAAATGAACTTCACAGCCCTGTATCCTACATGATCTAATTATTTCAGCATGAGACTTAGCATAAATCATAAAGATGATTTATCTTACTGAGCAACTGTACATTTCAGGTACAGCACAAACCATTGCGCCCATTAAATACCTTAACAACAACATTTGCTGCTTACATTGAATGCTTTTGCCAAGCACAGGTTATTGTTCAATGCCAGGTTTATGCTGCATGCAGTTGCATGGAGCGATTGCATTTTGTGATGGTGGCCTTCTCCAACAATGTTCGAATGCACTAGCAAATGTTGGCTTGCCCTTCTCATATTGTTGCTAGAATATTACAAAACAAGCCAAGGTGAAAGTGACTATCATACCATGATCACCTACTTTGGGCATCATTTGATAACATTGGCTGGACTTTTGAAGGAATGACACAAAACTACAACTTTAAATTGCATTTGATCAAAATGAGGTGTCCAGACACAATGTGTAACACACATTAGGTGGAGGTAAGGTAGGGTCACCCTCAGCACAGCCCACCAATGTGCCACACACTGATTCTTCTGATCTGGAAAAAAACATAGCGTACAATTTCACATAAGTTGAATTATGCCAGAAAATTCAGTCAATTTTTGATATCAGATGACCTTTTCTAAACGGTGCAGGCAGATCACTCGATTGGTTAAATGTCGTATCAGTTATGTGTGCAAAATTGCATCATACCAAACATTTCCATTACAAGATAGTGCCTTTCATGTCTCAATAAATGCATCTAATGCAATCGCACAGCTGTGCTGGACTGACATAATTACTGGCTAGCCCATTTCATGAGTGGTAACGGCATTGTGGACAAAGGGTATCAAAGCATATGTTGACTATTCAAATGCCAATCAGACAACAATCTCAATGCTCATGTATCGAAAAATAACAAGACCTCTAGCTCCAACATAAATATACCTGAGCAAGCTTTGGCCAATCACTTCACATGCAGCACTCAACAAGCATTCAACAGCCGGTAGCCTGGGCCACAACATTCATCACTAGCGTGTTGTGCAGTAACTGAATCATCACATGATCAGTTTTGCTGCAAGATTTTTTAATGAGTCATGATATGTAAACTGAGACATAATGTGACCTGGCAAAGAACAACATACATCTGATAAGCCCAGAAGGATCTGAAATTACTTGAACACAATATGATCACCCAATCACCATCCCCAATACCGCACAGCAATTTAAGTGTCTTGCGACTAAGAAACGTGATTACACTTAATTGCTAAAAACAAACCAAGGATGCCGCTAGCACAGCACTGCCAAATTTTGGCACAACATACTAAATCTGGTATCAATCCCGATTCTGGTATACTTATAGTATGTGTCGATGCCTACCAGTCAAAACTTTGGAGTAACCGGTGTTGTATTGCCCTGGCGCAGGGTCGTGAAACGTACCAGGGGATTGGCGTCTGACCACAGGTAGAGGAATTCGGCGGCACCTCATGAAAAGGAAGAAGCGAGAACGGATAAGTTACTTCCTATGTTCCATGCGTGTATTTTTGAAACATGCTGATGGAAGGTTGGCAGCCTTTCGTCAGTGCAATGAAAAGGCGCTGCAGTGATGTCGCTACAATTTGTGTAAGTTGCTTCAGTCAAAACCTGAGGTGCATTAGGCGGTGTTCTTTACCTTCCGGCCGACAATGTTTGCGGGGGGGGGGGAAGAGCGTCGGCTTAGGTCTGTAATGAGGACTGGCTAATCAGCTGGCGAAACGCCGCTGCCAGACTATTCATGTTGTAGCTTGTATGACATTTCAATCAGAAACTTAACATTATGTAGTCCAGGGAATAGTGCAACAGGTGCACAACATTTTAGGCATCTGCTTCCATCAGCCTTTATTGGGACTGACACCTTTACAATATAATTATCAATATCAACAACTTCCATCAGCTCCATAGCTTAAAAAATTCAGTAGGGTCAAGCATAGGCTTAGGGAGAAAGCACTTGCTTAGGAAGCTCGAAAGTTAAAGAATTGCGAACAGCCAATTTCTAATGGTCTTTGGGAATTACTGAGACCAGCTTGAGCATGGTGTTTACTGTCATCTGCTGCCAAAGAACGTCTTTTAGTGTCAGCTGGGAATGCATTGCAAATTCACTTGGATTATTTTGTTCTCACTACAAGCCGTGGTTTTAATATTTTTGTTCTCTTCCCCAAGAGCCAAAACCAAATTTCAGATACCGCTTGTCAGAGCTCTCCCTGTTTCTACCTGCCCGGGCATTCTTGATCACACAGGAGCGTTAATTCATGTACACCGATCTTCGGTTATTGTTCTTTGTACAGGGGGTCCTGTACTCCTGCCGAACCCCATATGTTTGCCTGCCGGGGTGCTCCCGATCGTTCAGGGGTCCTACCATGTTGGTGTAATGTTCTTCTCGCTTGTTATTAGGAACATACACTGTTCACTGAAACCTCTTTGTTGGCCTGCCACGGCAGTTTCGATTGCGCAGGTGCCGTCATTATTAGTCTCAGGCTTTCCACTTTACAGGAGGCCCTACGCTGTTGACGGGGACCTAAAACCTAATCATTTTTTATTGGGGCTTTACTTCTTACCGACCGATGACTAAATGTGCGGCTTGTCATTGTCGAGCACAATTTTACAAGGCGCCGACGTCGAGCATCTTATTTCCGTTGTTTATTGACTTCGTGACGGTTATTATGCTTGTACGTTACGTTTTGATACATTTTGAAGGATAGAAATTCTGTATTCCCTTCCAACAGACAAAGCAAAAACTCTGCATCAGTACCCAGCCATCAGTTGATCTCATCAACTGCCCCGCTGACCGTATATAAGCTAGGAATCAGGCTTAAGCTTGATTTTGATGGTATTTAGCAGCCAATTTCAGTGTACGTTGCCATGTTTTCTTCGAAGTACTTGGCCTTAAAAGGTCAGGATCCACCATGAAAAAACGACAAAAATGAACCAGCTCCATGCCTTTGCGTACGAAGCACGTCTAGTTTTCTAGATCTGTGCGTAGTAAGCTTGACTCCCGTATACAAACTGCATACATAAGGATATTAAAACTAAATGACCAGAATACGAGGATTTTTAGTGGTTAAAACCCTGAACTCTAGGGAGCTCACAAAGTAAGAGGTCTTCTCCAGTTTTCTAGCATTTTCGCAATATACATGTGTGGTGATTTAGTTACTGTGGAGATTACTGCTTCCGATGACTCCGATATGGTGTTGTGTTAGTTCTGGCCGGTGGTTTTGACCGGATCGCAAATAGCGTTTAATAATTATGTACACACACACACATATATATATATATATATATATATATATATATATATATATATATATATATATACATACATATATATATATATATATATATATATATACATATCGATATGCTTTTATGACGAGACACACGAAGCTCGCAGAACTTGCACGGTATATGACTGGTGACTGACTCTTCTATATATCTGGTTCTTCATTTCGTTTCGACACCCTGGAGTGAGGTGATGTAGCAAATGCAGGCCATTACGAGACAGGTGGGGGTGGGGGAAGGGGTACAAGTTTACAGGTTTGCAGGTAGGTTTACTTTAGACAGTAGGAGGTTTTGTGGGCTTACGGTTCGATTGTCATAGGAGTTCAGTAAAATATTGGCATTTAGTTCTCTCTGAGACCAATTCCGGCAATTTGTTCCGGCTGATGATAATACCATTTCCGTAACACGAAAGCTGTTGAAGTAAGTGGTTCTGCAGCGCTCATCCATATCCAAATTTTCTTTCCACTTTTGAGCTTGCCATTTGTGTGGATTGAAATGCGATGAATTGTGTAATTGCTGTTGTTCAAATAAAATGTAATAATGTCCTGATGGAACCCATAGTGTAATCAATGTATACGTTAATTGCAGCTGTGAAGACAAGCAACCTGTTTTGTTCGCAGCCTACATTGATAGTAGAAATTGATAAAGTTCGTCTGGTGGTGACATAATGGCAGGAATGTCACTTTTTATGGATGATGAGGGGGAGAAGTGAAAATTGATAAGGTTTGTCTGGTGGTGGCATAACGGCAGGAGTGTCACTTTATGTGCATGATTAGGGGGATAGTCAGCAAGCCATGGGCCTCACATCCTTCCCTCCTCTAAACGTGGTTGCCAACAGATTTAGTCTGCTTGATTTTCACTTTAGGCAAGGTCTATTCCTTTTTTATTTTATTCATATGACGTTTTTGAGCAGCATTATGGTCATGGCCGATGAATAAAGCCCAGAGAAGATGGGCTTCGTATTATCGTAAACTTGTTCCTCATATCCTTTTGTAATCTTCTAAGTACAAGTTTTGTTGGCTCTGGGGAACCGGCATTGAGAGGTTTAACCCAACATGAGAGTTTGGTAGGGCCCCAACAAATGATTTGAATCAACACTACCGCATTATGCATGACAAGTGTCACAGCCGAGCTTGTCGTTGCTTGCTAGTTAGCGTGTAAAAGACAATTTGACTCGCTGGATGAGTTTCTGCCAATTTATGGATGCTGCTAACCAAGTGTGTCATGCCGTACCAACTATTTTTCATGATCTAAACCGCAGTTTTTCACCAGCATATGTAAAAATAAATGTAAAGGACGGTGCCAAGCAATTTTAACCCTTACGCTGATTCACCGGTTTTCATAACGCGGACTAAAGGAAGGGTGTGGGGGTGGGGGGTGGGGGCGGGGGCTGCGGTCTGCAGGTAAAACAACTTGGAACCTCGCGAAAAAGCAATGGGCTGTGTTTAACGAGATCCTTAGACTGGCAAGAAGTCTCATGTTGTTAATAGACTCCACTTAAACAAGTCTCAGGTCAAATTTCCCAGAAAGTCGAACTTGTTTAGCTTTGCATGCTCATTTGTCAGAAACCATGTCGCGTAGGGACACGGAACATAACGAGGTATGCTCCTTGTATAGTGACAAGTACGATTGCATCTGGACATACTTGTTTGGCCCTATATTTATCATGGAGGGCTTCGTTAAACAGTGTGTCCAGTCGAGTCGGGATTTTTTATTGTGCACTTAGTATTGTAGAAAACTTCTGTTTACATCGATTGATATCCTTCGTTTTTATAAATTCCCTTCCATTGACCACTTATTTCGAGCGCCCCCAAATACGTTCTGTCAGCACAAAGCATCAGGTAGCCGCAAAACGTTTTTCGTCGCTAATTCACCGCTTATATCGTGAACGTATCGTGAGTGTCAGCAAATGGCCCTCCGATGAGGAAGCGCATCAGCACTGACAGCAAATTTCGGACGCCCTGACTGCGGACACTGTGCAAAGACGTATTTGCCTACAGTTTTAAGGAAGGACTGAGAAGAGGCATTAGTGTCACGGATGGAATAACTGTTCCGAATATCGTCCCCGTCTGGCGTGTTGTTTGTGTTAATATATCACACCAAACGAGGGCAATAGTCCGAACAACTATTCCATCCGGGGTGTAATACAACACACCAATCGAGGGCAATAGTCCGGACAACTATTCCATCTGGAACGAGTTGCTTACATCGAGTTTGAAAAGCGCGCCGCACTCGACCGGCTGCTATTCTTAAAACTATCCAGAATGTTACTGTTTTTCTAAAGAGCGCTAGATGCAGCAAACACGGAGGATTATGGCAGATAATTTTCCAAGCCGATGAGAAATCTTGGATAATTTACAGAGCGTGGTGAAGACGAGGAACCTGTTCTTCGCCATATTTAACTATGGCCATTTCCTATACGCGGCGACCCAGGACACTAGTGGATAATTTCAGGACCTGCCGAACGTAAATGGAAAAATTTTCTTAGATGATGATCGGAGGCATAATTGTTTGTTAACTGGTAGTATGTTGGCCATGCGCACTGCTTACTGAATTGATTATGGATTGAGTGGTCATGCCAGTGCGTTAAAGTTATTTCTGTCCTTTTACAAGTTTGTTACTAGTTGCCAGTAAAGTGTATGCGCACCTCTCGTACCTTTTGCTACATTTGACTGTTCTTTAAATAATATTGCACCAACCATGATGTGAAAGCTGTTTTGTATTGCCTAGGGGTGAACCGCATAGCAATTTTAACCTAATTTGCCAGTTGCTCTTAAAGTAGATTGCCATTTCTGGTTATTGGTGAGAAACTCATCGCAGGCCTCAGTTTGCAGGTTTAGTTTTGCAGGCCATGAGATCCATAAAAGTATGTTGGTACCATCGTTTGTAGAAATTATCCAACGTAACCTAATTACTTGTGGGTCGCGCCTTTTCATACCAAATGTAGGATACGAGCCACACAATTTGGCATCAGAGAGTACGCCACACCTGCACCACACGTCAGTCCACCACCACACCTGTCTGAGCACTATCATAGTAATATATAGCAAATTGTCCATGCTCGGGACATACCCAGTTTATGTCAAGTGACACTGTCTTGTATAGCAGCAGACTTTGTAGTGTCAATCAAGTTCATTTTTTGAGAGTGAGTAGGACAGAAAGCCTAAAAAGAACTTTGGACTTTTTGAAATTATATTTATAGCTCAGCTCTTTTCCACATTCCTTCCAGGGTTTTCAGGCGAGATGCATCGCACAAGAATGTTAAGTTGAATGCCTACATACTAAGATAATTACGACAATCCAGCTTTGTCGCCAGTCATTGCCTGGGCACTTTCTACTGCTGGTGATGCTTGATTATTTACCTATCACTAAACGTTTCGATAGCGTCTTTTCTTGGCCTCATTTCCAGAATGTTTCCGTGGTAATACTCACACAAGCTCGTCGTTTGCAGGACATTTCAGCAGTTTGCGTCATCCACAGTAACCAGTGCTAGATCCTCATGCTTCCTGAAAATTTACACATGTGAACAAAGGTGAAATATTTGTGCACAAATTTCATTGTGGTATTGACTACACTCCACCAGTAGCCAGTTGTTCAAAAGTAAAATTCGTAGATTTTGGGCATATTTGGTGTATTTCTGGGATGAGTTTGTCAAAGCCAGTTTCTCGACGCAAAATATACGATTTAAAACTACAAGCTATAGCACCTAAAAAAAATACAGAAGATGTTTTCATCATCATTAACTGTCAGTGCAAGCCAATACTTGATTTTGTAAAGTACATTAGCTTGGTATCATATGTCTATTTAGATTCATAAAGCAGCATTATATGTTCTCAACTTGAAGTGGTGGCACATTCATGCATGTAATGTGCTGGCAACAGTGCCAGCTTAGGATGTTTTGGAAATAGACACCGGGAGTGTAACTTTTATGCCTTTGTTTTGTCTCAGCTACACATTCTTATTTATTCACCCGCAGACATATAAAAACAGGAGTGAGCATTCAGTTCATTATTTCCGAAACATCTGATTGTTTAACAACCCTCATATCCCTTCATTATTTCCATCCCATCAGCTTCTCACCAGCACATATCTTGCTCTCATAAAGGTTGGTCCCACAATAACACATTACATCTCCAGTTTACACCACGAACATGAATTAAGGTCTCACAATTGGTATTTCATTGTCCAAATGAAAACTATTAAGATATCCAGGGTCGTAAAATGGCCGACTTTGGGTGTAAAACAACACCCTATGAAAAGGAATTTTCGCTCCTTTTCCCCATATTTTATGTGAATTTTTTACACCTGCCTGATATTGTCTAATCGCACACGCCAAACCCATATTTCCCTTTTTAAGGCTTTCAGATGTCATTCAGAACCGAGCTCACTTGAAACCACCAAGCATAAACAAGGCTGCACAGAACCTGGACATCTATGACTATGTCCTGCCTCGCTTACATCTGAATCATGTCTATGTATGTACAGAGCAAGGGCGCCAGGTACCTTCAAGCCCAAGAAGCTCTGCGACTCCTTCCGCTGGCATGCATCAAGTTTGGTTTATTTACAAAATACATCACAATCGGCAGTTGTGAGCCAGATAAAAGCTTCTCACGCATTTTCTTTTTTTGTCTCACCACCTCACCACGAAAGCGGAACCTGGTGCAAACACCAGCAAAGCCTGGTAGAGAATTTTACTCGACGTATTTCTTTTACCCGAAGAAACTTGACCACTGAATTGCATCACTCCCGAAAGGCAGGAGTGAAAAATTCAAGAAATTTCTTCTAAATTAAATTTACAAGATGAATACCACAGATTGAGCACTCATGCTCACATATTTTAAGTCAAATGAGCTGATGGCAAAACCTTGCAAACAAATTTGTAGTCTTTATATTTATTTAATTGCTCTCGTTTTTCGCTGTATCATACGAGTGTGATATAACTTTATTCTTCCTTCCTTTCCAATTAATTGCCTTTAAAGGTACTATCTGTTGCTTTAAATGTTGAACAATTTCTCTTCCAAATGCTCGAACTGTAAGCTTAACGTATTTCATGCCAAAAACTGAATTAATTCGCCAGCCGCCCAAACATGCTTGATACGCACCCAAGCGTGAACAATTCACAGGGAATGAAAGAGACAATTTAAAGCACAAAACTTATTTTTACCGCCTTTTTGCCCCACTAAACCTGCAGTTCGCCGTTTTTTGGTTCATGAGGGCGCTTGATAACAGTAAATTTAGACCTTTCCAGTGTCTACATCACCGGACTACCTGACCAAGCTACCTTATGCTGCCATACATATATTTGGGACAGACCTGACGCAGCTAATACAGGTGTGTTTGATGGCCAAAATCTGTCCTCTTGGTCAGTTTATCGTGCACGCTTCCTACCTGTTTCACATGTTAATTTCGTAGGTTGGTGCACATGATTGATATTTATATTTGGGATAGGTGGGATGATTCTGTCTGTCCTTCAGCAGACCGTCCAAAAGGCACTGACTTGCTATTTGGGAGGAGGAGGAAGAAATGTGCCCTTAAAAAGCCAGGAAATCTCCTGTGGAGCAAGTAATTGCTTACCTTACTGCCTTTCAACGCATGATTCGTAACCAGGGCTAGCCATTTTCTGTCTTAATCTGTCGATTTTTGTCATAAGACAAATTATGATCCCAGAAGACTTGTAATTGACTTCTTGTGTTCCATATTCTTGATTATTTGCCTCATATTTCTTGAAGTGGCCCCTCATAGCTTTTTTAACCAGATGTTGTCCAAAGTTGTCATGGTTTGCTGACTGCCAAAGGACTGTGCTGCATATATGCACCAAATTTTTAAGATAGGGACGCTCTAAGCTATATAAGAGTTATAATATGAGGTAATTATCAGTATGTAGCAAATAGCCAGACAATCCCATTCAAAATGTGAAGCCCGCGTCTCAAACTCTGTCATCAAATATGAATAAGCAAACCTAAATAGATGCCTTTGCTGCAACTGAAAAGGCAAGCAAGAAAACTGGTATGGTCATCTAGAAGTTATGTTACTGTTGGAGAAAAGAGATTGTTTTGTGGAGCATGCCCATTATTACCCTTGATATAGGTCAACTATGACAATCAGAATAAGTTGTTCAGAGTGATCTGAAGTGTTTTGATTTGTGGGCTGTCCACTTCATCTGGTGTCAACAAGCTAACACATATGAACTGAATGAAAATACAAGTTGAAGCCAGCTAAAAACGAGATTTATCATGCTTTTATCACCAGTGCTGCTGTCAACAGTTAGGTGAGGTGAGTTGGGATGATGTTCAACATATGGGCTAGGTTAGGTTAAGCATATTAAGTCAGGTTGAGTTGGTTAACTGCATGGCAAGTGGCAGTGGGAATTGTGCAAAAATCAGTGACTCACAAGTGCTGCTGTGATACAAACAGGTTAGACAGGATGAGATGAGGTAAGACACCTTTAGGCTAGGAATAGTTAGGCTACTTTCATGGAAGTAAACATTGGTATTTTGTAAGAAACAGTGACATAATGTTTGTTTTTCCTGACCCCATCTTAACAGAAGCCAGAGGCATGCCTATTGTGTTTGACTTGGTGGTGGGCTGATGTGTAGGAGTCCAAAACTTTTTGTTTGAGTGCTTCATGTTTGTTAAATTTCCTGTTGTTGTTTTGTTGCTTAATTCCATTGCTTTGTTTTGTGTTTAAAATGCTGTGGAAGAGAAGTAATGTAGGTAAGTAATGTGGAAGTAAGGAAAGTGCGGCAATAAAACTAATGGTGTTGCACGGCTTTTTATGCACATTATACCGTTATGAAGTTACAATTCTATTCTATATTTTATTTCACTTAATTGGCCTAAGATGTCAAAACTAAAAAATTGTCAGGTTTATGATATTACATCCATGACAACTTAAAATGTATGTCTTCGTTTGCTGAAGCATCTGTCACCTTTTGTTCTAGTTCAACCTTTTTCAACCAAGTTCAACCTTTTGTGAATTGAATTTTTCAGTCTCGTACGGTCTTTTTGTGATGGAATTTTTCACTCCCACTCTAGTTCAAAAGCGATTCTGGCTCACTGAAAATACCACACGTAAGCACTTTCTCAGATCACAGTAATGCCAGATCGCACTCCGAAGATTTCTGTACTGCGTTACTTTAAGCGTGTTTGGAGTCTTCAATCACGGAGCTTATAGCCTGTCTTGCTCCTAGCGAGGACATATTTAACGCAGTCACGTCCTTTCTAAAATAACGGCAGCGCGTGCCGTTGTTTTCCCAGTCAGTGTGACGTAATGTGATTTTAGTTGTTCCCGGTGAAGCGAAGAATCTTTGCACCAAAATAATGGCATTTGGTTAGGAGATTATGCAAGCCTGACTTTTCGTGTGGCTTAAGTTTGCCTCGGACGCGCCATTACTTGCCACACGTACTTGTTGTTTCCGTTCCGTCAATAAGTGCAATTCCTCCCCCTAAAAGAGGCGTGCTCGCACCTGTGCAGCGCATACAGCCATCGATGCCATGGGTGAGGAAATAGTTTTATTGAATGATTATTGATAGGAGCCTTAAATGGGCTTTCCATCGCTGTCAATATCAAATGCTTAATCAAAATATCCGTTGGGGTGCCCTTTTGAAAACCAGAGAGGCTAGACGCACTTAAAGGGGACCGTTCCACATTTAGATGGAGTTTTGAGCTGAAAAATCACCTCGAAGACGTATCGGTGCTGTTCACGGTCTTGCCCGCCTTGAGACCTGAGCCCCTCTAGGTTCTGAGCTATACGCTTGGGACAGTGGGGAGAATATTTGAAAGCCACCTTGGTATTCATGACGCCATACTAACGTCATTCAAATACTTTCATTCCATAAGTCGTGCAGTGATAAAATCCAAGACAAATATCATTATCGAAGTTCTCATATCTGGCGCTCGTGGGCGCGAATAAGTGAGCTCGTTTCGCCGTGTCTGATGCTTGCTTCATTATCTTCAGGTGTGAAACATTCAATTTAAAAGAACATCAATCGTTATACGGGAGCTTGTTTCATCATATCTCATGCCTGCTTCAATATCTTCAAAGGTGAAACATTTCCTTCCACGTAACAGCGTCAGCCGTTCGCGCGCGGTCCGCGAAATCACCGGCTGCTGCCCGCCGTCCCCGCCGACCAAGGGCCCGTCTTGCAATGTTCCTAGCAAACCGTTGCTTGTCCAAAACTAGAAATGTTCGGGTCACTTTTTTTGCCTCAAATCATGTGCACTGGATGCCCCAGAGGCTGTCAAATATTTGGGCGCGACCGCACAATATGCAGGACCGGTATCCTCAGAAAATCTTAGTTGGGGGGGGGGGGGGGAGGGTCGTACCATCGCCCCTTGTCAGGGCGAGCATGTAGTTGAGAAAGAACATTCAGTCTGATATGAAGCTAGTAAGAAATGTCAATACAATTTGCTTCTGAGGACACGGTCAAAGCCGCCCGCCAGACAACACGTGTCGCGCCTCGCTTGGAGCATGCCTGAGACATGATGGAGAGTTTGATGGCAGTGGGGGTGAGGATTGAAGCACACACTTGATTTTCATTAGGAACATGGCCTCGAGGAGGCCCGCGTATTGGAAGTCACCTCCCCCCCCCCCCCCCTCCCAGTGTTACCTGCCGCCGGTTCCAATTCGACCATGTATTCAGCGGCCCTGGATGTCGAGGCCCTTGGTTTTTTCTCTCGGAATATTGAGGTCCCGGGACGGCCACGGACGCCCGGAGACAGCCAAATACCGGCTTTGACCCGACTCCGCCTGCAGTCCGAGTCGGCAGTGGAATCATCCAAGTTTTCGGTATAAGAACACCGCGTCGACTAGGTTCCAGGAAGAATTTCCTATCGGACTTCTTCGTTCCGCAGTGTTCTTAGCTAGGCCCTTGCGTCGCATACCCTTGTGCAGTTTTCCGTCTTTTGGCACATGCCAAGTTACAATGGCTGCATGCATGATTGCATTGCGTGCCTCTTTTTACAGTAATTTGTAAATGCAATTCATTGCATGACAATTACTCATGCTCAGCATTTTTCCACATCTTCACCACGTCAAATTTCCCCGCATCGCCGATCAATGGTGTCGCGCTTCTCTCCGCGCGCATTTCTTCATATCGGCAAATATTCCTACCCCATTCTTTCGCACATGCCATTTTTCACATCACCTCGTTGAGAGCCTAATTTTTGACATCTCATGTCGTCAAGTGTGAAATTCTTTGGTTCCAGTGGCTAAATATGGGCAAGTCAGATAAAGCCTAAGATAGCTCACGCTGCATGCGCGGATCTCATCTTCATAGAGCTCTTGTGCCAAATGATATGTGTAATTATCTTTGCGAATTTGAGAACGATACACAGCTTGCGCGAACTTTGCATTACATGACTAATGCAAAGAACCAGCGAGCTGACGGCAGACATGAGTGATGGCCACCTGGAAAAATATCTGCAAATGTACCATCGTCATTAATTCATCTGTTGTGGATGGTTGAATGAACAGCTGTGTAATGTTTCTTCCATGGTGATTGATGGGCTTAACGTTTGGTTATTGACTTAGAGGTAATGTGACAGCCGCACATGGACCGTCTCCATAAGCACAGCGCTCGACTGCGCTGACCGACTGGTCATCGCTGCCGGATGACCCGAAGTCAGTTTTGAACATGCGCCCCGTCGTTCGCTGTTTACACGGTTGATGATACTGTACAGAGGTCATTAGAGCGGCCCACCGCCGGACGACGCTATATGGGCGCACCCATGATGTTTGCGACACTTCGGCCCGAGTGTTTAACGCCTTGTTGACAGCTTCTTAGTCAACCAGCTTCATAAGGTCACGTATAGGGACGGGGAATCAGCACATACACGAAGAAGTGATATATGGGCCCGCTAAGTACGGGTCATAAAGCTAAGGAATATGACGGTGATGATGTTGGGGGGGGGGGGGGGAGGCGGGTTTACGAGCGTACAGACTTCCAAAAGGGAGTTTTCATCATTGGTATGGGGTTTTACTTAAAAAAGTCATCTGGAATATCGCTTCTCAAGACCCAAGCCTTTCTCTTTTCTGTGCGCCCATGTTTTTGTTCATACGCTAGGCTTCAAATGTCCAGGCGCCTACACATGGCCTTATTATGATGGTGCTTATCGCTTCACCCGGCTTGCCTCTTGATAACCATCTACTCGTTCACTTTGACATGCATCTCATTAGCGGGAATTCTAAGGGTGCTGTTCGTTGTAAGGAACGTCGCAGACTTCGTAGCCTGATCTGCCGACCTGTCGCCAGCAAGTTCCAGGTAGCTCGGAATCCAGATCAGCGCAGTGCGTTTTCAGTTTCCTCAGCGCACAGAGTTTTCATGCGAACAGCGATAGCAGGTAGGCCTGAGACGTAGCATTCTGTATATCTATTGGGTTTGCTCGATAATTCAAGTCGTGAGACACGGTCAAGGCAGCGCGAACTAGCGGGAAGCCCTGCAGTAAAAGCTGAGTCCGAAAGGGGAGTGCTGTCCGCCCGTGGTCTCGAGACATCACGTGCGCACGCCCTGTACCGTGCGCCGTTGACTCATCCTCGGGGAAATGAGCACAACGCCTGCGTGCTGTACAACGAGCTTCTGAGCCTCCTGCTTGAACACGGCAGCGTGTGTAGAACCCGTGTGGAGCTAGGTGATTCATACGCCGCAAGTAGGTTGGACAATCAGCCATGGCTCCGCAGATGAGCTACGGCGGTGCCGTATCTGGCACCGATTAATCCCAGCTGCTCGCAGGCATTCAATCACAAATACAGAGCGGCTGGATTTTACTAATCCTTCCCTGGGAAAAGGATTGTGTCAGGTAAGCACGAACAATGCGCTAATTTAAAAGTCACCTTGGTTTTCATGACGCCATAATAACGTCATTCAAATACTGTCATTCCATAAGCCATGCAGCGACAAAATCCAAGACAAATAGTATTATCGAAGTGCTCATACCTGGCGCGTGTGAGCGCGAATAAGTGAGCTCGTTTCCTCATGCCTGCTTCAATATCTTCAAAGGTGAAATATTTCCGTTAACGTAACAGCGTCAGCCGTTCGCACGCGGTCCGCGAAATCAACGGTTGCCTCCCGCCGCCCCCGCCGGCCAAGGGATCATCTTGCAATGTTCCCAGCAAACCGTTGCTTGTCCGAGACCAGGAATGCTCGGGTCACTTCTTTGTCTCAAAACATGTGCACTGGATGCCCCAGTAGCTGCCAAATATTTGAGCGCGACTGCACAATATGCAGGGCCGGTATCCTCAGAAAACCTTAGTTGGAGGAGGGGGGGGGGGGGGGCGTGGCGACGTTCCCCCCCCCCACATCAGGGCGAGCATGTAGTTAAAAAAGAACATTCAGTCTGATATGAAGCTAGTAACAAATTTCAATACAATTTACTTCTAAGGACACGGTCAAAGCCGCCCGCTAAACAACACATGTCGCGCCACGCTTGGAGCATGCCTGAGACATCATGGAGAGTTTGATGGCAGTGGGGGTGAGGATCGAAGCGCACACTTGATTTCCATTAGGAACATGGCCTCGAGGAGGCCCGTCTATTGGACGTCATCCCCCAGTGCTACCTGTCGCCGGTTCGAATTCTGTTATGCATTCAACTGCCCTGGCTGTCGAGGCCCTTCGTTATTTCTCTCGGAGCATCGAGGTCCCCGGGACGGCCACGGACGCCCGGAGACGGCCAAATACCGGCTTTGACCCGACTCCGCCTAAAGCTGGGAAGCGCATCTTTAACGTTAGGAAGCATTCTCGACAATGACGCGTGTTCTTGAATGAACGCTGTTGTAGCTATGGGAAGAGAATGGCATTTGCATTTATATTGCAGAATACCGTTTATAATGTAGACGCGTTTGCTTAAAGACTACGACTATGAACGAACATACGTGAATAACGGCGATGCTTCGTTGTTGCTCTTATAAGTAACTTAGAAAGTATTTACAGGCAGTGGCTTATTAGCTGTGGCAGTGACGTGGCCACGATTCTGACGAGTTGCAGCCAAAACAGGTGACGTTCGAGACATGCCTGCGCCGGCGGTTTTAACGTGATTGTTGATTGCCAGCGTGCAAAGCAGCACACCGAAACAACAGCATTGCCACGTGGATATCAAAATCCAAAGAATACCTTCTCTCAGCGTATGTTGCCGGTGAAGCGACTGGTGTCATCAACCAGGGGAGGCAGGGGTAGATGTCCGTCAGAAGCAGCCCATCTGGCATCGGTTGGCCGTTCGCAAAACTGAAACGATGTCATCGTTTTTTAAGTCATGTGCGACCATGTTTAGGTATTGGCAACACATAGTGGTTGGCGCATCCGATACGGATACGAATATGTAGAAATGTTCCCCCAGAACGCATGACACACACAGGTGACATACAAAAAGACACGGCATATTTTGAATGCATGGGGTGGCGTCTTCGCTGCCATCATTACTAACGTATAGAATATGTTTAGCTGTCCGTATATACTGACTTTTGTTCAAGATCATTAGCGTGACGTGCGATGGGGCATACAGAGGCGTATAGTCCGTATTAGTGCGTATTGACAAATTGAATGGATCAATGCACGACCGTTATATCTGGGAATCGCGTTCATGAACGCCAGATATGAACGCGTCTACAATGACATTCTTCTTGGCCTTGATCGCCGCATGGCTTATTGAATGGCAGGGTTTGAATGACGCTATTTTGACGTCTTGAATGCCAAGGTAACTTTAAAATGCTCTCTCCCACATGCCTTCCCCATTTTCGCAGGCGCGTAGCTCAAAAACTAGAGGAGCTTAGGTCTTAAGGGCAGGATTGAGAGCAGCACTGAAAGGTCTTTAATATGGTCATTTCAGTTCAAAACCCCACGCAAATGTGGAACACTCCCTTTACTTAGCTACAGATTGTTGTGATGTGTAGGGATGTAGGGAGCTACAGAGAATTGTATAAGGAAATAACGGAATGCTGATAACACGGCTTTGGTGTTGTTGATCATGTCGCCAAATATGGTCTTCCTCCATCAGAATACACGCTTTGGCGTAACTTATGCATGACTGCGAGGAACTCAGGAGGGTTGTTTGCGTGTACTGGTCTCGTATATTGCACATCTTCTGCATTTTTTTTAGGTGCCGCAGTTTGTGGTTTTGAATCGTATATTTTGCGTCGAGAAACTGGGTTTGACAAATTAACACCAGAAATACACGAAGTACGCCCAAAATCCACGACTGTTACTTTTGAATAACTGGCTATTGATGGGGTGTTATCTATACCACATTTAAATTTGTGCACAACTATTTCACCTTTATTCACGTATATAAATTTGCAGGAAGCATGAAGCCCCAGGACTGATTACTGTGGATGATGCAATCTGTTGAAATATCCTGCAAATGACGAGCTCGTGTGAATGTTACCACGGAAACATTCTTGAAATGAAGCCAAGAAAAAACGGCATCGAAACGTTTAGTGATAGGTAAGTAACCCAACATCACCAGCAGACAAAGCTGGATTGTCGTAATTGTCATAGTATGTAGGTATTCGACTTAGCACTCTTGTGTGATGCATCTCGCCTGAAAACCGTGGAAGGAATGTGGAAAAGAACTGAGCTATAAATATAATATTATCGAGTTCAAAGTTCTTTTTAGGCTTTCTATCTTACCCACTCTCAAAAAATGAACTTGATTGACACTGCAAAGTCTGCTGCTACACAACATAGTGTCACTTGACATAAACTGGGCATGACCCGAGAATGGACAATTTGCTATATATTACTATGATAGTGACCAGACAGGTGTGGTGGTGGACTGATATGTGGTGCAGATGTGGCGCACCGTCTGATACCAAGCTGTGCGGCTCGTATACTACATTTGGTATAGAAAGGCGCGTCCCACCCGTAATTAGGTAACGTTGCACAATTTCCACAAATGATAGTACCAACATACTTTCATGGACCACGTGGCGTAAACTGAGGCCTGCAATGAGTTTGTTACCAATGACCAGCAATGACAATCTATTTTAAGAGCAAAAGGCAAATGAGGTTAAGATTGCTACGGGGTTCACACCTAGGCAATATAAAACAGCTTTCACATCATGGTTGATACAATATTATTTAAAAAACAGTCAAATGCAGCAAAAGTTATGAGAGGTGCGCGTACACTATACTGGCAACTAATAACAAACTTGTAAAAGGATAGAAATAATTTTAACGCACTGGCCATGACCACTTAATCCATAATCAATTCAGTAAGCAGTGCGTTTTGGCCACCATACTACTAGTTAACAAACAATTATCCCTCCGATCATCATCTAAGACAAATTTTCCATTTACGTTCGGCAGGTCCTGAAACTATCGACTAATGTCCTGAGTCGCCGTGTACAGTGAATGGCCATAGCTAGATATGGCGAAGAACAGGTTCCTCGTATTCACCACGCTTTGAAAATTATCCAAGATATCTCGTCGGCCTGGAAAATTATCTGCCATAATCCTCCGTGTTTGCTGCGTCTAACGCTCTTTAGAAAAACTGTGACATTCTGGATAAGTCTAAGATTAGCATCCGGCCGAGTGCGGCGCGCTCTTCAAACTCGATGTAAGCAACTCGTTCCGGATGGAATAGTTGTTTGGACTATTGCCCTCGATTGGTGTGTTATATTACACACCGGATGGAATAATTCTTCGGACTATTGCTCTCGTTTGGTGTGTTACATTACACACCGGATGGAATAATTGTTCGGACTATTCCCCTCGTTTGGTGTGTTATATTACACACCGGATGGAATAGTTGTTCGGAGTATTGCCCTCGATTGGTGTGTTATATTACACACCGGATGGAATAGCTGTTCGGACTATTGCCCTCGTTTGGTGTGATATATTACACACCGAATGGAATAGTTGTTCGGACTATTGCCCTCGATTGGTGTGTTATATTACACACCGGATGGAATAGCTGTTCGGACTATTGCCCTCGTTTGGTGTGATATATTACACACCGGATGGAATAATTGTTCGGACTATTGCCCTCGATTGGTGTGTTATATCACACACCGGATGGAATACTTGTTCGGACTATTGCCCTCGTTTGGTGTGTTATATTACACACCGGATGGAATAGTTGTTCGGACTATTGCCCTCGATTGGTGTGTTATATCACACACCGGATGGAATACTTGTTCGGACTATTGCCCTCGTTTGGTGTGATATATTACACACCGGATGGAATAGTTATTCGGACTATTGCCCTCGTTTGGTGTGTTACATTACACACCGGATGGAATAGTTGTTCGGACTATTGCCATCGTTTGGTGTGATATTACACAAACAACACGCCAGACAAGGACGATAGTCGGAACAGTTATTCCATCTGTGATACTTACGCGTCTCCTCACTCCTTCCTTAAAACTGTTAGCAAATGCGTCTTTGCACAATGTCCGCAGTCAGGGCGTCCGAAATTTGCTGTCAGTGCTGATGCGCTTCATCACCGGAAGACCATTCGCTGGCGCTAACGATACGTTCACGATATAAGCGGTGAATTAGCAACAAAAAACGTTTTGCGGTCACCTGATAGCTTTGTGTTGTCAGAAGATGTTTGGGCGCTTGAAAGAAGTGGTCAATGGAAGGGAATTTATAAAAAAGGATATCAATCGATGTAAACAGAAGTTTTCCACACTCCTACGTACACATTAAAAAATTCCGACTCGACTAGACACACTGTTTAACGGAGCCCGCCACGATAAATATGGGGTCAAACAAATATGTACAAATGGTATTGTACTTATCACTATACAAGGAGCATGCCTCGTTATGTTCCATGTCCGTACGCGACATGGTTTCGGACAAATGGGTATGCAGAGCTGAAAAAGTTCGACTTTCTGGGAAATTTGACCCGAGACTTGTTAAAGTGGAGTCTATTAACAACATGAGACTTTTTGCCAGTCTAAGGATCTCGTTAAGGACAGCCCATTGCTTTTTTCGCGAGGTTCCAAGTTGCTTTCCCTGCAGACAGCATCTCCTCCCCACCCTTCCTCTAGTCCGCGTTATGAAAACCGGCGAATCGGCGTAAGGGTTAAGATTGCTTGGCACCGTCCTTTATATTTATTTTTACATATGCTGGTGAAAAATTGCAGTTGAGATCAGGTAGATCAGTTGAGATCTGGTACAGCATAATGACACATTTTGTTAGCAGAATCCATAAATTGGTAGAAACTCGTCCAGGGAGCCAAATTGCTCTTTACACGCTAACTAGCAAGCAAAGATAAGCTCGGCTGTGACACTTCTCATGCATAATGCAGTAGTGTCGATTCAAATTATTTGCTGGGGCCCTACCAAACTCTCATGTTGGGTTGGACCCCTTAATGCCGGTTCCCCAGAACCCGCAAAACTCGTACTTAGAAGATTACAAAAGGATGTGAGGAATAAGCTTACGATAATGTGAAGCCCGTCTTCTGTGGGCTTTATTCACGGGCTATGACCATAATGCTACTCAAAAAAGCCGTGTGAATAAAATAAAAAAGGAATAGCCATTGCTTGCAATGAAAATCAAGCAGAATGAATCTGTTAACAACCACGTTTAGAGGAGGGAAGGTTGTGAGACTTATGGCTTGCCGACTATCCCCCTAATTATGCATATAAACTGGCATTCCTGCCATTATGCCACCACCAGACAAGCCCTACCGATTTGCACCTCTCCCTTCATCATCCATGAAAGTGACACTTCTGCCATTATGTCACCACCAGACGAACTTTATCCATTTCTACTATCAGTGTACGTTACGAACAAAACAGGTTGCTTGACTTCACAGCTGCAATTAATGTAAACAGTGATTAAACTATGGGTTCCATAAGGACATTATTTCATTTGATGGGAGCAACAACCACTATGAAATATATCGCATTTCAATCCATACAAATGACAAGCTCAAAAGTGGAAAGAAAATTTGTATATGGATGAGCACTGCAGAACCACTCACTTCAACAGCTTTCTTGTTACAGAAGGGTACTATAATCATCGAGAACAAATGGCCGGAATTGATCTCAGAGAGAACTAAATGCCAATCTTCTACTGAACTCCTATGACAATCGGACCGTAAGGCCACAAAACCTCCTGCTCTCTAAAAAAAAACCTACCTGTAAACCTGTACCCTCGCCCCACCCCCATCTCTTTCGTAATTGCGTACATTTGCTACATCACCTTGTTCCCCACCCAATCTTAGTCTTAAACAGAAATAAACACATAGAAAATTGGCATTGTCATAAAAACCAGTGGACCAGTGATTCAGTGAACCAGCATAATATCAGTGTTTTATTACCATGATAAGAGGCCAGTTTTATTTTTGAAAATAGCGTCAACGGAGGTAATTTTTCAGATTTTCCTCCTCCGAGTTTTACAAAGCTCGGTGCAAAAACATTATCCTCCACAAAAATACTCCGCTGTCGGGAGCGATTTTCCTCCGTCGAGGTTTGTAAATAAAACGCGCGGCGAGAAGCGTGGAAGAAAATGCGCGGCGAATGTCGAGCAAACGCTGAAAAAAATCAACCCCATCATTGCCTTTTTCATATTGGATTAGATCGTGGGTGACGCTGGTCTTCAGTGATATGTGCATTGATTAGCTGCCGACGGGTTATGGTCAGGCGAACCGTGCGTGTTGTGTTATTTAACTGTTATCTGGATTGTTTGTTGTAGTTTATTTCAGAATTTGTGCTTGTTGTTTTCACTGTTAAGTTCAGCGACCTCCACGCAGCTTGGAAGGATGGCCTTTCAAACTAATGTTGACCATGAAAGGGTGCGCCGCCGGCGAGTTTTAGGCCCCGTGTGAACCTTTCGTGGCAAGTTGGAGAAGACTTCAGGTAAGATCTCAAATGATAGTGGAAAACCAATATGCACTTTTGTGTTTTGAGCAGTGAGCTAGGATCGCTTGTGGACTAGGGTGGGAGTGAAAAATTATACCCCAAAAAGGCTATACAGGAGAGAACAATTCAGTTCACAAAATATGGAACTTATGGACCAGTGGGGATGCCTCAGCAAACAAAGGCGCACATTTCAATTTCACTTGGACGTAGTATCATTAACCTGACGGAGCTGTCTTATTTTTTGACATGTTAGGTCATCAAATGAGACGGAATGCATTAAAGCATAGTAATTTCATAACAGTGTGATGAGCATCAAAAACTATGTAACACCAATAATTTGATGCTGCACCTTGCACATCCCTTCTGCAGACTTTTTAACACCAAACAAAGCAAAGGAATTAAACAACAAAATAAGTTTCTGCGTAACTTTCCTTATCGCTATTGGACCGTCAATGTTGAGGTTCGAATCATACGCCGTGCTACGAAGTTAACTTTTGTGTACATTGGCGCACACGCTTTTGTTTTTGTTTTTCCATCCCTAAAGCTCATTTGTTTAAAGCGCCTGTTTCCCGATCCACCAAGCCACCCACCCGTAGCAGCTGTCACGCTAAAGATCAGGTTATGTCACAGAGCATGTCTGACCGTGCCGATCATCACGCAACGTCAAACTCCGATCACCAGAAACCGCCAGTGATCTGAAATTTCACGACCGGATGGAGGGCCATAGTTAATGCAACAAGCCCCCTTGGCTTAGTATCTTATCTCAGAAACATGTGGGAAAAGAATCTGGATTTGATCTCAGAAACGTTGAACTCCGCAACCTTTAACTCCATTTAATGTTTGTTTCCAACGTTTTCTTGCATATGCTTCGTTCCGTATTACCGCTATGCAGATTTAGGCCTAAGATTGAAGGTCTTTTAGGAAGCAGAGCGCACGCTTAACGGTGCTCGCGACATAAGCCCTTTGCCCGCGACTATCGGGCCCTGAAATGTTTGATCAACGCCATAATTTTATGACGCAAGCATAGCATTGCGAGATGCTTGCTACGACCCGTGTAACACTTTGACGTCATTTCGCCTTAGGCGCGGCTGCATAATTGCATGATGTTTCTGATGCATCTACCCGTCATGTCGCAAACTTCAATGCCAAAGTAACTGAAATGCGCTCCCGGATATATCTGACTCCATGTTTGCAGGCGTGTGGCTCAGAAACTAGAGAAGCTTAGGTCTTAAGAATGGCAATATTGCGAACTGCACCGATAGGTCTTCAAGAGGAACATTTCAGGTCAAAATCTCATTTAAAAGTGTGCACATTCCTAAGTCGCACTCAACCAGACGCGGTAGCGTTGCGCACACCTCTCATTGCCACAGAGATGTACGTTCACACCTGCAGAGACAGGTCACACAAAACGCATTCGGCGGACGGTGACGGACGGTTTCAGGTTGCGTGGACGGAACGCACATCCCGATCCGAGCGCTGAAGTCGCAAATGGCCCTCTACGTGAACCGCAAAGGTTTCACGTCAATTAACTGCATGGCTGTTGCCGGACGTGACCGGAGCATCCGCGCGGCTGTGGCGCATTGCGCTGGTCGGGTCTATGACGCTCGAGTGCTGCGGACATCTGGCCTCGTCGAAATGCTAGTTATACAATTGAAGGACTAAAAGGCAAGAGCATTTCTCAAATGTAATATGTTTTCCCACTAGAGAACACGACATAAATGAAACAGCGTATGAAATATCAGGCAATGCATTTGGTCACTAGACCAATGTGTACAGGAGCCCAACTAACCAGCAAACTGGTATAAATTGCCTCGTCCGGAACTTTAAGATATGTTTCAAAGCGGTCATTTCAATAACGAAATTTCACTGTTCAGCCTCACATCACATCAAGGACCAGCGCGTGTCATGGGGTCTTGCTCGGCGACAGCGCCTACCCAGTGATGCCGCGGCTGCTGACCCCAGTAGCGGCACTTGCATGTCCCGAGGAGCAGGCGTAAGATGGTAGCAAGAACCCAATGCGTTTGCGTTTACAAAAACGCTTGCGTCCGCGACAAAACGTATTTGGTCACAGCGAGGGGTGGGGCTCCAAAATCTAGGCAAACAATTGCGTTAGTACGGGACTCCTGGTCATTTTCACAATATTAAAAAAGACGATGGTCGGAGGAAACCATTTCGTAACCACTGGGGAAGTTCGGATCAAATAGGTTAGCCAAGGTCAAGTGTGTCTGACTGGGCAAATCATATTACTTCGCTGTATCCTAGAAACCATTGAAAGTAATAATGGACTGACAGAGACCCTCTGCAAATTTGATGCGATTCTGTTCCGAATTGGTGATGCATGATGGGGCATTTAGGAGCAATTGTGCGTGCTTGTGTCTTGAATGTCAAGTTACATTGATTACATCAAGTTAAAGTTTCATCTTTAGTTAAATTTTCCTTGGCGTTCAATTCGTGGAGAAGGGTGATATGATGGTTGTCGAGTACGGCCATGTTTTCATGTCCATTTCTTTTGGCAGGTACAACCAAGCGCACTCGCGCACGAGGGGCGTTGTCGAAAACGCCTTCGGTGTGATGAAGCGTTGCTTCCCGGTGCTAGAGACAGGGTTACGTATGCGTGACCCGAAGAGGTCGCTCCGTGTCATACGATAAGTCTTTCTGTGTCACTTTTGCCCTTTCTGACACCTTCATAGCCAGTCTGACGCTTTCCTAGCCTTGCCAGTGGCCTGTGCTACGGGCATGCCAAAATGTACACCTTGTTATCATTGTTCTTCATGCCACATTAGGGTGCCGCGACCCTGTTGTACTTTCTTTCCAGGGCATGCATCATCCTGCACAACGTGTGCCAGATGGCAGGTGATTTTGGGGAATGGCTCGGCGGTGATGGCACGCAAGGGGCCGCGGTAGGCGGTGACGACCAGGTAGCCGCCTTCGACGAGGGCGGTGCAGCGGAGCGACGTGCTGAACAGGAGCGCCGCAACGCCGTCATCCGGCAATTCCGCTAGTTCCGTGTCCATGTCCATGTCTGCCGTTCTACCTTGTTTCTTTGATAATAAATCCATTAATGAACCGGTACTAGTTTATATCACAGAAATGGCGAAGTGCGCCAAGCACAGCTCAGTTGTGTTTTGCATATATGTGAACAGAAAAACGCACCTCGAGCAAACTGGGTGAATGGGCATCTCAACATCAGAATCAAATGCTATCACAAAGGTAATTTTCCTGTTGCTGGGCAAAACGTAATGACCAGATGCTCCAGGAGCCGAGTGGTCAAACAGATCTTAACCTCAGCCCGCTCGTCTGCCGTGCGCTCCTCGTCAGGTATGCTGAAAAGCGCAGGTTCCTCTCGGCTAAAGCGTACCGGTCGAGCTCGGATGAGGCGGACACTGCGTGTCAAAAGGACGCCGACGGCGAGGAGCTGGCTGCCAACGGGCTAGCCTGAGCCACCACAGGGGCTGAAGCTCGTTACATATCACAAATTTTAGGGACGGATCAAGAGAAGATCATGTGTACTGCTGTCTGTTGTACTCCCAGTATCCCACGACGATACGGTTCTGCCGCACGCGACGTTGGTCATGGCCGCCTTGCCCTCTCGACCTGCAATACATTGATTACCCGAAAACAACGGCTATGCAACAGTAACCAAAGATGACAAAGGTGAAGCACGGAAAAGAAATAGCGACTCATCAATGGCTCCATTCGACACGTAATCGTACCCGCTGACAACAATGAAGAGAAAAACAATTCTTGTTCAACGGGGATATTCCACATCCCAAAATATTGAAACAAACATCAGATATTAGTGAAAAACACACCGCTGGTATAATATATCACGTATAAGATAAGATATTAAGATAAGTGAAAATACTACTCTCTGCTTAGTACATCTTCTCCTCAATACGTCATTGTTTGAATGACAGTTCACTGCATGACAGTACAGGTATTTGTCACCATTGTAGCCAGTAATACTAACCGATGACATCCAGCATGACCTCATCCAGGTCATTTAGCTGGACGTCGGCGCCGCCCCCCGTGCCCGTCCGGCATCTTCTTTCCATCTTGTCTAGGGGAAAGATAGAAACGCGATACAAGGTCGGCATTTGGCTGCTAAACACTACGTAAGTGCTTAAGTGCCTGTGCACATAGTTGAAAAGCTTGAGGTTTCAATCAGCTTGACAAGTTAATGTTGCGTACAGTCACTTGGCCTACAGAGAAATCACGTTTATAAACGTCATAAAATTACTACGAAAGATCTAGGACAAATGTGATAGGGAAAGACGAATGATCTTTTGGAAATACACTGTTCCAAGTTGAAGTAAACACGTCAGGACTCAAGCGAGTTGATAAATAAGGCATACACATCAGGCGGCAATGCAGGTGTTACTTGCCTGTGGTTTTTGGTACAGCATTGTTTACATAGTTTTTTTCTTAAGTTGTTGAATTGTTCATGAAGGCTTGCATAAGCCGATTGAAGTGGCGATCGTCACGACTTCCGCCCGCGCTGAAGCGCGCCTCCGTGCGCCATCAGCGCCCTTGAATTTACCGTACAGTTGCTGGAAAACAAAGGCTGTTTCGTTAAATGTCACTTACCGTTCCAGTCACTAAGTTTTAACATGGCATTGTTGATGACAGGCACAGGTAAGAAATTAGCGTTTGGTCAAAATTAGCGCTTGTTCCCCCCTCATCCACTCGCCTTTCGTAGCCAAGTCGTGCCTCTCGGCAGGTGCATTAAGAATCAACAAACTTGGCAGTCACTAATTAACATAGCGGATTCCCATGCATTCAGTGCGGACCTTGCATCAGGCTCTGCATAGCAGCCCCCCTGAATCACGCTGGATCACAAAGGAAATGGCGACTAACCTTCCCGACCCCTGGTCCGGGTGAATGCAAACCACATATTGATCTTTGTCGTACATATTGCCAGAACTTCCCTCAACAGGTGGGGTAAATGTTCATTATTTTCACAACTCCCGCAAATGTGGACCCAATCCTTGTGACATCGCGTAATATCTCGCAGAATGCTGTGGGCCGGTGGTCGGTCGCCCTGGTTATATTCCTATTCTTTCCTTAAGGACTATCCAACCATCAGAGAAGATGACGGGTCAGGCGGGGCTAGAATGGGAAAAAACACTCTCATTTTGGGACGTCTTTGGGTAAGCACATATGGCGCTCCGTGAAGGGAAACAAAGCCAAGTCGTGTTGCCCGTTGAACGGACCGCCATCGTGTACACCCATCCCCAATTAGGAGCCCGTGCGTTCAATAGAGAAAGTTTCGCTTCACTTCATCACCGCTAAATGTCGCTGTCAATGCAGTCGTGTCAAGTACGTGGCGCGTGCCGTCCGTGAAATTCCTGCTGGCATGCAGTGGCGGAGCGGGGCTGGTTGGCGCGCTGTGGTTCTTGAGGCTGTAGGCATATATCTGCGTATGGGTTATCATTTTGTCGAACGCGGATAAAAGCAAGCAAATCAAGTTACAGTGCACCAATAATTAACTTCTGAAACATCTGGCACCTCAGAAAAATTCGGAAGCCCTATAAACGTGCGAGTATGGTAACGGATGTCCATAGCTGTGTAAGGGTGTATGCCTTTTTCAAACGAAGTCAGGAGTGCCTCACTGGCCAGCATGTGTACGTACTTCCATGAATACTACATCCGGCATGATGTCTACTAGCCTAAATCCCACAGTTGACAATTCGAGGTAAGCAGGAGACTACTAAGGACCTACAATCCATTCATCCTACGCAATCCATTCCCCGGAGCTGATTAAAGAAGGGGGGACACCTGGTAAGGGAGTTATATTTCTGAACAACTAGTGTGAAAAATGTGCATGGCACGGGCACAATTTGGAAGAGAGTTAGAGTGAAAAGGCACCCTAAATGCAAAATAGTTGCAACCATGGCGACGGGATCTAAATGTCTTGCCATACACTAGATAGCATCCTATTCAGCGTGCACCTGAAGCTTACTGCACTTGCTTCTTTCCTGCTCCGTTGGCGATTAAAAGTTCTTTCTTCTTTTGATGGGATTCCGAATGATTCACAACCAATGAGACTCATCAAAATCACACGTAACTAGCCTGCACCTATTTTGTTCACCTATGGCCATTAGGTAGGGCCAAGGCTATCTAACGAGGTAGACCCGTACGGTCCGAAAAAGTGGCAATATAGAGCTTGCTTGAGAAAAGAGGTAGTTTGGAAGCAAAGCCTGCATGACGTCAAGTATACCATATTTGATGACGTCAGTGGCACGGAGCCCTGTCAGTTAGCCAGCTGACTATTATACAACCCATTAGTTTGAATAGTGGGCATGTCTTGGTGGCGTGCGGCTGGTGGTTCCCCGTTGGACTGAGAAGAAATTATCAGTCATTTCGCTATTCACACACATTTCTGGAATGAGCAGTGAGTCATGGAACAGTTAAGCCTCATCAGAATTTACGATTTTTGCATGTATGATGATATAACACGGGATTATATGTCATGCGGCGTTTGTGGCGTATTGCATTCCATGACCAGGCTTGTCGTTAGATAGCCGTAGGCTTGTCTGTGCCGTTTGTGCCTGGTGGCATAGTTGAACAGCTCAGCTTGCATAATTTACTTTGCCTATAGGTATGATTATATGAACATTTGCAATACTGATTTGTGATAGCTCTCGCTCTTCTTATCAGTGATGTGAGTGCAGTAAGGTAAGTACAGTAAAACCCTATGATGTTGGCTTTATGATGCTGCTGTCAAGTGTTTCTTTATATCAGGGTTTGTACACATATGCACAATAAAATGTTCGCAGACTGAGCATTTTAAATGCTACCAATTGTTCAAGACAAACTGCTCAGGAGATCTCTCGTACGAGGCGTAGTCATGGCAACTGGCCACAACCCACTGATATAAGGCGCCGATCAACTGCGACACGCGATGCGCTACAAACGCCGCATGACGTTTTACCCCTAGTTATGTACACCCCACGGAAGAATATAAAATTCTGATGAGGTCGAACTATTCCGAGATTCAATCTCCCTTCCAGAATTGTGTTTGCATGAAAAAAAACCGTGGACCACTCATTCAGAGTCCAACCGGGAACCGCCAGCCGCACGCCACCAAAACACACTCACCATTCAAACTAATGGGCTGTGCGGCAGTCAGCTGACTAACTAAGGGGCCTTCGTGCCACTGACATCATCAAATATGGTATACTTGACGTCATGCAGGCTTTGCTTCCAAACTACCTCTTTTCTTGTGCACGCTCGATGTTGCCACTTTTTGATAGTGTTAAACGATGCGCATGACACCCCCCTGGGTAGGGCCAAGGTAAACCTTCGGATTTCGACATTGAATACAGATGTTAAAATATTATTGAGATATAAAAGCAATGAACGGCATACTTAATGCAGTCGTTGAAGCTAATTTCAAACACAGGAATATAACAGATTAAATGACATTTACACCATTCCACCATTTTACAATGTTTTAAGACAAAAGTTTGTTTCCAGCCATATAACATCTGGTGCTTCTGATAAGCAACAGCTGATTTCGAGTCTAAAAATGCCGTGGACGGTGAAATTTGCGTCGGTGGTCAGGCCCATTTATAAAACTCGGTAAGCGGAGGAAATTTTTCCGGTGGAGTTATTTTTTGGCACTGAGCGATGGTAATTTTTTATAAAACCGGCCTAAGCTCCTATAATCTACTCACAGACATGGGATCCATTTAGCGTTCACACCTGGCGACAGCTGTCCTTATTTGGCGGCAAGGTGAGTGTCGCCGCATGCCGGCAGTTTAATAGGCGGAGCATACCTGTTAATCTTATATGATCAGAAGCCACACTTAAGTTTAAGACATTTCATTACCTATCAGTACAGCAATTTCATCCCAGCAGTGATTTGGAGGTCAGCAGGCCTACTCACGGAAAATGACCCACTTCGTATGAGTACCTTCCTACTCCCTCAACACGCAAGCACAAGACAACGCAGGATTTGGGTCGGCTCGGTGGGACTGTCAAGGTCATTTTTAGAGATGGGTAATAACGCAAAGGAATGGTTTGCTGCACACTTGGTTGCACGGGCCATACGCGGAGATACCGTCACTGTTTTGCTTCCTCTGAGCGTTATGTTCTGCGAGCTTGTTTATCCTTCCACTTCCCTGAGAACTTGCTTATTTTACCACAGAAGATTCTTGCAAGCCTCCTTCTTCTGCGAGTTTCATGTCCACAATCCATTTTCGCTACTTGCATTGCCTTAAGCCCATGGTCACCTTTTCCACAATGGGGTAGGTCATCGTTGATTTGTAGTTGCAATTTGTGCCTTTAATTTTATAAATACACCGCGACTGGACAATCAGCTGGCCTTTATGAAACATACCAAGGTACGTCTGCGGAAATTCTCGAGATTTGTAAAGTTGTGTGTGGATTTGTAGATTTGTTATTTGTAGCTTTTTGCTTCATGAAACACACTTTACAGATATACCTACGAATTCACAAACTGCAATAAAATTTATAACTAACTGCCTTTATGAGAAAGTCTACTAGTGTCTGTTTTATATTTGAACTTCTCGGTTATGTGAGCAAAGTCCGTTACCGAAAATTCAGTGAAAAAATGCAACCTACTTAATGAATACCAGCAGCATTTCTCATAAAGTTGTTACAAATAGTTCGTGCCCGGAAATTGTAATTTAAAATTCACCGACTACAACTTACAACTGTTCCATAAAAACAGGGCGTGTTGCAGAATTGTAGTAGTAAAACTGCACCGTGTGCAATTTCTCTCGGCCAATCAGCAGTGTTTTAATCGCCAGCTGACGTTGCAAGCTGCGAAGAGGGTAGGAAAATACCGATTGAATGATAAATATGTTGCGGAGAAATACAAACTGACGCGGACTCTTCGCGTCACACCAAAAGAGTATGTACCTCTAATGTTTGAAGTGCGGCAGAATCATTGGAATTGACAAATTATTGTGTAACCACACACAACTATCAAAAATAGTCGCAGTTTCATTTAGCGTACCAGTCTTACTGCTTTAAGCAGATGTACACAAATAAACAATACGCCAGCGATATTTTGTGGAAGTATAGCCCAACTCCGTAGTGTCAATGGTCAGATGCTCAATTCGCCGCTATGAACCATGACTTCCCGAGGCCTCACCCGCGCCAAAAAAGTGGAGCTGTTTAAAGAAATAAGGAGCAAGAAGTCGGTAAGAACTCGTTTTCCCCTGGTATAGCATTGCAGTGTGATTATGTTTGGTACCTACCTGTGCTGACAGGCACGTAATATACCAACCTGGATATTAAACCGATTTTACGAGCACAACGATCGGGTAAGTTTTAGTAGCTGTAATGGTGCTGCATCAAAGCTTAAAGCACTGATTACCATCCCAGTGTGTTCCTAACCAGAAAAAAAATTTCAAGTGATTTCCGAAAAAAAACATTTGAAATGCAACAAAGTGCATTTGAACCATGATTGCCGATGTCAAAGGACTTGAAATTGGAATAAACTATTGCTTCCTTGGAAATGCCAACGGCTTTGTTCACATTAAAAAAAAATCAAAACCAATAAACCAGCTGCTGCCTCCATCTAATTCATTATGTTAGATGTGTGCCTGCACCGAATCATAAGTCTGTTTTGGGTGGTCCCATAAAGTTAGAGGCTGACTAGCACCCACTATTAATTTGCACTAGTTCGCCAGGACAAAATGTCACAGCTGTGACAGGCCCGTTCGTTGTCATTTATAACTACTGTTTCCCACAGCAAATGCTCGGAACATTTTCCTCCGCAGCGGGCCAGGCCAACCGGCAAAAGCAGCGAGCAGAGGTGCTCGCGCTTGCCCAAAGGCTCGGGCTAGTGAAGGTCACCATCACTGTGAAACAGATGCGACATGACATTTATGCCAATCGGTTACGCGCGCCACTCGAGGTGAGTTTCATTGATTCGATACTGGGGATCCAATATTGTTTTGGGAATACATCGGAGCAGTACGCTGAGCAAGTTCAGTACACTGATCTTGAACTTTCTGTTCAGAGCCGCTCATTGTGCTTATACATGTGCTGAGGAGCAGCAAGGAGCCCTAACCTACTCTCCTCGTTTCGTTCATGATTTGACACAGAATACACAACGCCTAGAACCTATACATGTTATTGTTAAGGGACATAACATTGATCCTAGAGAATGTTCAACGGAGAACATCCGCATCAGAAGGCGGGGGAGGGGGATCACACATCTTGACTACATCCCGTTGCACAACCGCATAATCCAAAACACAGCGTCTAACACGACGCCCATTTCATCCCATGCACAAGTGCGGTGCGGCTCTAAAGTGCGGCTCACATTGCGTAAATCAAATGGAGAAACCACACGTCCAGCTCACCGCAATGTTACATTACATTTTGTCACCACAAGCGCTGCTGATGGTGTGAGACTGAAGGAGTGCTCACCTCGGACGGTTGCTAGCCATTTTAAGCGACGAGCGAAATGGCGTCGAATGATTGTAGTTCAAAGATATAGTATCTCTACCTTCATTCGCTATGGACAAAAGCTGCGATACTCTGTTGACTGCTATGAAGTAACTTCACCAACGCACTGACTTACGCGACAGTGGAACTAATCGTGGACGATAATCAACAAAGCGCGACTCCCAACGCCACCCACCAACCACGCACGCGCGCGGCTGGGAATACTGCTCGGTTGGCGTGTTTTCGTTGACAAGTTCACTGGTGGTGATGGGTAGTTCGACCCAAAATACGCTAGTAGTAGGCGGCGGATTATTGTGGGCTTAACCCGGTAGACGGACGGAGCAGCTCTTCGTCGAGTGCTGTCAAACGCAGACCCTCAAAGCCCTAAAGTTTGTAAAACTATCAGTGACCCGCTTCCCCCCGAGATCATCCGTGGTAATGAACATTGCCAGCCGAGACCACCACAAATGCTCAGATATTTGCCGAGAGAGCAAGGGCGGATCCAGGAAGTCAGCGCGGGGGGGAAGGGGCGGAGCAACACCGATTTAAGAGCCAAGTTACGGAAAGTGCGTTCATTTTCCAAACCACTACGTTTCAAAATCGACGGCCTTCTTTAACCCGAACCTCTTAAGAGCTCTTTCTCAGAAAATCCATAACCTTGTCTTAGAAAGAAGTGCTCCAATGCAAACGTTCCATCGCTTCCATAGGAACTTTTCCTAGTTTTCCAATATGCCTTATGATCAAAGTTGTCATTTTTGGGCCTGCCTGCTTGATCATCACGGGAGATGACCGGATTCTCCCTAAGGTATGCGCCGACGTCCATCGGATGGCCGAAAAGAAGCTTGTATCTGAAATAGGCATTTTTTAAAACGTTTTTGACAAGTTATTGTTTGCCTAGTTTGTGTCAACAGCCTGAAACAAGAATGCATTTGCTCAGGCAAACATGTGTTGGCCATGACAATGTTTATGTTTTACGTCGTTCCTATCCACGCCATCGAACAAGGAGAACCTTTAGTTAAGGCCCTTCCCGGCTGAGGAGCACCGTGGGTAGGACCACATGCGCACATCACCTTTCCCGGTCATGATTTAAGAACCATTCTGTCTCGGCCAGGGGTGGATGCTGATTGTCATTCTGGCGCCACGGGATGGGCACCCACGTCGACCTGGTAGCCCTTAGAGGAATGCATCATCTATTGGTCGCCTCCCTGGCGCGTTCTGACGCGTGTAGTTGGCTCTCACTGATGTAAAAATGCCCTGTTGGCACTGGTTGTATCTAGATGTTCGAAAATTGTCACTGGACTCACCAGCATGGCGGTTCTGTGCGAAAAGTCGAGCATAAAGTTGCGTGTGTTTTTTACCACTTGCCGAATTTTCGGTTGTGTGCTGTCAAGACCGCTTCCCCATTCTATCATGATCAAAATGGAATTGTGTTGTTGGCACTGAATGCTTTAACATACTACGTCCTCAGATAAACATCGGCTGCGGCGCTCTGGAGAGCGATGAGGACGTCCTCAACGAGCTGGACCATGTCGTCCTCGACATCATCGGTAAATAGTTATTTTTGTGTGTATATTGTGTTCCCTGTACTCGGTCATTGTTTGTCCAACCAGCCCTAGCACTCCGTTGTGTAGCCAAAAATAGTGATTGACATAAGCCAATTTCTGGCACGAGGGCGGCGCAGCAGAGTGTGGGTGGTGGAAGGAAAGTATGTTTTCGCCCCCGCACATGTCTTGAGAGGCCCCTTTTTCACCGAACTAAATGCACTGCAGCTGTCCGCAGATAACCGAAACTTGGATTAAAAAGGTCCCATAACTGAACTAGACGGCGTTAAAATGGGTTCCCAATACACTTCCATACATCAGAAAGCCTCTTCCTTCTCATTCTGGATGACACTTTGATATGATGCATGTAATTATTTGAGGAGGAAGCCACATTTTGTCCAATATGTCCCCAAATATCCTGCCCCCGCCACCCAACTGAAAACCTACGGCGCCGCCACCACCATAGTTGAACACATTATGCTGGCCGCATAGAAGTCTGGTCATGTAAAATAACGTGTTTACCAAATGTCATGGAACATCTGTATCGTGCTCAACATTTGTGTGCACGGCCCTGTGTGCCGATGCAGTTGGTGGCGCACGAGTATTGGCCGCTCAAATGTACACTTGTTAGATCAGAAACAATACCACACACCTAAGTCTGAACATACCATGCATTCACCCTTTTGCAAATTAGGTCATAACAAATTGCACGTTTCGCTGTTTACTTGTATTGTGTAACTGCTGCGCATGGAAACATTCCAAGTTTTGTCTGCTGGCATTCTTGAAATGTCGTTTTTGTTAATACGATTTTGTTTGTACAACCATGGGGTAATTGTGCTTAAAAACAGCTATAACTTATTTGAAATGAAGATGGCGGAAATTTGAATCGTTGCGATTTATCGTTCACGCTGACGTTGACGTTGAAGATTTGCCAGCAAACAGTGACATTGTATAACACGTACACCTATCATCTGGCGTTATGTGACACCGGAGCGGTCAGGGTGTCGTATTAGATAAGACAGTAGTAATAGCTTTATTCCTCGGAGAAAGCCGGAAGAATGGTGATGTAGATGGATTAATATTTCGGCAACATGCCTTTGTGGAAACAATGGCAGAACTGAATTCACTTTCACAATCTAGTTCCGCTATTGTTTCGATAACGGCATGTCGCCGAAACATCCACTCACCTATATCTTCATTCTTGTTTTTTTTCTCCGAGGAATAAGGCTATCACCACTGTGTTATCTATGTAAATGATGTTCCTCGCTTATGCACTGAACAACTCACGTGTCGTGGTATTGTCTGAGTCTACCTTTGGCGGGAACGTATTTGTTGCAAACACCGTTTCTCAACAATAAGCCATAAAAGTACACCGCAGGGACAATGCCGTGCCGTCAATTCTTCCGTCGATGCATGTTTCAGGGAGAGAAGCTGACCACGAAATGGCAGCATTCCTGGGTGTTACTCTTTCTGCATGGCGAGCAAAGACGTTGAACAGGACATTGTCAACCTGCTGTTTGATGCCGATGCACTTGTAGAAAAATCAGCCTCATCGCCGGCCGACCGCACGTAGTGTATGCCTGTCGATGCAGACCCAAACGATACGGCAACCAGCACTCCCCAAGCAGTCGTCGCACCAGTAGGAACTCTCTCTGCCAGTATCACCCGCTCAGAGGGAGAGGTTGCGCGCGAAGTACTACGCCCTCATGGCCGTCCCACCCGCCGAGAGACCAAGGGACGAGTGGGACTTCGAGTGGGACTTGGCCCAAAAGTATATGAGTTGACGCGTGGAAGAAACGGCAGCACAACATCTCGGCGCGGGCCAGGCAGCACCGCCGACTTCTTTGATCAGCATCGCCTCGCAGTGTGATGTGAAAGGTAAGGTGGTGGTATCTCCAAAGATGGGTTTGGCTGATGTCATTGCTTTCAGTGTTTTTGACCCCAAATCCGTCCGTTATCCGCTCTGTCATGCGTTATCCGTTCTGCTATCCGTTATGCGCCGTTCTCCGTTATCCTCTCGTTAAACGCTGTTATTACTAAGGGGCGCTTGCAGTCTGCGAAAATATATGTCACGAACTCATTGTTTGGTACAGTGCCATACATACGGAAACTTCACTGACATAATTTGCGATAAAGATTTGCTGTTTTGTGAAAAATAATGTATATGTACCCATTCCTGACCCATGTAGCATTCGAATGGCAGACAAATTATGCATGAAAGTATCCGCTGATCGTAGATGATGCTTGTCAATCCAGGATGAGATGCCTGCTACAGCACGCTGAAGGAATAAAAACAGCATACTGCAGCAACTCAACATCAACAAAGAGTATTTTGCCATGTTCATTTGGGCGGTAATGACAAATCGCTTATCTTAAAACTGCCTTGCGAGAATGCACGCAACAACATACACAAAACGCGAACAGACGCACACACTGCAATGCTGCAATAACTCTTGGGCGCTGTCAAAAAAAAAAACAAACAGATGAAAATTAAAGAGGCTTGGTGGTAGGGCAGACTGAGTTATTATTCCCGAAACAGGCGAATAAATTCACTTTGTCAGGCCTGACCGGCGCGACACCGTGTAGTCGCGTCTATCTCCTGGACCCGGCTGACGGTCACCGGTCTCGCTCGCTCCGGTCTCACCGGTCGTGCTAGATTGCTGCCACTACCGCCGCGCCCGCCTCCTCAGCCAGCCATCGGCCGTGGCCGCTGGTACTCTGGCAGATGTCATGTAAAATTGCGCACGCGCTGAAATGGCGAACATAGAGTATAGGGCATAGCATAGTAGTAAGTAGCGTAGTAGCATAGCACTGTAGAGCGTAGCCAACTTTCGGGTGATGGGCCCGCAAAACGGGGCCCGGCAATAGTACTGATAGGGCCAACACTGTTGTGTACGCAACGGTAAACGTTTTTGAGGCGGTTGGTTGCAGCTCAGCAATACTTAGCCACATAGTTTCTGTGACACATGTGCAGGTTCTCTGGCTTTCGGTATACAGCACGAATAACGTTGATTTTGAGCTATAAGATGGATGTTCTATTTCGTCTACAAAAGTTACGAAGATGTGTATTATGTGGGGCATTCAAGGGATAACATGAACGAATGCATATATGCAACTTAAGTGAATAAGTAACATAGGTGAACACAAGTTGAGTAATGTTTTCTAGAGTAAGACTTGTCATATTCCCTTACTTTCAAGGCATTGGTCGTTACATTATTCTGAGTGCCTTCTGAAGAGCCATGCGGATGCTGTTCGGACATCATAATTTTATCTTTGACCAAAATTGTTTTGTGTTTTGGCCAGGCCCTCCTCACCCTTTTTGGTCATACCCTCCTGAGAATCTGAAGTTTACTTGCAATGAGTCCATTTTTGAGTTGTGTTTGAAAGCGTTTTGAGGCATGAAATATTATCATGACATTAATGGCAGCTAGCAAACCTTATAATGCTCTGAATATCTATGGATAGGGTTGGGTTGCAATTCCATCTGAATACACATTATGGTTGTTGGGGACTGAATCCCAAGTGACATCAATTTTTCACCATCACATCATTTTTTGGGGCATGGGAGTGCACACAAACAACATTTTGTGATGAAGGAGAAAACGTTTCTATGAAAGTGATCAGATATGGAATTTTTGCAGCCGTCCTGTTACATGCTTTGAAGTCCAGCCTTAATAACTTGCTGTATGAGTCCAGTTATGTCAAGGGTATCATAAAGGGAAGTTCTGCCCTTGAAAGCTGATGATTACTGTAGCATTCAACTTGTTTTGCTTATATATGCCAGCGACCTGCAATGAAAATGTAAGACAGGTGCCTAAGGGGGAAGCATGGGAAAAGGGGCGTCCTCAGTCCTCACAGTGAGAAGAAATGCCAGAGGACTATGTTGCTGTGCACAGATATTGGACAAGCATCTGTGCCACAAGCCACCAATATTGAGAACTGTACGTGCCGTTTAGAAAAGGGGTGCTGTGACCAGGTCTTTTACTTATGCCCCATTGTTGTTGATGTTTAGAATAAGGGCAATGTGTGGCTGCTCTTAGTATTGAGGAAATCATGCTAGAATGTGTTACTCATGCATAAATAAAGGCGATCTGTGCACTGGAAATTGTCTCGTCACGAAAGTTTGCTGTCCTCTTTTCCGGCAAATTGAAGCTTCTACCACTTCGAAGATTATGAAATCTGCATTTTAAACAAGACATGAGCAAGTGGTAGCTATTTACACAGTAAGTTCAAAATCAATTTCCCTAACCTGCCCATGGCTGTTGACTGCCTTTCAAAGGTCAGAGTAGGTGTGACAAACAACAGGTTTTGATCACTTCAGGCACTAAGATTACCCGATGCAAGATTGAAAGTGATTATGTTGGATTCCTGTGGGATGAGCAATCCGGAAGCATGTATGACATGACTAGCTTACTGCGTGTCACGTTGGCCTCATATGACCTCATTTTGGCAACCTATCTACATCTGACCTATGTACTGACCAGATAAAAATTGTAGCTGACGTTTAAGCTGCATAGCGCGAGCCAAATGGATGTGAAAATATTTTGAATCATTGGTCGCATGAATACATCACATTATCACGACAACCTGTGGAATGAACTTGACCTGACCCCATTGTGGCATGTACAAGCTCGTACCACGGCATCCTGAATTAGCCAAAGAGCATATACTTTTTGAGGAAATGGAACGTCTCAGTTGACTCAATCCCTGCAAACATGTAACGGGGGTCTGCAGGCCTTTGCCCTGACCTCGACCCGTGATGTCAGTATGATATCTAATTGTTGCTTCTTTAAGATACGCTCATTAACTTTTCCGTTTGCATATATACATATACATACATATATATATATATATATATATATATATATATATGATCCATCATATATGATGAAGCAAGCTCTTTTCTAAGTATTCGTATACTTCTGAGTGAGAAAGACCGCTGTAGACGACACAGTTTCCCTGTTCGGTAAAAATGTTACTCAGTACGTCATGGCTTGATTACGTCACTGCAGGTTACACACCACTGAAAGCCAGTTGACAGTCGTTATTCCTGGAAATCGTGCTCACGAACGCCAGATGTGAATCACTCGGCAATTATATTTGCCTGGGCCTTGATCAACGCAGGCTGGCTAATAAAGTGGCAGATTTTGAGTGACGTTGTTACGACGCCAAGGATACCTGAGTGACTTCGAAATAGTCCCCGAAAACGTCTGCACATCTTCGCGGGCGCCCAGAAGCTAGAAGGGTCTAGATCTTAAAAGGAACGTTTCACATTTGAAGATATTAAAACAGGCATCAGATATGACAAAACAAACTCACTTACAACTATTGGTATACTTTTCAGGTGGAAAACACCGCTCAAGACAGTACCATTCTCCGTTTATCTTATATGGTCCTCAGAGCGTAATGGTTTGATTACGTCATCGTGCCTTGCACACCGTTGATTGAGAACCAATTGGCGGCCGTTATGCCTGAAAATTGCGCTCACTGACGCCATATATGAACGCCTCGACAATAACTTAATATTCGCATTCAATAGCTTGCCCACGCAACAGGCTGCCACCTTCGGTACGGCTGCTGCAGGGTTGAGAGGTGCTTTTGGTGCTAAGACCGTGACAGAGCATCACCTCGCCTTGCGTGAGGTGAAGTTTAGTGTGGGCGAGTCTCGATGCGTTTGTCATCAGATTTAGAAAGCTGATGGCTATGGCTTTCCCCACCCTCACCGATACGGGTTCACTGATGTTCAGCCATTTCCTGACCACCTTGCCCGCTGACTTACATGCCGCTGTTATTGCGGACGGTATTTTGTCCTTTGACGGCGCCATCACTTAGGTGCCTAACCTGATTGCTTCACAGGCATATCTGAAGCAGTATCAGCCCAGTGTCCGCCGTCTCGACTGTGACGGTGAACTGGCTGTGTTGACGAGGAGGGTGATGAGCTTAGAGGCCGCAGGTCAGGCAGCCTCTCGTCCCAGTGGCACTTCTGCCGGTCAGAGAAACCGCGGCTCGCGGTTATGTCTATGCTGCGGTGGGCAGAATCATGTCCGCGATCGCTGCAGAATGCGGAACCGGAAGTGCTTCAAATGTCACTCAGTTGGCCACTTGGCCGTGATGTGCCCCCAGACATGTCCTGAACAGTCTTTTCTGCAGGGAAATCAGTTGGGGTCCGGCCGGCGAGAGAGCAGTCTCCACCGAAGTGTTCCACCACCGAGCGACCGGACCGCTCAAACTCCAATGGCGTTCAGTCAGAGTCACCATTGAATGTGATATCACTGACCGATGGCATGCGTCTGACGGCGCGCCTCGCTGGTGTGGATTGTCAGTGCCTTCTTGACGCAGGTAGCTCGATCAGCGTGTTGCATAAGTCCGTGTTTGATGCAATGCCGAACCCGACACTGAGAAAGACATCTGTACGGGCCCGTACTGCGTCGCATTCTGAGCTCCCACTTCTTGGTCGAACTGTGGTGCCTTTCGACATTGCTGGCGTTAAGTGCACGGTACCACTTTTCGTTTCTGATGTCACTGACGTGCCTTGTTTGCTCGGTGTTGATTTTTTGCAGCATTGTCCCTGTGTTATTGATTCGCGTGCTAAACAACTTTTTGTTACCCCCGTCGAGGCCGTTCGTTCAGTGTCCGCTCACGCTGTGACGATCGGCGACGTTTCTTTGAGTGCTGACCGAGTCGTCTTTCCTGGCACTGAGGTTATTTTGAAAAGTTTTGTGCAGAATAGTTTCTACAATGGCCCTGCTCTCGTCGAACCCGTTGATGAACTGAATGGTTTGCTGGTCATCAGTGCACTCGTGACTGTCGCTGGCTCCAGAGTGCCATTTGTTGTGCGAAATGTGACGACTGAGCCCATTACTATTCCCAAAAGCGTGTCCTGGCCAGGTTGGAGGTTGGTTTTGCCGAGCAGCCACACGGTTGGAAGGATGAGCTGAAGACTGAGCAAACTGTCAAACTGCGGTCTGACCAGTGTGGTTTCGACCTGTCGCCTGAGCAGAGAAGTAAGTTAGAGTCGCTACTCGAACGACACGCCGACATGTTTGACGGGCATATCGGGTTTACAGATCTGGTCACCCATGAGATTGATACCGGTGACCACACTCCCATTCGTCAGCCTCCCAGGCGTGGTCCACCTCACCTGGCGGACGAACTGCATTCTCAGCTCCGTGAGCTAGTTAGTCAAGGTATTTTGGAGGAGTCTGATGGTGTATGGTCGTCCCCAACCTGTCTAGTGAAGAAGAAATCTGGTGCATACAGACTGGTTGCTGATTTGCGCCGGCTGAACGCTGTGTCAAAGGTACCAGTATATCACATACCGAGAGTTGATGATTCGCTTGAGGCATTGGCTGGCACTGACACATTCTGCCAGTTGGATATGAACAGCGCATATTTTCAGGTTGCCGTGGATCCTAAAGACAGGGACAAAACTACCATTACCACACCGTTCGGCACGTATCGTTATACTCGCATGGTTTTTGGTTTGACCGGGGCACCTGCAGCCTGTGTCCGTCTTCTTGACGTCGTTTTGGGAGATGTCACCCCCCGAGACTGCGTTCATTATTTTGACGATATCATTGTGCATGGCTGTGGATTTAATGACGTCATTACCAAACTCGACAAGGTTCTGCAACGTTTTGAGAGTGCTGGCCTGACCCTAAACCTACAGAAATGCTCATTTTTCACCAAAAATGTGGATTTCTTGGGACATGTAGTGTCTGCTAATGGTGTCCACCGACTCGGAGAAGTTCCAAAAGGTAGTGGACTGGCCCTGCCCGAGCACACAGAAGGAACTAAGCAGTTTCCTTGGGCTGGCTTCCTATTTTCGCAAGTTCGTACGAAACTCCGCTGAGATCGCTGCCCCCCCCCCCCCCCCCCCCCTGTTCCGCTTGACCCAGAAAGACAAAGTTCGTGTGGACTGAGGAAACGCAAAGCGCGTTTGACATGCTGAAGCGAGCGCTGTCGTGTGCGCCTGTCGTGTCATTTCCGCATTTTTCGGCTGGTGCCGGAAGGTTACGTCTCGATACTGACACATCTGACTTGGGAATCGGGGCGACCCTTTTTCAGGAGCAGGACGGTGAGGACCGTGTGATTGCCTATGCCTTTCAGAAACTGAACAAATCACAGCGTAATTACAGCACAACCCGCAAAGAGCTTTTGGCGTGTGTCGTGTTTGTCGAACATTTCAGGCATTATTTGATTGGGAAACGTTTCGAGCTGCGCACAGACCATGCCAGCTTGCGTTGGCTCCTGACATTTAAAAACCCTGCTGGAATTTTGGCGAGATGGTTTGAAATACTTCCTGCATTTGATTTTGAGGTAGTGTTCAGACCTGGTGTTGAGAATGTCCCTGCCGATGTGATGAGTCGATGTCTCCAAATGACGTGTGACGCCGAAACCCAGACTGATGAACATGTGTGTGCAGTGTCTGCGAATTCCTGGTCTAACAGGTTCCTGCGACACGAGCAGGATCAGGATTCTGCGATTTCTGAGATTGCGAAACATTTATCTCTGGGCAAGAGACCAAGATTCTCTTCTGTAGACATTGAGTCGATTCCACTTTTGCGCCAATGGCACCGTCTGAAACTTATCGATGGTGTTGTCTTCCGCTGCTACCGGGTTTGCGCTGGTGGTGAAGACCAGCTACAGCTGGTTGTCCCAAAACAGTTGATACCCGGTGTACTGACGTCCCTACATGCCGGCCCTGCTGGTGGCCATTTTGGCTCAAAGTCGCTGACGTCAACGGCGAGACGCGAGTTTCGGTGGTGCTGGATGGAGGCTGTCATCAAAGATTTTTTCAGCCGGTGTGAGAATTACAACACACGAGCTACTCCTATTCCGCGCCCAAGGGCTTCAGTGGGTGAATTGCTTGCCGATGAACCTTTTGCGACTGTGTCAATCGATTTTCTATGTGTCCTGCCCACGACGGCCCGTGGGAACAAGCATCTTCTGGTGATCTGCGATCATTTTACTCGCTGGTGTGAAGTATTTCCGGTCCCCGACACGACTGCCACCACTGTTGCTGATGTGATTGTCAACCAATTTATCGCGCGTTTCGGATGCCCGCGCCGCATTCATTCAAACAATGCTGCGAATTTCTCTGGCACTCTTCTTGCTGAGGTTTGTCGATTGCTGGGCGTTGAGAAAACGCATTGCTCTGCTTTCCATCCTGAGGGGAATTCAGTGTGAGAGAATGACGCGAACGATACTGGACATGCTGGCAAAGCACTTGGACGAGAACCATGGCGAATGGGACGCTCACTTGCCTCTGCTTATGCTCGGATACAGAGCCAAGATATATTCTTCACTGGGACACTCCCCATACTACCTGATGTTTGGCAGAAATCCTAGGTTACCAGCTGCGGTGCAAATCCAGGCACCATCTGCTGTCCCCAAGTGTGCCACGATATCTGAGTATCTTTCCAGACTCACACAGCGGATCAAACTGTCCCACAAGTTTGCGCTGCAGGCCTCAAACAAGCGTCATGCGCGTAACAAGAGATTGTTCGACAAGAAGCTGACCATGTACCACTTTCAGGCTGGTGACGCGGTGTATCTATTCAAGAGTGTAGCTCAGCGAGGCCAATACTACAAGTTTGTCAGGCCATGGAACCCTGCGGTGGTTATGGCTAAGCTGTCTGACCTCAATTACAGGGTGAGGGTGTTGGGAGGGAAAAAGTCTGTCGTTGTTCACCACAATAGACTGAAACCTCGTTCCGATGACCCCTCAGTGCCTGTCGCAGGCCCAGACATGACGATTCCTGGCTCGGTGTTATCTGCGGACCCCGAGCTTGGAGGTCAGCCTTTGCCCCGATCACCTCAGCCACCAGATGGCGCGTCACCGGAGGGCGACTCGTACTTGTTCGCCATGTGCTCGTGGCACATTTCCAGCCAGAGAGAATTCGGTGACCACGGCTGTTGCTGTGGGTGGCCCGGAACCTCTCTCCACAGGGATGCCTGTTCCGTCAGAGGTGCAGGATTTATCCGCTGCGTTTCCGGAAGGACATGTATGTGAGCACACCCCTGATGTGCTTGATGTGCCCGATTCTGCTCCGGATGGTGGAGATGGACCACTGACCGCACCTGTGTTGGTGCCTGATGGGCTCGTGACCGCTCCTGTGTTGGTCCCTGATGCGTTTCCGATGGCCCCTGCTCCTGTGCCAGCCCCCCGGCGCTCTGACAGAGCTTCTAGGCCACCGGATCGCTACTGTCCGAGTTAAGTCGTTGGTTAAAATTTTCTTAAGTTTGGCTAAATGTGGCAGAAATGCAATGGGATTATATCGGATAAAATGTACTGTCTGGGTGCTTTTCTGGTGTCGTGTTTGGCAATGTCTTCGCAGGCCTACCGGTGTAGCGCTACCGGTTGGTGTGTCCTGTTAACGGGACAGTGCACATGGGCATGACACGTCATTGGAGTGCTGCTCACTGACTTCACGAATCCTGTTTCCCAGTCCCCCGGTCATGCCTCAAGCCGAAGCCGTCTTTGTTATTCAAGTTACACCGAACTTGCACCGCACTGTGGGTTGCGTGTGCTGCGTATGCTGCGCATGTCGTGTTTTGCCTAGCGTTCGCAGATGGGTCGTCGCTGCGGCCGTACTGACCGCGGTCGTGCTGTCCCCGGCCGAGCTCTGCGGCCGAGCTCCGTGGCCGTGATGTCCGCGGCCGGGCTCCGTGGCCGAGCTCCGTGGCTGTGCTCCGCAGCCGAGCTCTTCGGCCGAGATGTACGCGGACGAGCTCTGCGGCCGAGCTCCGCGTCGGTATTCTGCGGCCGTGCTCTGTGATCGTGCGCTGCGACGGAAGATTGCAAAGCGATGTCTTCTTTGTTAACAGGGTCGCGTGTAGTCGGTGAACCACTGGCATTTCTAGTTTGATTTAGTGCTCGTTTCTCGTTTGTTGAGCCACATAGTTTGCTGTTATCTTAAGGCCTAATTTAGTGTTAGTCAATCCATGCTATTTTCATATTCGTTTTGTATTGTTAATTTTAGTCTCTGTTCTGTCTGTTTCCGCTCTGTTTATTTTTAGGTCTAGTCTGTCTGAGGTTTCGTTGTTTCCCTGTCAGCGTTAACGAGGAGTTGACGCGCGGTGTTGGCAACGGGCTGTAATCAAATATAGTGCACCTGAAACCTCGGTGTCTTCGACGTGGCGGCCGTCTACATTATGTAAACAAACCAAACTTAATGCGTGCAAGCGGCTGGAGTCGCTGGGGCTCTTGGGCTTGGAGGTACGTGGCGCCCTCGCTCTGCGCATACAGAGACATGACTCAGATGTAGGTGAGGCAGGACGTAGGTGTCCAGGTTCTGTGGAACCTCGTTTATGTTTGGTGGTTTCAAGTGAGCTCGGTTTTGGATCACATCTGAAAACCTCAGAAAGGGAAATAGGGGTTTGGCATGTGTGATTAGACAAGGTCAGGGAGGAGTGAAAAATTCACAAAAAATGTGGGGAAAAGGAGTGGAAAATTCCTCATACGATGTTGCGTTACACCCAAAGTCGGCAATTCTAGGACACTGGGCAGAGGGCTTCACACATATTTGGCGAGCTAATCTTTGCTGCCAGCTTCATATTTGGCGTCAGTTTCGCCCAAGGCCGTGCGGTACATTTTAGTCCTACCAAACGTCAACTTGTACCGAGCCAGCTGACACCGATGCCGACTTTCACAGCATTCCATTTTTCCCGGCTTTTAGATGGAGCGCTAGCTTTTTAAGCTTTTAGGAGGTTCCTCCCCCTAGAGATGGTTTTTGATATTTTCGGTACCTTGTGTGGTAATGATGCAACTTGTCATGCGAGGGAAAATACCAGAAAAACGAGACTGGATGGGTGTCGTCGAGACTACTGGAATACCTACCGCTGGAACCTATCGCTGGGGCGTCGACACCATCAGAACGTTTTATCTCGTCGTTTGGCATTTCAACATGCATAACTTGCACGCACGATTTGCCAATGCTGGCATACATTCGCATGATCTTTCATTGAAAACGCATCTTAGTGCGCTGCAGGTTCCCCAAATTTCGTGCGTGACGTATGGTGAACATTCATGATTTCTTATCAGCTATCATATTGTATAACCATGCTTCTCATTCTATGCTTCTATGCAGATTATCATATTATATGTAACTTATTATGCCTCTTATATATGCCTCTTATTAATCGTTTTCTGTTTGAGGGTGTCGTCTTGAGTGGCCACGTGGAGAGCTGCTTCCTGTGGCCGGTCCGGCCCGGTCTGCTTTCTTCCGCCGCAGCCGTTTCAGGCTGTTCGCGGCGCGGGGCCGCTGTGACAGCTTGCAGTTTACAGACCGCATACGCGGCGCACGTGAATATCTCAAGGACGCCCGGCCGATTAGCAACAACAGACGACCATCACATGGAACATTCCTCAGTGCAGCAGGCAATGGGCCGGTTTAACCTTGGTCAGGAGCGGCGAGCAGGCTGGTGCGTAACCGTGCGTCCGACAGGCGGCAGCCGGTGAATCGTGACCGTGTGGACCTGCTGGACCTCGGCTGAACTGAAGGGCTCATCAGCCCCGGACACTTCAACGTAGGAGCGTGACGTGTCGCAGGGCGCGGTGGCTGACGGACAAATCAATGCTTAGTGGCGCTTTTGGCGTTTCGGAACGTCGGCTTCCTGGTGCACGACCCGTTTTCCCTTGGTGCTGGTGAGGCGGGGCAACAGAGCACTGGGTACTCGGAAGTTTTTGGTAGCAGACATCGACACGCACTACAAGTTTACCAGAAACGGAACTAACACCAGATTTAGTATGTTGTACCAAAAGATGGCAGTGCTGTGCCAGCAGCATCTTTGGTTTGTGTCGATCAAGTGTAATCACGCTTCTCAGTTGCAAAACGATTTAAGTGCGGTGCAGTAGTGGGGATGGTGGAGGATCACGTTGTGTTCAAGTAATTTCACATGCCTCCAGATTAATCTGATGTATGTTGTTGTTCTGCATGAGAACTGATCTTGTAATGACCCAGGAACTGCACGGCGAGTCAGTTATGAATATTGTGGCATAGGCTACCGGGTGTTGAGTGATACATTCGAAGTGACTGGTCAAGGTGTTCTCATGTATAGTTATGTTGGAGCTAAGGATCGTGTCATTTTTCAGTATATGAATGCTGGGATTGTTGTCTAATTGGCATTTGAATATTCAAGATAGGCGGTGAAAGCCTTTATCCACAGGGGCGTTACCACCTATGCAATAACCAGCAGCTATGTCAAATCAGCACAGCTGTGTGGTTTTATTTATTAGACGCGTTTATGGAGAAATGAATGACTCTTTAAGATAATGAAAATGTTTGGTGTGATGCAATGTTGTGCTCACCTGTTAAGACATTTAATCACAGGAGTGACAGCCTGCACTGTTTGGTCATCTGAGGTAAAAAATTGTCTGAATTTTCTGACATAATTTACCTTGTGTGAAATTGTAAGGTATTGTTTTTCTAGATCAGATCAATGTGTGTGACTTGTTCGTGGGCTGTGCTAAGAGCCATCCCACCTCACCTCCACATAACGTGTTTTTATCATTGGGTTTGGGCATTTCATTTGGACCAAATTTGTTTTTGCATTTTGCATTAGGCACTGTCGCCCCGCCACCCGCCACTCCAGCCATCACGTGAAGATGTCACAGTAGGAAATTGCGGCGTAGGGGCTCGCCTAAAGAGTGCGAGATGCCGCACGGCCGGTCCACATCTCCCCGTTCGTTAAGGGGACGCACTTAGCATGGCTGCAGGGAAGTCTGGCGCGGCGCTTGTGGCGCGAGCGTGACGCAGCTGGAGTTGTCACGAGTCAGCGCCTACGCTTCACAAAACAGATTTGCCGCCAATGCAATACGGCATCAGCTGAGTACAGGCATAGGTGTAGGCATACAAAATACGGCTTAAGCGTAAATCACTCCTGACTTACCACATGCCAGACAAACACTATGGCATCGATGCAATAGTCTTCATCAGAACTTCTGACTCCACCCACTAACGAACGAATTTCGTCTTCGCCCGGTAACAAACCAAGTTTAGCTCCGCCCGCCGACGAACCAATGCGAGTCCCGAGGGGCAACGGCGCTGCCAAGTCAAACAGAATCAACAACGGACTACTGAGCCGTGAGTACGTACTGCACCTCTCCGCCCGACCGGCTGCTCCCTTCGCCTCAGTCGTTACTCGAATGCAACGTCATGGCTATATCACAAGCCTGCCCGCTCAAAAGCGGCCTTCGCAATGTGCAAGGCGGCTGCCAGCCCTCGTGACTGTGCACGAATAGAGCGAGAACGGCGACCCTCGCGTGTTGGACGGAACTGCGTTGCAGCGGTACGAGTGGCCTGATGGTCTGCAATTGTGCGCATCGGTTGAAATGATGCCGTTGTCGTTTTCTAAACCTTTTTAGTGGCACATGGCTCAACGCCTTTAACCCAACAATTTGCAAATTGGAACGCTTTGATCACATTCTTTCCCCACAAATTTCCTCGCCCTCGTGATCCAAATCTCCCCACAAACCCCTCGTGACATCGCTATTAATTTAAGTCCTGTATCAATTTTGCCTGTATTGTCCAAAGCATGTGAAAAGTCGTGTGCACGCAGCTTTCGTCCCAACTCGTTACCCATGATCCTTCAGCCGCCATGCTTACCAGGGTCGCCCGGGTGACAAACCAAACGTAGTTCCGTAAGTCATCAGAGACTAAAATGACAGAAAGAGTTCAGACATCCAGAACGAATGGCCTTATAATCGATAACTGCGTGTGTAAAGTTCGTGCCAAGAATGGAACATGACCGCGCGGCCATGGCCTTTCATCCGTCAGTGGTGGATCAGCTGATGCGTTTGAAGGCAGGAGGATTGCTTGATAATTGCCCATTTGTCGGCAAAGTTCCGCTAGACGTCAGTCAATCATCCAAAGTGAGCTCTCGTTCTCAGATATTTGGGACGAATCTTATCACGCTATACCCAATGGGATGAAAAAGCCAAAAATCATCTCATGCAATGGTGTCTCTGCAGTCACAAATCCCTTGTGCACACATGCAAGTTGACACACCTTGAGCGCCGTGTACTTCACCACAGTAAACTTTTCGCCCGCCTGTTTCCAACAATGTCTGTGAAGTCTTGCGAGTGGATGTTATGCTCGTTTGTTCTGTAGATCATATCCATTGGTCAATGATCTAAACTTTTGGAAGCGCACGGCATCGGAAGTGGCACATCTGTATAGTTAGGTGTCGTACTCGCTGATTCGCACCACACGGTATGGCTGATCTAAGCGAGAGTTTTGCCTCAAGTTGTTGCAAGTTGTGTCCTGCGTCTCACGACATTCCAACCGCGCCAAACGAGAGCACTGCCAACGCTGTCATGCTACGGAAGCAAGTTGAAGAAAACAAGGATTTTGGACGGCCAGCGTAGTACTTTTAGCAGAATGTGACTTAAACACTTAACCAAGCTGAAATCTTTCAGCTTCTTGGCAAAGGATCCGCCTCCTGTCGGGCGCGCAAGACAATGGTTTCAGCGCCAGATACTATTGGTGTCATGGAGAACTTCCCGCATGCCCACGCATACTCAACCACCACGCCACGTCCATTGATGACCCTCAGCGGGGCCAGGCCGGTATGCAAAACGGTAGAAAACGCACCGCAGAGTTTTGAGACATAAGCTACGTTCTGCAAAACAAATTAGAAAGGTTAACCAGCGGCAAGATTACAGCTTTTGCTTGTCTAGTCAGCCAGCAAAACTTAGGAATTTTAAAGCCAGCTTCAAATTAGTACGCTGCGCCAACCGATCCATTTCCTGGTGTCTGCGAGAAGATTCTTGCAGCCTCACAAGCATCTCCTTACCTGCTCCCCATCCTAATGCCACCTCAAAGAACGAGCATGTTGTCCCCTACACCCATGGAGCAAAGACACCTTTCTCAACAAAAGTGAGTTAGGTGCCCTGAGTCCAGCAAAAAAAGCTTTGTTAATGGGCAGGTGCCTGATGATTCGTGTTGGATCTATTCTGTTCCCAGTTGCATAAACTACGCATAAATTGGACGCCAACAGTGCGTCTCCGCGCACCTGCGCTTCTCCTTCAGTGATTTAAAAGGTCCAACACAGTTAACACAAATTGTGGAATTTCCCGAATTCAGTGAATATGAGTGAAGACACCACCCATTCATTCATAACTCAAGCGACGATTTAGCAAGATTTAGAGTAGTTTGTGCGATTACCAGAGCCTATGACAAGTGGATCATATGTACGAGACGTTTAAGCGCCAGAGGTCACGACAGATGTTGGATGATGGGCGCAAAACATGCACCTAACTCCCGCACCGCGCTTTGTGAATATAGGAGAATTCTATATTTCTGTGTACGGCACTTGTAGCACATGGAGAGACGGCGCACACTGACTTAAACGTAGCACCTTTTAATCAGATATTCATGGAAATTCTTCTAGCGCATTGAAAGCAAAAAAGATACAAAATTACGTACTGTTGTCAAAATACACAGAAACATCTATTTTTCACCGCGTGAATGTGACTTCATGTACCTGTGTAATGTGCAATCACAAAGAAATAGCTTTCGTGTTTTTCCAACGCGAGAACAAGGGTTAGAGCTGGCAGCTGCTGGTAGCTTGATAGAAGCTGGCAATTAAGCCATAGGATTCGCAATTGGCGGAACCGTTTCATTTTCCTGAATGAAAGCAAGCACGGGAGATAGGGTCGTGCGACTAGGCTGGACTGCACTGGAGCGGACCTTGAAAATTTAATCCGCTACGTGCTCTATTGGAGAGTAAGTGCTCTCCGTAGGTGAGCCCTCTGACATATCGTGCAACTTTCTACGGTGGGGTCAAAACTTTTTCAGCGTGCCAGATATATTTTTGACGAGACTTTTCAAAACTTTTCAAACATTCGGTCGCATCTCCGACGCACGAGCGATAAAACACATATATTCAGCGTCCCTGTTCACAGGTACGCAGCACCTACAGAGCTTGCTTGCAATACATGCCGAGCTTGCATGGCTTACATACCTCAATATGATCCAAGATGGACGGTCCCTGAATGAAATGATCATCAAAGACTCCCCCCCCCCCTTCTCCAAAATACCGATGTAAACAATGGCGTAACCAGCATCCAACGTCCTCGACAGATTCATATCGCTGATTGCCAGGCCCAACATTTCCTTAGAATTTGGGTGAACTGAAGGCATCGGCTCAAAAATGTCTACAAAGAGTCGTTTAAAGGAAATATCCCACCTACTAGTGCTTTTCACTCATTGATGCATCGGAGCCGTACGATTTGACGGCAATTTAAGTCTTCTCTTGAATTATTTTGAGGAGCCCAGCATTTCCACCTGAAGTAGCCGACCCTGTGGAACAAATCTCATTTGACTCCCTGTTGACCGTTACCAAAAGTAATATAGTTGTTTTGTCACACTTTTCACGACGTGTCTTCCGCAACATTCCCAAAACACATTTTCAAAATGTTTGTGCGACGAATGTTACGAATGCCTAACCCATTCTCTTTAAACAAATACACAACCTAAGATGAAGTTTTACAGCGCAATTGCATGAAACGTCACACCAGGGCATTTCTTCCTCCCCTATGACGCTAACAATAGTGGCTCTTCCCGGAGCGCACTTTGGGTTTGGGAATGGAAGCATCATATGATCAATGCAACCAACTGATCCAAACTTCAACCGATGCGCTCCTCGGCGACAGCCATTGCCCGCCGAACCACTGACAAACATTTCCTCAATTGCGGCAGTAGGGGTGCTCATGGTCGTTGCCATGCTGCGGTGGTCGCCACTACCGGGAAGAAGCATAGCACTGTTACGAGCGTTGACAGCCGGAAGTTGGACTCGGAAATCATGGATATCCTTACTATGTCATGATGACGCTCCAGTGGCACTAGCAAATTACCAGTCCTGGGCTTCATTATATTTTTTATTTTTAAATGTACCTGGAAGGTTGCGCACTCGCTTTAACATAATGAACGTATTTTTCGTTGGTTATGTGTATTTTACCAATTTTAAGCCAGTGGAAGTACATAAAACAACTTTTGCTCGTCGGGGTGTAGCATTTAGAAAACTTCATGGAAAAATTTAAAATATTTTCATTCTCCATGACTCAGTCAATCGTGAAGAAAGCTATTGAAGGAAAGCGTGGCCGGAACTTACCTTCGGAATTGGGTATCATGTAGCGAGACTTGGCTGGACTCAACTTTTATGAGTTGACTCAGGATTGGCTGAAAGACTTGGGGATTACATTCAGCTCACGATTCATAGCCGTTCCAATCCTTTTTATTCCACTCAGATCAGACTCATTGCTTGCCTTGAATGACCTGTTGGGGATTACATTCAGCTCACGATTCATAGCCGTTCCAATCTTTTTTATTCCACTCATATCGGACTCATTGGTTGCCTTGAATGACCTGACTCATAGCTCAGGCAGCTTGTAAAATCAAAGACTCGATTCAGTTCTGGCCCGTTTAAATGTATGTATGTATGTATGTATGTATGTATGTATGTATGTATGTATGTATGTATGTATGTATGTATGTATGTATGTATGTATGTATGTATGTATGTATATATGTATGTGTGTATCTCTCTTTCTTTCTTTCTTTCTCTCTCTCTCTCTCTCTCTCTCTCTCTCTCTCTCTCTCTCTCTCTCTCTCTCTCTCTCTCTCTCTCTCTCTCCTCTCTCTCTCTCTCCTCTCTCTCTCTCTCTCTCTCTCTCTCTCTCTCTCTCTCTCTCTCTCTCTCTCTCTCTCTCTCTCTCTCTCTCTTTTAATTTACGAGACTGCCCTTTTAAACATATTTTGTTAAAAGAAGTGACGGCGCACTAAGAAATGATGATCTTTTTTCATGTTTTCCCCAATAGTTCTGAGACAGCTTTTGCTTCATGTCGATGCTCGTTTCAAATGGTACCAAAGCTCATACGAACAAGATATATATTTCCTTATCGTATGACCTGGTATTAGATGCATTCCAACGTTTCATCGTTCAGTGGACATTTTCTAGGGTGACAGTTTTAGACAGTCGATATGGTCGCGTAACTGTAAGATTCACGTGTGCTCGTGACTATTCTAATATGGATCTCATGCTTATATACCCGTTTTCGTTTGTTGTACCGGTATGGCGTAAACATACTGCATACATATAACAACACAACATTATCATTTATGCATTGCATCTACTTATCACTGACGCTCACTGGCTCTATCACTGGCAACAACGCTCATCCGGGGCACGCAAAACCTCTGCACTCTCCGTCCTAATCATGGCCCTCCGTACAAATGGGGAGTTCAACGTGCATATGTCTGCCTGATAATGAAAGGATCCTATTTGCGGACGTATTGCCTCTAGAGCGATAAGTCTTCGTCTGTGTGTGGAGCGTGCGATGACTTTTGTGTAATTGTTGAGCATTTGATGCGTCGGTTGGGCTTTTTGTCGGCCATGCGCATGGGCATGCATGGGCTGCCGTTTTGTAGCTGCATGGTCAGACGTCTGCAAGATGTCGTCCACTATATGCACTATAAGATAGGAGCGCACAGTCTCCTATGTTGCATTTATAGTGACATGACGTCTTCTTTGAGTGGAGCCGAATCATGTCGGTGGACGCCGGTTGCAACGGTCTTGTGTGAAGCGCCGATTGATGCATCCAAAAAACTTACCATATTCTCAAAACTCCCCGATTATAGAATTTAGGCTTGATGCAAGTTCGATTTTGGCTTTCAGCGTGTTCCGAGCGGTAAGATGTTTGATGTCCACTAAAATGTCATCACCATATCGCCCGCACAGAAGAGATTTTAATGGCATCATCAGCAAGACGTCTTGCCCAACCGAGGACACAAAGGGTTGGACAAACAGGACTCCCAGTGGTGAGCCCATCGCAGTGCCGTCTGTTCAGTAAAACAGCATCCCTTTAGGTCATCGGAAGGGTGCCTTGGTGGTGCACGACGTCAATATCGCGTGCATTATGTGTCCAGGAATGACGGGCATGTCAATAGCCCGTTCGGCAGGGACATTTTCGAACAGACTACTAGCATGTACGGATACTATCATGCCTAGCTTTGTTTTTGTTTTTAGTAAATCGACGAACTCGCATGATGATCTTAGGGAGTACATGGATGGAATATGGGAGGTCAGTATCTTGTGGAGCCTTTTGGGAAGGTCATAGGTTGGTAAGGAGGTTTGTGATATTACAGATCTCAATGCATTATCGGTGCTATCAGTTTTAACATTGCCACAAAGGT
>NW_023596746.1:31906080-31916597 GCF_011947565.3 Pollicipes pollicipes
ATTCTCCGACCTGCAACGCGGCGAAGAAGCAGTTCCTGGGATATGCGTGCAGATATAAAGGCTCCAGCACTACGCACAGCTGAATTCATGCCAAGGATGTTCATGCATCATCGTGCCGGTTTCTGCAATAGTACATCATACCAAAAGCATAGACAAATAGTAGTCACTTCGCAGCCAGATAATCCCAGGGCATTAAAGCACATCACTCATCATGCACAAGTTCGACACACTAGCATAACTCAGATCCATACACAAACCAAGTAGTGTCCTCAATGGGCTCATGTGGTGCAACGCCGGCTAATCTCGCGGGGAAATCTCACACAAAGGAGAGTAGCAGGAGGTGAAAACGACGCGACAGAGACAAGCAGAAAAGGATGATGAGATGAGTTTAGGGAACAGAATTGAAAATGTATGTCCTCTATCTACAGTTACTGCCAATTCAATGATTGAATTCACTGCCGGTGTAGCCAATGTTGTATTATAAAGGTAAGACAGTACTGCTTGCAGAATGACCAGAATGAAATATAGATGCCTTAATATTTCGGCTGTGTCTTTATCATGACGAATGTCCTTTAATGGCGAGTCACAGCTTTTTTCAAGCAGCCAACATTCAGGTGATTAAACTAGGAGCAATTTTCAGTCATTACTACCCTACAGTGTGCATCCGATTTTAATCGATTAAGGATTAGTTAAGATTTTAATTATAAAGGCAACGCACATCAACGCCAGGCATCACGCGTATATGTAGCCGATTTTAAGCTAGCACACCTCACGCATTAGGACGCTAATCACGTTCGCATAGTCGGTCACGATTAGCTTGCCGAGGCCTTCAGTATCTGGCGTTTGTTATAAGTGGCCTTTTTACATCAGTCTGATGCTCTCTTCATTATCGTCCAATGTGAAATATTCCCTCTACGAATGGACTCACTTATTTTTCTGTCCGGATGGTCCTGTGCTTTACAGACGACTTTGGGCTCTAAAAAGGATACAGGCTCCGTACCTCTCTGGATTTTAGCCTGAGTGTGTTTTTGTCAAAAATGTTCGCCGGGAATTCCCATTACCCAAAAGGAAAACCCATGTTTTGTTTGTTGTCCTTTTGTTCACTACTTGATGCATTGTTTAGAGCCCTGTGAAACGTGTTACGAATTATGTTGTGCTTGGTGTAAATTAAATGCGCAAGGTTCGGAGCGCAGAAGTTCCTAATTGATTAGTGATTTGTTTTTCATTTGATTTGTGTCAAGTTACATTTCACCATTTTATTTGCTTTAAGTTACATTTCACCATTTTTTGTTTTATTCATGTATTTTTATTCATTAAACTAACTCCAGAAAGTACGACCTGATGACTTATCTAGTTAAATGGACCATGTTACGAATTAGCTTGTGCTTAGTGGAAGCTGGATGTCCAGATTCGCAGTGCAAAATTATACGAGAGTTTGTGTTTGATAAAGAGCTCCGTTTTAACGTGGTGCGGTTGTTCTTTTTTCCACCGTCACTAGTATGTTCAAGTATGGGACCCTTTGCCGTACCCTGCATGCTCCATCGTGGTCTAAATTGGAATGCTTCTTGTTCACGAACCCCCCCCCCAAAAAAAAAAACACTTTCAAGGGTATACTACCCGTGCGTCTATGCTCCAGCATGATCATCGATGTATGCAGCTAAGTTTTTAATAATTTCCATACAAATCATTGATAAATCATCGATACACAGCTTGATTTTAATGACCTGGCGGCCAGAGGCTTCGTTTAAAATTGGTTTCACGCCATTAGTGCTACATCAAAATTTCTGCCGACAGGGGTCCTACGACCTCACATCTACAAATGCTTAAACGCGACATTGGTGCTACTGAATACTAGCATTTATCTGTTGAACTGCTGCTCTTAGTTGAAAACATTACTGTTATGCGACAAAGCTTACACTGCAAAAACATATACCTGTCATTTTCTCTACTGCAAATATGTATACCGTCATTACTTATTCATGACATTGATTTTACTGCAAAGACTTATCATCGATATTAGTGTTGCACGACAAAACTTATGCTTTGAAAATGTGTGCTCGTCATTTCTTCCGCTGGAGAGGCATACATAGCTATTACTTAAACAAGAGTGAACTCCTCCTGCAAACACCTATATGCGAAATAAGTGGTACATTATAAAACGTATTTTTAAAAAAATGTATACCAGTCATTACTTCTACTGCAAAACCTTTCACCGCCAGTGCTCTACACGGCACGTCGTCTGCTGGAAAGACTTAACCGCGACATTAGTGCTACAGCAAAAACTTGTGATAAAACTTTTGCTGTACAAGTGATGACAGGTATATGTTTTTTTGCAGCGTGAGTTTCGCCGTGTAGCTCTTATATCTTGCATGTATTTTTACAGAAAAATTATTGTCGCGCATCATTAAAGGCTGTACAAGCTTTTGCCGTGTGTGTAATGACATGTATGTCTGATTTGTGGCACTATTATCGTGACTCCCTTCAAATTAGTCTAAAAATACGATTGCTAAAGGCTAAATAGCTCCGTTTAATCGACAGCTTCGTTCTTATCACAAAATCTCCGGAGCTCTGTTTAAAAAAGTTCAGTTGTTATCACAGGTGGTTCCACTTAAGCAGTCACATGCCTTGCACCAATGGTACTGCATCAGCATGCTAGGGATCTGATTTGCTCTCATATCTTCCAGAAAGCCCAAATATTGCTCTCACGCCTCCGCCTATGCATAGGCCCCTTACAAACCAGTTTTGATCGAGATAAATCCGCCGTTTACGACTCAAGCTATGCGTGCTGCTGGATACATGACTATAGCTGTGATATCACTGGCAGTAAGCTGAAGATCGGAAAGACTCAACTTAATGTTTCTCCGTCCTTCCCCTCGGGGTACGCGTTACAATACCCTAAGCAAAGCAGCTTGTCGATGTTCTTGTCTCGAACATTTCGTTTACTAAGGGGACGCAAAGCCCTAACCTCTTTGTCGAAAGCCCTTGAAAAATATATCGAACAAAAAATAGATGTCTTTTGACATCTCAAAGAGCGTCATCGTGTGCCGTGCGTCCCGCGTTCCGCCGCCGGTAACCTGTAGTATTCCTTTCCAATTTTCGTTCGGCCATACCTGGGTAAAATGGACCACTGCGAGCTGTTTTACGTGCACCGATAGCAGACGTTTTCACACGTGATCGGTTCAAGAGCAAGGTTCGTTGTCCCTTATAGGTCTGCATTACTTGAGGTTTGAAATTCTGATATTCTACCCCCTTCCCTTTCCACCCAGCGGTGTTTCCATTACAACGCGCTTAGTCGACAGTCTTGCGGCCGGGAACGCGCGCAAGAGCGGCAATAATCAAGGTGTTGGAATGTGGGATTAACACACCGCTGTTTGCGATTAGGATTGTCCTCTCGGTCTTAAAAATGGGAATAAGAAATCTGTTTGCGGTGGGCCCCAAGTTCCATAAAAAACGCGTCCCCACCCATACAAACATCATTGTGAGTGAGGCCGCAAGTTAAGCGAACCTCACTGTCTGCTGAACGAAAATTGCGTAGTTTTGGCTCCCGACCCAGCCACCTACGCTTTTGATACGGTTAGCTTTGCACTTACTAATTGCTGGATCATGCAGGTTTCAGTAAGTAGAACACTTTAAAATAGCTTTCCTGGGATATATCCAAAATGTGCACGCGTAATTTATATCATCTGAGAGCTGAGATGCAAGATGATGGGTCACGTAAATGATTTCAGCTGTTGCAATTGCGAGATGACACGATTTCCTCAGAAACTGGTGGCGAATGATGGCTAACAAAAGTGGAAAACACAGAACCAGAAGTTATCAGCTTCCTTCAAAACAGGCAGAATTCAATTGCTTTTTTTCTGCTGAGAGACCTTTGCTCTGGCGATTCCCCAGCTTTATAACGATATCAAAAGTAAAATTATGAACAGACGCTTTCAATGAAGACGCTTTTAATGACAAACGTCAACATCAGACACCAAAAAGGTTTTCATTGCGGTTTTCAACATTTCACAAATCGCACGGGCGCATCATAGGACCCACGCCACCCTCCGACCACACCACTGACCTCAGGGGTGCTCATACATCAGCCTCCGCCGTCAGCCTTCCGCTGACCTCGGAAGCATGCTCGCCGTTGGCGCAAAGCATGTTTGCCACCCCGTGTTATGGTGCTCGGCGACGATTAAGGACAGCCGCAGGGGGCTAACGCAGTGCAAGCGCACTTCATTGACACAAATGCGGTTCAAGGCTGGTCTGAACGGATACCCGACGGTCGGTGGTCTGCGCATGATCTTGATGAGGATGATTGTCAAACTTGATCCGCATTGCGTCCAATGCAGGCGTTTTCATCGCTAGCGGGCCTTTAAACGCGCTCACGCAAGATTGAGTGAGTGGTGCTCAAATGGGCTGAACGACTGTTTAGAACGGTCCTTTCCGAATGAGTTCTTGGTAGGATGAGCGCATAAAGCAAAATTATAACCCGTGAAAGGAAACGCGACATGTTTGGGAAAGGTGCACAATGCGCCCGGGAACACAAAACTTTTGCCACATGTGTTGCATGATTAAGTGTGAAGCTCCATCCTTTCATGGCGCCCACCTCGCCTCAATGTGAACAGCACGCTTAGCTGAAGAGAACTGCGACATTAAGAGGCCCACTTCGCGCACCACAAATTCGTGGCAGGATCGAACGAGTCGGGAACAAATATATCGTCAACGGTTATAAATATTAAGCATCATTTTTTTTCATAAAGCACTGCTTCCGTTGATGTGGATTGAGTTGTTGCCTGTCAGGGAGCGCACAATTTCTTGCCATCAGCTAGTCATGATAATCGACCTGGCCTACGCAAATGCCACTTCTTGGTCGGTATGCTTCAAGTTTAATATCTTTGATGCGTACTCCACGATCTTGAATTCTGATGGCAGGCTTCATATGTCTTCTAAACTCTGTTTTGTTTGGGCTATTTGTTGTATGCTTTGGCATCATTCAGCCAGGTTTTCAGCATCTTCCTGACTGCGCTAAATTGTATTATTCTGCCACGACGTTTAATAGGTAAATGAATGCAGATCACTTTTCGTTTACTTGCTCAAATGTAATTTACCCGGTTAGTTATCGTAACTAACCATGTACGTTTGAAGAATCATTGACATGGATTATATCACATACATTTCATGATCACATGTGTAATCAGTGTGCCCTGCGGGTGCGTCCACTGAGACGCCGCTACAGCCAGCTCACGGATCATCAGCGCCCTGGCACGCCTCATTGGTGTGGGTGCGTTCGCGGTCGGTGCAGCGGACACCGGCTGCCCATCTACATCGGCCACCGTCTCCGGCATCGGGCGGCCGTTGGTCTCGGGCAGGAGCAGGCCGGCGAGGCCGCCCAGCAGGGCGAGGCCGGCGAACACGGCCGACGGCGCGCTCTCGTGCAGCTCACTCACCAAGTCCACCACGAACGGCGAGAGGGCGGCGCCCACTCGTGCCGCAAGCTGGCGCAGGCCGCACGCCAGCGAGCGGACCTCGGTGGGCATCAGTTCGGCAGTGAACACCATTATCGTGTTATATGCGGAGGAGACACCGATCTTGGCGACCACGCCGAGTACCAGCCAGAACGTGGTGTCCTTCTGCACGAAGGTGAGTAACATGGCGGCGGCCTGCAGCCAAAGGAGGAGGATCAGCGAGGGTCGCCGTCCCAGCCGGTCCAGCAGGGGAAACACTAAGCTGGAGGGAATGTCTGCGAGACCAGAAAACACCGCCGCCAGATGCGGGCTCGCCGCCAGTTGCGTCGTGTCGAACGAGATACCGAAGTAGGAGCCGGCAATGATGAAGCCGAGAAAGACGGCGATGAGCGTTCGGCGGCGCATGTGCGGCGTCCGGACCAGCTGCAGCATCATTTGCAGCGGACTGTGGCCGCCGGCGGTCTTCATAGTGGTCTGGCGGGACAGCATGTCGTTCCGCGCCTCCGCCATCAGCTGCAGCACCTCCTCCTCTGGCAGCTCCCGACGGCCGTTCCAGCGCGCGCCCCGGCGCAGCACGGCACACGCCTCCGGGAACCGGCCCTGCAGCACCAGCCAGCGGGGCGACTCGGGCATCAGCCAGAAGTTGAACAGGAAGATAAGACACGGCACGGCGTACGCCAGCTGGAGTAGCCATCTCGTGCGGATTAGGTACGAGCCGAGCGCGACGAAGCAGGTGCCAAAGGCGAATGGCATGATTGAGACGATACCGATCGCGGCGCGCCGCTCGCTGCTGCACAGCTCCAGCATCAGCACGTACTGGCTGCTGATCATGGCCGACATGGCGACGCCCGTCAGGAAGCGCACGGCCGCGAAGCTGGCGTAGTCGGTGACGAGCGCGACGGTGAACGCGCAGGCGATCAGCAGCAGCATGGCCGGCAGGAAGACGGGCCGCCGGCCGAAGCGATCAGCCAGCTGGCCGCTCACCACCGAACCGCACAGGCCGCCGATCATCAGCCACGACTGCAGCAGTGAGAGCAGCGGCTTGCGGCCGCACACCAGCGTCCACTCGGTCACCACCGTCGACACGTACACGGACGGGTCGAACGCCCAGCGCTGACAAGCGGCGGTCGAGTTAGCCGCGTGGCAGCGCGGCGTATCGGACGGCAGCGAGGCGAAAGTGGCGTTGGCGGCGAAGCCGTCGGCGCATCTAAACTTGGGCGTGGCGCCGACGAACATCATGGACATGGAGAAGACTGGGAAGAGCAGCCACATAACGGACATGTACCCGATGAGCAGCGTTTGCCAGCGGCCGGTGCCGCAGCACCGCTCCAGCACGTCCTCGAAGAGCACCTCCGTCTTCTGCTCGGACTTCTCCTCAGCCTTGCCGCTCTCTGCCGTCTCCGCCATCGCGACAGCTTGCTTGGTCACGAGCACTCCCAGCGGTGTCCGCGTGCGTCGGGCTCAGCGACGCGTCACGCTCCTCTCAGCGCACTCCGTGACCCTGGCCCACGCACACGGTAGGCTCGCGGAGGCTCCGCGCTCCGTCGCCGCACCGCCGGACAGGCGCGAGTGCTTTACGTCCTTCCTACTACTGGTCGGCAGAACCTGCCTCCGCCACCCAACGAAGGCGAGTGGCCTTAGTTCCGCCGGCCGCCGCGACACGTCCGACCGGCCTCAGTGGCTCCCGCCCCACTGCAGCGGCCGTTTACGGAACCTCCTCCAGACGCACTTACCACGCTGCTGTTCTGGAAATATAGATATGCGTGCGCGCCCACTTTGCAATATGCATACGTTAGAAGCGGTAGCCGAAGTTGAGAACGGGTACAGCAACTGTAAACCTCTCCCAGTTCCCGCAAAGCTTAACCAAATTGTGTGGTCCGAGGTACAACAGGGCCACTTGAATTGTTTTCAAAGTACGGCTTTGAATATGTTGTCGGACCGTTCGCCAGTCGGCCTCGAGTAAAACCTTGACGTTTTCAGAATGATCCGATTTCTTCTTGGGTCACTATCTCTCACCGAACTTTAACCGTATTAAAGCGAAGCACCGTCGTTTGGGCTCGCGGCGTATCACAAGTTCAACCGTCATACGATTTGTAAGCCACGATTTCGTACGACACACAAGGTGGCTGGAAGGTTTTGTAATCATTTTACATGCAGGTTTGTACGTTTTTTTTTGTCGTAGTGACAAAAACGCCGCCGAACACAGTCTTTCCACCGCACGACACGAAAATACCGGACGCTGTAACTCCAAAACAACTCAACTGAAAGACTCGGAAATGTCACAGGCATCTTCAGTGCCGTTGGCAACTCATAAGACCCATTTTTATCAAGATTCGAGGGATTAGGGTGCAAAATTGACATTTGAGTGTGTAAAAACCGTGATACGTTCACATGTCGATGCTGTTTCGTTATCCCATTGAGCGTTTTATAATTCAAAAAAATCGGTAGCAAGACACCACTAGTCGCGTGTGGAGTATCGTGTTGCGGGCCTGAAGTGCATTTGCCGACAAAGATGGGAGTGGCAGTGGCGCCGAAAGTGGACTTTTTGGCGCTCAACTGGACAGTTTGGCGCTGCATGAGGAAAGGTGCCCTCGGGCGAAAGTCCACCCTGATTTGGCGCCGGTTTTGGCGCCGTGCGAGGACCGAATCGTAGAAATATGTTTGGGGTCCTAACGAACCACTGGTTTGATTGACAGCAACCGTCGTTAAAATGCCACGCTCAACAGCAAAACTTTAATATAAATATTTTGTTCTTGTCTCTTTCGTCGGCTTATGAGATAAAAAATACATTTGTTGGCGCTCGCCCTGGACTTTGGCGCCGTAAGCGCCCAGAATGGCTTTGCCATTAAAAACAAGTGTCAGTTTTTGCTTCGGTTAAAGAAATTCTTTGGCATTAGCTGGCATTAAGTAAATGTAATTATGCTGCGCTTGTTCTGCATGCTCTGAGCAATGATGGTGCATTAATATGCTTTCATATTCTTGTAGCACAACGTTTTCTATTTTCGATTTCCGAAATTTACGTGAAAACCTATGAGGATAATACAACGCTCGCTTGATCCTACAACGCATCTTAAGTTTTAGGTTTCGGTACAAAGGAGCGCACGGACAACCACGAATCTTTCGATAAGTGAAAGGGGACATGAGCGGCATATCCGTCCAAGGCAGTTAAGCTCACTTTTTGGTAAGAATAGGCCAGAAATTAATCTTTTCCATTTTAGCAAAGAAATACGTCCAATCTGGGCGCCATAGCAACGCGTTCTTCTCGTCCTCGTTCGGCGCCATTGAGGTGGACGGAGGCGTCATTATGGTATGCCATACTGATTGTCCACTAACGACGCCTTCAGAAAGCCACATTTGGCGCCGTATGTGGAAAACATCTGAAAGCATGTTGGAGCAAATAAATGCAGCTTAAATAGTGCAGAGATACCCATGAAACTTCAGGATAAAAAAGAGGATATTGACAGCGTTTTAGTGCGGCATGGATTAGTCCTTTGATTGTCAAAATGTGTCAGAAAGAGGTATTTTCCATTCCCAGAAATACATTAGGTCCAGTATGAGCGCCAAAGCGGCGATTTACCCTATGTGTCCTACGATGCGATCCTGTTGATTGTCCACTTTCAGGACGTTCAGAGAGCATAAGGTTGGCGTTGCATATGAAAAACTGTGGAATGTTGCTCCCATATATTCTTTTTTGATACATCAAACTCAAATGTTCTTTCAGATATATTTTGGGAGGCATTCTAGTTACCGTAACAGTTCGTTGATTGTGTATTGTTCTTATGATAATTGTCTTTCCATAAAAGTATGGGTGCATCACTGTTTCAACCGCCTTTGTGTGACATTTGGTGCTCTGGCATTAGCTTAAAAGCAGGGGTGTAATTTCCTTTTTGGTTAGATGCGGGAGGGCGATCCATTCTTCGTTCACCCCATCTTCAGGAAGAAAGTGGGCAAAATCCTGGGGGAAGCCTACTTGTTCGCATATTTTGGGGTCAGATTGGCAAATTTGGCACCGTTTGTATCTGCGCATGTACGCTTGTAGAACATCAATCTGAATCGAGCTGATATTTCAAGTGCCCAAAATTATGGCTGACAGTTGGGGGCAGATCTCTGCAGAAATAATGGCGATCTTGGCTAAAGAAATCGGGTCACAGAGCCTATGGTAGGTTAGTTTAGGTAAGGTTAAGTTAGGTAAAGCTAGGTTAGGTTAGGTTAATCTAGGCTAGGCTAGGTTAGGTTAGGTAAAGCTAGGTTAGGTTAGGTAAATCTAGGCTAGGTTAGGTTAGGTTAGGTAAAGCTAGGTTAGGTTAGGTTAGGTTAAGTTAGGCTAAGTAAGTCTATGCAGAACAGGTAAGTTGGGTTAGGTGAGGCAATCGGTCCAGCATTATCGAAAAATTTTCCACTTGCGGCCGTAGTTGCCTTCGATCAGATCATAGGTAGCACGAAAACTCCAATCAGCCCCAAAGACTCCGCATTCGGTCAAAAGTTGAGGGAAGAGAGCGGTGGGATTCTGAAACCATTTCGTTTGAGGCAACGCCCATATGCGCAATGTTGAACTCCGAGAAAGTTTTTGGAGTTCGACCGTGTATCTACAAACGCGGCAATCGTTTTAGTCTCTCCCGATTTGCGTGATCCTTGACTGCGTGGCAGACGCGCGGGGAGTTCGAGGGGGGGGGGGGCGGCGCAGGGGCGGGGGTCCAAAGTCTAGTATAAAATATAGCAGCAACGGCGTACATTTCACGACTGCCCAATGGGTTCCCATGTGAAAATGCCCTTCTTCAGGCCCACGGCTTTCTAAATCTTGAACATATATATGCATAAAAAGTGCATAGAAATGAAGCTTGAGCAATTCGCTTTCGATTTCTAGGATCAAAAGTGTGCGCCGTGGCACTCATTTTTGAACTACCAGGCGAAGGGTAGACCGATGCACGCGTCGCGACGTCCAGGCGAGGGATCGAATCCCGCTGCCGCCAACTCTTTTCCGCAGAGCTGAGATGGATCACGGAGTGAATACGGTCACTGACTGGTGCTAGAACCAATGAGTGCAGCAGTATTCTGGTTAGCTTTATA
>NW_023596746.1:31917656-31943849 GCF_011947565.3 Pollicipes pollicipes
ACTACCTTGTCATGCTCAAGCACAAGCCTTAGAAGCCGGTATCAATATATCACATTTTATTGGGATTTGAAGAATACCAAAACAATGTCCTCTCTCAGAAGCACAAACCTCGCACGCACATTCACCATCACATCAAGATCAAGACAAGCTACTGGCACACACCACCAGTCATCACACCTACCTTAAGCGCCTTATTCACGTTGTCAAATAAGTGTGATCCCACACTTTTACGACCCGCTGGACTATCAAATTGCGGGGTTTCTCGCAATGTCCGCAGTTTTTTGTTTGTTATAACACCGCATTTCACCGTGCGCTCCCTTTAAAACAAAGTCCCAACGGGGGTCCATGGTAATACAACTCAAGAGGCTATGCTTGTAGGACACAATTTTGTGTTCAAGATTTAGATTTGTCCTACAATATGTGTTAAGTATTAAGTAACAGATATGTAGGTTGCTATTTCGGCGACATGGTCCTAAGCCTAGTACCAGATTGGTTCGTGGTATCTTCCTGGTCTGGAACCAGGAACTGTTTCCCGGGAAGAAACTTTGGTAACAACGCAACTGTTTGCTTACCTGACGCAATCCTTTTCCCAGGGAAGGATTAATAAGATCCAGCTAGTCTGTGTTTGTGATTGAATGCCTGCGAGCAGCTGGGATTAGGACACAATTTTTTGTTCAAGATTTAAATTTGCCCTACAATATGTGTTAAATATACATTAACAGATATATGGGTTGTTATTTCGGCAACATACTTCTATCGAAATAATGGCAGAAGAATAGCACTTCTTATTGTAATTCTTAAATACCACTTCTGCTATTGCTTGGATAGGCATCTTGCTGGAAAATCAACCCAACTGTGTCTCTATTCTCCAGATTTTTTCGAGGAATAAGGCTAATGCTACTGTCTTATCCACGATAAATGTGCAAGGAAGCTGTCTTTGTCCAAAATAGATGAGGCACTGTGGAACACTTGTAGCCAGTTTCTCAAGACACAACGTTTATTTTTGGCATAAATTGTACATTTTTGCGTATGATCGTATAATACAGTTTCTCAAAGCAAACATATGCAACTTACAACTACAATCCATGACACTGAAAAAGTGCACAAAAAATGTACAATCTATGACGCAAATATACACAAACAATCTTGCATGAGTTTCTCAAAGCCAACAACAAATGTACGACGGAGCTTAATTTTGATGGGTCCCTGACGAGTTTGGCAATGCAATCAACGCAAGCATTTGTGTCGTAGATTATAACACTGACCTTAGGACTGTTACTTATTGAAATACAAATTGCTGCAGTGGCAAGCCTAAACAGCATGCAACAGCTGCTTAAGGCATAACAGAGCATAAAGCTTGAGTGCGAGTAAGTAATAGTGAGTGTTCCTGTCTTTCCGGCAAGAAGCCTTGGGTAGGGCATGCCAAGACCAAGAGATAGGGCAAAACTGCCTGGTCAAGGAGCTTCCTTTGTAAGAACATCAAAATACATCACAATTGAGAGAAATTTGTGTGGCTGCCACAGTACTTGTTATGGATACCATACATTCCATGTCCATGCAAGTTTTATTCCAGACACTTTCAAGGTGAGATATAGGCAGCATCATTGCATGTAGTGCCTGCCCTAGTTGAAAACATTATGATGTGCAATAAATGCTAATGAAATAGTGCAGCATGACACAAGGGTTATACTCTATAATCAATTTTATTTGGATAACACAGCTGCATACATCTTGTGTATAACTATGCCATACGGCAGCAGCTAGCCTGCATAAAATCATATCAAAGAAACATACTCTCGATGATCAGTCTTATAGAGAGAACCTGTTCCCAATGACAAGTACAGCAGGCTGCTTATGATTGGATCCATGAATGGCCCCTTTTCAGTGCTCAAAAACGACAGCTCGTGATTACTTCACATGTTCCCTTAAGGTCTGAAGGCTAAGGTCTGACAGTCCCACCTTCAATGCCCAGGATATGCTTAGTATTCATAGGCATTATGCACTCACTATTCACATGATCTCGTCCACAATCGCTATGCAAAATAAAGCCTCCATGAGTGGGACATTTTAGGATGAACCTGAACACTGAAGGAGCTGATGAATGGAAGAAAGCTTCCTTCACCGAATTTATCAATTCTGGACAACATTGCCACCAAAACCAGCCCTCGTCCGGCACGCATCTTCACAAAACCACACTTGTCTTGTGTTGTCTTGGATTACGGCGCATAGCCTCCTGGGCTCAAGCGCCCGTTTCAGTTGTCTTCGTTGGGTCCCTTTTGTATTCAGATTTTGCTTGCAGCTTTCTTTTGGTATGCTGTGGAGACTAAGCATGGTAGAGGAGCATGGAAGATTTAGCCACGGGATGGATCCTGGTGCAAAGGATGTATTAGTATTCAGTAGTTAATAATGTCTCGAGCTAAAGATTGCGAGTCACTGTACCTACGTACAAGTAAACTACCCATTTGTACCAACAGGCCTGGTCTCCTCGATCACCTCGTTCGTTCCACACTCAAACAATAGCAGAAGATCTCGCAACTTCAGCGACACACGACTCGACATGAATCGCGGTGGCACGCACATTTGTTTGTCAGCACTCTGGCGCAGAATCTGCTCTCCATGCGTCGCATTTAAATATCTATATGTTGCTACCTTATCAATCAGTTCGCGTCTGCGTACGGTTCGCTCAGCCCGACGAGTTGGTCGCTGGTCTTTCATCGTTTTTCGCCTCGCTACGGGGTCTCCCCCGTTAATGCTAAACTACAAAGCAATATAAGGTTATAACAAAATAATAAAGATAGAAGCGAGCTCACACACACACATGACCACACACACACAAACCTACACACACGTACACACACACACACACACACGCACACGCACACACACACACACACACACACACACACACACACACACACACACACACACACACACACACACACACACACACACACACACACACACACACACACACACACACACACACACACACACACACGCACACACAGACTGAATTAATCACTGCTTTCATACCACCGTCCACCATACATGACCAAAAACCATGGCCTCAAGGACGCCCGCGTATTGGATGTCCCCCCCCCCCCACCAGTGTTACCCGCGGCTGGTTCGAATTCTGCTATGTATTTAACTGCCCTGGCTGTCGAGGACCTTGTTTTTTTTTCTCTCTCGGAATATTGAGGTCCCCGGGACGGCCACGGACGCCCGGAGACAGCCAAATACCGGCTTTGACCCGACTCCGCCTGGGGTCCTAGTCGGCAGTGAAATCATCCAAGTTTTCGGTATAAGAACACCGCGTTGACTAGGTTCTAGGGAGAATTTCCTATCAGGCTTCTTTCGCTCCGCAGTGTTTTTAGTTAGACTTTTGCGTCGAATGCCCTTGTGCAGTTTTCCGTCTTACGTGAATCTTCGTATCCGCGAAACTTGGTACATGCCAAGTTACAATGACTGGATGCATGATTGCACTGCGTGCCTCGTTTTACATTAATTTGTAAATGCAATTAATTGCATGACATTTACTCATGCACAGCATTTTTGCACATCTTTCGCCACGTCAAATTTCCTCGCATCGCCGATCAATGGCGCCGCGCTTCTCTCCGCGCGCATTTCTTCATATCGGCAAATATTCCTACCCCATTCCTTCGAACATGCCATTTTCACATCACCTCGTTATGAAAGCCTAATTTTTGACATCACATGTCGTCAAATGTGAAATTATTTGGTTCCAGTGGCTAAATGTGGGTAAGTCAGATAAAGCCTAGGATAGCTCACGCTGCATGCGCGGATCTCATCTTCACAGAGCTCTTGTGCCAAATGATATGTGTAATTATCTTTGCGAATTTGAGAACGATACACAGCTTGCGCGAACTTTGCATTACATGACTAATGCAAAGAACCATCGTGCTGACGGCAGACATGAGTGATGGCACCTGGAAAAATATCTGCAAATGTACCATCGTCATTAATTCATATGTTGTGGATGGTTGATAAACTGCTGTGTAATGTTTCTTCCATGGTGATTGATCGGCTTAACGTTTGGTCATTAACATAGAGGTAATGTGACAGCCGCACATGGACCGTCTCCATAAGCACAGCGCTCGACTGCGCTGACCGACTGGTCATTCGCTGCCGGGTGACCCGAAGTCAGTTTTGAACATGCGCCCCGTCGTTCGCTGTTTACACGGTTGATGATACTGTACAGAGGTCATTAGAGCGGCTCGCCAGCAGACTTCTTCGGCCGGCCGGCACTTCGGCCCGAGTGTTCAACGCCTTGTTGACAGCTCCTTAGTCAACCAGCTTCATAAGGTCACGCATAGGGACGGGGAATCAGCACATACACGAAGAAGTGATATATGGGCCCCGCTAGGCCCGAGACGTAGCATTCTGTCTATCTATTGGGTTTGCTCGATAATTCAAGTCGTGAGACACGGTCAAGGCAGCGCGAACTAGCGGGAAGCTCTGCAGTAAAAGCAGAGTCCGAAAGGGCAGTGCTATCCGCTCGTAGTCCCGAGACATCACGTGCGCGCGCTCTGTACCGTAGCCGTTGACTCATCCTATGTGGTGGAGAACTTCTTAAATGACGTCGTGGACCGCAATGCCGGTTTGTACCTGATAATAACCTTGAAATGTGGAAAACCTATGAGATCGAAGGGATGGCCATGAATTCAGGCAGGACCTAGGAATATTACTGGTACGCAGACCGAAGTAGAGAAGGCAAGCCTCCTCCGGGATGGAAGCCTCTTGATTAAAACCAAAAACCAGGACCAAACTGAAAAGCTTCTGAAGGCATCATCGCTGGTGAGAGAGGAGTGTGGGGTCTGCCGTGACCCCAAACTAAACATTAGCAAAGGCACTATACATGGCAATGACCTAGTGGACGTCTCTGAGGATGAGATCGTTCACTGGTTTAGAGCTTGGTGTGGTGGGAGCAAAGAGGTTTACGAAGAAGGTGGGAGGAAGGGTTGAGAATACCCCTACCATACTTCCCACATTTGGTGTACCAACTTGCCCCAAAACTGATCCACCAAGTAACATGGGTACTGTGTGTGCCGTTTGCCATGATTTGGAGTTCAATACGAGGTCACAAATATGCTCAAGTCTTGTGAGGCATAGTAATTGGTCATGTGTGGTGGACGGTGGTATGAAAGCAGTGATTGATTCAGTCTCTGTGTACGTGTGTGTGTGCGTGTGCGTGTGCGTGTGCGTGTGCGTGTGCTGTGCGTGTGCGTGTGTGTGTGTGTGTGTGTGTGTGTGTGTGTGTGTGTGTGTGTGTGTGTGCGTGTGTGTGTGTGTGTGTGTGTGTGTAGGTTTGTGTGTGTGGTCATGTGCGTGTGTGAGCTCGCTTCCATCTTTATTATTTTGCTATAACTTTATATTGCTTTGTAGTTTAGCATTAACGGGGGAGACCCCGTAGCGAGGCGAAAAACGATGAAAGACCAGCGACCAACTCGTCGGGCTGAGCGAACCGTACGCAGACGCGAACTGATTGATAAGGTAGCAATATATACATATTTAAATGCGACGCATGGAGGGCAGATTCTGCGCCAGAGTGCTGACAAACAATGTGTGTGCCACCGCGATTCATGTTGAGTCGTGTGTCGCTGAAGTTGCGAGATTTTCTGCTATTGTTTGAGTGTGGAACGAACGAGGTGATCGAGGAGACCAGGCCCGTATAAATGAGTAGTTTAATTGTACGTAGGTACAGTTACTCGTAATCTTTAGCTCGAGATATTACTAACTACTGAGTACTAATGCATCCTTTGCACCAGGATCCATCCCGTGGCTAAATCTTCCATGTTCCTCTACCATGCTCAGTCTCCACAGCATACCAAAAGAAAGCTGCAAGCAAAATCTGAATACAAAAGGGACGCAACGAAGACAACTGAAACGGACGCTTGAGCCCAGGAGGCTATGCGCCCTAATCCAAGACAACACAAGACAAGTGTGGTGTTGGGGAGATGCGCGCCGGACGTGCTGGTTTTGGTGGCGATGTTGTCCAAAATTGATAAATTCGGTGAAGGAAGCTCTGTTCCATTCATCAGTTCCTTCAGTGTTCAGGTTCATCCTAAAATGTCCCACTCATGGAGGCTTTATTTTGCATAGCGATTGTGGACGAGATCATGTGAATAGTGAGTGCATAATGCCTATGATTACTAAGCATATCCTGGGCATTGAAGGTGGGACTGTCAGACCTTAGCCTACAGACCTTAATGGAACATGTGAAGTGAACACGAGCTGTCACTGAGCACCGAAAAAGGGCCATTCATGGATCCAATCATGAGCAGCCTGCTGTACTTGTCATTGGAAACAGGCTCTCTCTACATTGACTGATCATTGAGAGTATGTTTCTATGATATGATTTTACGCAGGCTAGCTGCTGCCGTATGACATAGTAATACACAAGGTGTATGCAGCTGTGTTATCCAAATGAAATCAATTATAGGGTATAATCCTTCTGTCATGCTGCGCTATTTTATTAGCATTTACTGCGCATCATAATGTTTTCAACTAGGGTAGGCACTACAGGCAATGATGCTGCCCATATCTCACCTTGAAAGTGTCTGGAATACAACTTGCACGGACATAAAATGTATGGTATCCATAACAAGTATGGTGGCAGCCACACAAATTTCTCTTTATTGTGGTGTCTTTTGATGTTCTTGCAAAGGAAGGTCCTTGACCAGGCAGTTTTGCCCTATCTTTTGGTCTTGGCATGCCCTACCCAAGGCTTCTTGCCGGAAAGACAGGAACACTCACTATTACTTGCTCACACTCAAGCTTTATGTTCTGTTATGCCTTTAGCAGCTGTTGCATGCTGTTTAGGCTTGCCACTGCAGCAATTCGTCTTTCAAGAAGTAGCAGTCCTAAGGTCAGTGTTATAATCTACGACACAAATGCTTGCGTTGATTGCATTACCAAACTCATCGGGGACCCATCAAGATTAAGCTCTGTCGTACATTTGTTGTTGGCTTTGAGAACCTGATGCAAGATTGTTTGTGTATATTTGTGTCATAGATTGTACATTTTTTGTGTATTTTTTCAGTGTCCTAGATTCTAGTTGTAAGTTGTACATTTTTGCTTTGAGAGACTGGATTATACGATTACACGCAAAAATGTACAGTTGATGCCAAAAATATGCGAAGTTCTGTTTTGAGAAACTGGCTTCAAGTGTTCTGCAGTGTCTCATCTATTTTCGACAAAGACAGCTTCCTTACACATTTATCGTGGATGAGATAGTAGCATTAGCCTTATTCCTCGGATAAAAATTTGGAGAATAGAGACACAGTTGGGTTGATATTTCAGCAAGATGCCTATCCAAGCAATAGCAGAAGTGGTATTTAAGAATTACAATAAGAAGTGCTATTCTTCTGCCATTATTTCGATAGAAGTATGTTGCCGAAATAACAACCCATATATCTGTTAATGTATATTTAACACATATTGTAGGGCAAATTTAAATCTTGAACAAAAAATTGTGTCCTACAAGCATAGCCCCTTGGGCTGTATTACCATGAACCCCCGTTCGGACTTCGTTTTAATGGGAGCGCACGGTGAAATGCGGTGTTATAACCAAAAATCTGCGGAAATTGCGATCTGATCGCGCAAGACGTCATCACGCCTGTGGCACACCCGACTGAGTGGTGTCACCCGATGGGCCCAGTGCCGAAGCCGCCCACGGACCGAAGCCACGGCAAGACCTCCGTGCGCATGTGCGTGGATCTGACCAGACTCATTCTCTACGTTCGGCGTGGAGCGCGTCCAGTCACCACGCCTCACGATGTCGTCACCGGAATCGAGCAAGGGAGCCGGTACTTCACGAAGCTGGACGCGAAGTCAGGATACTTCCAGATTCCGATCGCAGAGGAAGACCAGGGCCTGACGCGTTTTATAACACCCTGGGGACGCTACAAGTTCAAACGCGCCGTCATGGGCCTCTGCACGTCCGGAAACGAGTATGGACGGCGAGGATACGCAGCACTGGCGGGCCTGCCGAAGACGAACAAGGTATTCGACGACATCCTGGCCTACGATAACGACTACTCGACCCACCTTCTGTACGTGACCCAGGTTCTTCATCGATGCGACAGCTATGGCATCATCCTGAACTCGGCGAAGGTGACGTTCGCCGCCCAGACGCTGGACTTCTGCGGCTACGTCATCAGTCCTGACGGCTACACAGCAGACCAGCGCAAGGCGCGGGCTATCGCTGGCTTCCCCGCTCCAGAGAACCTCACAGACTTAAGGAGCTTCATAGGACTGGCCAACCAGCTCAGAGCGTTTTCGACGGACACAGCCAGGACAGCCGAGCCTCTACGCGACCTGCTGAGGCCCCGGAACCAGTGGACATGGACATCAGTGCACCAGGTAGCGTTCGAAGCCGTCAAAGCAACGCCCGTCACCCCTCCCGTTCTGGCCTACTTCGACCCGTCACTGCCAACCGCAGTTCACACAGACGCATCACGACTCCGAGGCCTGGGCTACGCGCTGCTGCAGCGTCACGACCAGGAGTGGAAGCTGGTCCAGTGTGGCTCCAGATTCTTGTCTGAGGTCGAATCACGCTACGCTGTCGTGGAGCTCAAGATGCTGATGGTGAACTGGGCCGTGCGCACGTGTCACATCTATCCGGCTGGAATGACAGAGTTCAGCCTTGTCACCGACCACAGACCTCTGGTGCCCATCCCCAACACCAAGTCTCTGGCGGAGATAGAAAACCCCAGGCTCCAACAACTGTGAGAGAAGCTTATAGCATACACATTCACAGCCGCCAGGAAAGCTGGAAAGACTCATCAGCTCCCAGACGCGCTGTCTAGGTCACCAGTCGATCAGCCGAGCCCTGAAGACCAGAAAGCTGAACACGACGTGACGTACCAGACGCGCAGTGTCCTCCTGACACGCCTCACCGACGGCGACGAAGACGGAGCGGGATCTGCACCGTTCCAGGATGCTCTACTGAGGAAGGCCAAAGAAGCTGCCGGCGCGGACGAGGCATACCGGAAGGTGGCGGAGACCGTCATGCAAGGATTTCCCGACCACAAGGCAGACTCGTCATCCCGCACAGCCTGCGACGTGAAGTGCTCGAACGCCTTCATGACAGTCACCAAGGCGTCGACAGGACAAAGCAGCGCACCAGACAGTCGGTGTACTGGCCTAACATCGACCAGGACGTCCACAATGTCGTGACATCATGTCGCCACTGTCATGAGAGACTACCCAGCGTGCAGAAGGAGCCACTCATGACCGACCCCAAGCCGACGAGAGCCTTCCAGTCCGTGTCGGCGGACTTCTTCCACCACGCAGGAAAGACGTTCCTCGCGTACGCCGACAGGCTCTCTGGTTGGCCCATCGTCGTCTCCTGCAACAGAGAAGCGACGTCCCGGACCCTCGTCCGCTCTCTGCGTGAGATCTTCTCCTCCACAGGCGTGCCAAACGTCCTGAGAAGCGACGGAGGCCCACTGTTCACGGCGCACCACACCAGGGACTTCCGCGTGCGCTGGGGGGTCAGACACATGCTATCTAGTCCGCACTACCCCCAGTCGAATGGCCACGCGGAATCAGCAGCCAAGCTAGTCAAACGACTCCTGCAAAAGACGTCTGTGGCCGGCAACACGGACTCCGATGAGTTCGCCCGAGGCATCCTGGAGATCCGGAACACGCCCCGGGTGGACGGAGGCTCACCCGCCCAGATCCTCTACGGGCATCCAGTTCGGTCGGCAGTCCCCATGCACCATCGCGCTTCGACAAAGCTTGGTAGAGGGGTGCGAAGGACTGCGACCGGAAGGGGGAGAATGTGATAAGAGCGACGACTACAGCCTACGACAAAGGAGCAAAGCCACTGCACCCGATGCGAATCGGCACGAAAGTGAGTGTACAGGACAAGGAGACAGGACTCTGGGACAGAATGGGAGAAGTCATGGCCATCGGAAGAAGGAGGGATTACCTGGTAAAGTTCCCCAGCGGTCGCACCATGTGGCGAAACCGGCGGTTCATTCGTATGTACCGGCCTGTTTACGCCACATAGGGCGATTCGGCTCCCGCACGCAGTGACGTCACACCAAGACCAGCTCCAAAGAAGGTGCGATTTGCGGACCAACCCAGGACGGTGGCTCCGCGTCGAGGCAACCGTCAGCGGAGGGCCCCGGAGAGGCTAGAGGTCGACCCGAAGGTCAAGATCTACCTATCGACCCGGGGGAGGCGTGGTGTTCGTACTCGGGTTTAGTGACGTCACGTGTGGGCAGCCCATCCTGCCGTTCGATATGCCGATTACGGCAACCTTGTCTGTGAGTGTGAATGCGCCAAGTCGGCGCGGTGTGCGAGTGTCCGGAGAAGAATAGGTCGTTCGATTGGTTTAATGGTGTGTGCCAACGAACCAAGGACTTGACAAGCTCTTTCATCATCCGCGCGTACCCAAAACACCTGGTGAAATGATGCTTTAAACTTGGTTATATGGCTTAAAATACATGCTCCATATGTCTGTTTTTCGCGCCACGTTTTATCATTTATTTGCGCTCTGAGAAACTGCTGTTATTTGACCTATGTAGTTCACTTCATATATGTATCTTTGCTGACTTTACAGTCATCGCTTTGTCAGTCCGATACCTAAATGCGCGCGAGCCATACACCTTTCTAACTTTTCCAGCCCTTGCCTCTTGGCAGGGGTGGTATCAGGAGTCGAAATATCCACGCCGAAGGATTGTTCCAGTTTAAGTTTAAATGACCTGGTTGCCCCCAACTCCTTTCCTCCCTGGGCCGCCTCTGTGGTGCAGCTACGCCATCTGCAGCGAAGCATATGTGTTGCGAAAACGGCATTCTGTACAGGGAACTATATAGATGAAACAAACTTGCGCTCATTTATTTCATCTACACTTTTACTTTATGCGTAATATGCACGCTAAGAACCCCACATAAGTACCCGTTCTCTTTGCGCGTAGACGTATGGGCGCTTGTGTTTATTTACTTATTAACACTTTTACTTTATGCTTTATTTATTATATATTTATTTTTACTTTTTACTTTACACACAATTTGGTTAAGCTTTGCGGGAACTGGGAGAAGTTTACAGTTACTGTACCCGTTCTTAACTTCGGCTACCGATTCTAACGTATGCATATTGCACAGTGGGCGCGCACGCACATCTATATTTCCAGAACAGCGGCGTGGCAAGTGCGTCTGGAGGAGGTTCTGTAAACGGCCGCTGCAGTGCGGCGGGCGCCACTGAGGCCGGTCGGACGTGTCGCGGCGCCCGGCCGAACGGCGCTGTAAGGCCACTCGCCTTCGTTGGGTGGCAGAGGCAGGTTCTGCCGACCAGTAACACGACGGACGTGAAGCACTCGCGCCTGTTCGGCGGTGCGGCGACGGAACGCGGAGTCTCCGAGAGCCTACCGTGTGCGTGGGCCAGGATCACGGAGTGCGCCGAGGGGAGCGTGACGCGTCGCTGAGCCCGACGCACGCGAACACCTCTGGGAGTGCTCGTGACCAAGTAAGCTATCGCGATGGCGGATGCGGCAGAGAGTGGCAAGGCCAAGGAGAAGTCCGAGCAGAAGACGGAGGTGCTCTTCGAGGACGTGCTGGAGCGGTGTTGCGGCACCGGCCGCTGGCAAACGCTGCTCATCGGGTACTTGTCAGTCTTGTGGCTGCTCTTCCCCGCCTTTTCCATGTCCATGATGTTCGTCGGCGCCACGCCCAAGTTTAGATGCGCCGACGGCTTCGCCGCCAATGCCACTTTCGCCTCGCTGCCGTCCGATACGCCGCGCTGCCACGCGGCCAACTCGACGGCCGCCTGTCAGCGCTGGGCGTTCGACCCGTCCGTGTACGTGTCGACGGTGGTGACCGAGTGGACGCTGGTGTGCGGCCGCAAGCCGCTGCTCTCACTGCTGCAATCGTGGCTGATGATCGGCGCCCTGTTCGGCTCGGTGGTGAGCGGCCAGCTGGCCGATCGCTTCGGCCGGCGGCCCGTCTTTCTGCCGGCCATGCTGCTGCTGATCGCCTGCGCGTTCACCGTCGCGCTCGTCACCGACTACGCCAGCTTCGCGGCCGTGCGCTTCCTGACGGGCGTCGCCATGTCGGCCATGATCAGCAGCCAGTACGTGCTGATGATGGAGCTGTCCAGCAGCGAGCGGCGCGCCGCGATCGGTATCGTCTCAATCATGCCATTCGCCTTTGGCACCTGTCTCGTCGCGCTCGGCTCGTACCTAATCCGCACGAGATGGCTGCTCCAGCTGGCGTACGCCGTGCCGTGTCTTATCTTCCTGTTCAACTTCTGGCTGATGCCCGAGTCGCCCCGCTGGCTGGTGCTGCAGGGCCGGTTCCCGGAGGCGTGTGCCGTGCTGCGCCGGGGCGCGCGCTGGAACGGCCGTCGGGTGCTGCCAGAGGAGGAGGTGCTGCAGCTGATGGCGGAGGCGCGGAACAACATGCTGTCCCGCCAGACCACTACGAAGACCACCGACGGCCACAGTCCGCTGCAAATGATGCTGCAGCTGGTCCGGACGCCGCACATGCGCCGCCGAACACTCATCGCCGTCTTTCTCGGCTTCATCATCGCCGGTTCCTACTTCGGTATCTCGTTTGACACGACGCAACTGGCGGCGAGCCCGCATCTGGCGGCGGTGTTTATCGGTCTCGCCGGCATTCCCTCCAGCTTAGTGTTTCCCCTGCTGGACCGACTGGGACGGCGACCCTCGCTGATCCTCCTCCTCTGGCTGCAGGCCGCTGCCATGTTACTCACCTTCGTACAGAAGGACACCACGCTCTGGCTGGTGCTCGGCGTGGTCGCCAAGATCGGCCGAACTGATGCCCACCGAGGTCCGCTCGCTGGCGTGCGGCCTGCGGCAGCTGGCGGCGCGAGTGGGTGCCGCCCTCTCGCCGTTCGTGGTTGACTTGGTGAGTGAGCTGCACGAGAGCGCGCCGTCGGCCGTGTTCGCCGGCCTCGCCCTGCTGGGCGGCCTCGCCGGCCTGCTCCTGCCCGAGACCAACGGCCGCCCGATGCCGGAGACGGTGGCCGATGTAGATGGCCAGCCGGTGTCCGCCGCACCGACCGCCGAACGCACCCGCACCAATGAGGCGTGCCAGGGCGCTGACGATCCGTGAGCTGGCTGTAGCGGCGTCTCAGTGGGCGCACCCGCAGGGCGCTCTGATTACACATGTGACCATGACGTGTATGGGATATAATCCATGTCAGTGATTCTTCAAACGTACCTGGTTAGTTACCTAAACTAAGTTAGTAGGCAAGTTACATTTGAGTAAGTAAACGAAAAGAGATTTGGATTTATTCACCTATTGAACGTCGTGGCAGAATAATACAATTTAGTGCAGTCAGGAAGATGTGAAAACCTGGCCGAATGATGTCAAAACATACGGCAAATAGCCCAAAACAAAGCAGAGTATAGAAGACATATGAAGCTTGTTATCAGAATTCAAAATCGTGGAGTACGCATCAAAGATATTAAACTTGAAACACACCGACTAGGTAGTGGCGTTTGCGTAGGCCAGGTCCATCATCATGACTAGCTGAACCCTTTATGGCAAGAAACTGTGGGCTCCCTGGCAGGCAACAAATCAACCCGCATCAACGGAAGTAGTGTTATTACGAAAACACCATGCCTAGTATTTATAACCATTGGCGATATATTTTGTTCCCGACTCGTTCGATCCTGCCAAGAATTTGTAGTGCGCGAAGTGAACCTCTTAATGTCGCAGTTCTCTACAGCTAAGCGTGGTGTTCACATTGATGCGAGGTGGGCGCCATGAAAGGATGGAGCTTCACACTTAATTATGCAACACATGTGGCAAAAGTTTTGTGTTCCCGGACACAATTGTACACCTTTCCTAAACATGTCGCGTTTCCTTTCACGTGCTATAATTTTGGTTTATGCACTCATCCTGCCAAGAACTCCTTCGGAAAGGACCGTTTTAAGCAATCGTTCAGCCAATTTGAGCACCACTCACTCAAACTTGAGTGAGCACGATTCAACTGCCTGGCTGTCGAGGCCCTTCGTTTTTTTCTCTCGAAGTATTGAGGTCCCCGGGACGGCCACGGACGCCCGGAGACAGCCAAATACCGGCTTTGACCCGACTCCGCCTGGGGTCCGAGTCGGCAGTGGAATCATCCAAGTTTTCGGTATAAGAACACCGCGTTGACTAGGTTCTAGGGAGAATTTCCTATCGGGCTTCTTCGCTCCGCAGTGTTCTTAGTTAGACTTTTGCGTCGCATACCCTTGTGCAGTTTTCCGTCTTACGTAAATCTTCGTATCCGTGAAACTTGGTACATGCCAAGTTACAATGATTGTATGCATGATTGCATTGCCTGCCTCGTTTTACAGTAATTTGTATATGCAATTCATTGTGTGACATTTACTCATGCACAACATTTTTGCACATCTTCGCCACGTCAAATTTTCTCGCATCGCCGATCAATGGCGTCGCGCTTCTCTCCGCGCGCATTTCTTCATATCGACAAATATTCCTACCCCATTTTTCTCATCACCTCGTTATGAGCGCCTAATTTTTGACATCACATGTCGTCGAATATGAAATTATTTGGTTCCAGTGGCTAAATGTGGATAAGACAGATAAAGCGTAGGGTGGCTCACGCTGCATGCGCGGATCTCATCTTCACAGAGCTGTTGTGTCAAATTATATGTGTATGTATCTTTGCGAACTTGAGAACGATACACAGCTTGCGCGAACTTTGCATTACATGACTAATGCAAAGAACCAGCGAGCTGACGGAAGACATGAGTGATGGCATCTGGAAAAATATCTGCAAATGTACCATCGTCATTAATTCATCTGTTGTGGATGGTTGCTGAACAGCTTTGTAATGTTTCTTCCATGGTGATTGATCGGCTTAACGTTTGGTTATTAACATAGAGGTAATGTGACAGCCGCACATTGACCGTCTCCATAAGCACAGCGCTCGACTGCGCTGACCGACTGGTCATTCGCTGCCGGATGACCCGAAGTCAGCTTTGAACATGCGCTCCGTCGTTCGCTGTTTACACGGTTGATGATACTGTACAGAGATCATCATATCGGATTGCCGCCGGACGACGCTACAGGGGCGTACCCACGATGTTTGCAACACTTCGGCCCGAATGTTCAACGCCTTATTGACAGCTTCTTAGTAAGCCAGCTTCACAAGGTCACGTATAGGGACGGGGAATCAGCACATACATGAAGAAGTGATATATGGGCCCCGCTAAGTACGGGTCATGCAGCTGAGGGACATGACGGTGATGATGTTGGAGGGGAGGAGGGACAGGTTTACAAGCGTATTGACGTCCAAAAGGGAGCTTTCATCATTGGTATGGGATCTGACTTAAAAAAATCATCTTGAATATCGCTTCTCAAGACCTAAACCTTTCTCGTTTCTGAGCGCCCATGTTTTTGTTCATACGCTAGGCTCCAAATGTCCAGGCGCCCACAGATGGCCTTGCCATGATGGTGCTTATCGCTCCACGCGGCGTGCCTCTTGATAACCTTCTACTCGTTCATTTTGACATTTCATTAGCGGGAATTCTGAGGGTGCTGTTCGTTGTAAGGACGTCGCAGACTTTGTAGCCTGATCTACCGACCTTTTGCCAGCAAGTTCGACGTGGCTCGGTATCCAGATCAGCGCAGTGGGTTTTCAATGTTCTCAGCGCACAGAGTTTTCATGGGAACAGCGATAACAGCTTGGCCTGAGACGTAACATTCTGTCTGTCTATTGGGCTTGCTCGATAATTCAAGTCGTGAGACACGGTCAAGGCAGCGCGAACTAGGGGGAAGATCTGCAGTAAAAGCTGAGTTCGAAAGGGGAGTGCTGTCCGCCCATGGTCTCGAGACATCACGTGCGCGCGCCCTGCACCGTGCACCGTTGAGTCATCCTCGTGGAAATGAGCACAACGCCTGTGTACTGTACTACGAGCTTCTGAGCTTCCTGCTTGAACACGGCAGCGTGTGTAGAACCCGTGTGGAGCTAGCTGATTCATCTGTCGCATGCAGGTTGGACAGTTAGCCATGGCTCCGCAGATGAGCTACGGCGGTGCCGTATCTGGCACCGATTAATCCCAGCTGCTCGCAGGCATTCAATCACAAACACAGACTAGCTGGATCTTATTAATCCTTCCCTGGGAAAAGGATTGCGTCAGGTAAGCAAACAGTTGCGTTGTTACCAAAGTTTCTTCCCGGGAAACAGTTCCTGGTTCCAGACCAGGAAGATACCACGAACCAATCTGGTACTAGGCTTAGGACCATGTCGCCGAAAATAGCAACCTACATATCTGTTACTTAATACTTAACACATATTGTAGGACAAATCTAAATCTTGAACACAAAATTGTGTCCTACAAGCATAGCCTCTTGAGTTGTATTACCATGAACCCCCGTTGGGACTTTATTTTAAAAGGAGCTCACGGTGAAATGGGGTGTTATAAACCGAAAAACTGCGGAAAGTGCGAGAAAACCTGCAATTTGATAGTCCTGCGGGTCGTAAAAGTGGGTGATCACACTTATTTGAGAGTGTGAATAAAGCGCTTAAGGTGGGTGTGATGACTGGTGGTGTGTGCCAGTGGCTTGTATTGATCTTGAGGTGATGGTGAGTGCGCGTGCGAGGCTTGTGCTTCTGAGAGTGGACATTGTTTCGGTATTCTTTAAATCCCAATAAAATGTGATATATTGATACCGGCTTCTATCTTAAGGCTCGTGTTTGAGCATGACAAGGTAGTGATGTCGGCAAACTGAAAAAAACACCAGCACCCCTGCTGCAGGAGTGTTCAAAGGCAATTTGCTACTTCATTATGACCTTGCTAGCATTTTGAACCTATTAAGATATTACAGCATGTAACTAATCCATTGCACACCATCATATTAGCGATTCATCTGGGTAGTGCGGACAATCCAGCACTGCTCATAAATGCACATGGTTGGTACAAGCTCGCATGATGCTTCTTCCTAAACAAATATTGTATGCAAGCAAGCATTGCTCGTGAGTCCTCATTGTCATAGTCACTGCAATTTGCGTGAGGTGCTGGGTGCTGAGAGGGGTGGAGAAGCATTGCTGTTGGTTTTTTGGATAGCACGTGATAATTTTTCATCATGGGCCTTGTGTACACCAACAGCTTCATCACTTCCTTGCATTTTGATTATCTAACCATAACTACATGCACTTGTCACGTCTCCAGCGTTGTGCGAGGTGAGGTAGTAATACAAATGTTATTACCTGTGTGAATAATATTTTCGAGTGAAGCAGCATGATGACTGCAGTATGTCACATGTCTGTGGAAGCAAAAGATGTGTTTGCATCTTTGTCAAACCGTGGGAAAAGTGCTCGAAGTGGTGTGTTCTGTTTCATTGGTTACACGTCATATACGTACGTTATATATTGCGACATGAAGCGGACAAATTAAATGTTGTAATCTTATGTCGCCAGATTCAACCGATCCGTGAAAATGTAGGTTACTACGAGCTGTTTCTGGCTTGGAGAAAAGTGTCTCATTGTTTCCTGAATTTGGAGTTAACTTTAGTTCCCTGCAAGTAGTAGTGAAACGTGAGACGAAGTAGTGAAAGCAGCACTTTAAGACAAGCATTTTCCTTGTACATTGTCTACAACACGGACGCAGCAAAGACAAAAGATGGGTGCAAACCGGCGGAGGATCCGCGCGTTGTGGACGGTTTCCTGACATGGGTTGGGGAGGTCCCGTTTAAGGTTTGTTCACATAGTCTCACACTTCTATATCACATGCATTTGAAATCCGATTGGTTGATAGAGGAACCGAAAGAAAGCATTTAAACCGTTTAGATCAAGTGTATATCATGTTTTTTAATTAATGTTTTGTCTGAGATCTATGCTGGGATAGTATGATGCAGCCAAAGCTACCTAACTTTGCAGCTCAGTCATGACAGCAGGCTGTCATGCCAGCATAAATGGCAAACCGTGCCCATAGTGACTTAAATAAGATTTTTGTCTTGTTTTCCATCTAACAGGTGTGTGATTCCCAGCATAAGGAAATATTTGTGTCCCTTGCATGAGTATGCTTCAATTGTATGGTATGAATTGGACATTTGGCAACCCCCAGATTAAAACAGTATAATAAAATGATGGCAAATAATGACAAGTTAGTGGTGGTTAAATGTTTATAAGTGGAATGTTATTGAAATTGTATTTGCTGCAGAAAGCCATGTATTGTTGAGAGGAACTGGGCAAAGCCAATAGCTAAATATTGGTAAATGGGCTGTTATTCAAATTGTGTTTGCTGCTGAGACCCTTTTGTTGATATGAAGAGCTGGGCATGCAAAGTCAGCCAATAGCTGGTAAAATATTGGTCCACATGTGTGGCTGAAGGAAGCTAGCCCAAGCCAAATCTATTCTCAGACCCCTTCACTCAGTAATAATGCATACTAGTCATGAATAAGCACATAGTAAAGTATGAGGTTTTTGTCCCTTAGTCAGTCAACTTCGAATTGTTATGCAAGTGAAAAGCTTCTTAAAGTAAAAAGTTCCTAATAAATCTTGGAACATATGATGAGAACACAACTTAAAAGCACTCAAACATTAGAACTTTAAATATATCTGGTAACCACATGCAAGGTCAAAGTCTCAGTCAAAGTTTTGTATTTTGCTTGCAAAGCATATCATGCACAATCAGAGTTATCGCAAGAAAATGGTGAGTGCAACAATCAATCACTACAAAATATCTGGCAGTCTTATCCAGTCATACCTGACACATCATCACAGTCTATGATGTGTGCAAGCACATCACGTCAAATAATTGCTCACAGGTGGCAATATCTACAGCATAGTCCACATTGGGCCCACAATGCCTAGTTTTCACTCGCTCATTTTGGAACGAGTGCCACTGTGATCACATACAACACCGTATTTACTGCAAATGTTGTGTGCAGGAAGGGTGTGAATGCATACATGCAGGTGTAAGTGTGTGGTGTATGCATTTGTGGTCTGAAAGCATGTATTTGTGCGAAAGAATGCTTGCACATCTGCTTGAGTTGGGTATTGCGTGGTTCGTGCACTCACTTCCCACCATAATTTTGTGGTTTGAGGTTTCTGGCATGGCTGGCTATATAAACCCTATTCTTCTCCACTTGTGGTTAAAGCTATTCATCTCATTACATAATTCAGTGGAACAGCACTCTTTTTGTGCTTTAAATTTCAGCAGATCTAGGAAATGTCCTATTTGTGGTGATACATTCCTCACATGCACCTTATAAGCCGTGTTTGTCTATCTCAGGCAAGGTTACTTGTTTTATGATATAACCCCGCTTCCAAATTTGTTTTTGCAATCATGCAAATGCAGTTTTACTCCGCTCACGGACATAGTCTTTAATTTCATAAGCATGTGCTACATTACATAAATGTCGAGCAGGCAGACAGCAAAGTCACGAACCAGCAGGTGATAAAGGTTATGTTAGTCTGCAGGGTGAGCAATAAGGTTGATTAGAATAGAAAATTACTATATTGCTCTGAATGCATGGTGCAGGGTCCAACATTCGCTATGGTGTGAATGCCTTAATGCATGCAAAAATATACACAGAATGCATATGCATCATGCAATTGTTCCTGCAGCTTTCGTCATATGCCAGCACCCTTGTGTGTTTCCAGGGAAACAGATGAAAATGTGGAGGCTCCTGTCAGGCGGCTGGGGGTTTTGGGTTCGCATGCTTGCGCTGCTCTGGTTCCTGATCGTCGCGGGGCTCGTCATCAGCCGACTTTCTCAGCGTACATGCAGCAAACGGCTGTTCCCCCATCGTGACGACCTGGAGTCATCTGCGCAGGGTACAACTGCTCTTGGAGACTGTCCGAGAAAGGTGTATGCTTGCATGGCTTTATCTTACTTCCAGGATTTTTCCTGATTTTGGGGATTTTCTGAAACGTGTCAATGGACGTGCGGGCCGGTTCGCTGCGTATGTTATCCTCACACTGATGTACGGGTTGAGATGTGTGCTGAATGATCGGATGTGGATTTGCGGACCTTTCAGGTGTTGTGCTGGAAGACCCATCTTTATACCAGGGTGCTCTTGAGACTCAGAATATCCAGTTCGGTAGGGATCTAGTTTGTTTTGCATCTCAACGTGGCCTACGGAGACCCGTAGACAGGCCGCCTGTGCGCAGGGCTTATTTCCCACCTGCCGCGAGCGCACGCGCAGCACCCACGGCTCAGCTGCGGCGTCCTGCCCCCAGAGGCTGGGCTGGTGCTGGACATGCTGCAGCTGCGCTATTGGCTGTGCTACGGCAGTCTGTGGGGCCAGTTACACGAGCGGCGCAACCCGGCCTGGGAGTCGGACGTCGAGCTGTGCGTGCTGCGGGAGCAGGCCACCGACGACCGCCAGGACAGGTCAGTGCTCACGGACCCGCCGCCGCCGCCGCCGGCCGACCACAGGGGACCGCAGAGGGCCGTGGTTAGCGAGCTGACTCAGGCGCTGCTCCCGTGGATGGTCAGGCGGGGCCCACAGGCCGGCAGAAGGACAAGGCGCAGAGTGGTCCGGAGGTGGACGAGTTCGTGTGTTCGCCCGAGACTGCGTGCCGCTTTCATGTGTTCGCCTGCGCCTCTGTACCGCCCGCTGCCGCTCTGTGCCTCTGTGTCGTGTGTGCTGCTAGTGTGTTACGTGCTGTGTTATTGCTTGAACCCTCCGCGTGAGCTGCGCTGACCGTGCGCTACCTCCTCCCTCGGCTGCTGGAGCCTGCGACTCATCGCGGCGCCGTTGCAGCCTGGTGACGCAGCTGGAGGCGGCCGGCTTCACGGCCGAGCTGGACGCGCGGCGGGGCCTGCTGGACGTCTACAGGTCGGACGGCACGCCCGGACTCGTGCAGCTCATCTTCTTCGCGCCCGACTCTGTGAACAAGGTAGCCGTGCCGACCCCGGCCGCCCCGGTGCGCTCTTTAATCCCAGCGACGCTGGGCCTATCTGTTGATGCGTTTGAAAACGGACTCCCTTTTGATTACCGAAAGTCGTCCGCGACAGTGAGAGGCGTGTGAGAGACGTGTGAGACGCGGCGCGTGAGAGCCCCGACGCCTTCGCCTCTCGCCAGATGTACCGGCGGGACGGCTGGCTGCACCGCTCGCTGGGCGCCGACTGCACGGCGGAACCAGAGCTTCACTGCTTCCCCGCCCGACTGGTGGCGGCGCCACTGAAGCGTCGCGCCTTCGGTCATTACGAGATGCCCGTGCCTTGGGTGGGCTTCGAGCTGCAGAAGTACCTGTACCCGGATTCCTGGTATCGGGATTATGCGCCCAGCTGCTGACGCGGACGGCAGCGTGGTGACTTAAGGTGGTGGAGTGAATTGGAGGGGATTACAATGTAAATGGCATGTGGAGAGATGCGGGCGCGGGACAAGGTGGAGGATCTGGGGGGTTGGGGGGGGGGACAGATATGCTGACCGATGTCATTGCATGAAGTCACTTGTGATCAGACAAGTACGTGTTTTTATGCAAGACTGAGTGATCATGTGCCCCCATGAGCTAGTCGTCGACGTGCCTCTCCTCTGCCGCCTGGGCCGTCTTCCGGCACGTGCGGCACGCGTTTGGCACCGTGAAATCGCGTTGAACGTGACCCACCTGAGGCTGAAGTGCGCCACCCTCCGTTCCGTCGTCCAGTCGTTTGGTCCGTTTGTTCCCGTGTTTCACCCCTTACTACTTAAGTGATATATGTATATGGCCGGTGCTGCATAAATGACATATGCCTAAATCCCATGCAAGCAGCCTTTGTCCTGGTGTTTAAGCACATCTTCCGCGTGTCGAGAGATGCGTAATGTGTGGGGGTTGTCGTACAACGTTTTGTGGGGGTATTCATATAACAAATGCGTTTGGTAGTATTTTTATCTTCACGCAAAAGTGCTGCGCCTTGGATTTCATGAGCCTGTGTTTTGGGCCGCCGATGCAGCTAACTTGTCTGGGCTTTCTCACACTGTCGTGTTGCGCGGTAATTAGAGGGTCATACGTGTGCCGGACCACAGTGTGGCTCACCACTGAACAACAGTCTTCGTGCATATACCGTTGTACTTCCTTTGTCGGTGCCTCAACATGCGCGCGCTGTGTGTGTGTGTGTGTGTGTGTGGTGTGTGTGCGTGTGCGTGCGTGTGCGTGTGCGTGCGTGTGCGTGTGCGTGTGCGTGTGCGTGTGCGTGTGCGTGTGTGTGTGTGTGTGTGCGTGTGTATGTGTAGAAGGGGGTTCCACTTTCCACTGCGTATTTTAAAACTGTGTGGGCCACGTGGTCAGGCCACACCTCTGGCTGTCTTTCCGGTGCCATTCCTGGTCCGTGCGTGGACAAGACACACGTCATAAATGCCGCTGCTGAGCGGCGCGGCGCTCCTCGGCGGGTGCGCCGCGCCCCGCCGGAGCGAGGTCTCGCTGGGCTAGAGCGGAGACGGCTCCCACCTGTGTGCCATGCCGGACGTTCGGGTGTAGTAAGCGGCTGGTGATTCGTTGTACCCCGCTACAGTCAATGACCAGGCGTGTCATAGCCGCCATGAAGTAATTGGAACATGACTGCGCGCACATCGTGGCACATGCCAGTCAGCGCACGTGCGGCCGCCATTGTTCATATTGTCCTCATCACGTCGTTGTCGGCGTGCATCACGACGCTCAGACGATGGCAAAGTTGAATGGAACTTGATCCGGTACCGAAGGAGTGAACACTGCCATTGACAGAAAGACATCATCCACAAGGACCAATTGACTCCCATAATCCAACGTACAAAAGGAAGAAGCCGCGTTTTCAAACAATACCACATGCCTACTCGTCTGCTGCGGCAGAAACGCTCCTGTTTTTCTAGGTTGCAGGTCCCATTGTGTTACCCGTGTGTTTTGCGTATTATCATTGCTATTATTTTAATAAGGGTAGTACCTTTTGAAGGGCCATTTCGAATTATGATCGTCGTTTTACCCACGCAACCTTGGACGTAGTGGTGACTTCGGGGAGGATGTTCCAGTTCTGGGTGAGAGGTGACATCACATCTCGTGGGACTCATTCCGGCGGCAGGACCAGGGAATGATAAACGGTTCTTGACCCGGCGAAGTTTTGGTCACGTTTCTGACGCACTCCGAGAGAACGATGCGTTGCCAAATGCGATTAGTCTGTCTGTGTAAGAAAGAGACGCGCAGCTGATTACGGCGTCAAATCTGGGAAGCCATTTCAAACAAATATACAATACTTGTCGCTCGAGCAACCCTTAATGAAGTGATAAGCTAAGGACCGCTGTATAGAGAGATTACTGTTTGTGTGGTCTCCCGTAGAACAGACCACGATGTTACATCCTGACGCTGTCCTGCAGCCATATCGTCTGTCCTGTGTTGCTTAATGTCTGCGCGCGCCCCGGTGTGCCTCTGCCGTCACTGGGACAGAGTGCGTCCTGCCGGGACCCCTGCCTGCCGTGGGGCTGTGATACCAGCCAGGGAGCTCAGTGGTGTAGCAAAGACAGCTTTTGTGCCTCATGTGGACTTCCTGTTGAGTGGATGTTCTCTGTCAATGCGCCGTTCTGTGTACGTTTTGTGTGACAGAGATCAATGGGTGGGCAGCACATTGTCGCGATTTTACAGCAGTCACGTTTAATTATCGTTCAGGGAGAGAGCGTCCATGTCGGCATTTGTATGAAGACTGATCGCTCAGATAAGATTACTTATATTCCATTGTGTGATATTCTATTTTACATGTGCTGAGTACTGTGCGACCCAGCTGGCACATGCTCACATTTCTCTGACGAGATTGACTGCTGTTCCGCGTGGAGCCTCCTGTGGAGCCGCAAACAGTCCATAATCGCCATAATCACGAGCTATGCGTATGCAATGCCGATGCGTATGTTCTCAGCTCTCCGAACGAACCATCCGTGCTTCCTCTATGTGGCTGCCCTGACAGCCTCCAATACAGAAGCCCTCTGACGTAGAGTTTCCTGAGTGCCGCGGCTGTCTCCGCCGGAGAGAAACACGGGTCGGCTGCTCGCCAACTCGCATGGAATACCCACCATTTTCGGGTGGATTGAACGGTGTGTGACAGGTTAACAATGAGCTAAAACATGAAGGAAACTTACATTCCTATTTTCAAACTGTTTGAGGTTACTAGGTATGTTTGTATGTGTTTTAGTCACCGCAGTCTGTCCCCCCGGTAAGTCCGGGTCCAAATCCGATTAATCTGTAAAATGAATCAGTTCGCTCCAGCCCTAGTGCCAAAAGGCATGAACCTGGGCCTCTGTCGGCACTGCATCTCGCCGTTTGCGCAATGCAACTGTTTGCACCGCGACGGGCTTGCCCAATATATCAGCCGCCCGCATCACGACGTCTCGCGGGCTGCGCAGTCACTGGGATGTGTCCCTGACGTGCATCATGACGTAGCTGTCCGATGGCATGTATGCCAATCGCGCTGATGAATCCCTTGGCCGGCAGCTGGCGCCAGGGGCTGGTGATCGGCACCTGGGAAACTGCATAAGCATGAGAGGTGTAGCAGTGTCTCGGACAAATGCTTCTTACGCGACGCGTTCAACGCAGCATACAATGTGCGAAACTCAGAGGCATTCGAGCGGAGACGTCTGGACCCACAAACGTATATGGGGTTCTGCCTATGCGATGCCGGCAAAACAGAATAGAGTCTGAGGGTCGAAAATCGCACGTCTGATAGAGGAGCTTGGCCACTGACCATGAGGCCAAAATTCGCCCCGTCGCAACACATTACATTGCGGGTTCGACCTCAGTGCTGGAATAAATCTACGAACCCCCGGATTAGCCGTGGAAACACTGGGGACGATCAGCGGTACTCGCAAATGTAGCATCCATCGCAACCGTACGCGCCAATAGACACCACTCACGGCCGTGGTGCCGCGCCGAAGTCATCTAACAGAATAATACAAACGATGACAACATATCTGTTGTTCTGCACCTGTTGGAACCGACCAACTTAACCGCAGAATTTTGGCGGGGAACCGCAAGACAAAAGTTTTCGGCTTCGGCCCGGCCCTTCACGCTGAACATCGCTGCGTGCCCCCTCTGACCAGCACCGGTGCTGCACACCGGCTACCACGTCACCGGGGGGGGGGGGGGGGGGGGGAGGTATGACGCGGCGCGTACTCCATCCGCGACAGACGGTCCATGGGAAGTCGACCGCGCTGGCGGCCGTTGCTTCGAGTCAATTAGGCCGGTGCATCCGAGGCCGCTGGCGCCACCACCTGGGGTCATCGGACTGCTGGCTCAGCTGAGTACTGGGCGGGTGGGGACCTATAGACGTAATGATCTGAGTGCCGTGTCCACATGCGACGGCCTAGTCGTGCCTGAGTGTTCATGCTCCGTCGAAGTCCTGGTCGAATTAGAAATCAACGGCAGGAAGAAACCAGAAAAACAAGAGATAAATCACAATACCAGCGGTTAATGACCGTCATTTTACACAGTGTTAAACTGCACGCTGATAGATCAAGCGCAGTACACGTTTTCCCAAACACCCGTGGACCACAGGATCTTTGACCATCACCGAGGAGAAGGCAGGGGGACGCCTCCCTTCGCTTGACCGGACTCGTGCAATCACACATGTGTGTTGGCACGAGTCGCGGTGACGTAACGCCCCTTTACGACACTGGTTCGTGGGCTCACCAGAGAAAGTCCTGTGATAGATTACGGCAGATTGTTTCACGCAAAGACAGTGGCGTGGCGTTGCGAAAAGGTGATCACATACTGTCATGTACTACCCCAGTGTACTGTGGTCACGTACTCCATTTGCCCCAGTGCATCCCAGTGGCTGCCCTGTCCAGTACTTACCCCAGTACCCAGTGTACCTAGAGACACGGTCGTTTCGTCCATCTGTTCCAGTAACGACCAGCTCTCTTCAGCCACAAACGCGGGCAACTCTATTATCACCGCATCACACCCTCTCGCGGTAAGCATCCAGTGGCGGAACGCACGCAGGCGCGCCGCCCCAGCGCGTCCAGCTGCAAGAGAAACCGCGCCCTTCCTCTCCCCCTTGCCCGCTCTTCCCGTGAAGCACCGTGTGCAGCCAAGCATTAAAATGGTGTCAGCCAGACGCCGCGCGGTTGGCGCCTGTCGCCGAGCCATTTTCACTTTCCAGCTGAGCATCCAACGGCCGGCGGCCGGTGGGGCGGCCGAGCCTCCTCCAGCGCCTCCGCTGGCGCTCGCTCGCGCGCGGCGCGACGCGCGTCGGGGCGGGTGGCGGCGCGCTCCTCTGGCAGGAAGGACAGAGCCCGACGGCTGCG
>NW_023596746.1:31943859-31987488 GCF_011947565.3 Pollicipes pollicipes
CAGCAAGATGCCTATCCAAGCAATAGCAGAAGTGGTATTTAAGAATTACAATAAGAAGTGCTATTCTTCTGCCATTATTTCGATAGAAGTATGTTGCCGAAATAACAACCCATATATCTGTTAATGTATATTTAACACATATTGTAGGGCAAATTTAAATCTTGAACAAAAAATTGTGTCCTACAAGCATAGCCCCTTGGGCTGTATTACCATGAACCCCCGTTCGGACTTCGTTTTAATGGGAGCGCACGGTGAAATGCGGTGTTATAACCAAAAATCTGCGGAAATTGCGATCTGATCGCGCAAGACGTCATCACGCCTGTGGCACACCCGACTGAGTGGTGTCACCCGATGGGCCCAGTGCCGAAGCCGCCCACGGACCGAAGCCACGGCAAGACCTCCGTGCGCATGTGCGTGGATCTGACCAGACTCATTCTCTACGTTCGGCGTGGAGCGCGTCCAGTCACCACGCCTCACGATGTCGTCACCGGAATCGAGCAAGGGAGCCGGTACTTCACGAAGCTGGACGCGAAGTCAGGATACTTCCAGATTCCGATCGCAGAGGAAGACCAGGGCCTGACGCGTTTTATAACACCCTGGGGACGCTACAAGTTCAAACGCGCCGTCATGGGCCTCTGCACGTCCGGAAACGAGTATGGACGGCGAGGATACGCAGCACTGGCGGGCCTGCCGAAGACGAACAAGGTATTCGACGACATCCTGGCCTACGATAACGACTACTCGACCCACCTTCTGTACGTGACCCAGGTTCTTCATCGATGCGACAGCTATGGCATCATCCTGAACTCGGCGAAGGTGACGTTCGCCGCCCAGACGCTGGACTTCTGCGGCTACGTCATCAGTCCTGACGGCTACACAGCAGACCAGCGCAAGGCGCGGGCTATCGCTGGCTTCCCCGCTCCAGAGAACCTCACAGACTTAAGGAGCTTCATAGGACTGGCCAACCAGCTCAGAGCGTTTTCGACGGACACAGCCAGGACAGCCGAGCCTCTACGCGACCTGCTGAGGCCCCGGAACCAGTGGACATGGACATCAGTGCACCAGGTAGCGTTCGAAGCCGTCAAAGCAACGCCCGTCACCCCTCCCGTTCTGGCCTACTTCGACCCGTCACTGCCAACCGCAGTTCACACAGACGCATCACGACTCCGAGGCCTGGGCTACGCGCTGCTGCAGCGTCACGACCAGGAGTGGAAGCTGGTCCAGTGTGGCTCCAGATTCTTGTCTGAGGTCGAATCACGCTACGCTGTCGTGGAGCTCAAGATGCTGATGGTGAACTGGGCCGTGCGCACGTGTCACATCTATCCGGCTGGAATGACAGAGTTCAGCCTTGTCACCGACCACAGACCTCTGGTGCCCATCCCCAACACCAAGTCTCTGGCGGAGATAGAAAACCCCAGGCTCCAACAACTGTGAGAGAAGCTTATAGCATACACATTCACAGCCGCCAGGAAAGCTGGAAAGACTCATCAGCTCCCAGACGCGCTGTCTAGGTCACCAGTCGATCAGCCGAGCCCTGAAGACCAGAAAGCTGAACACGACGTGACGTACCAGACGCGCAGTGTCCTCCTGACACGCCTCACCGACGGCGACGAAGACGGAGCGGGATCTGCACCGTTCCAGGATGCTCTACTGAGGAAGGCCAAAGAAGCTGCCGGCGCGGACGAGGCATACCGGAAGGTGGCGGAGACCGTCATGCAAGGATTTCCCGACCACAAGGCAGACTCGTCATCCCGCACAGCCTGCGACGTGAAGTGCTCGAACGCCTTCATGACAGTCACCAAGGCGTCGACAGGACAAAGCAGCGCACCAGACAGTCGGTGTACTGGCCTAACATCGACCAGGACGTCCACAATGTCGTGACATCATGTCGCCACTGTCATGAGAGACTACCCAGCGTGCAGAAGGAGCCACTCATGACCGACCCCAAGCCGACGAGAGCCTTCCAGTCCGTGTCGGCGGACTTCTTCCACCACGCAGGAAAGACGTTCCTCGCGTACGCCGACAGGCTCTCTGGTTGGCCCATCGTCGTCTCCTGCAACAGAGAAGCGACGTCCCGGACCCTCGTCCGCTCTCTGCGTGAGATCTTCTCCTCCACAGGCGTGCCAAACGTCCTGAGAAGCGACGGAGGCCCACTGTTCACGGCGCACCACACCAGGGACTTCCGCGTGCGCTGGGGGGTCAGACACATGCTATCTAGTCCGCACTACCCCCAGTCGAATGGCCACGCGGAATCAGCAGCCAAGCTAGTCAAACGACTCCTGCAAAAGACGTCTGTGGCCGGCAACACGGACTCCGATGAGTTCGCCCGAGGCATCCTGGAGATCCGGAACACGCCCCGGGTGGACGGAGGCTCACCCGCCCAGATCCTCTACGGGCATCCAGTTCGGTCGGCAGTCCCCATGCACCATCGCGCTTCGACAAAGCTTGGTAGAGGGGTGCGAAGGACTGCGACCGGAAGGGGGAGAATGTGATAAGAGCGACGACTACAGCCTACGACAAAGGAGCAAAGCCACTGCACCCGATGCGAATCGGCACGAAAGTGAGTGTACAGGACAAGGAGACAGGACTCTGGGACAGAATGGGAGAAGTCATGGCCATCGGAAGAAGGAGGGATTACCTGGTAAAGTTCCCCAGCGGTCGCACCATGTGGCGAAACCGGCGGTTCATTCGTATGTACCGGCCTGTTTACGCCACATAGGGCGATTCGGCTCCCGCACGCAGTGACGTCACACCAAGACCAGCTCCAAAGAAGGTGCGATTTGCGGACCAACCCAGGACGGTGGCTCCGCGTCGAGGCAACCGTCAGCGGAGGGCCCCGGAGAGGCTAGAGGTCGACCCGAAGGTCAAGATCTACCTATCGACCCGGGGGAGGCGTGGTGTTCGTACTCGGGTTTAGTGACGTCACGTGTGGGCAGCCCATCCTGCCGTTCGATATGCCGATTACGGCAACCTTGTCTGTGAGTGTGAATGCGCCAAGTCGGCGCGGTGTGCGAGTGTCCGGAGAAGAATAGGTCGTTCGATTGGTTTAATGGTGTGTGCCAACGAACCAAGGACTTGACAAGCTCTTTCATCATCCGCGCGTACCCAAAACACCTGGTGAAATGATGCTTTAAACTTGGTTATATGGCTTAAAATACATGCTCCATATGTCTGTTTTTCGCGCCACGTTTTATCATTTATTTCGCTCTGAGAAACTGCTGTTATTTGACCTATGTAGTTCACTTCATATATGTATCTTTGCTGACTTTACAGTCATCGCTTTGTCAGTCCGATACCTAAATGCGCGCGAGCCATACACCTACAACTTTCTAACTTTTCCAGCCCTTGCCTCTTGGCAGGGGTGGTATCAGGAGTCGAAATATCCACGCCGAAGGATTGTTCCAGTTTAAGTTTAAATGACCTGGTTGCCCCCAACTCCTTTCCTCCCTGGGCCGCCTCTGTGGTGCAGCTACGCCATCTGCAGCGAAGCATATGTGTTGCGAAAACGGCATTCTGTACAGGGAACTATATAGATGAAACAAACTTGCGCTCATTTATTCATCTACACTTTTACTTTATGCGTAATATGCACGCTAAGAACCCCACATAAGTACCCGTTCTCTTTGCGCGTAGACGTATGGGCGCTTGTGTTTATTTACTTATTACACTTTACTTTATGCTTTATTTATTATATATTTATTTTTACTTTTTACTTACACACATTTGGTTAAGCTTTGCGGGAACTGGGAGAAGTTTACAGTTACTGTACCCGTTCTTAACTTCGGCTACCGATTCTAACGTATGCATATTGCACAGTGGGCGCGCACGCACATCTATATTTCCAGAACAGCGCGTGGCAAGTGCGTCTGGAGGAGGTTCTGTAAACGGCCGCTGCAGTGCGGCGGGCGCCACTGAGGCCGGTCGGACGTGTCGCGGCGCCCGGCCGAACGGCGCTGTAAGGCCACTCGCCTTCGTTGGGTGGCAGAGGCAGGTTCTGCCGACCAGTAACACGACGGACGTGAAGCACTCGCGCCTGTTCGGCGGTGCGGCGACGGAACGCGGAGTCTCCGAGCCTACCGTGTGCGTGGGCCAGGATCACGGAGTGCGCCGAGAGGAGCGTGACGCGTCGCTGAGCCCGACGCACGCGAACACCTCTGGGAGTGCTCGTGACCAAGTAAGCTGTCGCGATGGCGGATACGGCAGAGAGTGGCAAGGCCAAGGAGAAGTCCGAGCAGAAGACGGAGGTGCTCTTCGAGGACGTGCTGGAGCGGTGTTGCGGCACCGGCCGCTGGCAAACGCTGCTCATCGGGTACTTGTCAGTCTTGTGGCTGCTCTTCCCCGCCTTTTCCATGTCCATGATGTTCGTCGGCGCCACGCCCAAGTTTAGATGCGCCGACGGCTTCGCCGCCAATGCCACTTTCGCCTCGCTGCCGTCCGATACGCCGCGCTGCCACGCGGCCAACTCGACGGCCGCCTGTCAGCGCTGGGCGTTCGACCCGTCCGTGTACGTGTCGACGGTGGTGACCGAGTGGACGCTGGTGTGCGGCCGCAAGCCGCTGCTCTCACTGCTGCAATCGTGGCTGATGATCGGCGCCCTGTTCGGCTCGGTGGTGAGCGGCCAGCTGGCCGATCGCTTCGGCCGGCGGCCCGTCTTTCTGCCGGCCATGCTGCTGCTGATCGCCTGCGCGTTCACCGTCGCGCTCGTCACCGACTACGCCAGCTTCGCGGCCGTGCGCTTCCTGACGGGCGTCGCCATGTCGGCCATGATCAGCAGCCAGTACGTGCTGATGATGGAGCTGTCCAGCAGCGAGCGGCGCGCCGCGATCGGTATCGTCTCAATCATGCCATTCGCCTTTGGCACCTGTCTCGTCGCGCTCGGCTCGTACCTAATCCGCACGAGATGGCTGCTCCAGCTGGCGTACGCCGTGCCGTGTCTTATCTTCCTGTTCAACTTCTGGCTGATGCCCGAGTCGCCCCGCTGGCTGGTGCTGCAGGGCCGGTTCCCGGAGGCGTGTGCCGTGCTGCGCCGGGGCGCGCGCTGGAACGGCCGCGGGTGCTGCCAGAGGAGGAGGTGCTGCAGCTGATGGCGGAGGCGCGGAACAACATGCTGTCCCGCCAGACCACTACGAAGACCACCGACGGCCACAGTCCGCTGCAAATGATGCTGCAGCTGGTCCGGACGCCGCACATGCGCCGCCGAACACTCATCGCCGTCTTTCTCGGCTTCATCATCGCCGGTTCCTACTTCGGTTATCTCGTTTGACACGACGCAACTGGCGGCGAGCCCGCATCTGGCGCGGTGTTTATCGGTCTCGCCGGCATTCCCCTCCAGCTTAGTGTTTCCCCTGCTGGACCGACTGGGACGGCGACCCTCGCTGATCCTCCTCCCTCCTCTGGCTGCAGGCCGCTGCCATGCTTACTCACCTTCGTACAGAAGGACACCACGCTCCTGGCTGGTGCTCGGCGTGGTCGCCAAGATCGGCCCGAACTGATGCCCACCGAGGTCCGCTCGCTGGCGTGCGGCCTGCGGCAGCTGGCCGGCGCGAGTGGGTGCCGCCCCTCTCGCCGTTCGTGGTTGACTTGGTGACGTGAGCTGCACGAGAGCGCGCCGTCGGCCGTGTTCGCCGGCCCTCGCCCTGCTGGGCGGCCTCGCCGGCCTGCTCCTGCCCGAGACCAACGGCCCGCCCGATGCCGGAGACGGTGGCCGATGTAGATGGCCAGCCGGTGTCCGCCGCACCGGACCGCCGAACGCACCCGCACCAATGAGGCGTGCCAGGGCGCTGACGATCCGTGAGCTGGCTGTAGCGGCGTCTCAGTGGGCGCACCCGCAGGCGCGCTCTGATTACACATGTGACCATGACGTGTATGGGATATAATCCATGTCAGTGATTCTTCAAACGTACCTGGTTAGTTACCTAAAACTAAGTTAGTAGGCAAGTTACATTTGAGTAAGTAAACGAAAAGAGATTTGGATTTATTCACCTATTGAACGTCGTGGCCGAATAATACAATTTAGTGCAGTCAGGAAGATGTGAAAAACCTGGCCGAATGATGTCAAAACATACGGCAAATAGCCCAAAAACAAAGCAGAGTATAGAAGACATATGAAGCTTGTTATCAGAATTCAAAATCGTGGTCAGTACGCATCAAAGATATTAAACTTGAAACACACCGACTAGGTAGTGGCGTTTGCGTAGGCCAGGTCCATCATCATGACTAGTGAACCCTTTATGGCAAGAAACTGTGGGCTCCCTGGCAGGCAACAAATCAACCCGCATCAACGGAAGTAGGTGTTATTACGAAAACACCATTGCCTAGTATTTTATAACCATTGGCGATATATTTTTGTTCCCGACTCGTTCGATCCTGCCAAGAATTTGTAGTGCGCGAAGTGAACCCTTATATGTCGCAGTTCTCTACAGCTAAGCGTGGTGTTCACATTGATGCGAGGTGGGCGCCATGAAAGGATGGAGCTTCACACTTAATTATGCAACACATGTGGCAAAAGTTTTGTGTTTCCCGGACCACAATGTACACCTTTCCTAAACATGTCGCGTTTCCTTTCACGTGCTATATTTTGGTTTATTGCACTCATCCTGCCAAGAACTCCTTCGGAAAGGACCGTTTAAGCAATCGTTCAGCCAATTTGAGCACCACTCTCACTCAAACTTGAGGTGAGCACGACTTCAACTGCCTGGCTGTCGAGGCCCTTCGTTTTTTCCTCGCGAAGTATTGAGGTCCCCGGGACGGCCACGGACGCCCGGAGACAGCCAAATACCGGCTTTGACCGACTCCGCCTGGGGTCCGAGTCGGCAGTGGAATCATCCAAGTTTTCGGTATAAGAAACACCGCGTTGACTAGGTTCTAGGGAGAATTTCCTATCGGGCTTCTTCGCTCCGCAGTGTCTTAGTTTAGACTTTTGCGTCGCATACCCTGTGCAGTTTTCCGTCTTACGTAAATCTTCGTATCGTGAGAAACTTGGTACATGCCAAGTTACAATGATTGTATGCATGATTGCATTGCCTGCCTCGTTTACAGTAATTTGTATATGCAATTCATTGTGTGACATTTACTCATGCACAACATTTTGCACATTCTTCGCCACGTCAAATTTCTCGCATCGCCGATCAATGGCGTCGCGCTTCTCTCCGCGCGCATTTCTTCATATCGACAAATATTCCTACCCCATTTTTCTCATCACCTCGTTATGAGCGCCTAATTTTTGACATCACATGTCGTCGAATATGAAATTATTTGGTTCCAGTGGCTAAATGTGGATAAGACAGATAAAGCGTAGGGTGGCTCACGCTGCATGCGCGGATCTCATCTTCACAGAGCTGTTGTGTCAAATTATATGTGTATGTATCTTGCGAACTTGAGAACGATACACAGCTTGCGGCGAACTTTGCATTACATGACTAATGCAAAGAACCAGCGAGCTGACGGAAGACATGAGTGATGGCATCTGGAAAAATATCTGCAAATGTACCATCGTCATTAATTCATCTGTTGTGGATGGTTTGCTGAACAGCTTTGTAATGTTTCTTCCATGGTGATTGATCGGCTTAACGTTTGGTTATTAACATAGAGGTAATGTGACAGCCGCACATTGACCGTCTCCATAAGCACAGCGCTCGACTTGCGCTGACCGACTGGTCATTCGCTGCCGGATGACCCGAAGTCAGCTTTGAACATGCGCTCCGTCGTTCGCTGTTTACACGGTTGATGATACTGTACAGAGATCATCATATCGGATTGCCGCCGGACGACGCTACAGGGGCGTACCCACGATGTTTGCAACACTTCGGCCCGAATGTTCAACGCCTTATTGACAGCTTCTTAGTAAGCCAGCTTCACAAGGTCACGTATAGGGACGGGGAATCAGCACATACATGAAGAAGTGATATATGGGCCCCGCTAAGTACGGGTCATGCAGCTGAGGGACATGACGGTGATGATGTTGGAGGGGAGGAGGGACAGGTTTACAAGCGTATTGACGTCCAAAAGGGAGCTTTCATCATTGGTATGGGATTTGACTTAAAAAAATCATCTTGAATATCGCTTCTCAAGACCTAAACCTTTCTCGTTTCTGAGCGCCCATGTTTTTGTTCATACGCTAGGCTCCAAATGTCCAGGCGCCCACAGATGGCCTTGCCATGATGGTGCTTATCGCTCCACGCGGCGTGCCTCTTGATAACCTTCTACTCGTTCATTTTGACATTTCATTAGCGGGAATTCTGAGGGTGCTGTTCGTTGTAAGGACGTCGCAGACTTTGTAGCCTGATCTACCGACCTTTTGCCAGCAAGTTCGACGTGGCTCGGTATCCAGATCAGCGCAGTGGGTTTTCAATGTTCTCAGCGCACAGAGTTTTCATGGGAACAGCGATAACAGCTTGGCCTGAGACGTAACATTCTGTCTGTCTATTGGGCTTGCTCGATAATTCAAGTCGTGAGACACGGTCAAGGCAGCGCGAACTAGGGGGAAGATCTGCAGTAAAAGCTGAGTTCGAAAGGGGAGTGCTGTCCGCCCATGGTCTCGAGACATCACGTGCGCGCGCCCTGCACCGTGCACCGTTGAGTCATCCTCGTGGAAATGAGCACAACGCCTGTGTACTGTACTACGAGCTTCTGAGCTTCCTGCTTGAACACGGCAGCGTGTGTAGAACCCGTGTGGAGCTAGCTGATTCATCTGTCGCATGCAGGTTGGACAGTTAGCCATGGCTCCGCAGATGAGCTACGGCGGTGCCGTATCTGGCACCGATTAATCCCAGCTGCTCGCAGGCATTCAATCACAAACACAGACTAGCTGGATCTTATTAATCCTTCCCTGGGAAAGGATTGCGTCAGGTAAGCAAACAGTTGCGTTGTTACCAAAGTTTCTTCCCGGGAAACAGTTCCTGGTTCCAGACCAGGAAGATACCACGAACCAATCTGGTACTAGGCTTAGGACCATGTCGCCGAAAATAGCAACCTACATATCTGTTACTTAATACTTAACACATATTGTAGGACAAATCTAAATCTTGAACACAAAATTGTGTCCTACAAGCATAGCCTCTTGAGTTGTATTACCATGAACCCCCGTTGGGACTTTATTTAAAAAGGAGCTCACGGTGAAATGGGGTGTTATAACCGAAAAACTGCGGAAAGTGCGAGAAAACCTGCAATTTGATAGTCCTGCGGGTCGTAAAAGTGGGTGATCACACTTATTTGAGAGTGTGAATAAAGCGCTTAAGGTGGGTGTGATGACTGGTGGTGTGTGCCAGTGGCTTGTATTGATCTTGAGGTGATGGTGAGTGCGCGTGCGAGGCTTGTGCTTCTGAGAGTGGACATTGTTTCGGTATTCTTTAAATCCCAATAAAATGTGATATATTGATACCGGCTTCTATCTTAAGGCTCGTGTTTGAGCATGACAAGGTAGTGATGTCGGCAAACTGAAAAAAACACCAGCACCCCTGCTGCAGGAGTGTTCAAAGGCAATTTGCTACTTCATTATGACCTTGCTAGCATTTTGAACCTATTAAGATATTACAGCATGTAACTAATCCATTGCACACCATTATATTAGCGATTCATCCAAGCAGTGGGGACAAGTCAGCACTACTTATTAATGCACATGGCTGGTACAAGCTCGCGTGATACTTTTCCTAAACAAATCTTGCATGCAAGCAAGCATTACTCGTGAGTCATCACTGTTATAGTCGCTGCAATTTGCGTGAGATGCTGGGTGCTGAGGAAGGTGGAGAAGCATTGCTGTTGGGTTTTTTGGATAGTACTTCATAATTTTCTATCATGAGCCTTGTGTGCACCAGCTGCTTCATCACTTCCTTGCATTTTGATTATCTATCCATAACTACATGCACTTGTCATGTCTCCAGCGTTGTGCAAGGTCAGTCAGTAATACAAATGTTATTACCTGTGTGAGCAATATTTTTGAGTCAAGCAGTCTGATGACTGCAGTATGTCACATGTCTGTGGAAGCAAAAGACGTGTTCGCATCTTTGTCAAACCGTGGGAAAAGTGCTCGAAGTGGTGTGTTCTGTTTCATTGGTTACACGTCATATACGTACGTTATATATTGCGACATGAAGCGGACAAATTAAATGTTGTAATCTTATGTCGCCAGATTCAACCGATCCGTGAAAATGTAGGTTACTACGAGCTGTTTCTGGCTTGGAGAAAAGTGTCTCATTGTTTCCTGAATTTGGAGTTAACTTTAGTTCCCTGCAAGTAGTAGTGAAACGTGAGACGAAGTAGTGAAAGCAGCACTTTAAGACAAGCATTTTCCTTGTACATTGTCTACAACACGGACGCAGCAAAGACAAAAGATGGGTGCAAACCGGCGGAGGATCCGCGCGTTGTGGACGGTTTCCTGACATGGGTTGGGGAGGTCCCGTTTAAGGTTTGTTCACATAGTCTCACACTTCTATATCACATGCATTTGAAATCCGATTGGTTGATAGAGGAACCGAAAGAAAGCATTTAAACCGTTTAGATCAAGTGTATATCATGTTTTTTAATTAATGTTTTGTCTGAGATCTATGCTGGGATAGTATGATGCAGCCAAAGCTACCTAACTTTGCAGCTCAGTCATGACAGCAGGCTGTCATGCCAGCATAAATGGCAAACCGTGCCCATAGTGACTTAAATAAGATTTTTGTCTTGTTTTCCATCTAACAGGTGTGTGATTCCCAGCATAAGGAAATATTTGTGTCCCTTGCATGAGTATGCTTCAATTGTATGGTATGAATTGGACATTTGGCAACCCCCAGATTAAAACAGTATAATAAAATGATGGCAAATAATGACAAGTTAGTGGTGGTTAAATGTTTATAAGTGGAATGTTATTGAAATTGTATTTGCTGCAGAAAGCCATGTATTGTTGAGAGGAACTGGGCAAAGCCAATAGCTAAATATTGGTAAATGGGCTGTTATTCAAATTGTGTTTGCTGCTGAGACCCTTTTGTTGATATGAAGAGCTGGGCATGCAAAGTCAGCCAATAGCTGGTAAAATATTGGTCCACATGTGTGGCTGAAGGAAGCTAGCCCAAGCCAAATCTATTCTCAGACCCCTTCACTCAGTAATAATGCATACTAGTCATGAATAAGCACATAGTAAAGTATGAGGTTTTTGTCCCTTAGTCAGTCAACTTCGAATTGTTATGCAAGTGAAAAGCTTCTTAAAGTAAAAAGTTCCTAATAAATCTTGGAACATATGATGAGAACACAACTTAAAAGCACTCAAACATTAGAACTTTAAATATATCTGGTAACCACATGCAAGGTCAAAGTCTCAGTCAAAGTTTTGTATTTTGCTTGCAAAGCATATCATGCACAATCAGAGTTATCGCAAGAAAATGGTGAGTGCAACAATCAATCACTACAAAATATCTGGCAGTCTTATCCAGTCATACCTGACACATCATCACAGTCTATGATGTGTGCAAGCACATCACGTCAAATAATTGCTCACAGGTGGCAATATCTACAGCATAGTCCACATTGGGCCCACAATGCCTAGTTTTCACTCGCTCATTTTGGAACGAGTGCCACTGTGATCACATACAACACCGTATTTACTGCAAATGTTGTGTGCAGGAAGGGTGTGAATGCATACATGCAGGTGTAAGTGTGTGGTGTATGCATTTGTGGTCTGAAAGCATGTATTTGTGCGAAAGAATGCTTGCACATCTGCTTGAGTTGGGTATTGCGTGGTTCGTGCACTCACTTCCCACCATAATTTTGTGGTTTGAGGTTTCTGGCATGGCTGGCTATATAAACCCTATTCTTCTCCACTTGTGGTTAAAGCTATTCATCTCATTACATAATTCAGTGGAACAGCACTCTTTTTGTGCTTTAAATTTCAGCAGATCTAGGAAATGTCCTATTTGTGGTGATACATTCCTCACATGCACCTTATAAGCCGTGTTTGTCTATCTCAGGCAAGGTTACTTGTTTTATGATATAACCCCGCTTCCAAATTTGTTTTTGCAATCATGCAAATGCAGTTTTACTCCGCTCACGGACATAGTCTTTAATTTCATAAGCATGTGCTACATTACATAAATGTCGAGCAGGCAGACAGCAAAGTCACGAACCAGCAGGTGATAAAGGTTATGTTAGTCTGCAGGGTGAGCAATAAGGTTGATTAGAATAGAAAATTACTATATTGCTCTGAATGCATGGTGCAGGGTCCAACATTCGCTATGGTGTGAATGCCTTAATGCATGCAAAAATATACACAGAATGCATATGCATCATGCAATTGTTCCTGCAGCTTTCGTCATATGCCAGCACCCTTGTGTGTTTCCAGGGAAACAGATGAAAATGTGGAGGCTCCTGTCAGGCGGCTGGGGGTTTTGGGTTCGCATGCTTGCGCTGCTCTGGTTCCTGATCGTCGCGGGGCTCGTCATCAGCCGACTTTCTCAGCGTACATGCAGCAAACGGCTGTTCCCCCATCGTGACGACCTGGAGTCATCTGCGCAGGGTACAACTGCTCTTGGAGACTGTCCGAGAAAGGTGTATGCTTGCATGGCTTTATCTTACTTCCAGGATTTTTCCTGATTTTGGGGATTTTCTGAAACGTGTCAATGGACGTGCGGGCCGGTTCGCTGCGTATGTTATCCTCACACTGATGTACGGGTTGAGATGTGTGCTGAATGATCGGATGTGGATTTGCGGACCTTTCAGGTGTTGTGCTGGAAGACCCATCTTTATACCAGGGTGCTCTTGAGACTCAGAATATCCAGTTCGGTAGGGATCTAGTTTGTTTTGCATCTCAACGTGGCCTACGGAGACCCGTAGACAGGCCGCCTGTGCGCAGGGCTTATTTCCCACCTGCCGCGAGCGCACGCGCAGCACCCACGGCTCAGCTGCGGCGTCCTGCCCCCAGAGGCTGGGCTGGTGCTGGACATGCTGCAGCTGCGCTATTGGCTGTGCTACGGCAGTCTGTGGGGCCAGTTACACGAGCGGCGCAACCCGGCCTGGGAGTCGGACGTCGAGCTGTGCGTGCTGCGGGAGCAGGCCACCGACGACCGCCAGGACAGGTCAGTGCTCACGGACCCGCCGCCGCCGCCGCCGGCCGACCACAGGGGACCGCAGAGGGCCGTGGTTAGCGAGCTGACTCAGGCGCTGCTCCCGTGGATGGTCAGGCGGGGCCCACAGGCCGGCAGAAGGACAAGGCGCAGAGTGGTCCGGAGGTGGACGAGTTCGTGTGTTCGCCCGAGACTGCGTGCCGCTTTCATGTGTTCGCCTGCGCCTCTGTACCGCCCGCTGCCGCTCTGTGCCTCTGTGTCGTGTGTGCTGCTAGTGTGTTACGTGCTGTGTTATTGCTTGAACCCTCCGCGTGAGCTGCGCTGACCGTGCGCTACCTCCTCCCTCGGCTGCTGGAGCCTGCGACTCATCGCGGCGCCGTTGCAGCCTGGTGACGCAGCTGGAGGCGGCCGGCTTCACGGCCGAGCTGGACGCGCGGCGGGGCCTGCTGGACGTCTACAGGTCGGACGGCACGCCCGGACTCGTGCAGCTCATCTTCTTCGCGCCCGACTCTGTGAACAAGGTAGCCGTGCCGACCCCGGCCGCCCCGGTGCGCTCTTTAATCCCAGCGACGCTGGGCCTATCTGTTGATGCGTTTGAAAACGGACTCCCTTTTGATTACCGAAAGTCGTCCGCGACAGTGAGAGGCGTGTGAGAGACGTGTGAGACGCGGCGCGTGAGAGCCCCGACGCCTTCGCCTCTCGCCAGATGTACCGGCGGGACGGCTGGCTGCACCGCTCGCTGGGCGCCGACTGCACGGCGGAACCAGAGCTTCACTGCTTCCCCGCCCGACTGGTGGCGGCGCCACTGAAGCGTCGCGCCTTCGGTCATTACGAGATGCCCGTGCCTTGGGTGGGCTTCGAGCTGCAGAAGTACCTGTACCCGGATTCCTGGTATCGGGATTATGCGCCCAGCTGCTGACGCGGACGGCAGCGTGGTGACTTAAGGTGGTGGAGTGAATTGGAGGGGATTACAATGTAAATGGCATGTGGAGAGATGCGGGCGCGGGACAAGGTGGAGGATCTGGGGGGTTGGGGGGGGGGACAGATATGCTGACCGATGTCATTGCATGAAGTCACTTGTGATCAGACAAGTACGTGTTTTTATGCAAGACTGAGTGATCATGTGCCCCCATGAGCTAGTCGTCGACGTGCCTCTCCTCTGCCGCCTGGGCCGTCTTCCGGCACGTGCGGCACGCGTTTGGCACCGTGAAATCGCGTTGAACGTGACCCACCTGAGGCTGAAGTGCGCCACCCTCCGTTCCGTCGTCCAGTCGTTTGGTCCGTTGTGTTCCCGTGTTTCACCCCTTACTACTTAAGTGATATATGTATATGGCCGGTGCTGCATAAATGACATATGCCTAAATCCCATGCAAGCAGCCTTTGTCCTGGTGTTTAAGCACATCTTCCGCGTGTCGAGAGATGCGTAATGTGTGGGGGTTGTCGTACAACGTTTTGTGGGTATTCATATAACAAATGCGTTTGGTAGTATTTTTATCTTCACTTAAAAGTGCTGCGCCTTGGATTTCATGAGCCTGTGTTTTGGGCCGTCGATGCAGCTAACTTGTCTGGGCTTTCTCACACTGCCGTGTTGCGCGGTAATTAGAGGGTCATACGTGTGCCGGACCACAGTGTGGCTCACCACTGAACAACAGTCTTCGTGCATATACCGTTGTACTTCCTTTGTCGGTGCCTCAACATGCGCGCGCTTGTGTGTGTGTGTGTGTGTGTGTGTGTGTGTGTGCGTGTGCGTGTGCGTGTGCGTGTGCGTGTGCGTGTGCGTGTGCGTGTGCGTGTGCGTGTGCGTGTGCGTGTGTGTGTGTGTGTGTGCGTGTGTATGTGTAGAAGGGGGGTTCCACTTTCCACTGCGTATTTTAAAACTGTGTGGGCCACGTGGTCAGGCCACACCTCTGGCTGTCTTTCCGGTGCCATTCCTGGTCCGTGCGTGGACAAGACACACGTCATAAATGCCGCTGCTGAGCGGCGCGGCGCTCCTCGGCGGGTGCGCCGCGCCCCGCCGGAGCGAGGTCTCGCTGGGCTAGAGCGGAGACGGCTCCCACCTGTGTGCCATGCCGGACGTTCGGGTGTAGTAAGCGGCTGGTGATTCGTTGTACCCCGCTACAGTCAATGACCAGGCGTGTCATAGCCGCCATGAAGTAATTGGAACATGACTGCGCGCACATCGTGGCACATGCCAGTCAGCGCACGTGCAGGCCGCCATTGTTCATATTGTCCTCATCACGTCGTTGTCGGCAGTGCATCACGACGCTCAGACGATGGCAAAGTTGAATGGAACTTGATCCGGTACCGAAGGAGTGAACACTGCCATTGACAGAAAGACATCATCCACAAGGACCAATTGACTCCCATAATCCAACGTACAAAAGGAAGAAGCCGCGTTTTCAAACAATACCACATGCCTACTCGTCTGCTGCGGCAGAAACGCTCCTGTTTTTCTAGGTTGCAGGTCCCATTGTGTTACCCGTGTGTTTTGCGTATTATCATAGCTATTATTTTAATAAGGGTAGTACCTTTTGAAGGGCGCATTTCGAATTATGATCGTCGTTTTACCCACGCAACCTTGGGACGTAAGTGGTGACTTCGGGGAGGATGTTCCACAGTTCTGGGTGAGAGGTGACATCACATCTCGTGGGACTCATTCCGGCGGCAGGACCAGGGAATGATAAACGGTTCTTGACCCGGCGAAGTTTTGGTCACGTTTCTGACGCACTCCGAGAGAACGATGCGTTGCCAAATGCGATTAGTACTGTCTTGTGTAAGAAAGAGACGCGCAGCTGATTACGGCGTCAAATCTGGGAAGCCATTTCAAACAAATATACAATACTTGTCGCTCGAGCAACCCTTAATGAAGTGATAAGCTAAGGACCGCTGTATAGAGAGATTACTGTTTGTGTGGTCTCCCGTAGAACAGACCACGATGTTACATCCTGACGCTGTCCTGCAGCCATATCGTCTGTCCTGTGTTGCTTAATGTCTGCGCGCGCCCCGGTGTGCCTCTGCCGTCACTGGGACAGAGTGCGTCCTGCCGGGACCCCTGCCTGCCGTGGGGCTGTGATACCAGCCAGGGAGCTCAGTGGTGTAGCAAAGACAGCTTTTGTGCCTCATGTGGACTTCCTGTTGAGTGGATGTTTTCTGTCAATGCGCCGTTCTGTGTACGTTTTGTGTGCCAGAGATCAATGGGTGGGCAGCACATTGTCGCGATTTTACAGCAGTCACGTCTAATTATCGTTCAGGGAGAGAGCGTCCAATGTCGGCATTTGTATGAAGGCTGATCGCTCAAGATAAGATTACTTATATTCCATTGTGTGATATTCTATTTTACATGTACTGAGTACTGTGCGACCCAGCTGGCACATGCTCACATTTCTCTGACGAGATTGACTGCTGTTCCGCGTGGAGCTTCCTGTGGAGCCGCAAACAGTCCATAATCGCCATAATCACGAGCTATGCGTATGCAATGCCGATGCGTATGTTCTCAGCTCTCCGAACGAACCATCCGTGCTTCCTCTATGTGGCTGCCCTGACAGCCTCCAATACAGAAGCCCTCTGACGTAGAGTTTCCTGAGTGCCGCGGCTGTCTCCGCCGGAGAGAAACACGGGTCGGCTGCTCGCCAACTCGCATGGAATACCCACCATTTTCGGGTGGATTGAACGGTGTGTGACAGGTTAACAATGAGCTAAAACATGAAGGAAGCTTACGTTCCTATTTTCAAACTGTTTGAGGTTACTAGGTATGTTTGTATGTGTTTTAGTCACCGGAGTCTGTCCCCCCGGTAAGTCCGGGTCCAAATCCGATTAATCTGTAAAATGAATCAGTTCGCTCCAGCCCTAGTGCCAAAAGATCATGAACCTGGGCCTCTGTCGGCACTGCATCTCGCCGTTTGCGCAATGCGACTGTTTGCACCGCGGACGGGCTTGCCCAATATATCAGCCGCCCGCATCACGACGTCTCGCGGGCTGCGCAGTATGTCACTGGGATGTGTCCCTGACGTGCATCATGACGTAGCTGTCCGATGGCATGTATGCCAATCGCGCTGATGAATCCCTTGGCCGGCAGCTGGCGCCAGGGGCTGGTGATCGACACCTGGGAAACTGCATAAAGCATGAGAGGTGTAGCAGTGTCTCGGACAAATGCTTCTTACGCGACGCGTTCAACGCAGCATACAATGTGCGAAACTCAGAGGCATTCGAGCGGAGACGTCTGGACCCACAAACGTATATGGGGTTCTGCCTATGCGATGCCGGCAAAACAGAATAGAGTCTGAGGGCGTCGAAAATCGCACGTCTGATAGAGGAGCTTGGCCGCTGACCATGAGGCCAAAATTCGCCCCGTCGCAACACATTACATTGCGGGTTCGACCTCAGTGCTGGAATAAATCTACGAACCCCCGGATTAGCCGTGGAAACACTGGGGACGATACAGCGGTACTTGCAAATGTAGCATCCATCGCAACCGTGCGCGCCAATATGACGCCACTCACGGCCGTGGTGCCGCGCCGAAGTCATCTAACAGAATAATACAAACGATGACAACATATCTGTTGTTCTGCACCTGTTGGAACCGACCAACTTAACCGTCAGAATTTTGGCGGGGAACCGCAAGACAAAAGTTTTCGGCTTCGGCCCGGGCCCTTCACGCTGAACATCGCTGCGTGCCCCCTCTGACCAGCACCGGTGCTGCACACCGGCTACCACGTCACCGTGGGTGGGGGGGGGGGGGGGGGGGGGAGGTATGACGCGGCGCGTACTCCATCCGCGACAGACGGTCCATGGGAAGTCGACCGCGCTGGCGGCCGTTGCTTCGAGTCAATTAGGCCGGTGCATCCGAGGCCGCTGGCGCCACCACCTGGGGTCATCGGACTGCTGGCTCAGCTGGAAGTACAGGGCGGGTGGGGACCTATAGACGTAATGATCTGAGTGCCGTGTCCAACATGCGACGGCCTAGTCGTGCCTGAGTGTTCATGCTCCGTCGAAGTCCTGGTCGAATTAGAAATCAGCGGCAGGAAGAAACCAGAAAAACAAGAGATAAATCACAATACCAGCGGTTAATGACCGTCATTTTCTACACAGTGTTAAACTGCACGCTGATAGATCAAGCGCAGTACACGTTTTCCCAAACACCCGTGGACCACAGGATCTTTGACCATCACCGAGGAGAAGGCAGGGGGACGCCTCCCTTCGCTTGACCGGACTCGTGCAATCACACATGTGTGTTGGCACGAGTCGCGGTGACGTAACGCCCCTTTACGACACTGGGTTCGTGGGCTCACCAGAGAAAGTCCTGTGATAGATTACGGCAGATTGTTTCACGCAAAGACAGTGGCGTGGCGTTGCGAAAAGGTGATCACATACTGTCATGTACTACCCCAGTGTACTGTGGTCACGTACTCCATTTGCCCCAGTGCATCCCAGTGGCTGCCCTGTCCAGTACTTACCCCAGTACCCAGTGTACCTAGAGACACGGTCGTTTCGTCCATCTGTTCCAGTAACGACCAGCTCTCTTCAGCCACAAACGCGGGCAACTCTATTATCACCGCATCACACCCTCTCGCGGTAAGCATCCAGTGGCGGAACGCACGCAGGCGCGCCGCCCCAGCGCGTCCAGCTGCAAGAGAAACCGCGCCCTTCCTCTCCCCCTTGCCCGCTCTTCCCGTGAAGCACCGTGTGCAGCCAAGCATTAAAATGGTGTCAGCCAGACGCCGCGCGGTTGGCGCCTGTCGCCGAGCCATTTTCACTTTCCAGCTGAGCATCCAACGGCCGGCGGCCGGTGGGGCGGCCGAGCCTCCTCCAGCGCCTCCGCTGGCGCTCGCTCGCGCGCGGCGCGACGCGCGTCGGGGCGGGTGGCGGCGCGCTCCTCTGGCAGGAAGGACAGAGCCCGACGGCTGCGACACGCGGCGTTGCTGGACCGTGTCCCGCCGCGCTCGACTGCCGAAGAAAGCGGCGCTGGCCGGGGTCGCTGCTCCGGAGCGGCGCCGGAGCTGCGAGACGGCCCGAGTCTCGAGGCGGCTGGGGGTCTCTGAATGACCGAGAGCCCCGTAACGGCCGGGAGTCCCGGAACGGCCGGGGATCTCTGAATGGCTGGGGTGTTTAGACGGCGGGTGGCTCCGGACGGGTGAGAGTCTCGGGACAGCTGGGGTCTCGAGACGATTAGGGGTCTCGAGACGGCCGGGGTCTCGAGACGGTTGGGGTCTCGAGACTGCGGAGAGTCTCAAGGCGCCACTAGGAAGGCGCTACTAGGCAAAAGACACAACTAGGCCCGTCAGAGTTGGTTAGGTAGCTTACTGGTATAGGGTTCGACCCGTGACTGCATTCGTGCGTCAGCGACGGACGGACGTCACGAAAGTTTTAACATTAGATGGCGTATCCAATGGAAACCTTTGCATTAATCCGATCAAATAGAACTGCAATGTGCAAATCAGGATGGCTGCCTCACCAAAGATGTCTATTTATGCACTGCTACAGACCTGGTGTCATCTCAAGTTCGGTCATATCGCAAGAGTGGGGTGCCTTCCTTCCCACTAACGGTTGCATAAATCTGCTCAATTGCTTCAGTCCTGACGTGCAATACTAGAGATGTGTTGGAACATTTTGGGTTTTACGACACTCGAATGCTGAGGCTATCTGGCGTTCACTGCCTCCCACCCTAGCATATAAGGCGTGCGACGCAGGGAACTGAATCTTAACCATCACACTCCCAACTCCTCATCGATATACATACATACATACATATATATATATATATATATATATATATATATATATATATATATATTTATAATATATAGATGGGCAGTGCTCATATAAATATTTATTACCCTAAACATACACTGCAAGGTATCCATACTTCTTCAGTCATGCCTAGTTGAGAGGGTCAACATTAGGACATTCTGGCCCCAATGCACATCATAGCGTATGCTTTACGGGCCAACTGATGTAAACAGCACAATAACATGTGCGTGGTGTGGTGTCTAGCGTGTAACCACCAAACGATGCATTTGGTCGGTTTGCCCTAAGATGACCTGCGCATTGAATTCGCATCTTACATGCCTAACTTAGTGCGTTTTTTGTTATGTCCTATGATCACCTGGGCATTGTCATGATCGTGATGTCCACAGATAATTCCAGACACGATATCTGTGCCTCAGGCAAGCTTGGATGAAAAGGGTGGGAACTGGGCCGATTGATAAGGCGAGTCATGGACCTCTGTGAGAGGCTGTGGTCGGCTATGAGCCAAGTGGCACAGACTTCATGCGGTGACGCGGCACGCGGCCCACGCGCCCATGAGGGGCAAACCGAGGCGTTGAGCGGAGGTATAAAAGCGTCGGCAGACGTCGATTTGAAACATCCTTGAATCACGACCTGCGAGTGCGGGTCGTCGGAGGGCGTCCCCACGCTCCGTGTAATGGGAGGCGGCGGGTAGTTTGTTCGTTTGTTTCTTATGCCGGGATGACTGATCCTCACACTGTCACTGATTTCATCACAATAGGCAATCGCCCGTAACGGAAACGGTCACGAAACGTGAAACGACTAGAACAGACGTGGCGCCAGTCGTGTAGATGGCTCATGAACACTGATTGAGATTTCACCGCTTACCTCCGTGGGAGTTTACGGACGGCCGCGATAAATTGGCGTGACGTCACTGGTATCGGGCATGGTTGTTACGTGCATGTGGCCTGAATGTTACCAATCATTTCACTACAGCATGACGCTGAAAGCGGTGCATATAGGAGTGTTATGGTGGCACGTATGCACCCGTACCCAAATTTTCAACAAAAAATGCTTGATTTTGTGTGGTTCCTTGCAGGGGCTTTACTTTCTAAAATCGGTTGGGGGGGGGGGGGGGGGATGCTGAACCATTAATGTTGAAATAATCTACGTCCAGATCTTGACATTCCCCTGACTTAGGTCACTTTAATTTGGGTCCATCATGTTGAAATGACAAACACCATCAGACAATTGTAGGTTCCAAAACTGTTTCGCTGCGGACGGGCGATTTCCCATTTCAAGACGACATGGAACTGAATTCTTATGAAAAGCTTAAAATGAAATGTAATTCACAGGGAAACGTCTTAGCAATTAGCGGTTTTGTGAACTCCTGCCACATATTTCTGTCATCGTCCATCGAAGATGGCACGAGGCGCAAACAGACGGTTCGATGTGGAATGGCGCGGCCTGACAAGTACGGAAGATAGGCTATAGACGATTGTAGAGTACATGCCACGATGCATCTATACGCAAAAGTAAACCGACCTCACATGACCTTCTCAACAGGCATGTGGCAACTGGAAGCTGGGAAGACAGAGCTGGTAGAGATTGGTGACCATATGGGTCTTGGGGAGTGACTGCCTCAGGCCATAGCGCGACCAACGCTTCGAAACCTGTTGGAAGTAAATACAAGCAAAAACGTCTTGAATCTTAGTGTTCCTCGGTGATGGGTTGGAAGCTCATGTTGATTCCACTCCCGGGCTTTCTTTTCGTGGTACAGCCAGATGGAGGACGCATCGCCGAACTGTACTCCAAGTCGTCCCGTCCCACAATGCACGTACGTCCGTTCAAATAGCCCTGCTGGTTAAAGCTTCACTCGGCTTCCCATTCACACACTTGTGTCGGGCTGGGTTCGATTTAGGCGTTCTCTTTTGTCTCCGAGTGGGACAGCCCGCGCCCGGTGACAGCCGCTGCGCAAACGCTCTGGTGACGTCAGAAGGGAGCCGATGGGTGGGCCGAGCAGTACGGTAGGTTGGTCTTTCACCGCAAACCCTACCGTTCATCCGGAACTTTACCATCGGGTCAGCGCTCGCCCGACAAGCACTGCTCAGCGAGGGCGCTCATTTCAGAAATGCACCCAGTAAAATGCTCGGACTAAGTTGTGACAGAAAAGTTCATGGCTACCCCAATCTGACTGCATCCCAGTTCTGCACACCTCATGGCTGTCAAGAAAACATCCCTTAGATCACAAATGCGGAGAGTGGTGTGCATATCTCCTGATCCGTGTGGAGTGGCTGCTCCCATAGATGTCGAGACAGTCAAGACGGATGTCAATATGTCAAGACAGATATTGAGGGCACAGACGATAGCGTAAGACTGTATTGGGGTGGGGGGGGGGGGGGGGGGGCATTCCGACCATTTTTGTTTGCCCATAAGGGTCGTGCCAAGTCAGGTTGCTGTTCGAAATTTTGAAATTGGTCAACCAGTAGCCTACAAGAACGATATTTTTTCTTTCTCAATGCGCCTTTCACAAAGTTTATTTTAGTAGGTGCGGCTGCGTGAGAAAAGCACCCCAGGCATAAAAATACCATTTTAGGCTGACTCAGAGGCCGGCTGAAGTCATCTTCGGCAACATTTACAAACCATCCAAGTGAAAGACCAAAATGAAGTGCTAACTCGGTCTAGGTGACCAGTGCAATGCTTTTCTATGATCAGAAACAGTGTGTTGTGCATTTACAGGTATTCAAGATCGCGCAGCTCTTGCACACACCATGCAAAGACCTTCCAACGCTCGGCAGTGTTTTCGTAACAAACTGAGATCAGGTACGCTGGTGCGTAATATTATACGTCACCAACTGCACAAACACGATGTATAAGAGGTGCAACGGTTACACGTGTTGCACCTGTTCGTCTAGCCTCTTCATTACTAACAACAGAGGTTTTTGACCTTGGATGACCTCATATGACCTTGTTCTCACGTGACCTATGATAACCTCATTATGCCTTAGAACAACATCATAACATGTTTCAGTGAAAATTCTGAATTCCGCACCCAAAATTACCTCTTACAACTGCCTATTTTGAGCTCAGCACGTATTTTGCAGGAGGCATCCATAGAGGTGGGTCATGACCTAGGGCAATGCCATGTGCTCTGTGGTTATATGATAGTTGCGTATGTTACTATGCTTTCGTAAATTTGCATTTTTTAAGAAAGCATTGCAAAAATTTATCTCAACTCAGGTCACTGGCCACGTCTGTTTCGAAAGATCTGAAATAAGCAAAATGTTGGTGTTATCATGTTCTATTACTAGAGGAAATTTGGGCAATGGCAAGTTACACACAAATATGGGGTGCGTGGTAAATTCTTTTTTCAAGTTTACCCCTTGAACACACCTAGGTTACTCGCCTTGGCAGATCAAAACTTAACGTTTGCACTAAGTATGAAAATTAGTAAATGAACCTGTCCTAAAAAGTTGGTGTCGCTGCAAGCGTTCATTTTTGAGCTGTGCTCGGAAATCCCTAGGGGAAGTCAAATTTCCCGGCCGGGAGCGGTTCAACAAACAAGTGAGATGTATTTTGATGTTTTTGTAAAGAAAGCTTCTTGGCCAGGCAGTTTTCCTTATCTTTTGGTCTTGGCATGCCCCATCCAAGGCCTTTTTCCTGGGTACTGGACATCCCAGTATGTCTTGCTCACACTTCATTTCTATGCTCTTTTATGCTTTTTGCAGCTGTTGCCTGTTGTTTAGGCTTGCCAATTCAGCAATGTCTTGCAATAAGTGACAATCCTGAGGTCAGTATTATAGTCTACGACACAAATGCATTGCTGAATTCTTCAAGGCCTTATCAAAATCAAGATCTGTCGTATATTAGTTCTTAGCTTTGAGAAACTCGTGCAAGATTGCTTGCCTATATTTATGTCGTAGATTGCACATTCTCTGTGTATGTTTTGAGTTCCTTAGATTGCAGTTGTAAATTGTATATTCTGGCTTTAAGAAACTGCATTCTACAACCATACGCCAAAAATGAACGATATACGCCAAAGTTCTACGAATTCATATTTTGAGAAGCTGGCAACCGGTTTGCAAAGAAGTCGCGAAGAGGCAAAATGCTGTGTCTGTGTCCAGTAATCATGTATATAAGGTGATCGATATAAAAGTTGGGTCACGTTATATTTAGTGGTAAAAAATATCGCCCAATTAAGACTACGATGGCATTCGAAAAAACATGCAATGGCACATGATAAACACAAATATACATAAGTGATATCAAATTAATCCAGTGCTGACTAAAGAAGATACCTCTTTAAGAACGAGACTGGACTTATTGTCCAGACCACCTCAGAGTGCTACGCCACTACCGCAATGGTACCATTCTGGGTGACCCTAGGGCGACCTCATGGGAACCATCGTGGTTAGGAGTGGCTCCAGCAGAACGCAACGCACAGCACATGTATCGGTCTTCGCTGGACCCGGTTGAGAACCATGTCGCGGAATGCACGTCAGCTTAAGACTGCCGTGCGGGGGGTTCTCACTTGCCTGACCTGTCGCCACTGGATTCCATGCTGTGGGGCCACCTCAAGAATCACGTCCACGTGTACAAGTCAGTGAACCATCAAAAGATCAAGGCCACCTTCAGACTTAAAATGGCGCGCATCACCGAGAACAATCAACCGGGTAATCGACTACCTGCAGCAGGTTCATCTGTTGCGCATCTGGACCGCTAGGGAACCATCCGGAGGACATTTCGTTGTCACGATTTGATGAGTGTTGACTCACCGTTAGACTGCCCCAGCAAAAAAAGATCCAATTGAGCCACCTGCTTCACATTCTAGCTGATTGCATTTTGGAGTTCTCCTGGATGCTCCAATAGCAGTCGCATTAGGGAGTTGAACTACAATTTCAATGGAATAAAATTTGAATCTACAAGGACTCCAATTGGAATTGGAGCTAGAATCCAAGTGGAACCCAACGGAACTCCAATTGGACTTCATTAGATAGACTAATTAGAGTCCAAATGGAATCTAAGTGGAGTCGAATGCGAATTCTACTAGCTAGTCAGCTACTGGATACTACTGGAAGTCTACTGGATAGACACCACCGGCCGTGCAATGCCACCGCCGAGACACCGCCGGCCGTGCAGTGCCCTCACCGAGACAACGCCGGCCGTGCAGTGCCCTCACCGAGACACCGCCGGCCGTGCAGTGCCCTCACCGAGACACCGCCGGCCGTGCAGTGCCCTCACCGAGACACCGCCGGCCGTGCAGTGCCACCACCGAGACACCGCCGGCCGTGCAGTGCCCTCACCGAGACACCGCCGGCCGTGCAGTGCCCTCACCGAGACACCGCCGGCCGTGCAGTGCTCTCACCGAGACACCGCCGGCCGTGCAGTGCCCTCACCGAGACACCGCCGGCCGTGCAGTGCCCTCACCGAGACACCGCCGGCCGTGCAGTGCCACCACCGAGACAACGCCGGCCGTGCAGTGCCACCACCGAGACAACGCCGGCCGTGCAGTGCCCTCACCGAGACACCGCCGGCCGTGCAGTGCCACCACCGAGACACCGCCGGCCGTGCAGTGCCACCACCGAGACACCGCCGGCCGTGCAGTGCCCTCACCGAGACACCGCCGGCCGTGCAGTGCCCCCACCGAGACAACGCCGGCCGTGCAGTGCCCTCACCGAGACACCGCCGGCCGTGCAGTGCCCCCACCGAGACACCGCCGGCCGTGCAGTGCCCCCACCGAGACAACGCCGGCCGTGCAGTGCCCTCACCGAGACACCGCCGGCCGTGCAGTGCCACCACCGAGACAACGCCGGCCGTGCAGTGCCACCACCCTTGATCTTCCGAGCAGTGCGGGATCATCTCATATGCGAGCCGTGTCAGGTGTTGAATAAGTCACAAGTTGGCAAAATAGATCATATGGCGATGGCCGGAGTGAATAACGGGCTATGAAGTGAGTATAAAACATGTGGCGCTTGTCGGACGAGCAGGTCTATTCGCAATGTCACACGAGAGATCCTTTTGCGGGTATGAACCAGAAACAAGCTGTTGGCAAGCATGAGAGCCATGCCAGGCAAGCCATGGCAGGCAAGCCATGGCAGGCAAGCCATGGCAGGCAAGCCATGAGACACCGACTACCAGCAGCACGCACACCATATCCTGTGAGCTGTGGAGACGAGCTCCTGTGCCTTTACAGTGCCGAGAACTGTCAGGTCTCGTAATCTTTCAAAGCATGCATTAATCCTTCATGCGGGCCTGTAATGCACATTTGCACATTTTGCATTCGAGCCCACTGGTTCAACTGAGCATGAAGCGTCTAAACTTTAGAAGACCTGATGGCATCAGAACAGCGTCTGCTTTGTTTCCACCCGTTTTCACACGATATCCATAGCTGATTTCCCTTGAATCTTATGCGGGGCTTAGTTTGACTCCCTTGATCTTCATGAATCCACCATTTGTTCCAGTTTGTTCTTTCGTGGTCGTTTTTTTCTTCGAAAGCTTGGACTGATCGCCAGATCGCCATTTTTGAACAAAAATCCTGTGATTGCGCATTCTGTTGGGGAACATGAGGTAAAACTAGATTTTACGACACACATCTATTTTTGGATCGAAAGGACACGTCGAATGAATGAACAGTCTCAGCACATATGTAGTGTGTTATACGGTACACCTAAGCGGTCGTTGTGTTCGTGGCAAGCAGGAATGTATGGTTATGTGGGTTTTGCCCTTGGCTGAAAGGGGAAAACACATGTTTATCTTATCTATTGATGGCTCAGGATGCTAAACGCAATCAGAAATGACAATCGTATTGAACAGAAGCGACTTTAAAATGCTCGGGGCAGGCTCAGCTGTGCTCAGAAGACGTGGTTCAGGAGCAGATTTCATTAAGTCTTGCTATTTCATTGCCAACGACACTACAACGGATGATAGTTCGGTTTATAACGCCGAAAGCGTTTCAAGAACACATCCGTGAGCTCTGTTTGACAGCCACGTGGTCGGAATGCCAGGTGAAGAGCCTGGTGGTCAGTCAAAATCGCTCGTCAAAACAGGTTTACCTGCGAACGCAAATACGTTATCAGTTTCGAATGCATTCCTGCGCCTTTTGCGTGTTCCCGAAATTCGCCACTGTTCCGATATTCTAGATATGCGCAAAAGAGCGTCGTAATGTCCGACACCTCATCGTAGCGTACACTGGAACAGTCGTGCATATCTGTATGAAAATATCTGTTTCCCACCCATACTCCCTGATACTGTCTTTTTTCATACTTAGAACGCCGCGGAAATATCATCATCGATGTGGTAACTTGTGTGGTAACGATGTGATAAAGTATCGCACGTCAAGCGATAGCAAGACAAATACTCCACGCCGAAAGATCATGCACGATAAATATCGCAGTGGTGAAGGATCAAGTGGTTCTTGTCACACAGGATCGTACGGGGAAAACCCGTTCCGGATGAAGGTCAGTATGGAGACAGGACATGAGGGATACAGACTGGATGGGATAGAGTTCCTATGCTAGAACATCGTACACGACAAATATCACAAGGACGAATTTATGACTGGACACGGACCCCGTAAGATAAAGGTCACATGACAACTTTCGTTCCTGGGTGCGACATCGCAGCGTCACACAACGTGTAGCCAGCGCCTGACCGACAAGCGACGGCGCCTCCGCATCCAGGAACAGGGGGACGAAACTGAACGGTCGGTGGCGAACGGCCGGAACGAAACCGAACGGTCGGAACTGAACGAGTGCCCGGTTAGAGGTCGGCGCCGGCTGGAAATGCAACTGACGCCCAACATTTGACGTTTTGCTTGGCGCCTCCACTTTGGAGATGCACGCCCAGTAGGGAAACCGTGTCACTGTAAGAATTTCAGGTATCAGATTTGGTTCACTGAGTGCGGAGTTGAATGGCAGGAAGGGAAGAGGAAGCCCGTGAGCATCCACACCTGATGCTGTTTCTGTCTTTTCTGAAGACATGCAGCCACACTGGCTTCACTTAATTACCTTAATTGTGGAGCTGCAGTCACTTCTCTTGCTATGGGTTCTTTAAATCTCGGCGACCTGGTGCGATACTATCGCACAACATATAAGTACGACATTTCGCACCACCCATCTTACCCTGAACGATTTTTAGCTTGCAGCTTTCTTTATCTCTTTTGACCTTTTTCTTCATCCTTGACAACCCTTATCCGATGAAATTTTATAGTATTTTGCCTAAGAACTTTTTCAGACGTTTTACGATGTAACATTCGTACCAAATGACTATTGCCTGACGATCCTGATTCCGTATGAGCCTTTGCTTATCAACTCTTAATGCTGTTCCTTCCTCATGGTCTTTGGCCATACTATTTATCCACATGTAATCTTTTCCATAAGACCTTTTGTTGACGACATTTCTTTTTTCCATCACCCTTAAGATCATCTTCTAACCAGCAATCTGTCGACATGTCAATCTGGGGTGCCGACAGTGCAGCGGTTAGACCGTAAGTCTGGGAAGCCGGAGGTACGAGGTTCAATGCCCGGCGGTGCCCGTTCCTCCTGCCAGGATGATGAGAGGTAGCGAAAGCGACTCTGTATAGCTTGAACAGCTGAGTGCCATGTAAAACCCCAATGACACACGATGCACTGATCTGCTTTAAGGGGATGTAATCTTTCGATACCATCGACTAGCAAAAGCGAAATCCAAACCCATACTAATCTCCGATTCATACTTCCAGAAAGTTTCTTCATTCCAATTGCCTGGTGCCGCCTCCGCGCGGGCAGTTTTGCTCTCTGTGTATGTGCGTCTTACTTGCATTTTCTTCATGATTGGACCGTTTCAAAAATCTTTACAATCAAGATCAGTCAGTCCCGGTGGCTCAGTTGATTAGAGCGCCTGCCCTCCGATCCACCCACGCGTGGTAAGGTGGGTTCGAGTCGCTTTAGGGCACTCGCTATTTGACCTTGACAGATATGGCCTGCGGCCGGTGGCAGCGGTCGCCCTAAAGGTCAGTTGACGTCAGAGGGCAAGACGGACCGTGCCGAGCAGTGCGGCACGTTAAGCTTTCGCCACCAGATTCTGCCGTTGCCTGGAATTGCGCGATCGGATGGTGAGGTCAGGGCTCACACAACAAGCACTGCTTAGCGTGGGGGCTGATCCCAGAAAGTCATCCATTCAAAAGGTTCGGATCAAATTAATAAAAAAGATAACATTGTTTTCATAGGTCGTTCAGCCTCACTTACGGGGACAGCTGGCTATCTAAACTTCCGTCCATCGCATTATGCCCTTGGATCAGACCTTGAGGGTTCATAGATGTCACACATCGTCTAAATAAGATGGCCTCTTGTGCCATAGACCATATTATGGTTCACTTCGGACAAGCATTAACACGCGCTCGGGAGGCCGGTTTAGTGTGGCGCGTTCGGAGCGGGGGGGGGGGAGGGATTTCATCCCACTGATATCTCAGTAACTAAGAGAGCTGATACAGAAAGCTCACAGGGTAAGTGAGATTATTCATGAACTCGCTTGCGGTGAACTTGAAATTCCTAGGTCGTAAAATTCTGGTCACATAAGGTCACGCAAGGTGAAACGCAACACCGTTGTCCTGGGTGCCCCAGGCCTTCTTACGCAACGAGCCCTAGCCAACACACCCCATATCAGTGAGATGTCGCTGATGTTCATATCAGATCAGTGACTTTATTTGACCTTGAAAAATGACCAGGAGCCTTCCGGACCATTTTCGTATTTGAAGTCGTGATCGGCGCCGAGTGCTACTCTAGGCAGCATGCTTTTCAAAGTAAGAAGTTGATCGAATTCGTTTTAGACCAATGGCCACCACTTTCATGTAGCCTACATAGGACATTTTTATGTTGTTGTGACCGATGAATTGTAATAAGCGTAAAAAGGGGCTCATAAAGCAAGTTTTCCAGCAACAAGGTGGTTACATTTTTACTTTGCTCTAACGTCCAAACTTAAACCAAGATAAGTGGAGTTGGTCGTAAGCCCAGGTGCAGTAGTCTAATTGCTTAAGAAAACCTCTCGAAGTTCTAGGAGCTCTTCAAACACTACGCTGTCGCTTCGCGTTGAACAAATCTCTCGGAATTGTCTTTACTGACAGCCATGTCCTAACTTTTACCTGCTGTGGGCCGGAGATCTTGCAAAATATGTCTAATTATCTATGTCAAAAGAAATATTCACTTACCTACAACGATGGAAGTCATTCTGGAAAAAATTTCTGGTGTCGTATTACCTTCCCCACTGAGCGCGTGTTAATTGCATATAGCCAGTGCATATGGCCAGTATGGGCAGTGCATTCACCTTAAAATCAAACGTGAAGCGCGACATCTGGCCTAACATTTATCAGTTCAACACGGACTTGCCACGGAGGTCGTATGGGCTGCAAAATATTTAATCCTGCTTGCTTATTGTAGGGGCAATAGCCAGAGCACTTGTGGCTTACTGTGGCGACCATCTGAAAACGAGCAGAAAATCAACACACTTGTTGAACCCACACTTTAGCACGTTATGCTCGAGATCTTTGCCGCATTAGTATGCGGACATCGAAAGCCGCAAATCAATAAATGTCATCCTACAAAACCAAACGCAAGTCACAGGAACCAAATATCCACTGCTTGCCGCATTTTGGCTCCACAAAAATACCTACCAAGCCTTTTGCTGTCGAGCAAAATATACCTTTCCATGCATGGCAAAGTGAGCGTGCCAGCTTCATTTTATTCATGCAACCATCAACGTTTCGCCTGTGATTTTTGACGTCCCTGTACCCTAATGCACTAGGAGTCGCGCCTTGGCCCTTCTCCCGCGTGGCTCTCGGTCGCCCGCTCCCACGACGGCCAGGTCCGGAGCCGGTGAAACGGCCGGCCGGGGCCGCTATAAAGGCGACGTCGGACCGCGCCGGAGCAGTCGCCGAGCAACGCCGCACGATGAGCCCTGCACGAGCCGTGAGTTCCGGCCGCCGGCCGCCGGCTCCGGCCCACTCGGTGCTGCTCAGTGCCCGGCCGTCGCGACGAGCTCGCCCGGGCGGCGGGCCTGTGGGACCCCGCAGACTGGCTGGCGAGGCGCCACTGGGCAGCAGCCGACTCCGCCCGCTAAAACGGACTCCGCGCCTTGTGTCGGCCCAGCTGGTAGCCGGACTCCACGCGTTGTGTCGGTCCCAGCTGGTCTCATTCGGCTAGTTCGCTGGCCGCGGCTCTGGTCGTCCCCAGGTCTTTGTACCGGCGTGAAGCCCGTAGCCTCTGTGGTGGTGTGCGGCCCCCGTGCCGACGTGAGGTCCATAGGCTGCGGTAGGTGCGAGGCCCGTGGCCTCCGCGCCTGTGTGAAGCCCGTGGACTCTGCCGGTGTGAGGCCCGTGGAGTCCGTCCGGTGTGAACCCTCCGTGCCTATGTGAGGTCCGTAGGATTCGTGGCGGTGTGAGGCCCGTGGCCTCTGTGCCAGTGTGACCCGTGGCCTCTGTGCCAGTGTGAGGCCCGTGGCTTCTCTGCCGGTGTGAGGCCCGTGGGCTCTGTGCCGGCGTGAGGCCCGTGGCCGCTGCGCCGGCGTGAGGCCCATGGCCTCTCTGCTAGTGTGAGGTCCGTGGCTTCTGTGCTGGTGTGAGGTCCGTGGCTTCTGTGCTGGTGTGAGGCCCGTGGCTTCTGTGCTGGTGTGGGGTCCGAAAGCTCGGTAGCGGCCGTGAGCATAGTTTCGTGACGCCGTTACTCTGTCCTCCCGCAGCTGATGGTTCCGGCCCTGGCCGTGGCCTGCCTGCTGGCGGCGGCCGACGCCTTCCCGCAAGGGTATGAGCCAGAGCCGGTCTACGGCTACCAGCCGGAGCAGCCGTACGGCCGCGACAAGTTTGTGGTGGCGGAAATCCAGCCCCGACAAGGCTACGGCAAACCCTCCTACGGACGCGTGAAAATACAGGTGCGTGCTGTTGAGTGGCATGGTGGGGCATGTCACGCCACAGGTAAGGCATGCCATGCCACACATGCTGTGAAATTTCACAGATTAAGTTAAAATTGAGGTGTTACGTTAGGCATGTGTATCCGAATAAACGCCGATGCCTAAAGTCCCTGCTGTTATATGCACGTTAGTTTCATCCAAACGCTGACCACGGAAGTGCTTGATCCACGCTACGGTGTGCGGCATGTTTTCCTTTGCGCCGACTAACTGCTTTTTCACCCGCATAATGCATAGGGGAGTGCAGCCGTGAGCACAGACTAGGCTACTGACAGACTCACAGACAGAAAGACTCACAGACAGAAAGACTCACAGACTAGACTAGGCTCACAGACAGACAGACGAGCTCCACTGGAAGAGAGCCGCGCGAGTGAAATGCAATGCTGAAGGTGTCACCAATTGGAATTGATATAGTTCGGTAATTCTTGGTAATACGTTAATGGACCAATAATGGAACGATTTCAACACACATATCGCACACACCCCGTGTTTTTTCAATTACGGCAGGTTCTTGTTCAATTCACCCAGCAAACATTCCATGGATTGCTCGAATTGCTCTGTGCTGTAAGTAGTTGGTTCGTGCCGTATCTACGTGCTGCTTGTGTGCTTGCCATTTGCACACACCCATGTCGGATGAAGAGACCTCACTTCACGCGGTAGGGGTAGCCAATTCTGTTTTGTGCCTCGCATGAAGACGATTGTCAAAAGCTACTGATCCCGCCGTCGAACCTCCCCGGCGCGCCCTTCTGCCGCGCCAGCCGGTGTGCGGTCTCTGAAGCTCTCCCCCTGCTGCAGACGTACCGCGGGCCCAGCAAGGGTCACGGCTACGACGTGTTCGCGCCCTGGGGCTATTACGTCACGCAGCCCGAGGATGATAAGGGCTACGGTTACCACTGAACCGCGGACGTCATGACGTCAGAGCAGGATAAGGTAAGCATCTGCCCATCGCTGTCAGCAGGTTGTCATAGTCAGCCGGATGTCGAATGATCCTAAATCGCACGTTAGCTAAGTCGTTAGTGTTAATGAACGATTCGTTTTCTTCCTTAAAGGTTGATATCAGCGTTCACGCCACTGATCCGCTTGTGTGAGTGATAAGCATTTATGACCTCCAGCTGTTCTGCATGTCTGTGTCCGTGGAAGTGCCTGGTCTTTATCCGGGGCTTGCTCTGACATTTAGCACTGATAAATGCTGGGACTCCGCATGAGCTAAAATATGAATCTTCTGTATAAGCTAACTCGAAAGCACGAACTCGAACCTCTGTGTCACAGGTCACATGACGAGCAGAAATTGTCCACAAAAAAACTTCCGAGGAGCTGAAATGGGGCCCTGGTGGAGCTGGAGCTTTAATGGTGGGGTCAGGGCCAAGGGTTAGGGTCAAGGGTCAGGGTCAAGGTCCGCGCTAGAAGTAATCGGCCGCACGGTCGTGGTGCAGCTAACGCCCTATCGATGTTCCAGATGATGTGCCCACTAGTCTTTTCATCAGCCGGGCTCTTCCGCGATCCGAAGTCACCCCCGGCCTCTAGGCCGACGTGACCTTGTGCGACCTTGGACGACCCCTGCTGACATCAGCTGGCAGCGCAGTGCCGCACTTCCCTTGCCGGTGCGCCACATGTTCATTGTTCTTGGCTGCATTGCGCATGCGTTCGCATTGAATAAACATCGCGTGTTGGAAGCCCTGTTGCAAGACATCGCGACCCTCATGACAGAGGAGTGAATAGCAAAGGCGATATGTACAGACCAGAGTCATACTGGAACTAAATTGTGTCCAAGGTATGATATGCTGGGACTTGCTTGGTAATATACAACGTCAACGTGAACAAATCGAGGTGTGGCTCCACTTCCGTGTGGGCACAGGACACCTCGGTGTGAAATATACAAAGCGAATTGTGCCCTCTGTGATACACCTAAGCAGACTGTGGCTCTCGGCAAACGTGTGGGAAAACTTCAACACGGCATAAGTTGGAGGAACAACACAACAGCATGAGGACTTAATCATGATCAACTTCAAGCAACTTCAAGTGGCTTCATGAAGCTTCTGTCCCCGTAGAGAGCCTTGCCAGATCTTTCCTCAAGACAAAAACACTGACTGGTCGTCGGCGACCAGCGCAGTTCCCACGCCCGAGCCAAATCGTGCAAGACTATGTCTCTAGCCATTACTCACCATCTCGGGGCACGCGCGGGGTCAAAGGTCACTCCTCCTAAACGCTTCAGGCACAGTAGGCGCAGCCTTTGCTATCCAACAGACATCATCTGACCAGGTCAGGTCACGGCTCGAGAAGAAAGGCATCACGCCCATCAAGACACTCAAATTTGTATGAAAAGGCCAAAAAAGAGAGCGGTTCTCAATATTGTTCGTTTTTTCCGACGAGAACCAGTAATTGAACGTCCTGTTGGGTCGCTGGCCTGGCAAGGCACAGTGCAAGACAAGGCGAGGCAGGACAAGGCCTGACAGGCAGCGGGACTTGAAGTAAGATCCATGTGATCCCTACAAATATGGTTGGAAATGCTATATTAAGTGACGCGATTTGCATGTCCGTCAAGTAAGCGTCGCGTTCTTATTCGAATTCCAGTCCAGTTCAGACTTTCAACAGTCTTTTCCCTGGGTTCAACCCACTGAAGTATTCAGGAATCTCCACTCCTCTTTTCTCTAAGTCATTTGGTTTGACCCCTTCAGGTAAATGAAGGGTCAGAACGTGGGTACCCTGGCATTTCATCGCTTATCTAAGATATCCAATAAAATGCGTATCACTTTTATCCCAGCGATGTCCCGTGTAAGCAAACTTACAGTAGCTCACTCTCAAGGTTAAAGGTTGAGGTCACGTGAATTGGGATACCTTGATATTTCTTCGCTCATAAAGAGTGCAACAAAAAGGGTGTCATATTGATGTTCACGATGTCCTCTTTCGTCACATCTGCAAAAATTAATGTTCTTGGTCAAAGCTCAAGGCCATAAAAAACACCGTACCCTCACATTTATTTGTGAACCAAGGAAATACAACAAAATGAGTAGCATAAGGATGCTTGAGGTGCCACTTTCGTCACACTTGTGAAAAGCTTCAACAAGTAAGAATTTGCAACAGTTTCAATGTCACAGGTCAGGGTTATACAAAACCCCGTACTCTGACATCCATTTGTTTACACAAGGAACACAACAGAAATCATGGCGTATTGATACTCATGAATCAGCTTTCCCTAAGTTCCAAAAATTGACTGTTAAGGTCATCCGTCAAGATCACAAAGATGCGATCCCCTGGCACTCATTCGTTTACCAAAGGATTACAGCAAAATGTGTATCATAGTAGTGCTGGTAATGTCCAAATTTGTTGTATTTCTCAAGGAGACAAATAACAAACAAATAAATGCCCGGACACTACGTTTTGTGACGTAGACTTTTGACCTTCAAAACATTTTTCCTGCGCGCGACGAAATTGGGCATCACAGACATCTCAATGGTAAACATGTTGTTGCTATTTGTTTTTAAGTGAACATATATCAATTTATCGCGTTTTTGTGACCTTGGCCCTGAATCTGATGATTACCTTTCATATATGACGAAAGCCAACACCACATGCATCAGTATTGCAGATTTTTGTGGTATTTTTTGGTTAAAGAATATATTCCAGTGCGCTGTGTTTTGTGTGACCTTGACCTTTAACATAGAAAGATAGTTTTTGCATTTGTTGACAAGGCAGGCATTAAGTATTAATATGTACCCGTTGCATCGTATTTCTTGATGAAACGAATTAATGCCGAGTTGTCGCTTTTTGTGTGAGCTTGACATTTGATCTTGAGTTATTGTTCTTGTCATGAAAGTGGACGCCCCGAGCACCTCTATGAAAGTTATTTTGTGCCGTTATACAATGCCCTTGACTGTTGCCCTTTGTGTTATGAAGGCGGAAACCACGGTTGTCATCATGCCACCCATTTCATTTTATTTCTTCGGCTAGCAAACCATGTCAGGGTACCACATTTTTATTACCTTTAACTTTGACCTTGAGAGCTTTCGCAGATGCAAGGAAGGCAGGCGTGACAAACATCCCTTTGACATCTCTTTCGTCGCATTTCTGCGTGAAATGGATGCCACTTTTTATGTGACCTTGGCCCTTGACTTTAAAGGCAAAGCTATGCAGGTGCGAAGAAGGAGGACTTCGCAAACACTGATATGACACCCTTTTTGCTGCAATTTCATCATGAGCGAAGAAGTGTAAGGGTTTCCTATTTTATATGATTTTGACCATTTATTTGCGACTGAGTTTCTGTAAGTGTGACGGGAATGGGCTTCACGGGAATCAGTATGATGACCGTTTTGTTGGATTTCTTTGATCAACGGAAGAATTCCAGAGTGCCCAGGCTTTTACCCTTTATTGACCTGAGGAGAAAAATACAGAAGAGAGACTGCAGATTCGTGAATACCTGAAAAGGTTTTACCTTGAAAGCAAGCTTTTGGAAACGTTAACCCCACACTGAATTCGAGTACAATAACGACGCTGACATGACGGACATGCAATTTGTTGCTCTCAGGTAAAGGGTTAGGCCAGAGCAGGATTTCACTCAGAAGTGGCGCCAGGATTTAGATCATTTGGAAAACGCACATGTCGGAACAGTTATGCCGCTGGAGTTAACCTCTTGGACATGCCCGTTATTGGTCTGCGTAACCGACCCGTTTTTTCTGAATTTTACGCATTAATTTCGGGTCCCGTTACCCCGCTACAACACTAATGTACTCATGCCATTTTCGGTTTCGCTGCAGTTCTGACGCAATTTTCAAAGGCAAAACTTGAATGCGAGTTTGATATCCAAGGGCGCGACTAATTAAAGTACTGACAAATGAAGAACAAGCACGGCAACGCACTCCCGGCGTGATTCGTCTCTGTCGGCTATTATGTTACATGAATGCTGGCTAGATATGCGAGAATAAAGTTTCTAGCAGTGGTTAAATCTCATTATTGTTCGTTTGCGTCCGTATGCACCCATCCAATCGTTTCAGTGAAATACCATCGTAATATTTCTTGACTAGGTAGCGCCACGTAAAATCTTTAGTGTTCATATCGCCCTGACGCATCCTTATCTCAGAGACTTTGTATAGAGAAAAAACCGAATTACGAATGTGGCTAAGTGTTTCGTGCCCCCCTTCGTATCTACATTAAGCTATTCTGAATGCGTCGCAACAGTCGCATTGAGTTCAGCGAGTTTTCCGAGCAAAGCTCACTGCTTGTGGGTGCCTCCAGTCCAGCACTCAGGTAATTTAATGGTCATTTAGTTTTCGACATTTTTTCATCTGACATTTCTCTCATACAGAAAAGCAAATGGTCATGCTTTTTGCCGCACCGGTGTAAGGGAGGACCGGCTGTTGCCGAGCTGACCCCCTCTGTCATCTGTCAGCTGGCCGCCCTGCGGACCGCTGTCCCCGCGGCTCGGACCCCGGGTAGGGCGAATACATCTTCGGTCCCACCCCTTCCCCGAAGTGACGGCCCTGTGCTCGACGCCCGCAGGACACGCGGCCGACAGGCATTCAAGGTCATTTGATCTCAACGTCTTTGAAACAGTTGCCCTGCATTGTACTAAATTTGAATTTTCAATTGAAGGTCAGTGAGAATATAGTCAAGGACAGTTACATGAAGCAAACATCGTTTTCGAATTTCTCGATAATTTTGTTATATATGGTCGAGGCCATGTGGGAAATCCATTTCGTATGTGTAGTTCATGAACAGAAAGCACGGCCTGGGCGTAACACGTCTAAACAAGAAACAGCGATGACACGCTCTCCGAAGTTTCATAACTAGCACACAACTTATGTACACATGCATGGAGGCGGATGGTAATGAACTTTGGTGCAATGACAGCGGTTCCGACATCCCGACAGCATACCGACAGCTTCCGAAAGCACAGATGCACACGCAACAATAAAGCCAAACAAGGTATGACGTTTCTTAGCCGCCAACGCCTGCTCACTTACCTATTCTGTGTCACCCTCACACAACATTCTCATACAATCGCAGAGCTATACTGCCGTCCAAAGGTTTATTTCTGGTCATACTACCCATATATTTATTTCTGGCCATTTTGCGTTTTTATGTCATCTGATTGGTCTTCTCCTGCTGAATTAAGATATGCAAACCAACAGTTGGGATTTGCACAAGCTTTTGGCTAAAATAAAGGACTAAAAGCTTGTGAAAATTTGCACTAGTGGTTTTGATCACCAAATTCGGCATGAGTACACGAATCAGACGACATAAAAACGCGAAAACGTCCAAAGATTAGCATATGGGGGTTTAACTTTGGACGGCAGCATTGGGACATAGCACATCACAGTTCATGACAAATGACTCGCATGAATCGTGTCAGCCTTGTCCACAACTGGATTCGGGAGATTTCTAGCACATGTTTCGTTGGGCGCACGCTGCGGATATTTGCTATCCGCCCACATAAAAACATCGTTATAATGCTGATCATCTGGGCACTCAGGTGTATCTAAACAATATTATGCACCGAGGAAACACTGATCGCTCACGAATTGCGTATGCAAATTACGTAAAAGATGCCGGTTTCGGTCCACAGCCATAAAGCGCACGACGCAAGGACATAAATACCTGCAGTTTGGGCTGGTGGTGCTTGCAGCATCATATCAAGCAGCTTGATTAAATTCTTATCGAATATGCAAGCACATTTCATTTCTGTAGAGCGGACGCAACTACTGAGAGAATGAAAGATTTGCCAAACAACTGTGATCACTTTATTTGTCTTTTGTTCCCGCCTTTACGCGAGTCCAGCCGCGTTTCGCGTCGGCGGCCACTTTTGACGTCGTGCTGCCATCGTCGTGGATAAATGGTGCACCGTTAGTGGTAATGGTTGCCGGGTAGATTCGACAGGGCGCTGGCCGCAGAGGCGGCATCGGCGGCAGCCGTGCTCCATCAGGCGGCTTGGCATAACACTGGCAAGCCAAGCGACGATTGTCAGATGAGCTGTTTGCATGATCATCTGAGCTGGCCACCTCTCCTGAGCACACGCACATGACACACGCAGCTCCGATGCACGTAACCACGCTTTATAACGTTAATATGGGACCAATGAACGGGGACAAAGAGGGGAGTGGACACTTCTCGTAAACGGATTCCGACTCGCTAGGAAAACAGGGTGATTTACTTGCTTACTTATCGCATTTATGCTCAATTTAAATCTTGAGCAATTATGAAAACAGCATACGCTTACGGCATTATGAACACCAGATCAGCACTCTGGTTTGGCTGAGCATAAAACACAGATATAGCTCTAACACGTTGCTGTTATTGTCTAACGTGTCACAGCACCCAGGGAATGTGAAGGGAAGCATTCTGGTGTTTAGCGGAAGACTGATCTCAGGCCTTTATAACCCGAGATTAAGCGTGACTCTCTGTTGGCAGTGACCACGAGAAACGCCCAGGACGCAGCGTCCCCACAGTTGGTATGCGACAGAAGGCAGTCCTGCCGACTTTGGATCGCAGCGCAATACTCAGGTCTTCAGCGTGGAACGGAAGCGCCGTAAAATGAAACATGGTAACCGTAAAAAACATGGCGTAAAAAACCGTAAAAACATGGCGTGCAACACCGACTTAGCTTCAGCAACTATGCGTTAACAGCACACAGCCCGCCGTGCTGACAACCACGGGGCTGCTTCGTGTCGCAGACCGTGACATCCGTGACCGCCGTGCGATGGCGGAAAACATCGCAGACCTCGCCCGGCGCACGTTTGTTTGTCTCCGTCGGCGGCCGCCGCACACGGACCATGGCGGGGGGAGGGGGGGGGGGGGTAGGTCATGTGCACGCGAAGGCCCACTATGCATGTTAACAGCGGGCTCATGCGCTGGTGTGCGACGACCTGTAATTTTCCGGACGTGCTTTTTTGCGCGAAGAACTTGTCCGTTATTACGCCTATTAGAAAACTGGAGGTCAGTGGAGCTTTATTAGAAGGTAGCATAAGCGACTTCAGATATCTTATATCAATATATGTTGTTTGTGGTCTGAAATATCTGCAATGGCCACTCCTTAGCCACTGGTCATCGTCACTCATCTAAAAAAAACTGACATGCACAGGAATTTTCTCACGAGCCAAAACAAGGTTCGAGCACGTCAACATTCTGCGGCGTTTTCACAGCACATCTAGCCATGTGCACTTGCGGCATAAACAGTCGCGGATGACCCGCGTTGTGGGGCAGGAAAGGGGTCCCGAAGACAAAAGCCCCCGAAAACGTATATCGCTTGCTGTTTTTTATGCTTTTTTGGCGAGCTCGGCGATTTTGGTAAGGCTAAGATCCGATGGAGATATCAAGCAAATCTCTTTCAACGAAATGCAAACTCTTCCCTTGCCCCGCAGTTAAAAAAAACAAAACATAAACAACAAACAATGGCGAGCGGCAGTAGAGAGCGGCATTAATGCCACTGACAACGGCTGAGAAACGGAATGACAACAGCACACCATCCACAATCATTGAATTTCTGCATGAGGCCATCCAGCCGATAAAGCGTAATTACTGTTATTCATGTTGCATGCATTCCAAGGGATTTCATAGATCGTGAACTGCGATGCATTCCAAGGCGCCCGATAGGTCGTGCGCTGCGGTGCATTCCAAGGGTGCCCGATAGGTCGTGTACTGCGATGTTAGTGTCGGAGCACGGGGCCATTTCGTCGGCAGCGACGCCAGCTGGAACCAAGGCTTTGCTGGCTTTGCACCACGGCCGCCGTGTTATGGGCACGCTGCAGGCAACTAAACGCCATGCTAAACAATTGTTTGTGTATTGATTTGTACGATGTAGCGCGCATTGTTGGCACGAGTTCGAAATAAACCGATATCAGTGGCTGTGTTCAACGCCAATGATTCAGCTGCGCCAGAATGTTGATGTTAAGCTTCATGGAACTTGTTCAATTTACAGGTGACATTTCCCGTGGCGCATACGTTTGTCCTGGTACGTTCAATGCAGTCTGTCTGTGCGGGCTGCTGGGATTAAATAAGGTCTTTGCTTCTGTAGGACGTTTCAAAAACGAGATATCCATTGCTGTTTTTTCATTATACCAGGAAAATGTGCGTCAGTTAACCGACACAACGACCATGCTCAAGCCATGAGAGCACACCAGGAGCACACTAGCGCCGGAAGGGCAACGTTTTGTGTCAGCTGACAAGTCCTGAACCTCACAGCGTTGGGCTCGACCTCTTGCCACCAATGCACGACTAAAAGAATGCAAAGCATAAACGACTTATAGAAAACACTAGGAATAGCAATCTTAACGCGCACTTTGGCTTTAAATATATTCCATGAATTGCGATTCATGCCAGCGACATTTGCTCTCGCAATGATTCTGCATGAATTAACTCAGTATGGACATGTGCAGACACGAGCAATTTCGGTAAAGTTCCCGTAAAGCGGCAAGATAGCAAATGCAGCACACACACACACACACACACACACCCACACACACACACACACACACACACACACACCACACACACACACACACACACACACACAACACACACACACACACACACACCACACACACACACACCACCACACACACACACACACACACACACACACACACACACACAAACCCACACACCACACACACACACACACACACACACACCCCACACACACACACACACCCACACACACACACACACACACACACACACACCCACACCACACACACACCACCACACACACACACACACAACACACACACACCACACACACCACACACACACACCACCACACACACCACACCAACACACACACCACACACATTTTCACCCCTAAATAACACGTGATCACTCGATCACTCATTTCCTTATGGGTTTGGGCTCTACCTCATTCCTACGGTCTTTCCTCTTGCTGTCATTCTCCCGACTCTTCGACTAATGCACCTCGCGATGGGAGGGGGGGGGGGGCTCAGGGGAGGGTAACAGGCGGTGCGGGCAAGCGAGGTCACCTTGTTGCCGGGTGAAGGCGGAATGAGGCTGGGGCCCTCGCGATAGGCCCCTACCATCGAGCTAAAATGTCTGCGAACCTGACTGGTGTTAGCGGTGCACTTAGATAGAGAGCGTGGGATGTGTTTATAGGAGAACCGAGTCAACGTTCAGGGCTTAGGGAAGTCGCAGTCAATCGATAACCGACTGCCATTCAGGTATGTATGTAAGCATGTTAGTCCTATCCAGCAAGCCGGTGTGCAGTGCAAACACACCACGAATTGGCGCTGAGGCGTGTTGTGCTTGCCAACGCCCCAATGAAGTCTTAATATTGGAAGAGAATCATTCGTTATGTTAGAGCGATCCACGCAACTTAACTGCCTTTATTTCCACCAGCGGACTGCCGCCACGCACGGGATGGCACCATTGGGTACCGCGCGACGAACCAACGCTGAGCACGCTGGTGATTAATCGGCTGTAATGAACAGCTCAAAGGATTCGCCCGCCGGGGGCCACTAATTATCAGCGCAGTCACGGTGAACAGTGGATCATTTCCAGCTAAATTAGTTCTGTGATCCACTAATGGATTTGGGCTGTTCGAGCTATGTAACATCGGTCCGAATGAGTAAAATTACCTTGTTATCTTCGAACACCGCCGACATAATTCCCGCATAATTTGGCCCAGCGGCCATTTGGATCTAATGCGCACGTCGTCATTTCGGTCGCCGTCGCCGGCAGGTAGCCAGCCAGTCCGCGGGCGCTGCTGCAGGTCAAGAGCTAGGCCTCGGTGGCACGGTCGTGCGGACATCCGCGTAGAGTCACTGGGCTTCACGTGGACTTCGGACGTCGGGTTCGCACTGTTCGCCGTAGCATCCCCCTGCCTCTTCGGCACGTGGCGGGTCTGTCGTGAGCTGGACCCAGCGGCGTGGGGCTGAGGCGCGCGCCCCCGACAGGCCGGTGCGCAGCTCTAGAAGGTGCCAGCAGGGTGTATCTCTCGTCACGCCACGTCACGGTCGTCACGTTACGTCACGGCCGCTCAGAGCGGCGGCCGTGACGTCGGCCTTCCGGTCCGAGGCAATCACTGCTGGGCGCGGCTGCGATTGCCAATCACAGTGTCTGTGCCGAAATCTTCCCACTGATCCGCCTCTGAGAGGATGGTTTAGAGTCACCAGTCCCCAGCCTCTGTAAAACATACCCGCTCCTCCCCGTCGAGCGTCTCTCGCGTGATGGACGACGCGGATATAGGGATGTAGTTCCGCAAAACGTGTGTCACTGTGTGGCACCGACGCTTTGTCCTCGGCAAACCCACAGCGATGCCACCCTGATTAATTACGCCGGCATTTGTGCCACCTCCTGACAACAAGCCCGCTTATTTGATGGACAGTGGAAGTGGCGGTATGCAAGCGACAACACCAGCATATTTCACCGCCGACTCTCTGAAATATGGGAGCCTGACGTTGTTTCGTAACACCCCTCTGATTGGACAGTGGTATTATGGCTCGCCATTGTCATCCTTGAAACTGGCGTCTTTCAATTATATCTTACTAACGAATATTATTATCATTGCGCGTTAATGATAAGCTGGTTGTTTACGCTTGTTTTTTTTGTGTATTGCTTTGCGGGTTTCACGTCTATTAGCTGGGAAAGCCACCGTCTTCAACGTTTTGGTTACTAATACCGGTATTGACGTCTGTGTGCCGCGGAGTCAGGGGTGGGCATTTCTGCTAACTTGCTATTGGGTGATGGGTAGGTAGAAAAAAGTTGGGGGGGGGGGGGTGGACGAGCAGTAAAACATGACGAAACCTACCCAAAACTACTTCAACGTACAGGTTTATCTTAGTGTCTGGGCCACGTTCTTCTCAAATTTAGGAGGAGCTGGAGGCCCTCGGTTGATAAGGAAACTAGTGTCGTGCCCGAACTCTTTTTGTCGCCGGGGATGTCCGCAGATGATCCACTGCCAGTAGTGAACGAACCAGACCGGCTCACCCTGGGCATT
>NW_023596746.1:31988488-32072172 GCF_011947565.3 Pollicipes pollicipes
TCCTTCGAACAGCCATTTTCACATCACCTCGTTATGAAAGCCTAATTTTTGACATCACATGTCGTCAAATGTGAAATTATTTGGTTCCAGTGGCTAAATGTGGGTAAGTCAGATAAAGCCTAGGATAGCTCACGCTGCATGCGCGGATCTCATCTTCACAGAGCTCTTGTGCCAAATGATATGTGTAATTATCTTTGCGAATTTGAGAACGATACACAGCTTGCGCGAACTTTGCATTACATGACTAATGCAAAGAACCATCGTGCTGACGGCAGACATGAGTGATGGCACCTGGAAAAATATCTGCAAATGTACCATCGTCATTAATTCATATGTTGTGGATGGTTGATAAACTGCTGTGTAATGTTTCTTCCATGGTGATTGATCGGCTTACGTTTGGTATTAACATAGAGGTAATGTGACAGCCGCACATGGACCGTCTCCATAAGCACAGCGCTCGACTGCGCTGACCGACTGGTCATTCGCTGCCGGGTGACCCGAAGTCAGTTTTGAACATGCGCCCCGTCGTTCGCTGTTTACACGGTTGATGATACTGTACAGGGGTCATTAGAGCGGCTCGCCAGCAGACTTCTTCGGCCGGCCGGCACTTCGGCCCGAGTGTTGAACGCCTTGTTGACAGCTCCTTAGTCAACCAGCTTCATAAGGTCACGCATAGGGACGGGGAATCAGCGCATGCACGAAGAAGTGATATATGGGCCCCGCTAGGCCCGAGACGTAGCATTCGTCTATCTATTGGGTTTGCTCGATAATTCAAGTCGTGAGACACGGTCAAGGCAGCGCGAAACTAGCGGGAAGCTCTGCAGTAAAAGCGAGTCCGAAAGGGCAGTGCTAATCCGCTCGTAGTCCCCGAGACATCACTGCGCGCGCTGTACCGTAGGCCGTTGACTCATCCTATGTGGTGGAGAACTCTTAAATGACGTCGTGGACCGCCATGCCGGTTTGCACATGATAATAACCTTGAAATGTGGAAAACCTATGAGATCGAAGGGATGGCCATGAATTCAGGCAGGACCTAGGAATATTACTGGTACGCAGACCAAAGTAGAGAAGGCAAGCCTCCTCCGGAATGGAAGCCTCTTGATTAAAAAAAAAAAAAACAGAGCCAGACTGAAAAGATTCTGAAGGCATCATAACTGGTGGGAGAGCAGTGTAGGTCTGCCGTGACCCCAAACCAAACGTTAGCAAGGGCACTATACATGGCAATGACCTAGTGGACATCTCTGAGGATGAGATCGTTCACTGGTTTAGAGCTTGGTGTGGTGGGAGCAAAGAGGTTTACGAAGAAGGTGGGAGGAAGGGTTGAGAATACCCCTACCATACTTCCCACATTTGGTGTACCAACTTGCCCCAAAACTGATCCACCAAGTAACATGGGTACTGTGTGTGCCGTTTGCCATGATTTGGAGTTCAATATGAGGTCACAAATATGCTCAAGTCTTGTGAGGCATAGTAATTGGTCATGTGTGGTGGACAGTGGTATGAAGGCAGTGATTGATTCAGTCTCTGTGTACGTGTGTGTGTGTGTGTGTGTGTGCGTGTGTGTGTGTGTGTGTGTGTGTGTGTGTGTGTGTGTGTGTGTGTGTGTGTGTGTGTGTGTGTGTGTGAGTGTTTGCGTGTGTGTGTGTGTGTGTGTGTGTGTAGGTTTGTGTGTGTGGTCATGTGCGTGTGTGAGCTCGCTTCCATCTTTATTATTTTGCTATAACTTTGTATTGCTTTGTAGTTTAGCATTAACGGGGGAGGACCCCGTAGCGAGGCGAAAAACGATGAAAGACCAGCGACCAACTCGTCGGGCTGAGCGAACCGTACGCAGACGCGAAACTGAATTGATAAGGTAGCAATATATAAATATTTAATGCGACGCATGGAGGGCAGATTCTGCGCCAGAGTGCTGACAAAACAAGTGTGTGTGCCACCGCGATTCATGTTGAGTCGTGTGTCGCTGAAGTTGCGAGATTTTCTGCTATTGTTTGAGTGTGGGAAACGAACGAGGTGATCGAGGAGACCACGCCGTATAAATGAGTAGTTTAATTGTACGTAGGTACAGTTACTCGTAATCTTTAGCTCGAGATATTCATAACCACTGAGTACTAATGCATCCTTTGCACCAGGATCCATCCCGTGGCTAAATCTTCCATGTTCCTCTACCATGCTCAGTCTCCACAGCATACCAAAAGAAAGCTGCAAGCAAAATCCGAATACAAAAGGGACGCAACGAAGACAACTGAAACGGACGCTTGAGCCCAGGAGGCTATGCGCCCTAATCCAAGACAACACAAGACAAGTGTGGTGTTGGGGAGATGCGCGCCGGACGTGCTGGTTTTGGTGGCGATGTTGTCCAAAATTGATAAATTCGGTGAAGGAAGCTCTGCTCCATTCATCAGTTCCTTCAGTGTTCAGGTTCATCATAAAATGTCCCACTCATGGAAGCTTTATTTTGCATAGCGATTGTGGACGAGATCATGTGAATAGTAAGTGCATAATGCCTATGATTACTAAGCATATCCTGGGCATTGAAGGTGGGACTGTCAGACCTTAGCCTTCAGACCTTAATGGAGCATGTGAAGTGAACACGAGCTGTCACTGAGCACCGAAAAAGGGCCATTCATGGATTCAATCATGAGCAGCCTGGCGTACTTGTCATTGGAAACAGGCTCTCTCTACATTGACTGATCATTGAGAGTATGTTTCTATGATATGATTTTACGCAGGCTAGGTGCTGCCGTATGACATAGTAATACACAAGATGTATGCAGCTGTGTTATCCAAATAAAATCAATTATAGGGTATAATCCTTCTGTCATGCTGCGCTATTTTATTAGCATTTACTGCGCATCATAATGTTTTCAACTAGGGTAGGCACTACAGGCAATGATGCTGCCCATATCTCACCTTGAAAGTGTCTGGAATACAACTTGCACGGACATAAAATGTATGGTATCCATAACAAGTATGGTGGCAGCCACACAAATTTCTCTTTATTGTGGTGTATTTTGATGTTCTTGCAAAGGAAGGTCCTTGACCAGGCAGTTTTGCCCCATCTTTTGGTCTTGGCATGCCCTACCCAAGGCTTCTTGCCGGAAAGACAGGAACACTCACTATTACTTGCTCACACTCAAGCTTTATGTTCTGTTATGCCTTAAGCAGCTGTTGCATGCTGTTTAGGCTTGCCACTGCAGCAATTCGTCTTTCAAGAAGTAGCAGTCCTAAGGTCAGTGTTATAATCTACGACACAAATGCTTGCGTTGATTGCATTACCAAACTCATCGGGGACCCATCAAGATTAAGCTCTGTCGTACATTTGTTGTTGGCTTTGGGAACCTTATGCAAGATTGTTTGTGTATATTTGTGTCATAGATTGTACATTTTTTGTGTATTTTTTCAGTGTCCTAGATTCTAGTTGTAAGTTGTACATTTTTGCTTTGAGAGACTGGATTATACTATTACACGCAAAAAATGTACAGTTTATGCCAAAAATATGCGAAGTTGTGTTTTGAGAAACTGGCTTCAAGTGTTCTGCAGTGTCTCATCTATTTTCGACAAAGACAGCTTCCTTACACATTTATCGTGGATGAGATAGTAGCATTAGCCTTATTCCTCGGATAAAAATTTGGAGAATAGAGACACAGTTGGGTTGATATTTCAGCAAGATGTCTATCCAAGCAATAGCAGAAGTAGTATTTAAGAATTACAATAAGAAGTGCTATTCTTCTGCCATTATTTCGATAGAAGTATGTTGCCGAAATAACAACCCATATATCTGTTAATGTACATTTAACACATACTGTAGGGCAAATTTAAATCTTGAACAAAAAATTGTGTCCTACAAGCATAGCCCCTTGGGCTGTATTACCATGAACCCCCGTTGGGACTTCGTTTTAAAGGGAGCGCACGGTGAAATGCGGTGTTATAACCAAAAATCTGCGGAAATTGCGATCTGATCGCGCAAGACGTCATCACGCCCGTGGCACACCCGACTGAGTGGTGTCACCCGATGGGCCCAGTGCCGAAGCCGCCCACGGACCGAAGCCACGGCAAGACCTCCGTGCACATGTGCGTGGATCTGACCAGACTCAATCTCTACGTTCGGCGTGGAGCGCGTCCAGTCACCACGCCTCACGATGTCGTCACCGGAATCGAGCAAGGAAGCCGGCACTTCACGAAGCTGGACGCGGAGTCAGGATACTTCCAGATTCCGATCGCAGAGGAAGACCAGGACCTGACGCGTTTAATAACACCCTGGGGACGCTACAAGTTCAAACGCGCCGTCATGGGCCTCTGCACGTCCGGAAACGAGTATGGACGGCGAGGATACGCAGCACTGGCGGGCCTGCCGAAGACGAACAAGGTATTCGACGACATCCTGGCCTACGATAACGACTACTCGACCCACATTCTGTACGTGACCCAGATTCTTCAGCGATGCGACAGCTATGGCATCATCCTGAACTCGGCGAAGGCGACGTTCGCCGCCCAGACGCTGGACTTCTGCGGCTACGTCATCAGTCCTGACGGCTACACAGCAGACCAGCGCAAGGCGCGGGCTATCGCTGGCTTCCCCGTTCCAGAGAACCTCACAGACTTAAGGAGCTTCATAGGACTGGCCAACCAGCTCGGAGCGTTTTCGACGGACACAGCCAGGACAGCCGAGCCTCTACGCGACCTGCTGAGGCCCCGGAACCAGTGGACATGGACATCAGTGCACCAGGTAGCGTTCGAAGCCGTCAAAGCAACGCCCGTCACCCCTCCCGTTCTGGCCTACTTCGACCCGTCACTGCCGACCGCAGTTCACACAGACGCATCACGACCCCGAGGCCTGGGCTACGCGCTGCTGCAGCGTCACGACCAGGAGTGGAAGCTGGTCCAGTGGGGCTCCAGATTCTTGTCTGAGGTCGAATCACGCTACGCTGTCGTGGAGCTCAAGATGCTGGTGGTGAACTGGGCCGTGCGCAAGCGCCACATCTATCTGGCTGGAACGGCAGAGTTCAGCCTTGTCACCGACTACAGACCTCTGGTGCCCATCCCCAACACCAAGTCTCTGGCGGAGATAGAAAACCCCAGGCTCCAACGACTGCGAGAGAAGCTCATGGCATACACATTCACAGCCGCCAGGAAAGCTGGAAAGACTCATCAGCTCCCAGACGCGCTGTCAAGGTCACCAGTCGATCAGCCGAGCCCTGAAGACCAGAAAGCTGAACACGACGTGACGTACCAGACGCGCAGTGTCCTCCTGACACGCCTCACCGACGGCGACGAAGACGAAGCGGGATCTGCACCGTTCCAGGATGCTCTACTGAGGAAGGCCAAAGAAGCTGCCGGCGCGGACGAGGCATACCGGAAGGTGGCGGAGACCGTCATGCAAGGATTTCCCGACCACAAGGCAGACTCGTCATCCCGCACAGCCTACGACGTGAAGTGCTCGAACGCCTTCATGACAGTCACCAAGGCGTCGACAGGACAAAGCGGCGCACCAGACAGTCGGTGTACTGGCCTAACATCGACCAGGACGTCCACAATGTCGTGACATCATGTCGCCACTGTCATGAGAGACTACCCAGCGTGCAGAAGGAGCCACTCATGACCGACCCCAAGCCGACGAGAGCCTTCCAGTCCGTGTCGGCGGACTTCTTCCACCACGCAGGAAAGACGTTCCTCGTGTACGCCGACAGGCTCTCTGGTTGGCCCATCGTCGTCTCCTGCAACAGAGAAGCGACGTCCCGGACCCTCGTCCGCTCTCTGCGTGAGATCTTCTCCTCCACAGGCGTGCCAAACGTCCTGAGAAGCGACGGAGGCCCACTGTTCACGGCGCACCACACCAGGGACTTCCGCGTGCGCTGGGGGGTCAGACACATGCTATCTAGTCCGCACTACCCTCAGTCGAATGGCCACGCGGAATCAGCAGTCAAGCTAGTCAAACGACTGCTGCAAAGGACGTCTGTGGCCGGCAACACGGACTCCGATGAGTTCGCCCGAGGCATCCTGGAGATCCGGAACACGCCCCGGGTGGAACGACGCTCACCCGCCCAGATCCTCTACGGGCATCCAGTTCGGTCGGCAGTCCCCATGCACCATCGCGCTTCGACAAAGCTTGGCAGAGGGGTGCGAAGGACTGCGACCGGAAGGGGGAGAATGTGATAAGAGCGACGACTACAGCCTACGACAAAGGAGCAAAGCCACTGCACCCGATGCGAATCGGCACGAAAGTGAGTGTACAGGACAAGGAGACAGGACTCTGGGACAGAATGGGAGAAGTCATGGCCATCGGAAGAATGAGGGATTACCTGGTAAAGTTCCCCAGCGGTCGCACCATGTGGCGAAACCGGCGGTTCATTCGTATGTACCGGCCTGTTTACGCCACATAGGGCGATTCGGCTCCCGCACGCAGTGACGTCACACCAAGACCAGCTCCAAAGAAGGTGCGATTTGCGGACCAACCCAGGACGGTGGCTCCGCGTCGAGGCAACCGTCAGCGGAGGGCCCCGGAGAGGCTAGAGGTCGACCCGAAAGTCAAGATCTACCTATCGACCCGGGGGAGGCGTGGTGTTCGTACTCGGGTTTAGTGACGTCACGTGTGGGCAGCCCATCCTGCCGTTCGATATGCCGATTACGGCAACCTTGTCTGTGAGTGTGAATGCGCCAAGTCGGTGCGGTGTGCGAGTGTCCGGAGAAGAATAGATCGTTCGATTGGTTTAATGGTGTGTGCCAACGAACCAAGGACTTGACAAGCTCTTTCATCATCCGCGCGTACCCAAAACACCTGGTGAAATGATGCTTTAAACTTGGTTATATGGCTTAAAATACATGCTCCATAGGCCTGTTTTTCGCGCCACGTTTTATCATTTATTTACGCTCTGAGAAACTGCTGTTATTTGACCTATGTAGTTCACTTCATATATGTATCTTTGCTGACTTTACGGTCATCGCTTTGTCAGTCCGATACCTAAATGCGCGCGAGCCATACACCTTTCTAACTTTTCCAGCCCTTGCCTCTTGGCAGGGGTGGTATCAGGAGTCGAAATATCCACGCCGAAGGATTGTTCCAGTGTACGTTTAAATGACCTGGTTGCCCCCAACTCCTTTCCTCCCTGGGTCGCCTCTGTGGTGCAGCTAAGCCATCTGCAGCGAAGCATATGTGTTGCTAAAACGGCATTCTGTACAGGGAACTATATAGATGAAACAAACTTGCGCTCATTTACTTCATCTACACTTTTACTTTATGCGTAATATGCACGCTAAGAACCCCACATAAGTACCCGTTCTCTTTGCGCGTAGACGTATGGGCGCTTGTGTTTATTTACTTATTGACACTTGTACTTTATGCCTTATTTATTATATATTTATTTTTACCTTTTACTTAACACACAATTTGGTTAAGCTTTGCGGGAACTGGGGGAAATTTACAGTTACTGTACCCGTTCTTAACTTCGGCTACCGATTCTAACGTATGCATATTGCACAGTGGGCGCGCACGCACATCTATATTTCCAGAACAGCAGCGTGGCAAGTGCTTCTGGAGGAGGTTCTGTAAACGGCCGCTGCAGTGCGGCGGGCGCCACTGAGGCCGGTCGGACGTGTCGCGGCGCCCGGCCGAACGGCGCAGTAAGGCCACTCGCCTTCGTTGGGTGGCAGAGGCAGGTTCTGCCGACCAGTAACACGACGGACGTGAAGCACTCGCGCCTGTTCGGCGGTGCGGCGACGGAACGCGGAGTCTCCGCGAGCCTACCGTGTGCGTGGGCCAGGATCACGGAGTGCGCCGAGAGGAGCGTGACGCGTCGCTGAGCCCGACGCACGCGAACACCTCTGGGAGTGCTCGTGACCAAGTAAGCTGTCGCGATGGCGGATACGGCAGAGAGTGGCAAGGCCAAGGAGAAGTCCGAGCAGAAGGCGGAGGTGCTCTTCGAGGACGTGCTGGAGCGGTGTTGCGGCACCGGCCGCTGGCAAACGCTGCTCATCGGGTACTTGTCAGTCTTGTGGCTGCTCTTCCCCGCCTTTTCCATGTCCATGATGTTCGTCGGCGCCACGCCCAAGTTTAGATGCGCCGACGGCTTCGCCGCCAATGCCACTTTCGCCTCGCTGCCGTCCGATACGCCGCGCTGCCACGCGGCCAACTCGACGGCCGCCTGTCAGCGCTGGGCGTACGACCCGTCCGTGTACGTGTCGACGGTGGTGACCGAGTGGACGCTGGTGTGCGGCCGCAAGCCGCTGCTCTCACTGCTGCAATCGTGGCTGATGATCGGCGCCCTGTTCGGCTCGGTGGTGAGCGGCCAGCTGGCCGATCGCTTCGGCCGGCGGCCCGTCTTTCTGCCGGCCATGCTGCTGCTGATCGCCTGCGCGTTCACCGTCGCGCTCGTCACCGACTACGCCAGCTTCGCGGCCGTGCGCTTCCTGACGGGCGTCGCCATGTCGGCCATGATCAGCAGCCAGTACGTGCTGATGATGGAGCTGTCCAGCAGCGAGCGGTGCGCCGCGATCGGTATCGTCTCAATCATGCCATTCGCCTTTGGCACCTGTCTCGTCGCGCTAGGCTCGTACCTGATCCGCACGAGATGGCTGCTCCAGCTGGCGTACGCCGTGCCGTGTCTTATCTTCCTGTTCAACTTCTGGCTGATGCCCGAGTCGCCCCGCTGGCTGGTGCTGCAGGGCCGGTTCCCGGAGGCGCGTGCCGTGCTGCGCCGGGGCGCGCGCTGGAACGGCCGCCGGGTGCTGCCAGAGGAGGAGGTGCTGCAGCTGATGGCGGAGGCGCGGAACAACATGCTGTCCCGCCAGACCACTACGAAGACCACCGACGGCCACAGTCCGCTGCAAATGATGCTGCAGCTGGTCCGGACGCCGCACATGCGCCGCCGAACACTCATCGCCGTCTTTCTCGGCTTCATCATCGCCGGCTCCTACTTCGGTATCTCGTTTGACACGACGCAACTGGCGGCGAGCCCGCATCTGGCGGCGGTGTTTATCGGTCTCGCCGGCATTCCCTCCAGCTTAGTGTTTCCCCTGCTGGACCGACTGGGACGGCGACCCTCGCTGATCCTCCTCCTCTGGCTGCAGGCCGCTGCCATGCTACTCACCTTCGTACAGAAGGACACCACGCTCTGGCTGGTGCTCGGCGTGGTCGCCAAGATCGGCGTCTCCTCCGCGTATAACACGATAATGGTGTTCACTGCCGAACTGATGCCCACCGAGGTCCGCTCGCTGGCGTGCGGCCTGCGGCAGCTGGCAGCGCGAGTGGGCGCCGCCCTCTCGCCGTTCGTGGTGGACTTGGTGAGCGAGCTGCACGAGAGCGCGCCGTCGTCCGTGTTCGCCGGCCTCGCCATGCTGGGCGGCCTCGCCGGCCTGCTCCTGCCCGAGACCAACGGCCGCCCGATGCCGGAGACGGTGGCCGATGTAGATGGGCAGCCGGTGTCCGCCGCACCGACCGCCGAACGCACCCGCACCAATGAGACGTGCCAGGGCGCTGATGATCCGTGAGCTGGCTGTAGCGGCGTCTCAGTGGACGCACCCGCAGGGCGCTCTGATTACACATGTGAACATGACGTGTATGGGATATAATCCATGTCAGTGATTCTTCAAACGTACCTGGTTAGTTACCTAAACTAAGTTAGTAGGCAAGTTACATTTGAGTAAGTAAACGAAAAGTGATTTGGATTTATTCGCCTATTGAACGTCGTGGCAGAATAATACAATTTAGTGCAGTCAGGAAGATGTGAAAACCTGGCCGAATGATGCCAAAACATACGGCAAATAGCCCAAAACAAAGCAGAGTATAGAAGACATATGAAGCTTGTTATCAGAATTCAAAATCGTGGAGTACGCATCAAGGATATTAAACTTGAAACACACCGACTAGGTAGTGGCGTTTGCGTAGGCCAGGTCCATCATCATGACTAGCTGAACCCTTTATGGTAAGAAACTGTGGGCTCCCTTGCAGGCAACAAATCAACCCGCATCAACGGAAGTAGTGTTATTACGAAAACACCATGCCTAGTATTTATAACCATTGACGATATATTTTGTTCCCGACTCGTTCGATCCTGCCAAGAATTTGTAGTGCGCGAAGTGAACCTCTTAATGTCGCAGTTCTCTACAGCTAAGCGTGGTGTTCACATTGATGCGAGGTGGGCGCCATGAAAGGATGGAGCTTCACACTTAATTATGCAACACATGTGGCAAAAGTTTTGTGTTCCCGGACACAATTGTACACCTTTCCTAAACATGTCGCGTTTCCTTTCACGTGCTATAATTTTGGTTTATGCACTCATCCTGCCAAGAACTCCTTCGGAAAGGACCGTTTTAAGCAATCGTTCAGCCAATTTGAGCACCACTCACTCAAACTTGAGTGAGCACGATTCAACTGCCTGGCTGTCGAGGCCCTTCGTTTTTTTCTCTCAGAGTATTGAGGTCCCCGGGACGGCCACGGACGCCCGGAGACAGCCATATACCGGATTTGACCCGAATCCGCCTGGGGTCCGAGTCGGCAGTGGAATCATCCAAGTTTTCGGTATAAGAACACCGCGTTGACTAGGTTCTAGGGAGAATTTCCTATCGGGCTTCTTCGCTCCGCAGTGTTCTTAGTTAGACTTTTGCGTCGCATACCCTTGTGCAGTTTTCCGTCTTACGTAAATCTTCGTATCCGTGAAACTTGGTACATGCCAAGTTACAATGATTGTACGCATGATTGCATTGTCCTGCCTCGTTTTACAGTAATTTGTATATGCAATTCATTGTGTGACATTTACTCATGCACAACATTTTTGCACATCTTCGCCACGTCAAATTTTCTCGCATCGCCGATCAATGGCGTCGCGCTTCTCTCCGCGCGCATTTCTTCATATCGACAAATATTCCTACCCCATTCCTCGCACAGGCCATTTTTCTCATCACCTCGTTATGAAAGCCTAATTTTTGACATCACATGTCGTCGAATATGAAATTATTTGGTTCCAGTGGCTAAATGTGGATAAGACAGATAAAGCGTAGGGTGGCTCACGCTGCATGCGCGGATCTCATCTTCAGCAGAGCTGTTGTGTCAAATGATATGTGTATGTATCTTTGCGAACTTGAGAACGATACACAGCTTGCGCGAACTTTGCATTACATGACTAATGCAAAGAACCAGCGAGCTGACGGAAGACATGAGTGAATGGCAATCTGGAAAAATATCTGCAAATGTACCATCGTCATTAATTCATCTGTTGTGGATGGTTGCTGAACAGCTTTGTAATGTTTCTTCCATGGTGATTGATCGGCTTAACGTTTGGTTATTAACATAGGGGTAATGTGACAGCCGCACATGGACCGTCTCCATAAGCACATCGCTCGACTGCGCTGACCGACTGGTCATTCGCTGCCGGATGACCCGAAGTCAGCTTTGAACATGCGCTCCGTCGCTTCGCTGTTTACACGGTTGATGATACTGTACAGAGATCATCATATCGGATTGCCGCCGGACGACGCTACAGGAGCGCACCCATGTTTGCGGCACTTCGGGCCGAATGTTCAACACCTTATTGACAGCTTCTTAGTAAGCCAGCTTCACAAGGTCACGTATAGGGACGGGGAATCAGCACATACACGAAGAAGTGATATATGGGCCCCGCTAAGTACGGGTCATGCAGCTAAGGGACATGACGGTGATGATGTTGGAGGGGAGGAGGGACGGGTTTACAAGCGTATTGACGTCCAAAAGGGAGCTTTCATCATTGGTATGGGATTTGACTTTAAAAAATCATCTTGAATATCGCTTCTCAAGACATAAACCTTTCTCGTTTCTGAGCGCCCATGTTTTTGTTCATACGCTAGGGCTCCAAATGTCCAGGCGCCCTACAGATGGCCTTGCCATGATGGTGCTTATCGCTCCACGCGGCGTGCCTCTTGATGAACCTTCTACTCGTTCACTTTGACATTTCATTAGCGGGAATTCTGAGGGTGCTGTTCGTTGTAAGGACGTCGCAGACTTTGTAGCCTGATCTACCGACCTTTTGCCAGCAAGTTCGACGTGGCTCGGTATCCAGATCAGCGCAGTGGAGTTTTCAATGTTCTCAGCGCACAGAGTTTTCATGGGAACAGCGATAGCAGCTTGGCCTGAGACGTAACATTCTGTCTGTCTATTGGGCTTGCTCGATAATTCAAGTCGTGAGACACGGTCAAGGCAGCGCGAACTAGCGGGAAGCCCTGCAGTAAAAGCTGAGTCCGAAAGGGGAGTACTGTCCGCCCGTGGTCTCGAGACATCACGTGCGCGCGCCCTGCACCGTGCACCGTTGAGTCATCCTCGTGGAAATGAGCACAACGCCTGTGTACTGTACTACGAGCTTCTGAGCTTCCTGCTTGAACACGGCAGCGTGTGTAGAACCCGTGTGGAGCTAGCTGATTCATCTGTCGCATGCAGGTTGGACAGTTAGCCATGGCTCCGCAGATGAGCTACGGCGGTGCCGTATCTGGCACCGATTAATCCCAGCTGCTCGCAGGCATTCAATCACAAACACAGACTAGCTGGATCTTATTAATCCTTCCCTGGGAAAAGGATTGCGTCAGGTAAGCAAACAGTTGCGTTGTTACCAAAGTTTCTTCCCGGGAAACAGTTCCTGGTTCCAGACCAGGAAGATACCACGAACCAATCTGGTACTAGGCTTAGGACCATGTCGCCGAAATAGCAACCTACATATCTGTTACTTAATACTTAACACATATTGTAGGACAAATCTAAATCTTGAACACAAAATTGTGTCCTACAAGCATAGCCTCTTGAGTTGTATTACCATGAACCCCCGTTGGGACTTTATTTTAAAAGGAGCTCACGGTGAAATGGGGTGTTATAACCGAAAAACTGCGGAAAGTGCGAGAAAACCTGCAATTTGATAGTCCTGCGGGTCGTAAAAGTGGGTGATCACACTTATTTGAGAGTGTGAATAAAGCGCTTAAGGTGGGTGTGATGACTGGTGGTGTGTGCCAGTGGCTTGTATTGATCTTGAGGTGATGGTGAGTGCGCGTGCGAGGCTTGTGCTTCTGAGAGTGGACATTGTTTTGGTATTCTTTAAATCCCAATAAAATGTGATATATTGATACCGGCTTCTATCTTAAGGCTCGTGTTTGAGCATGACAAGGTAGTGATGTCGGCAAACTGAAAAAAACACCAGCACCCCTGCTGCAGGAGTGTTCAAAGGCAATTTGCTACTTCATTATGACCTTGCTAGCATTTTGAACCTATTAAGGTATTACAGCATGTAACTAATCCATTGCACACCATCATATTAGCGATTCATCTAAGCAGTGGGGACAAGTCAGCACTACTTATTAATGCACATGGCTGGTACAAGCTCGCGTGATACTTTTCCTAAACAAATCTTGCATGCAAGCAAGCATTACTCGTGAGTCATCACTGTTATAGTCGCTGCAATTTGCCTGAGATGCTGGGTGCTGAGGAAGGTGGAGAAGCATTGCTGTTGGGTTTTTTGGATAGTACTTCATAATTTTCTATCATGAGCCTTGTGTGCACCAGCTGCTTCATCACTTCCTTGCATTTTGATTATCTATCCATAACTACATGCACTTGTCATGTCTCCAGCGTTGTGCAAGGTCAGTCAGTAATACAAATGTTATTACCTGTGTGAGCAATATTTTTGAGTCAAGCAGCTTGATGAATGCAGTATGTCACATGTCTGTGGAAGCAAAAGACGTGTTCGCATCTTTGTCAAACCGTGGGAAGAGTGCTCGAAGTGGTGTGTTCTGTTTCATTGGTTACACGTCATATACGTACGTTATATATTGCGACATGAAGCGGACAAATTACATGTTGTAATCTTAGGTCGCCAGATTCAACCGATCCGTGAAAATGTAGGTTACTACGAGCTGTTTCTGGCTTGGAGAAAAGTGTCTCATTGTTTCCTGAATTTGGAGTTAACTTTAGTTCCCTGCGAAGTAGTAGTGAAACGTGAGACGAAGTAGTGAAAGCAGCACTTTAAGACAAGCATTTTCCTTGTACATTGTCTACAACACGGACGCAGCAAAGACAAAAGATGGGTGCAAACCGGCGGAGGATCCGCGCGTTGTGGACGGTTTCCTGACATGGGTTGGGGAGGTCCCGTTTGAGGTTTGTTCACATAGTCTCACACTTCTATATCACATGCATTTGAAATCCGATTGGTTGATAGAGGAACCGAAAGAAAGCATTTAAGCCGTTTAGATCAAGTGTATATCATGATTTTTAATTAATGTTTTGTCTGAGATCTATGCTGGGATAGTATGATGCAGCCAAAGCTACCTAACTTTGCAGCTCAGTCATGACAGCAGGCTGTCATGCCAGCATAAATGGCAAACCCTGCCCATAGTGACTTAAATAAGATTTTGGTCTTGTTTTCCATCTAACAAGTGTGTGATTCCCAGCATAAGGAAATATTTGTGTCCCTTGCATGAGTATGCTTCAATTGTATGGTATGAATTGGACATTTGGCAACCCCCAGATTAAAACAGTATAATGAAATGATGGCAAATAATGACAAGTTAATGGTGGTTAAATGTTTATAAGTGGAATGTTATTGAAATTGTATTTGCTGCAGAAAGCCATGTATTGTTGAGAGGAACTGGGCAAAGCCAATAGCTAAATATTGGTAAATGGGCTGTTATTCAAATTGTGTCTGCTGCTGGGACCCTTTTGTTGATATGAAGAGCTGGGCATGCAAAGTCAGCCAATAGCTGGTAAAATATTGGTCCACATGTGTGGCTGAAGGAAGCTGGCCCAAGCCAAATCTATTCTCAGACCCCTTCACTCAGTAATAATGCATACTTGTCATGAATAAGCACATAGTAAAGTATGAGGTTTTTGTCCCTTAGTCAGTCAACTTAGAATTGTTATGCAAGTGAAAAGCTTCTTAAAGTAAAAAGTTCCTAATAAATCTTGGAACATATGATGAGAACACAACTTAAAAGCACTCAAACATTAGAACTTTAAATATATCTGGTAACCACATGCAAGGTCAAAGTCTCAGTCAAAGTTTTGTATTTCGCTTGCAAAGCATATCATGCACAATCAGAGTTATTGCAAGAAAATGGTGAGTGCAACAATCAATCACTACAAAATATCTGGCAGTCTTATCCAGTCATACCTGACACATCATCACAGTCTATGATGTGTGCAAGCACATCACATCAAATAATTGCTCACAGGTGACAATATCTACAGCATAGTCCACATTGGGCCCACAATGCCTAGATTTCACTCGCTCGTTTTGGAACGAGTGCCACCTGTGATCACATACAACACCTGTATTTACTGCAAATGTTGTGTGCAGGAAGGGTGTGAATGCATACATGCAGGTGTAAGTGTGTGGTGTATGCGTTTGTGGTCTGAAAGCGTGCATTTGTGCGAAAGAATGCTTGCACATCTGCTTGAGTTGGGTATTGCGTGGTTCGTGCACTCACTTCCCACCATAATTTTGTGGTTTGAGGTTTCTGGCATGGCTGGCTATATAAACCCTATTCTTCTCCACTTGTGGTTAAAGCTATTCATCTCATTACATAATTCAGTGGAACAGCACTCTTTTTGTGCTTTAAATTTCAGCAGATCTAGGAAATGTCCTATTTGTGGTGATACATTCCTCACATGCACCTTATAAGCCGTGAGTTTGTCTATCTCAGGCAAGGTTACTTGTTTTATGATATAACCCCGCTTTCAAATTTGTTTTTGCAATCATGCAAATGCAGTTTTACTCCGCTCACGGACATAGTCTTTAATTTCATAAGCATGTGCTACATTACATAAATGTCGAGCAGGCAGACAGCAAAGTCACGAACCAGCAGGTGATAAAGGTTATGTTAGTCTGAGGGGTGAGCAATAAGGTTGATTAGAATAGAAAATTACTATATTGCTCTGAATGCATGGTGCAGGGTCCAACATTCACTATGGTGTGAATGCCTTAATGCATGCAAAAATATACACAGAATGCATATGCATCATGCAATTGTTCCTGCAGCTTTCGTCATATGCCAGCACCCTTGTGTGTTTCCAGGGAAACAGATGAAAATGTGGAGGCTCCTGTCAGGCGGCTGGGGGTTTTGGGTTCGCATGCTTGCGCTGCTCTGGTTCCTGATCGTCGCGGGGCTCGTCATCAGCCGACTTTCTCAGCGTACATGCAGCAAACGGCTGTTCCCCCATCGTGACGACCTGGAGTCATCTGCGCAGGGTACAACTGCTCTTGGAGACTGTCCGAGAAAGGTGTATGCTTGCATGGCTTTACCTTACTTCCAGGATTTTTCCTGATTTTGGGGATTTTCTGAAACGTGTCAATGGACGTGCGGGCCGGTTCGCTGCGTATGTTATCCTCACACTGATGTACGGGTTGAGATGTGTGCTGAATGATCTGATGTGGATTTGCGGACCTTTCAGGTGTTGTGCTGGAAGACCCATCTTTATACCAGGGTGCTCTTGAGACTCAGAATATCCAGTTCGGTAGGGATCTAGTTTGTTTTGCATCTCAACGTGGCCTACGGAGACCCGTAGACAGGCCGCCTGTGCGCAGGGCTTATTTCCCGCCTGCCGCGAGCGCACGCGCAGCACCCACGGCTCAGCTGCGGCGTCCTGCCCCCAGAGGCTGGGCTGGTGCTGGACGTGCTGCAGCTGCGCTATTGGCTGTGCTACGGCAGTCTGTGGGGCCAGTTACACGAGCGGCGCAACCCGGCCTGGGAGTCGGACGTCGAGCTGTGCGTGCTGCGGGAGCAGGCCACCGACGACCGCCAGGACAGGTCAGTGCTCACGGACCCGCCGCCGCCGCCGCCGGCCGACCACAGGGGACCGCAGAGGGCCGTGGTTAGCGAGCTGACTCAGGCGCTGCTCCCGTGGATGGTCAGGCGGGGCCCACAGGCCGGCAAAAGGACAAGGCTCAGAGTGGTCCGGAGGTGGACGAGTTCGTGTGTTCGCCCGAGACTGCGTGCCGCTTTCATGTGTTCGCCTGCGCCTCTGTACCGCCCGGTGCCGCTCTGTGCCTCTGTGTCGTGTGTGCTGCTAGTGTGTTACGTGCTGTGTTATTGCTTGAACCCTCCGCGTGAGCTGCGCTGACCGTGCGCTACCTCCTCCCTCGGCTGCTGGAGCCTGCGACTCATCGCGGCGCCGTTGCAGCCTGGTGACGCAGCTGGAGGCGGCCGGCTTCACGGCCGAGCTGGACGCGCGGCGGGGCCTGCTGGACGTCTACAGGTCGGACGGCACGCCCGGACTCGTGCAGCTCATCTTCTTCGCGCCCGACTCTGTGAACAAGGTAGCCGTGCCGACCCCGGCCGCCCCGGTGCGCTCTTTAATCCCAGCGACGCTGGGCCTATCTGTTGATGCGTTTGAAAACGGACTCCCTTTTGATTACCGAAAGTCGTCCGCGACAGTGAGAGGCGTGTGAGAGACGTGTGAGACGCGGCGCGTGAGAGCCCCGACGCCTTCGCCTCTCGCCAGATGTACCGGCGGGACGGCTGGCTGCACCGCTCGCTGGGCGCCGACTGCACGGCGGAACCAGAGCTTCACTGCTTCCCCGCCCGACTGGTGGCGGCGCCACTGAAGCGTCGCGCCTTCGGTCATTACGAGATGCCCGTGCCTTGGGTGGGCTTCGAGCTGCAGAAGTACCTGTACCCGGATTCCTGGTATCGGGATTATGCGCCCAGCTGCTGACGCGGACGGCAGCGTGGTGACTTAAGGTGGTGGAGTGAATTGGAGGGGATTGCAATGTAAATGGCATGTGGAGAGATGCGGGCGCGGGACAAGGTGGAGAATCTGGGGGGTTGGGGGGGGGGGGGGGGGACAGATATGCTGACCGATGGCATTGCATGAAGTCACTTGTGATCAGACAAGTACGTGTTTTTATGCAAGACTGAGTGATCATGTGCCCCCATGAGCTAGTCGTCGACGTGCCTCTCCTCTGCCGCCTGGGCCGTCTTCCGGCACGTGCGGCACGCGTTTGGCACCGTGAAATCGCGTTGAACGTGACCCACCTGAGGCTGAAGAGCGCCACCCTCCGTTCCGTCGTCCAGTCGTTTGGTCCGTTGTGTTCCCGTGTTTCACCCCTTGCTACTTAAGTGATATATGTATATGGCCGGTGCTGCATAAATGACATATGCCTAAATCCCATGCAAGCAGCCTTTGTCCTGGTGTTTAAGCACATTTTCCGCGTGTCGAGAGATGCGTAATGTGTGGGGGTTGTCGTACAACGTTTTGTGCGTGGGTATTCATATAACAAATGCGTTTGGTAGTATTTTTATCTTCACGCAAAAGTGCTGCGTCTTGGATTTCATGAGCCTGTGTTTTGGGCCGTCGATGCAGCTAACTTGTTTGGGCTTTCTCACACTGCCGTGTTGCGCGGTAATTAGAGGGTCATACGTGTGCCGGACCACAGTGTGGCTCACCACTGAACAACAGTCTTCGTGCATATACCGTTGTACTTCCTTTGTCGGTGCCTCAACATGCGCGCGCCTGTGTGTGTGTGTGTGTGTGTGTGTGTGTGTGTGTGTGTGTGTGTGTGTGTGTGTGTGTGTGTGTGTGTGTGGTGTGTGTGTGTGTGTGTGCGCGTGCGTGCGTGCGTGCGTGCGTGCGTGCGTGCGTGCGTGCGTGCGTGCGTGCGTGCGTGCGTGCGTGCGTGCGTGCGTGCGTGCGTGCGTGCGTGCGTGCGTGCGTGTGTGTGTGTGTGTATGTGCGCGCGTGTGTATGTGTAGAAGGGGGGTTCCACTTTCCACTGCGTATTTTAAAACTGTGTGGGCGACGTGGTCAGGCCACACCTCTGGCTGTCTTTCCGGTGCCATTCCTGGTCCGTGCGTGGACAAGACACACGTCATAAATGCCGCTGCTGAGCGGCGCGGCGCTCCTCGGCGGGTGCGCCGCGCCCCGCCGGAGCGAGGTCTCGCTGGGTTAGAGCGGAGACGGCTCCCACCTGTGTGCCATGCCGGACGTTCGGGTGTAGTAAGCGGCTGGTGATTCGTCGTACCCCGCTACAGTCAATGACCAGGCGTGTCATGGCCGCCATGAAGTAATTGGAACATGACTGCGCGCACATCGTGGCACATGCCAGTCAGCGCACGTGCGGGCCGCCATTGTTCATATTGTCCTCATCACGTCATTGTCGGCGGTGCAACACGACGCTCAGACGATGACAAAGTTGAATGGAACTTGATCCGGTACCGAAGGAGTGAACACTGCCATTGACAGAAAGACATCATCCACAAGGACCAATTGACTCCCATAATCCAACGTACAAAAGGAAGAAGCCGCGTTTTCAAACAATACCACATGCCTACTCGTCTGCTGCGGCAGAAACGCTCCTGTTTTTCTAGGTTGCAGGTCCCATTGTGTTACCCGTGTGTTTTGCGTATTATCATTGCTATTATTTTAATAAGGGTAGTACCTTTTGAAGGGCACATTTCGAATTATGATCGTCGTTTTACCCACGCAACCTTGGGACGTAAGTGGTGACTTCGGGGAGGATGTTCCGCAGTTCTGGGTGAGAGGTGACATCACATCTCGTGGGACTCATTCCGGCGGCAGGACCAGGGAAGTGATAAACGGTTCTTGACCCGGCGAAGTTTTGGTCACGTTTCTGACGCACTCCGAGAGAACGATGCGTTGCCAAATGCGATTAGTCCTGTCGTGTGTAAGAAAGAGACGCGCAGCTGATTACGGCGTCAAATCTGGGAAGCCATTTCAAACAAATATACAATACTTGTCGCTCGAGCAACCCTTAATGAAGTGACAAGCTAATGACCGCTGTATAGAGAGATTACTGTTTGTGTGGTCTCCCGTAGAACAGACCACGATGTCACATCCTGACGCTGTCCTGCAGCCATATCGTCTGTCCTGTGTTGCTTAATGTTGCGCGCGCCCCGGTGTGCCTCTGCCGTCACTGGGACAGAGTGCGTCCTGCCGGGACCCCTGCCTGCCGTGGGGCTGTGATACCAGCCAGGGAGCTCAGTGGTGTAGCAAAGACAGCTTTTGTGCCTCATGTGGACTTCCTGTTAAGTGGATGTTTTCTGTCAATGCGCCGTTCTGTGTACGTTTTGTGTGCCAGAGATCAATGGGTGGGCAGCACATTGTCGCGATTTTACAGCAGTCACGTTTAATTATCGTTCAGGGAGAGAGCGTCCAATGTCGGCATTTGTATGAAGACTGATCGCCCAAGATAAGATTACTTATATTCCATTGTGTGATATTCTATTTTACATGTGCTGAGTACTGTGCGACCCAGCTGGCACATGCTCACATTTCTCTGACGAGATTGACTGCTGTTCCGCGTGGAGCCTCCTGTGGAGCCGCAAACAGTCCATAATCGCCATAATCACGAGCTATGCGTATGCAATGCCGATGCGTATGTTCTCAGCTCTCCGAACGAATCATCCGTGCTTCCTCTATGTGGCTGCCCTGACAGCCTCCAATACAGAAGCCCTCTGACGTAGAGTTTCCTGAGTGCCGCGGCTGTCTCCGCCGGAGAGAAACAGGGTCGGCTGCTCGCCAACTCGCATGGAAAACCCACCATTTTCGGGTGGATTGAACGGTGTGTGACAGGTTAACAATGAGCTAAGACATGAAGGAAACTTACATTCCTATTTTCAAACTGTTTGAGGTTACTAGGTATGTTTGTATGTGTTTTAGTCACCGGAGTCTGTCCCCCCCGGTAAGTCCGGGTCCAAATCCGATTAATCTGTAAAATGAATCAGTTCGCTCCAGCCCTAGTGCCAAAAGGTCATGAACCTGGGCCTCTGTCGGCACTGCATCTCGCCGTTTGCGCAATGCAACTGTTTGCACCGCGACGGGCTTGCCCAATATATCAGCCGCCCGCATCACGACGTCTCGCGGGCTGCCCAGTCACTGGGATGTGTCCCTGACGTGCATCATGACGTAGCTGTCCGATGGCATGTATGCCAATCGCGCTGATGAATCCCTTGGCCGGCAGCTGGCGCCAGGGGCTGGTGATCGGCACCTGGGAAACTGCATAAGGCACGAGAGGTGTAGCAGTGTCTCGGACAAATGCTTCTTACGCGACGCGTTCAACGCAGCATACAATGTGCGAAACTCAGAGGCATTCGAGCGGAGACGTCTGGACCCACAAACGTATATGGGGTTCTGCCTATGCGATGCTGGCAAAACAGAATAGAGTCTGAGGACGTCGAAAATCGCACGTCTGGTAGAGGAGCTTGGCCACTGACCATGAGGCCAAAATTCGCCCCGTCGCAACACATTACATTGCGGGTTCGACCTCAGTGCTGTAATAAATTTACGAACCCCGCGGATTAGCCGTGGAAACACTGGGGACGATCCAGCGGTACTCGCAAATGTAGCATCCATCGCAACCGTACGCGCCAATAGAACACCACTCACGGCCGTGGTGCCGCGCCGAAGTCATCTAACAGAATAATACAAACGATGACAACATATCTGTTGTTCTGCACCTGTTGGAACCGACCAACTTAACCGCCAGAATTTTGGCGGGGAACCGCAAGACAAAAGTTTTCGGCTTCGGCCCCGGCCCTTCACGCTGAACATCGCTGCGTGCCCCCTCTGACCAGCACCGGTGCTGCACACCGGCTACCACGTCACCGTGGTGGGGGGGGGGGGGGGGGGAGGTATGACGCGGCGCGTACTCCATCCGCGACAGACGGTCCATGGGAAGTCGACCGCGCTGGCGGCCGTTGCTTCGAGTCAATTAGGCCGGTGCATCCGAGGCCGCTGGCGCCACCACCTGGGGTCATCGGACTGCTGGCTCAGCTGAAAGTACGGGCGGGTGGGGACCTATAGACGTAATGATCTGAGTGCCGTGTCCAACATGCGACGGCCTAGTCGTGCCTGAGTGTTCATGCTCCGTCGAAGTCCTGGTCGAATTAGAAATCAGCGGCAGGAAGAAACCAGAAAAACAAGAGATAAATCACAATACCAGCGGTTAATGACCGTCATTTCTTACACAGTGTTAAACTGCACGCTGATAGATCAAGCGCAGTACACGTTTTCCCAAATACCCGTGGACCACAGGATCTTTGACCATCACCGAGGAGAAGGCAGGGGGACGCCTCCCTTCGCTTGACCGGACTCGTGCAATCACACATGTGTGTTGGCACGAGTCGCGGTGACGTAACGCCCCTTTACGACACTGGGTTCGTGGGCTCACCAGAGAAAGTCCTGTGATAGATTACGGCAGATTGTTTCACGCAAAGACAGTGGCGTGGCGTTGCGAAAAGGTGATCACATACTGTCATGTACTACCCCAGTGTACTGTGGTCACGTACTCCATTTGCCCCAGTGCATCCCAGTGGCTGCCCTGTCCAGTACTTACCCCAGTACCCAGTGTACCTAGAGACACGGTCGTTTCGTCCATCTGTTCCAGTAACGACCAGCTCTCTTCAGCCACAAACGCGGGCAACTCTATTATCACCGCATCACACCCTCTCGTGGTAAGCATCCAGTGGCGGAACGCACGCAGGCGCGCCGCCCCAGCGCGTCCAGCTGCAAGAGAAACCGCGCCCTTCCTCTCCCCCTTGCCCGCTCTTCCCGTGAAGCACCGTGTGCAGCCAAGCATTAAAATGGTGTCAGCCAGACGCCGCGCGGTTGGCGCCTGTCGCCGAGCCATTTTCACTTTCCAGCTGAGCATCCAGCGGCCGGCGGCCGGTGGGGCGGCCGAGCCTCCTCCAGCGCCTCCGCTGGCGCTCGCTCGCGCGCGGCGCGACGCGCGTCGGGGCGGGTGGCGGCGCGCTCCTCTGGCAAGAAGGACAGAGCCCGACGGCTGCGACACGCGGCGTTGCTGGACCGTGTCCCGCCGCGCTCGACTGCCGAAGAAAGCGGCGCTGGCCGGGGTCGCTGCTCCGGAGCGGCGCCGGAGCTGCGAGACGGCCCGAGTCTCGAGGCGGCTGGGGGTCTCTGAATGACCGGGAGTCCCGTGACGGCCGGGAGTCCCGGAACGGCCGGGGATCTCTGAATGGCTGGGGTGTTTAGACGGCGGGAGGCTCCGGACGGGTGAGAGTCTCGGGACGGCTGGGGTCTCGAGACGATTAGGGGTCTCGAGACGGCCGGGGTCTCGAGACGGTTGGGGTCTCGAGACTGCGGAGAGTCTCAAGGCGCCACCAGGAAGGCGCTACTAGGCAAAAGACACAACTAGACCCGTCAGAGTTGGTTAGGTAGCTTACTGGTATAGGGTTCGAGCCCGTGACTGCATTCGTGCGTCAGCGACGGACGGACGTCACGAAAGTTTCAACATTAGATGGCATATCCAATGGAAACCTTTGCATTAATCTGATCAAATAGAACTGCAATGTGCAAATCAGGATGGCTGCCTCACCAAAGATGTCTATTTATGCACTGCTACAGACCTGGTGTCATCTCAAGTTCGGTCATATCGCAAGAGTGGGGTGCCTTCCTCCCCACTAACGGTTGCATAAATCTGCTCAATTGCTTCAGTCCTGACGTGCAATACTAGAGATGTGTTGGAACATTTTGGGTTTTACGACACTCGAATGCTGAGGCTATCTGGCGTTCACTGCCTCCCACCCTAGCATATAAGGCGTGCGACGCAGGGAACTGAATCTTAACCATCACACTCCCAACTCCTCATCGATATACATACATACATACATACATATATATATATATATATATATATATATATATATATATATATATATTATAATATATAGATGGGCAGTGCTCATATAAATATTTATTACCCTAAACAACACTGCAAGGTATCCATACTTCTTCAGTCATGCCTAGTTGAGAGGGTCAACATTAGGACATTCTGGCCCCAATGCACATCATAACGTATGCTTTACGGGCCAACTGATGTAAACAGCACAATAACATGTGCGTGGTGTGGTGTCTAACGTGTAACCACCAAACGATGCATTTGGTCGGTTTGACCTAAGATGACCTGCGCATTGAATTCGCATCTTACATGCCTAACTTCAGTGCGTTTTTTGTAATGTCCTATGATCACCTGGGCATTGTCATGATCGTGATGTCCACAGATAATTCCAGACACGATATCTGTGCCTCAGGCAAGCTTGGATGAAAAGGGTGGGAACTGGGCCGATTGATAAGGCGAGTCATGGACCTCTGTGAGAGGCTGTGGTCGGCTATGAGCCAAGTGGCACAGACTTCATGCGGTGACGCGGCACGCGGCCCACGCGCCCATGAGGGGCAAACCGGGGCGTTGAGCGGAGGTATAAAAGCGTCGGCAGACGTCGATTTGAAACATCCTTGAATCACGACCTGCGAGTGCGGGTCGTCGGAGGGCGTCCCCACGCCTCCGTGTAATGCGAGGCGGCGGGTAGTTTGTTCGTTTGTTTCTTGTGCCGGGATGACTGATCCTCACACTGTCACTGATTTCATCACAATAGGCAATCGCCCGTAACGGAAACGGTCACGAAACGTGAAACGACTAGAACAGACGTGGCGCCAGTCGTGTAGATGGCTCATGAACACTGATTGAGATTTCACCGCTTACCTCCGTGGGAGTTTACGGACGGCCGCGATAAATTGGCGTGACGTCACTGGTATCGGGCATGGTTGTTACGTGCATGTGGTCTGAATGTTACCAATCATTTCACTACAGCATGACGCTGAAAGCGGTGCATATAGGGGTGTTATGGTGGCACGTATGCACCCGTACCCAAATTTTCAACAAAAAATGCTTGATTTTGTGTGGTTCCTTGCAGGGGCCTTACTTTCTAAAATCGGTTGGGGGGGGGGGATGCTGAACCATTAATGTTGAAATAATCTACGTCCAGATCTTGACATTCCCCTGACTTAGGTCACTTTAATTTGGGTCCATCATGTTGAAATGACAAACACCATCAGACAATTGTAGGTTCCAAAACTGTTTCGCTGCGGACGGGCTGATTTCCCATTTCAAGACGACATGGAACTGAATTTCTTATGAAAAGCTTAAAATGAAATGTAATTCACAGGGAAACGTCTTAGCAATTAGCGGCTTTTGTGAACTCCTGCCACATATTTCTGTCATCGTCCATCGAAGATGGCACGGGGCGCAAACAGACGGTTCGATGTGGAATGGCGCGGCCTGACAAGTACGGAATATAGGCTATGGACGATTGTAGAGTACATGCCACGATGCATCTATACGCAAAAGTAAACCGACCTCACATGACCTTCTCAACAGGCATGTGGCAACTGGCAGCTGGGAAGACAGAGCTGGTAGAGATTGGTGACCATATGGGTCTTGGGGAGTGACTGTCCTCAGGCCATAGCGCGACCAACGCTTCGAAACCTGTTGGAAGTAAATACAAGCAAAAGCGTCTTGAATCTTAGTGTTCCGCGGTGATGGGTTGGAAGCTCATGTTGATTCCACTCCCGGGCTTTCTTTTCGTGGTACAGCCAGATGGAGGACGCATCGCCGAACTGTACTCCAAGTCGTCCCGTCCCACAATGCACGTACGTCCGTCCAAATAGCCCTGCTGGTTAGAGCGCCACTCGGCTTCCCATTCACACACTTGTGTCGGGCTGGGTTCGATTTAGGCGTTCTCTTTTGTCTGCGAGTGGGATAGCCCGCGCCCGGTGACAGCCGCTGCGCAAACGCTCTGGTGACGTCAGAAGGGAGCCGATGGGTTGGGCCGAGCAGTACGGCAGGTTGGTCTTTCACCGCAAACCCTACCGTTCATCCGGAACTTTACTATCGGGTCAGCGCTCGCCCGACAAGCACTGCTCAGCGAGGGCGCTCATCTCAGAAATGCACCCAGTAAAAGGCTCGGACTAAGTTGTGACAGAAAAGTTCATGGCTACCCCAATCTGACTGCATTCCAGTTCTGCACACCTCATGGCTGTCAAGAAAACATCCCTTAGATCACAAATGCGGAGAGTGGTGTGCATATCTCCTGATCCGTGTGGAGTGGCTGCTCTCATAGATGTTAAGACAGTCAAGACAGATATTGGGGGCACAGACGATAACGTAAGACTGTATTGGGGGGGGGGGGGGCATTCTAACCATTTTTGTTTGCCCATAAGGGTTGTGCCAAGTCAGGCTACTGCTCGAAATTTTGAAATTGGTCAACCAGTAGCCTACAAGAACGATATTTTTTCTTTCTCAATGCGCTTTTCACAAAGTTTATTTTAGTAGGTGCGGCTGGGTGAGAAAAGCACCCCAGGCATAAAAATACCATTTTGGGCTGACTCAGAGGCCGGCTGAAGTCATCTTAGGCAACATTTACAAACCATCCAAGTGAAAGACCAAAATGAAGTGCTAACTCGGTCTAGGTGACCAGTGCAATGCTTTTCTATGATCAGAAACAGTGTGTTGTGCATTTACAGGTATTCAAGATCGCGCAGCTCTTGCACACACCATGCAAAGACCTTCCAACGCTCGGCAGTGTTTTCGTAACAAACTGAGATCAGGTACGCTGGTACATAATATTGTACGTCACCAACTGCACAAACACGATGTATAAGAGGTGCAACGGTTACACGTGTTGCACCTGTTCATCTAGCCTCTTCATTACTAACAACAGAGGTTTTTGACCTTGGATGACCTCATACGACCTTGTTCTCACGTGACCTATGATAACCTCATTATGCCTTAGAACAACATCATAACATGTTTCAGTGAAAATTCTGAATTCCGCACCCAAAATTACCTCTTACAACTGCCTATTTTGAGCTTAGCACGTATTTTGCAGAAGGCATCCATAGAGGTGGGTCATGACCTAGGGCAATGCCATGTGCTCTGTGGTTATATGATAGTTGCGTATGTTACTATGCTTTCGTAAATTTGCATTTTTCAAGAAAGCATAGCAAAAATTTATCTCAACTCAGGTCACTGGCCACGTCTGTTTCGAAAGATCTGAAATAAGCAAAATGTTGGTGTTATCATGTTCTATTACTAGAGGAAATTTGGGCAATGGCAAGTTACACACAAATATGGGGTGCGTGGTAAATTCTTTTTTCAAGTTTACCCCTTAACCACACCTAGGTTACTCGTCTTGGCAGATCAAAACTTAACGTTTGCACTAAGTATGAAAATTAGTAAATGAACCTGTCCTAAAAAGTTGGTGTCGCTGCAAGCGTTCATTTTTGAGCTGTGCTCGGAAATCCCTAGGGGAAGTCAGATTTCCCGGCCGGGAGCGGTTCAACAAACAAGTGAGATGTATTTTGATGTTTTTGTAAAGAAAGCTTCTTGGCCAGGCAGTTTTCCTTATCTTTTGGTCTCGGCATGCCCCACCCAAGGCCTTTTTCCTGGGTACTGGACATCCCAGTATGTCTTGCTCACCTTCATTTCTATGCTCTTTTATGCTTTTTGCAGCTGTTGCCAGTTACTTAGGCTTGCCAATTCAGCAATGTCTTGCAATAAGTAACAATCCTGAGGTCAGTATTATAGTCTACGACACAAATGCATTGCTGAATTCTTCAAGGCCTTATCAAAATCAAGATCTGTCGTATATTAGTTCTTAGCTTTGAGAAACTCGTGCAAGACTGCTTGCCTATATTTATGTCGTAGATTGCACATTCTCTGTGTATGTTTTGAGTTTCTTAGATTGCAGTTGTAGATTGTATATTCTGGCTTTAAGAAACTGCATTCTAAAACTATACGCTAAAAATGAACGATATACGCCAAAGTTCTACGAATTCATATTTTGATAAGCTGGCAACCGGTTTGCAAAGAAGTCGCAAAGAGGCAAAATGCTGTGTCTGTGTCCAGTAATCATGTATATAAGGTGATCGATATAAAAGTTGGGTCACGTTATATTTAGTGGTAAAAAATATCGCCCAATCAAGACTACGATGGCATTCGAAAAAAACATGCAATGGCACATGATAAACACAAATATACATAAGTGATATCAAATTCATCCAGTGCTGACTAAAGAAGATACCTCTTTAAGAACGAGACTGGACTTATTGTCAAGACCACCTCAGAGTGCTACGCCACTACCGCAATAGTACCATTCTGGGTGACCCTAGGGCGACTTCATGGGGACCATCGTGGTTAGGAGTGGCTCCAGCAGAACGCAACGCACAGCACATATATCGGTCTTCGCTGGACCCGGTTGAGAACCATGTCGCGGAATGCACGCCAGCTTAAGACTGCCGTGCGGGGGGTTCTCACTTGCCTGACCTGTCGCCACTGGATTCCATGCTGTGGGGCCACCTCAAGAATCATGTCCACGTGTACAAGCCAGCGAACCATCAAAAGATCAAGGCCACCTTCAGACTTAAAATGGCGCGCATCACCGAGAACAATCAACCGGGTAATCGACTACCTGCAGCAGGTTCATCTGTTGCGCATCTGGACCGCTAGGGAACCATCCGGAGGACATTTCGTTGTCACGATTTGATGAGTGTTGACTCACCGTTAGACTGCCCCAGCAAAAAAGATCCAATTGAGCCACCTGCTTCACATTCTAGCTGATTGCATTTTGGAGTTCTCCTGGATGCTCCAATAGCAGTCGCATTAGGGAGGTGAACTACAATTTCAATGGAATAAAATTTGAATCTACAAGGACTCCAATTAGAATTAGAGCTAGAATCCAAATGGAACCCAACGGAACTCCAATTGGACTTCATTAGATGGTCTAATTAGAGTCCAAATGGAATCTAAGTGGAGTCGAATGCGAATTCTACTAGCTAGTCAGCTACTGGATACTACTGGAAGTCTACTGGATAGACACCACCGGCCGTGCAGTGCCACCGCCGAGACACCACCGGCCGTGCAGTGCCCCCACCGAGACACCGCCGGCCGTGCAGTGCCCCCACCGAGACACCGCCGGCCGTGCAGTGCCCCCACCGAGACACCGCCGGCCGTGCAGTGCCCCACCGAGACACCGCCGGCCGTGCAGTGCCACTCACCGAGACACCGCCGGCCGTGCAGTGCCCTCCGCCGAGACACCGCCGGCCGTGCAGTGCCCCCCACCGAGACACCGACCGGCCGTGCAGTGCCACCACCGAGACACCGCCGGCCGTGCAGTGCCCCCACCGAGACACCGCCGGCCGTGCAGTGCCCCCACCGAGACACCGCCGGCCGTGCAGTGCCCCCACCGAGACACCGCCGGCCGTGCAGTGCCACCACCGAGACAACGCCGGCCGTGCAGTGCCACCACCCTTGATCTCCGAGCAGTGCGGGATCATCTCATATGCGAGCCGTGTCAGGTGTTGAATAAATCACAAGTTGGCAAAATAGATCATGTGGCGATGGCCGGAATGAATAACGGGCTATGAAATGAGTATAAGACATGTGGCGCTTGTCGGACGAGCAGGTCTATTCGCAATGTCACACGAGAGATCCTTTTGCGGGTTGTAACCAGAAACAAGCTGTTGGCAAGCATGAGAGCCATGCTAGGCAAGCCATGGCAGGCAAGCCATGGCAGGCAAGCCATGAGACACCGACTACCAGCAGCACGCACACCATATCCTGTGAGCTGTGGAGACGAGCTCCTGTGCCTTTACAGTGCCGAGAACTGTCAGGTCTCGTAATCTTTCAAAGCAGTGCATTAATCCTTCATGCGGGCCTGTAATGCACATTTGCACATTTTGCATTCGAGCCCCCTGGCTTCAACTGAGCATGAAGCGTCTAAACTTTAGAAGACCTGATGGCATCAGAACAGCGTCTGCTTTGTTTCCACCCGTTTTCACACGATATCCATAGCTGATTTCCCTTGAATCTTATGCGGGGCTTAGTTTGACTCCCTTGATCTTCATGAATCCACCATTTGTTCCAGTTTGTTCTTTCGTGGTCGTTTTTTTCTTCGAAAGCTTGGACTGATCGCCAGATCGCCATTTTTGAACAAAAATCCTGTGATTGCGCATTCTGTTGGGGAACATGAGGTAAAACTAGATTTTACGACACACATCTATTTTTGGATCGAAAGGACACGTCAAGTGAATGAACAGTCTCAGCACATATGTAGTGTGGTACACGGTACACCTAAGCGGTCGTTGTGTTCGTGGCAATCAGGAATGTATGGTTATGTGGGTTTTGCCCTTGGCTGAAAGGGGAAAACACATGTTTATCTTATCTATTGATGGCTCAGGATGCTAAACGCAATCAGAAATGACAATCGTATTGAACAGAAGCGACTTTAAAATGCTCGGGGCAGGCTCAGCTGTGCTCAGAAGACGTGGTTCAGGAGCAGATTTCATTAAGTCTTGCTATTTCATTGCCAACAACACTACAACGGATGATAGTTCGGTTTATAACGCCGAAAGCGTTTCAAGAACACATCCGTGAGCTCTGTTTGGCAGCCACGTGGTCGGAATGCCAGGTGAAGAGCCTGGTGGTCAGTCAAAATCGCTCGTCAAAACAGGTTTACCTGCGAACGCAAATACGTTATCAGTTTCGAATGCATTCCTGCGCCTTTTGCGTGTTCCCGAAATTCGCCACTGTTCCGATATTCTAGATATGCGCAAAAGAGCGTCGTAATGTCCGACACCTCATCGTAGCGTACACTGGAACAGTCGTGCATATCTGTATGAAAATATCTGTTTCCCACCCATACTCCCTGATACTGTCTTTTTTCATACTTAGAACGCCGCGGAAATATCATCATCGGTGTGGTAACTTGTGTGGTAACGATGTGGTAAAGTATCGCACGTCAAGCGATAGCAAGACAAATACTCCACGCCGAAAGATCATGCACGATAAATATCGCAGTGGTGAAGGATCAAGTGGTTCTTGTCACACAGGATCGTACGGGGAAAACCCGTTCCGGATGAAGGTCAGTATGGAGGCAGGACATGAGGGATACAGACTGGATGGGATAGAGTTCCTATGCTAGAACATCGTACACGACAAATATCACAAGGACGAATTTATGACTGGACACGGACCCCGTAAGATAAAGGTCACATGACAACTTTCGTTCCTGGGTGCGACATCGCAGCGTCGCACAACGTGTAGCCAGCGCCTGACCGACAAGCGACGGCGCCTCCGCATCCAGGAACAGGGGGACGGAACTGAACGGTCAGTGGCGAACGGCCGGAACGAAACCGAACGGTCGGAACTGAACGAGTGCCCGGTTAGAGGTCGGCGCCGGCTGGAAATACAAATGACGCCCAACATTTGACGTTTTGCTTGGCGCCTCCACTTTGGAGATGCACGCCCAGTAGGGAAACCGTGTCACTGTAAGAATTTCAGGCATCAGATTTGGTTCACTGAGTGCGGAGTTGAATGGCAGGAAGGAAAGAGGAAACCCGTGAGCATCCACACCTGATGCTGTTTCTGTCTTTTCTGAAGACATGCAGCCACACTGGCTTCACTTAATTACCTTAATTGTGGAGCTGCAGTCACTTCTCTTGCTATGGGTTCTTTAAATCTCGGCGACCTGGTGCGATACTATCGCACACCATATAAGTACGACATTTCGCACCACCCATCTTACCCTGAACGATTTTTAGCTTGCAGCTTTCTTTATCTCTTTTGACCTTTTGCTATCATCTTCATCCCTGACAACCCTTATCCGATGAAATTTTACAGTATTTTGCCTAAGAACTTTTTCAGACGTTTTACGATGTAACATTCGTACCAAATGACTATTGCCTGACGATCCTGATTCCGTATGAGCCTTTACTTATCAACTCTTAATGCTGTTCCTTCCTCATGGTCTTTGGCCATACTATTTATCCACATGTAATCTTTTCCATAAGACCTTTTGTTGACGACATTTCTTTTTTCCATCACCCTTAAGATCATCTTCTAGCCAGCAATCTGTCGACATGTCAGTCTGGGGTGCCGACAGTGCAGCGGTTAGACCGTAAGTCTTGGAAGCCGGAGGTACGAGGTTCAATGCCCGGCGGTGCCCGTTCCTCCTGCCAGGATGATGAGAGGTAGGCGACTCTGTATAGCTTGAACAGCTGAGTGCCATGTAAAACCCCAATGACACACGATGCACTGATCTGTACTAAGGGGATGTAATCTTTCGACACCATCGACTAGCAAAAAAGAAATCCAAACCCATACTAATCTCCGAATCATGCTTCCAGAAAGTTTCTTCATTCCAATTGCCTGGTGCCGCCTCCGCGCGGGCAGTTTTGCTGTCCGTGTATGTGCGTCTTACCTGCATTTTCTTCATGATTGGATCGTTTCAAAAATCTTTGCAATCAAGATCAGTCAGTCCCGGTGGCTCAGTTGATTAGAGCGCCTGCCCTCCGATCCACCCACGCGTGGTAGGGTGGGTTCGAGTCGCTTTAGGGCACTCGCTATTTGACCTTGACAGATATGGCCTGCGGCCGGTGGCAGCGGTCGCCCTAAAGGTCAGTTGACGTCAGAGGGCAAGACGGACCGTGCCGAGCAGCGCGGCACGTTAAGCTTTCGCCACCAGATTCTGCCGTTGCCTGGAATTGCGCGATCGGATGGTGAGGTCAGGGCTCACACAACAAGCACTGCTTAGCGTGGGGGCTGATCCCAGAAAGTCATCCATTCAAAAGGTTCGGATCAAATTAATAAAAAAGATAACATTGTTTTCATAGGTCGTTCAGCCTCACTTACGGGGACAGCTGGCTATCTAAACTTCCGTCCATCGCATTATGCCCTTGGATCAGACCTTGAGGGTTCATAGACGTCACACATCGTCTAAATAAGATGGCCTCTTGTGCGATAGACCATATTATGGTTCACTTCGGACAAGCATTAACACGCGCTCGGGAGGCCGGTTTAGTGTGGCGCGTTCGGAGCGGGGTGGGGGGGGATTTCATCCCACTGATATCTCAGTAACTAAGAGAGCTGATACAGAAAGCTCACAGGGTAAGTGAGATTATTCATGAACTCGCTTGCGGTGAACTTAAAATCCCTAGGTCGTAAAATTCTGGTCACATAAGGTCACGCAAGGTGAAACGCAACACCGTTGTCCTGGGTGCCCCAGGCCTTCTTACGCAACGAGCCCTAGCCAACACACCCCATATCAGTGAGATGTCGCTGATGTTCATATCAGATCATTGACTTTATTTGACCTTGAAAAATGACCAGGAGCCTTCCGGACCATTTTCGTATTTGAGGTCGTGATCAGCGCCGAGTGCTACTCTAGACAGCATGCTTTTCAAAGTAAGAAGTTGATCGAATTCGTTTTAGACCAATGGCCACCACTTTCATGAAGCCTACATAGGACATTTTTATGTTGCTGTGACCGATGAATTGTAATAAGCGTAAAAAAGGGGCTCATAAAGCAAGTTTTCCAGCAACAAGGTGGTTACATTTTTACTTTGCTCTGACGTCCAAACTTAAACCAAGATAAGTGGAGTTGGTCGTAAACCCAGGTGCAGTAGTCTAATTGCTTAAGAAAACCTCTCGAAGTTCTATGAGCTCTTCAAACACTATGCTGTCGCTTCGCGTTGAACAAATCTCTCGGAATTGTCTTTACTGACAGCCATGTCCTGACTTTTACCTGCTGTAGGCCGGAGATCTTGCAAAATATGTCTAATTATCTATGTCAAAAGAAATATTCACTTACCTACAACTATGCAAGTCATTCTGGAAAAAAATTTCTGGGGTCGTATTACCTTCCCCACTGAGGGCGTGCTAATTGCATATAGCCAGTGCATATGGCCAGTATGGGCAGTGCATTCACCTTAAAATCAAACGTGAAGTGCAACATCTGGCCTAACATTTATCAGTTCAACACGGACTTGCCACGGAGGCCGTATGGGCTGCAAAATATTTAATCCTGCTTGCTTATTGTAGGGGCAATAGCCAGAGCACTTGTGGCTTATTGTGGCGACCATCTGAAAACGAGCAGAAAATCAACACACTTGTTGAACCCACACTTTAGCACGTTATGCTCGAGATCTTTGCCGCATTGGTATGCGGACATCGAAAGCCGCAAATCAATAAATGTCATCCTACAAAACCAAACGCAAGTCACAGGAACCAAATATCCACTGCTTGCCGCATTTTGGCTCCACAAAAATATCTACCAAGCCTTTTGCTGTGGAGCAAAATATACCTTTCCATGCATGGCAAAGTGAGCGTGCCAGCTTCATTTTATTCATGCAACCATCAACGTTTCGCCTGTGATTTTTGACGTCCCTGTACCCTAATGCACTAGGAGTCGCGCCTTGGCCCGCGTGCCGTTCCCTTCTCCCGCGTGGCTCTCGGTCGCCCGCTCCCACGACGGCCAGGTTCGGAGCCGGTGAAACGGCCGGCCGGGGCCGCTATAAAGGCGACGCCGGACCGCGCCGGAGCAGTCGCCGAGCAACGCCGCACGATGAGCCCTGCACGAGCCGTGAGTTCCGGCCGCCGGCCGCCGGCTCCGGCCCACTCGGTGCTGCTCAGTGCCCGGCCGTCGCGACGAGCTCGCCCGGGCGGCGGGCCTGTGGGACCCCGCAGACTGGCTGGCGAGGCGCCACTGGGCAGCAGCCGACTCCGCCCGCTAAAACGGACTCCGCGCCTTGTGTCGGCCCAGCTGGTAGCCGGACTCCACGCGTTGTGTCGGTCCCAGCTGGTCTCATTCGGCTAGTTCGCTGGCCGCGGCTCTGGTCGTCCCCAGGTCTTTGTACCGGCGTGAAGCCCGTAGCCTCTGTGGTGGTGTGCGGCCCCCGTGCCGACGTGAGGTCCATAGGCTGCGTGTAGGTGCGAGGCCCGTGGCCTCCGCGCCTGTGTGAAGCCCGTGGACTCCGCCGGTGTGAGGCCCGTGGAGTCCGTCCGGTGTGAACCCTCCGTGCCTATGTGAGGTCCGTAGGATTCGTGGCGGTGTGAGGCCCGTGGCCTCTGTGCCAGTGTGACCCGTGGCCTCTGTGCCAGTGTGAGGCCCGTGGCTTCTCTGCCGGTGTGAGGCCCGTGGGCTCTATGCCGGCGTGAGGCCCGTGGCCGCTGCGCCGGCGTGAGGCCCATGGCCTCTCTGCTAGTGTGAGGTCCGTGGCTTCTGTGCTGGTGTGAGGCCCGTGGCTTCCGTGCTGGTGTGAGGTCCGAAAGCTCGGTGGCGGCCGTGAGCATAGTTTTGTGACGCCGTTGCTCTGTCCTCCCGCAGCTGATGGTTCCGGCCCTGGCCATGGCCTGCCTGCTGGCGGCGGCCGACGCCTTCCCGCAAGGGTATGAGCCAGAGCCGGTCTACGGCTACCAGCCGGAGCAACCGTACGGCCGCGACAAGTTTGTGGTGGCGGAAATCCAGCCCCGACAAGGCTACGGCAAACCCTCCTACGGACGCGTGAAAATACAGGTGCGTGCTGATGAGTGGCATGGTGGGACATGTCACGCCACAGGTAAGGCATGTCATGCCACACATGCTGTGAAATTTCACAGATTAAGTTAAAATTGAGGTGTTACGTTAGGCATGTGTATCCGAATAAACGCCGATGCCTGAAGTCCCTGCTGTTATATGCACGTTACCTTCATCAAACGCTGACCACGGCAGTGCTTGATCCACGCTACGGTGTGCGGCATGTTTTCCTTTGCGCCGACTAACTGCTATTTTCACCCAGCATAATGCATAGGGGAGTGCAGCCGTGAGCACAGACTAGGCTTCTGACAGACTCACAGACAGAAAGACTCACAGACTAGACTAGGCTCACAGACAGACAGACGAGCTCCACTGGAAGAGAGCCGCGCAAGTGAAATGCAATGCTGAAGGTGTCACCAATTGGAATTGATATAGTTCGGTAATTCTTATACGTTAATGGACCAATAATGGAACGATTTCAACACACATATCGCACATACCCCGTGTTTTTTCCAATTACGGCAGGTTCGTATTCAATTCACCCAGCAAACATTCCATGGATTGCTCGAATTGCTTGTGCTGTAAGTAGTTGGTTCGTGCCGTATCTACGTGCTGCTTGTGTGCTTGCCATTTGCACACACCCATGTCGGATGAAGAGACCTCACTTCACGCGGTAGGGGTAGCCAATTCTGTTTTGTGCCCCACATGAAGACGACTGTCAAAAGCTACTGATCCCGCCGTCGCACCTCCCCGGCGCACCCTTCTGCCGCGCCAGCCGGTGTGCGGTCTCTGAAGCTCTCCCCCTGCTGCAGACGTACCGCGGGCCCAGCAAGGGTCACGGCTACGACGTGTTCGCGCCCTGGGGCTATTACGTCACGCAGCCCGAGGATGATAAGGGCTACGGTTACCACTGAGCCGCGGACGTCATGACGTCAGAGCGGGATAAGGTAAGCATCTGCCCATCGCTGTCAGCAGGTTGTCATAGTCAGCCGGATGTCGAATGATCCTAAATCGCACGTTAGCTAAGTCGTTAGTGTTAATGAACGATTCGTTTTCTTCCTTAAAGGTTGATATCAGCGTTCACGCCACTGATCCGCTTGTGTGAGTGATAGGCATTTATGACCTCCAGCTGTTCTGCATGTCTGTGTCCGTGGAAGTGCCTGGTCTTTATCCAGGGTTTGCTCTGACATTTAGCACTGATAAATGCTGGGACTCGGTATGAGCTAAAATATGAATCTTCTGTATAAGCTAACTCGAAAGCACGAACTCGAACCTCTGTGTCACAGGTCACATGACGAGCAGAAATTGTCCACAAAAAACTTCCGAGGAGCTGAAATAGGGCCCTGGTGGAGCTGGAGCTTTAATGGTGGGGTCAGGGCCAAGGGTCAGGGTCAATGGTCAGGGTCAAGGTCCGCGCTAGAAATAATCGGCCGCACGGTCGTGGTGCAGCTAACGCCCTATCGATGTTCCAGATGATGTGCCCACTAGTCTTTTCATCAGCCGGGCTCTTCCGCGATCCGAAGTCACCCCCGGCCTCTAGGCCGACGTGACCTTGTGCGACCTTGGACGACCCCTGCTGACATCAGCTGGCAGCGCAGTGCCGCACTTCCCTTGCCGGTGCGCCACATGTTCATTGTTCTTGGCTGCATTGCGCATGCGTTCGCATTGAATAAACATCGCGTGTTGGAAGCCCTGTTGCAAGACATCACGACCCTCATGACAGAGGAGTGAATAGCAAAGGCGATATGTACGGACCAGGGTCATACTGGAACTAAATTGTGTCCAAGGTATGATATGCTGGGACTTGCTTGGTAATATACAATGTCAACGTGAACAAATCGAGGTGTGCCTCCACTTCCGTGTGGGCACAGGACACCTCGGTGTGAAATATACAAAGCGAATTGTGCCCTCTGTGATACACCTAAGCAGACTGTGGCTGTCGGCAAACGTGTGGGAAAACTTCAACACGGCATAAGTTGGAGGAACAACACAACAGCATGAGGACTTAATCATGATCAACTTCAAGCAACTTCAAGTGGCTTCATGAAACTTCTGTCCCCGTAGAGAGCCTTGCCAGATCTTTCCTCAAGACAAAAAACACTGACTGGTCATCGGCGACCAGCGCAGTTCCCACGCCCGAGCCAAATCGTGCAAGACTATGTCTCTAGCCATTACTCACCATCTCGGGGCACGCGCGGGGTCAAAGGTCACTCCTCCTAAACGCTTCAGGCACAGTAGGCGCAGCCTTTGCTATCCAACAGACATCATCTGACCAGGTCAGGTCACGGCTCGAGAAGAAAGGCATCACGCCCATCAAGACACTCAAATTTGTATGAAAAGGCCAAAAAAGAGAGCGGTTCTCAATATTGTTTGTTTTTTTCCGATGAGAACCAGTAATTGAACGTCCTGTTGGGTCGCTTGTCTGGCAAGGCACAGTGCAAGACAAGGCGAGGCAGGACAAGGCCTGACAGGCAGCGCGACTTGAAGTAAGATCCATGTGATCCCTACAAATATGGTTGGAAATGCTATATTAAGTGACGCGATTTGCATGTCCGTCAAGTAAGCGTCGCATTCTTATTCGAATTCCGGTCCAGTTCAGACTTTCAACAGTCTTTTCCCTGGGTCCAACCCACTGAAGTATTCAGGAATCTTCACTCCTCTTTTCTCTAAGTCATTTGGTTTGACCCCTTCAGGTAAATGAAGGGTCAAAACGTGGGTACCCTGGCATTTCATCGCTTATCTAAGATATCCAATAAAATGCGTATCACTTTTATCCCAGTGATGTCCTGTGTAAGCAAACTTACAGTAGCTCACTCTCAAGGTTAAAGGTTGAGGTCACGTGAATTGGGATACCTTGATATTTCTTCGCTCATAAAGAGTGCAACAAAAAGGGTGTCATATTGATGTTCACGATGTCCTCTTTCGTCACATCTGCAAAAATTAATGTTCTTGGTCAAAGCCCAAGGCCATAAAAAACACCGTACCCTCACATTTATTTGTGAACCAAGGAAATACAACAAAATGAGTAGCATAAGGATGCTTGAGGTGCCACTTTCGTCACACTTGTAAAAAGCTTCAACAAGTAAGAACTTGCAACAGTTTCAACGTCACAGGTCAGGGTTATACAAAACCCCGTACTCTGACATCCATTTGTTTACACAAGGAACACAACAGAAATCATGGCGTATTGATACTCATGAATCAGCTTTCCCTAAGTTCCAAACATTGACTGTTAAGGTCATCCGTCAAGATCACAAAGATGCGATCCCCTGGCACTCATTCGTTTACCAAAGGATTACAGCAAAATGTGTATCATAGTAGTGCTGGTAATGTCCAAATTTGTTGTATTTCTCAAGGAGACAAATAACAAACAAATAAATGCCCGGACACTACGTTTTGTGACGTAGACTTTTGACCTTCAAAACATTTTTCCTGCGCGTGACGAAATTGAGCATCACAGACATCTCAATGGTAAACATGTTGTTGTTACTTGTTTTTAAGTGAACATATATCAATTTATCGCGTTTTTGTGACCTTGGCCCTGAACCTGATGATTACCTTTCATATATGACGAAAGCCAACACCACATGCATCAGTATTGCAGATTTTTGTGGTATTTTTTGGTTAAAGAATATATTTCAGTGTGCTGTGTTTTGTGTGACCTTGACCTTTAACATCGAAAGATAGTTTTTGCATTTGTTGACAAGGCAGGCATTAAGTATTAATATGTACCCGTTGCATCGTATTTCTTGATGAAACGAATTAATGCCAAGTTGTCGCTTTTTGTCCGAGCTTGAGATTTGACCTTGAGTTATTGTCCTTGTCATGAAAGTGGACGCCCCGAGCACCTCTATGAAAGTTATTTTGTGCCGTTATACAATGCCCTTGACTGTTGCCCTTTGTGTTATGAAGGCGGAAACCACGGTTGTCATCATGCCACCCATTTCATTTTATTCTTCGGCTAGCGAACCATGTCAGGATACCACATTTTTATTACCTTTAACTTTGACCTTGAGAGCTTTCGCAGATGCAAGGAAGGCAGGCGTGACAAACATCCCTTTGACATCTCTTTCGTCGCATTTCTGAGTAAAAGGGATACCACTTTTTATGTGACCTTGGCCCTTGACTTTGAAGGCAAAGCTATGCAGGCGCGAAGAAGGACTTCGCAAACACTGATATGACACCCTTTTTGCTGCAATTTCATCATGAGCGAAGAAGTGTAAGGGTTTCCTATTTTATATGATTTTGACCATTTATTTGCGACTGAGCTTCTGTAAGTGTGACGGGAATGGGCTTCACGGGAATCAGTATGATGACCGTTTTGTTGGATTTCTTTGATAAACGGAAGAATTCCAGAGTGCCCAGGCTTTTACCCTTTATTGACCTGAGGAGAAAAATACAGAAAAGAGACTGCAGATTCGTGAATACCTGAAAAGGTTTTACCTTGAAAGCAAGCTTTGGAAACGTTAACTCCACACTGAATTCGAGTACAATAACGACGCTGACATGACGGACATGCAATTTGTTGCTCTCAGGTAAAGAGTTAGGCCAGAGCAGGATTTCACTCAGAAGTGGCGCTAGGATTTAGATCATTTGGAAAACGCACATGTCGGAACAATTATGCCGCTGGAGTTAACCTCTTGGACATGCCCGTTATTGTCTGCGTAACCGAGCCGTTTTTTCTGAATTTTACGGATTAATTTCGGGTCCCGTTACCCCGCTACAACACTAATGTACTCATGCCATTTTCGGTTTCGCTGCAGTTCTGACGCAGTTTTCAAAGGCAAAACTTGAATGCGAGTTTGATATCCAAGGGCGCGACTAATTAAAGTAACTGACAAAATGAAGAACAAGCACGGCAACGCACTCCCGGCGTGATTCGTCTCTGTCGGCTATTATGTTGCATGAATGCTGGCTAGATATGCGATAATAAAGTTTCTAGCAGTGGCTAAATCTCATTATTGTTCGTTTGCGTCCGTATGCACCCATCCAATCGTTTCAGTGAAATACCATTGTAATATTTCTTGACTAGGTAGCACCACGTAAAATCTTTAGTGTTCATATCGCCCTGACGCATCCTTATCTCAGAGACTTTGTATAGAGAAAAAGCCGAATTACGAATGTGGCTATTCTGAATGCGTCGCAACAGTCGCATTGAGTTCAGCGAGTTTTCCGAGCAAAGCTCACTGTTTGTGAGTGCCTCCAGTCCAGCACTCAGGTAATTTAATGGTAATTTAGTTTTCGACACTTTTTCATCTGACATTTCTCTCATACAGAAAAACAAATGGTCATGCTTTTTGCCGCACCGGTGTAAGGGAGGACCGGCTGTTGCCGAGCTGACCCCCTCTGTCATCTGTCAGCTGGCCGCCCTGCGGACCGCTGTCCCCGCGGCTCGGACCCCGGGTCAGGGCGAATACATCTTCGGTCCCACCCCTTCCCCGAAGTGACGGCCCTGTGCTCGACGCCTGCAGGACACGCGGCCGACAGGCATTCAAGGTCATTTGATCTCAACGTCTTTGAAACAGTTGCCCTGCATTGTACTAAATTTGAATTTTCAATTGAAGGTCAGTGAGAATTTAGTCAAGGACAGTTACATGAAGCAAACATCGTTTTTCGAATTTCTCGATAATTTTGTTATATATGGTCGAGGCCATGTGGGAAATCCATTTCGTATGTGTAGTTCATGAACAGAAAGCACGGCCTGGGCGTAACACGTCTAAACAAGAAACAGCGATGACATGTCTCCGAAGTTTCATAACTAGCACACAACTTATGTACACATGCATGGAGGCGGATGGTAATGAACTTTGGTGCAATGACAGCGGTTCCGACATCCCGACAGCATACCGACAGCTTCCGAAAGCACAGATGCACACGCAACAATAAAGCCAAACAAGGTATGACGTTTCTTAGCCGCCAACGCCTGCTCACTTACCTATTCTGTTCACCCTCACACAACATTCTCATACAATCGCAGAGCTATACTGCCGTCCAAAGGTTTATTTCTGGTCATACCGCCCATATATTTATTTCTGGCCATTTTGCGTTTTTTATATCATCTGATTGGTCTTCTCCTGCTGAATTAAGATATTCAAACCAACAGTTGGGATTTGCACAAGCTTTTGGCTAAAATAAAGGACTAAAAGCTTGTGAAAATTTGCACTAGTGGTTTTGATCACCAAATTCGGCATGAGTACACGAATCAGACGACATAAAAACGCAAAACGTCCAAAGATTAGCATATGGGGGTTTAACTTTGGACGGCAGCATTGGGACATAGCACAGCACAGTTCGTGACAATGACTCGCATGAATCGTGTCAGCCTTGTCACAACTGGATTCGGGAGATTTCTAGCACATATTTCGTTGGGCGCACGCTGCGGATATTTGCTATCCGCCCAGATAAAAACATCGTTATAATGCTGATCATCTGCGCACTCAGGTGTATCTAAACAATATTATGCGCCGAGGAAACACTGATCGCTCACGAATTGCGTATGAAATTACGTAAAAGATGCCGGTTTCGGTCCACAGCCATAAAGCGCACGACGCAAGGACATAAATACCTGCAGTTTGGGCTGGTGGTGCTTGCAGCATCATATCAAAGCAGCTTGATTAAATTCTCATCGAATATGCAAGCACATTTCATTTCTGTAGAGCGACGCAACTACTGAGAGAATGAAAGATTTGCCAAACAACTGTGATCACTTTATTTGTCTTTTGTTCCCGCCTTTACGCGAGTCCAGCCGCGTTCGCGTCGGCGGCCACTTTTGACGTCGTGCTGCCATCTCGTGGATAAATGGTGCACCGTTAGTGGTAATGGTTGCCGGGTAGATTCGACAGGGCGCTGGCCGCAGAGGCGGCATCGGCGGCAGCCGTGCTCCCATCAGGCGGCTTGGCAATAACACTGCAAGCCAAGCGACGATTGTCAGATGAGCTGTTTGCATGATCTCTGAGCTGGCCACCTCTCCTGAGCACACGCACATGACACACGCAGCTCCGATGCACGTAAACACGCTTTATACGTTAATGGGACCAATGAACGGGGACAAAGAGGGGAGTGGACACTTCTCGCAAACGTATTCCGACTCGCTAGGAAAACAGGATGATTTACTTGCTTACTTATCGCATTTATGCTCAATTTAAATCTTGAGCAATTATGAAAACAGCATACGCTTACGGCATTATGAACACCAGATCAGCACTGTGGTTTGGCTGAGCATAAAACACAGATATAGCTCTAACACGTTGCTGTTATTGTCTAACGTGTCACAACACCCAGGGAATGTGAAGGGAAGCATTCTGGCGTTTAGCGGGAGACTGATCTCAGGCCTTTATAACCCGAGATTAAGCGTGACTCTCTGTTGGCAGTGACCACGAGAAACGCCCAGGACGCAGCGTCCCCACAGTTGGTATGCGACAGAAGGCAGTCCTGCCGACTTTGGATCGCAGCGCAATACTCAGGCCTTCAGCGTGGAACGGAAGCGCCGTAAAATGAAACATGGGGTTGAAATGGGAGTGGGGGCTTAGGTGTGTGGTGTATGTGTGCGGGGGGGGGGGGGCGGCTCTGTGGGGGTGGGGGAGACGTGGGCAGGGTTTGAGCAGAGTAAAAACACAGCTTATCCACAGCGCTGTAAAAAAACGAGTTTCTGCGCGGATTCTGAGAAACGAGTTTCTGCGTCCTCCCACCACTTCCCTCTCGAAGTGGGGGGGGGGGGGGGGGCTGTTTTCCTCCAATGAATAGTAAGCAACACCGCCGCATCAGCCATGAGCGGCGGCTTGACAGAAGCCTCCCAACATGATCGCGCACCGTCGGCAATAAGGTGTCATCATCAGATGGTTGCACTCCCGATCACGCTGGGAGGCACGGCGCCATCCCAGCGCGTCCAAGCGCCAACACGTGAGGCCAGTGGAGGAGGTGATGTAGGAAGCATGACCGCTTGAGGAAGCACATTTGCCAGGAGCATGTTGAAATGATGCTGCTTTTATTAAAAGCTCATATGTTATTCACTAAACTTGCCATGCTTTGCCCCTCATGCATGGGCTACTGCAGTCCCTATGTGTCGTCATGACGAATTTGTGTTGTACTTCACGGCGTTGATGAGGCCCACAGCGGGTCTGTACCGGGACACCGTACGACAGTCGAAGGCTCGCACCCACCGGTTTCACAAAGGAGGAGGGACTTTAATGTTTGAAGGAATACCATGCATTTTCAGGAAGCGTCATTCAAAATTGCATGTCTGTCTTTGTTGGGGATCCTGCAATACATCCCGCCCCATCCCGTCAAAATCTGCTGTCATTTGCCGGTGTTATTTGCTGGCCAAACCACATTCTTGACATTCTTCACCAGACAAAGGAACAAACCTTTCTTAAACGTTATAAGATCTGGTCACAACCTACAGCTGGCGGTGTGACCACTGTCAACACGGCGTCACACCGACTTAGCGTCAGCAACTATGCGTTAACAGCACACAGCCGCCGTGCTGACAACCACAGGGCTGCTTCGTGTCGCAGACCGTGACATCCGTGACCGCCGTGCGATGGCGGAAAACATCGCAGACCTCGCCCGGCGCACGTTTGTTTGTCTCCGTCGGCGGCCGCCGCCCACAGGACCAGGGCGGGGGGAGGGGGGGGGGGGGGGGGGTGGGTAGGTCATGTGCACGCGAAGGCCCACTGTGCATGTTAACAGCGGGCTCATGTGCTGGTGTGCGACGACCAGTAATTTTCCGGACGTGTTTTTTTGCGCAAAGAACTTGTCCGTTATTACGCCTATTAGAAACTGGAGGTCAGTGGAAGCTTTATTAGAAGGTAGCATAAGCGACTTCAGATATCTTATATCAATATATGTTGTTTGTGGTCTGAAATATCTGCAATGGCCACTCCTTAGCCACTGGTCATCGTCACTCATCTAGAAAAAACTGACATGCACAGGAATTTTCTCACAAGCCAAAACAAGGTTCGAGCACGTCAACATTCTGCGGCGTTTTCACAGCACATCTAGCCATGTGCACTTGCGGCATAAACAGTCGCGGATGACACGCGTTGTGGGGCAGGAAAGGGGTACCGAAGACAAAAACCCCCGAAAACGTATATACGCTTGCTGTTTTTTATGCTTTTTTGGCGAAGCTCGGCGATTTTTGGTAAGACTAAGAGTCCGATGGAGATATCAAGCAAATCTCTTTCAACGAAATGCAACTCCTCCCTTGCCCCGCAGTTAAAAAAACAAAAACAAACAAAACAATGGCGAGCGGCAGTAGCGTCTGCCACTGACAACGGCTGAGAAACGGAATGACAACAGCACACCATCCACAATCACTGAATTTCTGCATGAGGCCATCCAGCCGATAAAGCGTAATTACTTTTATTCATGTTGCATGCATTCCAAGGGATTTCATAGATCGTGAACTGCGATGCATTCCAAGGCGCCCGATAGGTCGTGCGCTGCGGTGCATTCCAAGGGTGCCCGATAGGTCGTGTACTGCGATGTTAGTGGCGGAGCACGGGGCCATTTCGTCGGCAGCGACGCCAGCTGGAACCAAGGCTTTGCTGGCTTTGCACCACGGCCGCCGTGTTATGGGCACGCTGCAGGCAACTAAACGCCATGCTAAACAATTGTTTGTGTATTGATTTGTACGATGTAGCGCGCATTGTTGGCACGAAGAGTTCGAAATAAACCGACATCAGTGGCTGTGTTCAACGCCAGTGATTCAGCTGCGCCAGAATGTTGATGTTAAGCTTCATGGAACTTGTTCAATTTACAGGTGACATTTCCCGTGGCGCATACGTTTGTCCTGGTACGTTCAATGCAGTCTGTCTGTGCGGGCTGCTGGGATTAAATAAGGTCTTAGCTTCTGTAGGACGTTTAAAAAACAAGATATCCATTACTGTTTTTTCATTATACCAGGAAAATGTGCGTCAGTTAACCGACACAAACGACCATGCTCAAGCCATGAGAGCACACCAGGAGCACACTAGCGCCGGAAGAGCAACGTTATGTGTCAGCTGACAAGTCGTGAACCTCACAGCGTTGGGCTCGACCTCTTGCCACCAATGCACGACTAAAAGAATGCAAAGCATAAACGACTTATAGAAAACACTAGGAATAGCAATCTTAACGCGCACTTTGCCTTTTAGTATATTCTATGAATTGCCATTCATGGCCAGTGACAATTGCTCTCGTAATGATTCTGCATGAATTAACTCAGTATGGACACGTGCAGACACGAGGAGTTTCGGCAAAGTTCCCGTAAAGCGGCAAGAGAGCAAATGCGGGCGCACACACACACACACACACACACACACACACACACACACACACACACACACACACACACACATGCACACACATGGTCACCCCGAAAGAACACGTGGAATCACGCGAGCAGCGCATGTCAGGAGGGGGTGGGGGGCTCGGACCTCAGTGCCTACGGGCGTGCCGCTGGCGTCATGCGAGCCCGACGCGTCGACTAATGCACCTCGCGATGGGAGGGGGGGGGGGGGGGGGCTCAGGGGAGGGTAACAGGCGGTGCGGGCAAGCGAGGTCACCTTGTTGCCGGGTGAAGGCGGAATGAGGCTGGGGCCCTCGCGATAGGCCCCTACCATCAAGCTAAAATGTCTGCGAACCTGACTGGTGTTAGCGGTGCACTTAGATAGAGAGCGTGGGATGTGTTTATAGGAGAACCGAGTCAACGTTCAGGGCTTAGGGAAGTCGCAGTCAATCGATAACCGACTGCCATTCAGGTATGTATGTAAGCATGTTAGTCCTATCCAGCAAGCCGGTGTGCAGTGCAAACACACCACGAATTGGCGCTGAGGCTGTGTTGTGCCTGCCAACGCCCCAATGAAGTCTTAATATTGGAAGAGAATCATTCGTTATGTTAGAGCGATCCACGCAACTTAACTGCCTTTATTTCCACCAGCGGACTGCCGCCACGCACGGGATGGCACCATTGGGTACCGCGCGACGAACCAACACTGAGCACGCTGGTGATTAATCGGCTGTAATGAACAGCTCAAAGGATTCGCCCGCCGGGGGCCACTAATTATCAGCGCAGTCACGGTGAACAGTGGATCATTTCCAGCTAAATTAGTTCTGTGATCCACTAATGGATTTGGGCTGTTCGGAGCTATGTAACATCGGTCCGAATGAGTAAAATTACCTTGTTATCTTCGAACACCGCCGACATAATTCCCGCATAATTTGGCCCAGCGGCCATTTGGATCTAATGCGCACGTCGTCATTTCGGTCGCCGTCGCCGGCAGGTAGCCAGCCAGTCCGCGGGCGCTGCTGCAGGTCAAGAGCTAGGCCTCGGTGGCACGGGTCGTGCGGACATCCGCGTAGAGTCACTGGGCTTCACGTGGACTTCGGACGTCGGGTTCGCACTGTTCGCCGTAGCATCCCCCTGCCTCTTCGGCACGTGGCGGGTCTGTCGTGAGCTGGACCCAGCGGCGTGGGGCTGAGGCGCGCGCCCCCGACAGGCCGGTGCGCAGCTCTAGAAGGTGCCAGCAGGGTGCGTCTCTCGTCACGCCACGTCACGGTCGTCACGTTACGTCACGGCCGTTCAGAGCGGCGGCCGTGACGTCGGCCTTCCGGTCCGAGGCAATCACTGCTGGGCGCGGCTGCGATTGCCAATCACAGTGTCTGTGCCGAAATCTTCCCACTGATCCGCCTCTGAGAGGATGGTTTAGAGTCACCAGTCCCCAGCCTCTGTAAAACATACCCGCTCCTCCCCGTCGAGCGTCTCTCGCGTGATGGACGACGCGGATATAGGGATGTAGTTCCGCAAAACGTGTGTCACTGTGTGGCACCGACGCTTTGTCCTCGGCAAACCCACAGCGATGCCACCCTGATTAATTACGCCGGCATTTGTGCCACCTCCTGACAACAAGCCCGCTTATTTGATGGACAGTGGAAGTGGCGGTATGCAAGCGACAACACCAGCATATTTCACCGCCGACTCTCTGAAATATGGGAGCCTGACGTTGTTTCGTAACACCCCTCTGATTGGACAGTGGTATTATGGCTCGCCATTGTCATCCTTGAAACTGGCGTCTTTCAATTATATCTTACTAACGAATATTATTATCATTGCGTTAATGATAAGCTGGTTGTTTACGCTTGTTTTTTTGTGTATTGCTTTGCGGGTTTCACGTCTATTAGCTGGGAAAGCCACCGTCTTCAATGTTTTGGTTACTAATACCGGTATTGACGTCTGTGTGCCGCGGAGGTCAGGGGTGGGCATTTCTGCTAACTTGCTATTGGGTGATGGGTAGGTAGAAAAAAGTTGGGGGGGGGGGGGGGTGGACGAGCAGTAAAACATGACGAAACCTACCCAAAACTACTTCAACGTACAGGTTTATCTTAGTGTCTGGGCCACGTTCTTCTCAAATTTAGGAGGAGCTGGAGGCCCTCGGTTGATAAGGAAACTAGTGTCGTGCCCGAACTCTTTTTGTCGCCGGGGATGTCCGCAGATGATCCACTGCCAGTAGTGAACGAACCAGACCGGCTCACCCTGGGCATTACATGTTTTACGCCTATGGCTTACCCCAACAGGGATCACCTGTAACGCACCCTCTGCAGTGGCAGTCTCAGGCCTATCCTACACAAAGGCAGCCCTGACTGGTCATCCACATGGGCAGCCCCTGATATAACCCCTACAGAACCCATGTCTGTCAAAACAACTCCCCTTCAGCGGCTGCCTCTGATCTATTCTCGACGGTGACCCCACCTGGCACGCCCTCCCCTGACAGTGACCCCACCTGGCACGCCCTCCCCTGACAGTGACGCCACTTGGCACGCCCTCCCCTGACAGTGACCTCACCCGGCAAAACCGTCCGCAGTGACCTCACCTGACAACCCCACAGTACCTGACACCCCCTCCCTCTGACAGTGAACTTACCCGATCCACACAGTGAACTCACCTGATCCCCCGACAGTGACCTCACCTGCCCCCCCCCCCCCCCACCCCCTTCAACAGCGACCTCACCTGAAATCCCTCCCCCCACACAGTGACCTCACCTGACTCGCCCTGCGCGTCGCCGAAGGCCCGACCGGACGGGGGCCGCCGAGTCTCGGCCAGCCAGATGTGCGAGCGCAGCAGACCCCGCGCGCTGGTGCGCAGCGCGTCGACACTGCCCGAGCGCAGCGGCGGCAGGCTGAGTTGCGAGTCGGACGGCCGCCGCTCGCCGCACCGCAGCGCCTCGTTCACCCGGTACAGCTTCTGCGTGATGTCCTTCCCTGCGGCGTGGGGCGGGAGCCGGCGGGCGCCACGGTCAGCGAGCACGGACAGCCCGGCAATCGTCGTTGCGGAGCGCATGAGGTGGTGATGCCGACGCAAGAGGCCACCAACCTCCGGGGCCTTCACATTCGGGGTGGGAGCAAACTCCCGGCATGGCTTAATCGCCGTAACCTGGAGCGGAACCGAGGTGCCTTCTTTCACATCACGGTTAGGCCGAGTCAACACGCTCCTGAATGTAGACTTGTATCGAATTAGTCCGTATTTGGTCCCTGAATTAGAGTTGAATTAGCTGCTGCGCTGGTCGGCAGTACTGATTGGTCCGGAAGGTGCGGCGCTATTGCTCTGTGAAACTCTGGTGACGCCATACAAATGAGCATGCAACAGGGGAGGCAGTGACGTAAGATGCATGCTTCTCCACAAAGCGTATCAGAGTTGATTTGGGGTTGACGTAAGCAGGGCCGGCGCCACGGATTTTGAGTTGGGGGCATGATTTTCCAGGGGGCCTCCAGCACAAAATGAGACCTCCTCACAGGGTCTCCTTGATAATGTTGCATTCACGTGGGAGGAGGAGGGAAACGCTGGAGGTATGTGCTCCTTTATCAAATTGTTGCATGCGTCGATATCGATATAAATAAATGTTGGCAACTACAAAACTAGAATAAAGGATTCCGTCGCTACCAAAATCGACGGAATAGAAATATTCTACGGATCTGGTATCGAGCATAACATCGCACTTTTCTTCTCGAAAATGTTGCTAAAATTGCACAAGCTTGCTTTTGAATACGACGCCGCTTACTTATGTAGGTGCCACCATCGTGTAGAGGAGTTATTTTAGCTTTCATTTCATGTTCATTTGATTGATATGCGCGAGTTGGCTGAACGCCTACATCAGGTGAAATGTTAGCTTTAACCAATTTAACCGAAGTGACGTTCTCGTGCATGCTTACATGAAACACGAGGGCGTAAATGCAGGGTTTCTTTATCGCTGCTCCATATGACTGTTATGTGACTTTTTTGCCCATGAGTAACATCAGTAAATTTTTCAGGGCTGGTCGCGATATGTACGTGATGATGTGTGCGCCAAGCACCTCATTTTTTAGTTTTTTTCAGCCAATGATTGATCGCAATGGGGTTCTGTACGAACACATATTTGTATCTTGCTCCACATCGGAACTCCTGTCGCTTGTATGGATTTGTCCGCAGTGATTTTGTTGGCAAATCTGCCACAAGATAGGTTAAAGACTGCGGTGTTAAAGCGCACCTCTGACCACGATATAACAGTATGATTGTAAAAAGGATAAATGATGCTGTCTTTGTTGACGGACTGATGAAATTTCGCATGAGGAAAATAGCCCAGCAGATATTTTCTTCATAAGTGACATGTCAGACAGCGTTCTATCATGTTCGACTGTTGCTTTGAACGTTTCCTGCCTGTCACTAGATTAACAAGCAATATGAAAAAACACATTTAAAATCTTGACGCTTCATGGTTTGGTGCATGGTGCACCGTTCGGGTGGTTTGGTGCACGTTTTGAGGTAGTTGGTTGAAGGGTCAAACAACACTCAGCAGCCGACTTAAACGCTGGTGGCGTGGATTTCGCTTCACCTTTAAATTCCGATTTCGATTATTCACCACTCATGCTAATCGCTTAGCTTGTGGCGATTAAGGCAAGGAGCTTCCGGGATCGATATGTTCATATGGAAACAAATGGATCTCACACGAAGACAGAAGAGGTCAAATAAAATGCGCTTTGATAAATTACTTGGCGCTCATTTTCTAAACGGAAGTCATTAAAGACAACACTTTAGGTAAAGCTGTTCTGAATAGGGGTGCTCGACAATAGCACAATACGCCGTGGGCACCCATATGGAGCGAGTAGCCATTTGTGTTTACAGTGATTTGGGGAAAATCATGGGTATGGGCATAGTGGTATGAATATAGTACGGATAAGGTTGTTACGAAGTGTTCGGTAGATGCTTCGGATAAACACACACACTACCTTACTGCTTTTCCTTGCTTTCGTCATCTTAAGCGTCATGTACATTATTTTCGTGCTTAATCGGCGCAAGACAGCATGCAAGCTTGATATAATTTTCTTCAGCTTTTAAGATCAAGTCCAGCCGTGTGATAAGACAGATTTTTGGGATCAGTATTCACGCTGAGTCATGGTTGTTGCGTGAGCACAAATCCCAACAGCGGATCGTAGAATTTCGGGTCAACGATAAAATTTTGCGTCCAAAACTTGAAGTCCCACCGTTTTAATACGGTCTGTCCTGCCCTTTAACGCCATCCAATCTGAAGCGCGGCTGCTGCCACATGCCGCAAGACATCCCATTCGGAGGCAAGCGGCCAGCGCATGAAGCGACTCACACCCAGGCCGCCACCGGTGGGCGAATCGGAAGGCGGACGCCCAGACCAGCTGATTCATCGGACGGACGGCAAGTTTCGTGAAAGTTTCCCTTTATTTATTTAGACCTTGCGTGCCGTAAAAAGGCGAACGGGTGGGTAACGTGTGGGTGGAACTGATCGCGAATGTGTAACGGGTGGGTGCGGGCTGGAGGACTTAACAGGTAGGGTGAATCCATAGGTACCCGTGCGACATGAGGTAGGAGGGCAAGCTGGTATATATTTGGGGAAAGCGTGGGTACTGGAATGGGCAAGACTTTCGCGAAATGTCGGTCAAATTCTCCAAGAAGCACTACGCAGCGTTACTGCTTTTGCTTCCTTTAGAAATATTTAGCTCCATTCACACTTCTTTCGCGATTTCCTATGCTAGACAGCACGTTTAGATGTAGTTGCTTCTAAAAGTCTTCCATTATTTATAATAAAACGTCTGGAAGAATATAAGCGAGTGAGTAACGTGTGAGTACAACTGGTCGGGGAGGGCAAACGGCCGGGTATGGGCACAGCCCGATGGATACCGCGTACATTGGGTTAAGCAAATGCTTCCCTGAAGGCCTCGAGTGTGGGCAGAGCTCCAGAGGTAGTTGATGAATGTGGTACGGTGAACCTTACACTGAAATCCTCTATCCTATAACGTCTGGGTAGTACCACATTCCCGATTCCTTAAGTGTTTTCCCGGGATTACGGCCAGTACTCCTATGCACATTTTCAACAAAAATGAATTTCTTAGCTTGGATAATTCAAATTCCAACCTTGTAAACTGAGTAATGCACTCGCAATGTATGTAACAACAGAGAAAGCCTTGTCTAGTCTTGCTAAACATTAATGCAATATGCTTACTTGATGCACGCCATAAGGCAACTAATGTTGCAGCAATTCTGTACTAAATTCGCAATAGCATCAAGACACAACACGGTCCGGGAATAACGATGCAAGTGGCACGTGGTCTAATTCGTAATGCGATGCAAAACTGCGGACCGACGGCACCCTGCTGCGATCAATGCTTACCAATGGCAAGTCCAAAAGTGAATGGCTTAACACAACGTCCCGTAACCGATCGTGACCCGGCCTAGCCTGACCTTGTTAAGATATCGGTCTAGCTAGACATGGACACCACCAGTCGCAGAGTGGTCAAATTGAGTATCGATAATTAAACCCAGTGTCTACATAATCGCCTCTGAGAGGCGTCACAATCGACATGAGAGGCGTCATTTCGGAAGACGGAAGACCATCTACGTAATGGTGGCACCTACATATTTATACATTAACACGCGCTGTAGACAGTTGAATAGCGAATCGTTTTACATCAAAACTTTAGATGTACCTTGTAAAGTCGCTGACCTGTGGCAGGTCAAAGTCAGGTCTTGGTTTCAGCGAAGGCAATCTCTAGGGAATCCTTCAAGCTGATCCAACAACGGAGTGCTAGACGAAGCATACATCTCTGAGGTGCATTCTTAGGCAACACAGCAGTTAAATTAGCAAATTGCATTGACCTAAGGTCAGGTATGAAGGCCACACCAAGGTCAAACCAACCTGTTTTGTGACTCTAGGGCTTGCTGTATGGGATATTTTTTGGTGCTCATTTCGAGTTTATTGATAGCAGGAACTGCCTTATACATCTTCCATGGAGTTCTTAGAGATCATAAAAGGTCACTGACCCAAAATGACCCAGGTTAACATTTCGTTTCAGGAACATACTGCCTAACCCAATCTTTGTCGCTTAGTCAAATGCAAAACTCAAAGCAATCTTGTATGATTTTGGTCACCTTGACCTTCAAAAGGTCAAACAAGGTCACTGATCTTGAATGAGCATGAGACCTTTTGCTTAGAAACGGTTATCAAAGTTCTGGGGGTACTTTAGAGACCAGCCTGGAACGTGACCTTGTTTGACATTTTTTGACCCAAAGGCCATGACCTAGAAACTTGAAAATTTGACCTAAGTGAGTTTGCGTATAGGTCAATACGCCCTGTAAATTTGGTGTCTCCAGCTTTCTTAGTTTCTGAGATTTCAGGGGGGGGGGTCAAATTGCCCCCCCCCACCCGAGCGAAGGGTATCTAACCGGCCACCCGAGCGCGTGTTAAGTGTTCAAATATACAGAAGCAGCTTTGTCAGATTTAAGACCATTTTTTGAAATGCAAGTTTTGTTTCGATGCACCACCATTAGCAGCTTCTTTAATTCACCCATTGCGATCCCAAGGGTTTCAGAAGAAAGACATTGTGAGAAAAGTTACCCCACCTATGAATGGTCACACTATGCGAAGTGAGTGCATCACTTCTGTTTCTGAATCATCTAGTAGCCAAGACACGCTTCCGCATAAAATGTCATCCGTATAAAAATTTAAAAAGCAACTATTTTACACAATTATTAATATATTATCATTTGGCCTGCTGCTTATATTTACCAGTAGTTTCCATTCTATGCATGTATTTAGCACGAGCCATGCAGCAGTTATAAGACAAGACATCTGCAATGTTGCTCTGGCGTATTTTTGTCCCGACTTTGCATCCACTCGCTTGGCGGCCCAGATTGCCTCAGGTGTTTAACAGTGGTTCACAGCAGCGGAGGTTAAGCTGTAAATAATATAACACCAGCCTGAAAAATGAAGCGTGTCTACACAAAGGGCTAAACATTTTGTTGAGTCACTGGTGCAGCTCCTGGGGGTTTGGTCTGGCTAAGGACCTGACGATACATGAAAGAGACCGCTGTCCAAGGTAGTACATAAAGTTCTGTCTATGTGTAATGATATAAATATATAAAAATATATAAAGTCTTGATATATAAAGGGTGCCTCGTAATCCAGAACTGGGGCCTTCTGATTTGCAAAGGGGTCTCCTGGTTCGTACTGCGGCCTGCTGGTTTATAACGGAGGCTTTCTAGTTCATAACAGGTGCTTTCTAGTTAATAACAGGGGCCTCTTAGTCATAACGGGGTCCTCCTGGTCCGTAAAAGGACTTCATAGCTCATAACTAGTTCATGCTCTTCATCATACTGTTCATCATGCATCATGCATCATAAAAGTTACAATAAAAAAGCCGCATACATCATACTGTTCACCATACAATTCATCTCTTAGTTCGCACTGGGGCCTGCCAGTTTATAACAAGGGTCTTCTAGTCTCGCGCAGGGCCTTCTAGTTCGAAACAGGGGTTTCTTAGTTCATAACAGGATCCTCTTAGTCCATAAAGAGGACGTTGTAGTCTATAACGGGGTCTCTAAAATCATAACGGGTCTCCTAGCTGCAAACAGACGCCTTTCGGGTCATAACATAAAAGGAGCTTCGCAGCTCATAACGGGCCTCCCACTTCATAAAGGGGCCTCCTAGCAAAAAAAAGCAAAAACAAAAAAACGGGAGCCTCTTAGGTCATAACGGTGGTCTTTTGATCCAGCAAAGGGCCTCCTTAACTCAAATGGGGCCTTCGGATTTAGAGCATGGGCTACCTAACTCATACAGGCGCTCTCATGATCCAGAAAACGGGCCTCTTGATGCAAAACAGAGTCTTCCGAGCTCGCTTTGGTATCCCGTACATCAGCTGTGACGCATCCTTAATTCGAATTTTGTTAATCTACCTGTTCTACGAAGCTTTGGCTAGGGCAAAAAGGGTCTCCAATGCTGTTCTAGAGGGGGGGGGGGGCAAGAACCCACTTTTGTACTTTTGCTCCTCCACCGACAGAGGGGGGGGGCATCTGTCCCTTCTACACAGAACCCCTCCCCCGCATACTTGTAGCGGCGCTCCCGGACTTGGGTCGACTGATGTATAACATTTGGTTGGCTGGAACCGTGAAGTTAATGCAAAACATGCATCACTTTGACATGAGTCGATTTTGTGGGGCATTCACACAGCGAAATGGATGTTTGGCACGTCCATAAATCAATTCTTTGTCAGTTCCTCTGGAGTTGGATTAGCATTTAAGAGCATTAGGGCTGTTACAGGCGGCTGTAGGGGGAATGGGTGGCCCCAGGGGAGAGGGAAAGGTCAGAGAGACGGTCACCGGTCACCTTTGGAAATCTGAACACGAGTACCCACGTAAGGTATGGATAGATGGAACCAAATCATTTTTGTCTATCCGTTCAGTCCGCTCTCAATCCTTAACCTCCAGCGCTTGTTGAACAACGCGCTGAACACTTGTTCACAAGGCGAGCCGCAAGTGCGCCGCAGGGTTTTATTCCCCGGTGCACTTGAGTTACCGATTAGCTTTTGATTGTGGTGCCTCGGATCGATTTACTCCCTGTGACCTGCGCGCACAAAGTCTGCGTTCGGATGTGATGTGTATGTTAGGCGAGGTGTTATGCATGCATTTCATGACAAACTGTCCTCAAGTATGCATATAAGTGGTATGTGTTAGATACGCGATAGGCGAATAGGCGAAGAGATATGTACCGAGTGTCATGTGTGCAGTGTCGTAGTGTAAGATCGATTCATGTGCGCCCTGTGAACTGCATGCATAAAGTCTGTACTTGGATGTGGCATGTATGCTAGGTGAAGTGTCATGTACGTATTTCATCACAAACTGTAGTCGTCAGGTGCGCTGTACTTGGATGTGGCATGTATGCCAGGTGAAGTGTCATGTACGTATTTCATCACAAACTGTAGTCGTCAGGTACGCTGTACTTGGATGTGGCATGTATGCCAGGTGAAGTGTCATGTACGTATTTCATCACAAACTGTAGTCGTCAGGTACGCCTTTAATAGTGTTCCAATTGCTAACAGCACATAGCGTAATTGATTCACTTCAATGTGTTATAGCAAGTGATACGATATGACATGAACCAATATGACATGGACACCTTGCAGCCTCGTCAAGGGAAATTGCACACACTTCTTATTCCGCGTATACTTCTTATCATACTTACTTCCTTTATGACGTCCACAGACCAGCCATTTTAAGTTATTCAAAGGTTTCCGAAGATCAGGAATTGAACACAAAACTTGAGACAACTTTCCCTTGAGGCTTCGCTATTAACGAATGCATTTCGTTTGCATATTTATCTCGCTGTACTGGAAGTCAGATGAATGAAGTCATAAAATCCCGGACTCGCAAAAGGCCAGCGATGCAGTCGCAGAAAGGTCTGGCCCCTTTCGAGAGTGACACTGCTTCACAACAATAAATTCAAACAGCTTCCACCAGTGGTCTTGTAATGGCGGCATGTCAGAAAAATATTGCCGAGCTTTTCTCCACGCACTTGCCTTTAAAACACACAAATTTACATGGGCGGATAACGCAAAGGCGTAGTTTTTTCTACCATGACGGCGAAATAGGTGGAAGTGTCCATGTACAATTTAGGTAGAACGAGACATATGCCACAAAATATATCAACCACGTAACAAATACAAAGCACACCAAATTTGGTGTGGGATTATTTCTTCGGTTTCTTGGATAATTTTTCTCGCGATTTTCCCGTTTTCATTCTCATTTGGCTCATCACATGCATATTGGGCCACACCGAAGAACATCTCTTTTGCATGCTTACTGTCCCCAAACGAGAAGCTCGCCCCTTCCTCCCTTTGAAGTCTCTCAGAAATAACTTTGGACCCACATAAGGTATGATGCTAAAACAGCGCATTTTAACATGTTTTCACGTGCTAACAGCGTTGAGGATTTGCCTACTGTTTGCTGTACGTGTGATGACCTTGTTGGCGAGGTCATGTCGGTGCCGTTTTACGCCCAAACGCCCGACAGCGATGTAGCGATGCGCATATTTCACAGGTTATGCATACTGTATAGTAATATCTATATGAACTTAAACACACACACACACACACACATATATGTATATATATATATATATATATATATATATATATATATATATATACACGGAGAGAGATAATCTCTCTCTTTCTTTCTCTCTTTCTCTCTCTCTCTCTCTCTCTCTCTCTCTCTCTCTCTCTCTCTCTCTCTCTCTCTCTCTCTCTCTCTCTCTCTCTCTCTCTCTCTCTATCTCTCTCTCTCTTTATGTAAAAAGGAGAATATTTCAAGGTAATGATGAATCCAAAATGCAACAGTTCCAAAAGACGATGAGCTCTGCTGGCTTTTCTTCAGGCGCCATTGACATGCGGTAATGATAAAGTCTGGTTTCACCCCGTTCGTCTCATAACGCATTTTCCCTGCTTAAAATAAAACTATTCTTTGGTTACAAGAGCTTGTTTTGTTTATCAAACAGCGGGGGTCGCTAGGTCCAGCGCCCTTGAACGGACGAGACATGTCGCAGGTCATGTCTACTGGTGGCATGGGATCAATGTGTCGTGCAGCAAGCCAAGAGGCACGCAATGCCCCCCCCCCCCCCTCCCCCTCCCTCCACAAGCACGCACTTTAGCGAGCATAGCTCCAGAACTGTAACGGAAACTTAACTTAACCTTTTTTACGCCGTTGGCTTTGCCCTATTCACGAAGGGCTTAAATCAATTTCGTGTCTTTTGTTATCTAGTCTAGCGTACCCCGGATCCAATTTTACGACATTTTAAGCACTTTTGAAGGAGCTACGCAACGCCATTTATTTTCCTGCCGCGGGATGCTCAGTTTTTTTTTTACGTAGCGACGTAGCGAGTTTGGGTCTATCAACACATTAGGACCTGATTTTCGGTTTCACATCCACAGATGAGCCGTGATGGGGGATTATTATTTATTGTGACAGTGGGTGCACAGAGCCGCTAACCCCAATGACATAGCACACTGCAAATCTAAAGATTCTGAAGATTAAGATGGGGCTTCAATTCATTATCAGCACTAAGCTGCTGCGTTCTTACGCAGGCTACCCGACGCTACTTTTTGTGTAATTCTGGTAAAGAGTGAATAAGTGTTTGGAATGTCATTCCCCTCAAAGCGTTGTTGTTTTCACGGCGTATGCCCATCGTATAAACAATATTATGTTAGATATGCATGTAATATGCATGCTACATAGCATGCTACGGTCGTCGGCATGTGCTGGTCGGTCTTGAAAACGAATGGATTCCTGACAGGCTGCGTCTAAGGCAAGACTGTGTGTGCATACACCTGACTCCGAAAGTGTCGCGCAACTCCGAACTTCGAGTCCAAAATATTTCGATTCGTAAAACGACACTCTTGTCGCTACACTATCTAGAAGGGCCCGGCGGCTGGCCTCGGCCAGACTTGTTGGGCGAACCGTTCTGTAAACAGTAACATCACTGACGTGGACAACATTACGAAGAGCGATTACCTCCGTATGTACCACCGTCATTCCGTATCGGGCCAGTCAACACACCAGCATGAGAAAGTCACCCTTTGAATGCTCCACTGGTCCGCGAGCACGTCCGACTCGCGTCACCCGTCGTCACCACAGCTGCTTTCCCCCAGCCTTGTCCCAGACATTTCGTAGAACTGCGGTTCTAGTGCGCTTAATTTTCGATTTAGCAGGGAGGCGTTTGGCGCCCTATTATTCTGCAGAGGTCAGAGGGGCGCCACTCCGCAGCTGTTATCGTACCGCACGTTGGTATGATATGGCACAGAAAGACAAACCAGTAGCCTTTCTCACAAAGGCAGTTTTTTGTACATTTGTATTGTAGTTTGTAAATTTGTATGTGTAGCTGTAAAAATGTGTTTCATGAAGCAGAAACCTACAAACAACAACTACAAATTACAAACCTACAAAACCACACACAAAAATTGACAAATCTCTCGAGAATTTCTACAACCGTACCTTGGTATGTTTCATAAAGGCCAGCTGATTTTCCAGCCGTGGTGCATTTGTAAGATTAAAAGTACAAATTACAACTGCAAATCAACGATGGCCTACCCCGTTGTAAGATAGGTGATCGTTAGCTTAAGGCAATGCCACTAGCGAAAATGGATTGTGAACGCACAGCTCGCAGAAGAAGGAGGCTGGGAAGAATCCCCAGGGGCAAATAAACAAGTACTCGGAGGAAGTGGAAGGACAAACAAGCTCGCAGAACGCAATGCTCAGATGAAGTAACCCAGTGATGGTGTTGATGGATTTGATAATCTCTAATTCCGCGTATGGCCCGTGCAACCAAGCGTGCAGCAAATTTATTCCTTTGCGCTATTACCCATCACTATACATGACCTTGGCAGGCGTACCGACCTGATCGAAATCCTGCGTTGCCTTGTGCTCGCGCGTTTCAGGGGTGGGAGGGTACTGGTACGAAGGTGGTCATTTTCCGTGAGTAGGCCTACTGGCATGCAAGTCACTGCCGGGATGAAATGGATGTACAAATAGGTTATGAAATGTCTTAATTTTAAGTGTAGTTTCTACCCATGGAAGTGAAAACAGGCATGCCATCCTATCGAACTGCCGGCATGCGACGCCATTCACGTTGACGCCAACCAGGGACAGCTATCGACGGGTGTGCACGATGCATGAATTCCATGTCTGTAAATGGAATATAGGTGTCCATCATGGTAACAGAACACTAGTATTATGCTGGTTCAGTGAGTCACCGTGTCGCTGTTCGCCATGACGGTGCCAATATTGTTTGTTTACTTCTGCTTAAAATTGTAAGACGCACGGCGAATACAGTAACAAATGTACTTGATTGCTGGTATTGGGGAACCTAATGTTCTGCTCCTTGACCTTTCCGATACATTTATTTTGTTTTTGTTTGCAAACCGCGGTATTTGCGATTATCCATAGCATAATTTGTTTTCGTGCGCTCGTCGGACATTGGCAACATCAGCTGGCGGATGAAACACTAGACGGGGGGGGGGGGGGGCATTGTTGGATTTCCCACTGGTGGAATACCGTGCGACTCAGCACAGGGCAATGACGTCACTGGTGCCCTGTGTCATAGGCCCCGCCGCTGCTGTCTCGATCGTGGTGGCGTTGCGGAAACGTAGGGTAGATGCAGCATTCAAAGCGATTGGAGGCAAGGCAATTAATAGAGCTTTGATTGGAGGTAGCAAGCAAAGTCGTACTGGTTTGGTTAGTGTTTCTTTTATCCTGCAAGCAGGGGCGTCAGCTTTTCTAAATCATTGGGGATGACCTAGGACCTAGGTGAAATGCATATTTTCTGATAGGGTGAGCCGTTTCCCGCTCTCCCCCCCCCCCTCCCCCCAACAAATTATTCATCAACATTACGCCCTTGTGAGGAACTATGAAAAACGCGGTATTTATGAATAAACCTCGCTCTAAATACATTTCTCGCCGGCTCTTAGGCCACTCGATTTTGATGTACAGCAGTTTTTTCAAGTTGTTGGCTCGGAGTAGTCCTTTATCTTAGTAGAACGGTTATCAACCGCTGGTCATGTCTGAAGAAGATCCCTGTGATATTAATATTTTCCTGAGATTCTGTAGCATTGAGGTCAAAAAATTTGTGAGGGGGGGCAACCAAATAAGGTAGACGGGTGTCAAACGAGGGCCCTCACAAACTCACAAAGGGGACAAACCGACTCCTGCCTACAAGATCATAGTCTTCAAACCCTGCTGTCGCTGCAGTTTGATTGTTTTGGAGGAGCACAGTCAAGGGGCGCTCCATTCTGCCCACAGGTCTTCATATTTACCACAGCGCTCTTAGAAGAAAATTTAAAATTGTCTTGATGCGTTATCGCTGCGGCCTGCCCCCACCTTCTTAAGAAAATATTGATTGTGCCCCTGCTATTGGTATGAACTAATGGCAAGTACGCGCGGAGGCTAGGTAAGCACAGATGAAAAAGAGCCACTGTGTTTTATCATAGGCCAGAGTGCCAGACAAGGGATCCTGTGTCAGCAAGGGAATCCGAGTCGGCAGCGGGCCGGTTTGCCAGAAAGGGACAATGACGGGACCTGGAATGTCAGCGGGCTTCTTGCATTGTTGGGTATCCCGACAATAAAGGGGATAGGAAATAGGGTAATAACAGGGCCCGCATTGATTAACGCAATTGAATGGTTATGTGTCGGACAGTGGGCCCATTAATCAACAAACGACCTGGCTCCGTTTTGTCCAGGGGCCTGATTTGATCAAAAATGATCCCTGTGTCATTTAGTAGATCCCCTGTACCTGCAAGAAATTATTGTGCGTCACCGAAATCCTCTACTCCGAGTCGCACTAACTGCTCCCGTCGGAGGACGGCCGAAGTCATAAAGTGGACCAGTGTTTCCTCAGAGGGCTTCTGAATCGATCATGAGGCCCGGCGCCCGTGCCACCAGAATGTCGCACCATAAGTATTCTGTGGCCCCCAGTGTTTCACTGACGACGCCGCCTAAACGAAACAAGTATGTGGGGTCAGTGCTCATTCCATGGCCCCTTCATTAACACGCCCGTCGGAATAAGTGGATAAAAACAGAAACGAAAGAAACGGAAAATTTGAGGCGCGCTCAAAACTTAAGAAATTTAACTAGGGGCCTTACATAAAGCCCTGTGTCACTCGTGCTCCACCAGGATTCTGAGTGCGACCCTGGGCACGTGCACATGGGTGACACAGAAACCGGCACCGGAAGGAGCGGGGACAGCGAGAACGGCGAGCCCGACTGCGTGAGCCTGACTGTATGCCTTGACGTCAACGTCCCGCTCAGTATGGGCGATGTAATTTAGGTTAGGTTTACCGAATTTACACTGAACTAATCGTTTGATAACGCAACTTATTTTTAGTGACGGAAGAAAGAAAGGGTGACTTTCCCAGCAAATTTGGCATGCAATGCAGCTGTAACCAACGGAAACGCAGGTATCCAGATCGTAATATGCGTCGTGCGGGCTTGCGCGCTGCTCTCGCCGTGGCAAGACTCCAGTGACGTCACGTCAGCGTTGGGCGTATGGGGTGCTAAAAAACGGTCAGGCGTACTTTTTTACGTCCTTGGCAAGGCCGGTGATTGGCGTTGAGAAATTACACACGGCGCATAATTTTACAACTAGAATTCTACAACCTTCGCTAGTTCTATGAAACAGTTGGAAGTTGTAGTTTGTACATTCTAAATTACAACTTACAAATACAAACTATTTGTAACAACTCTTTGTGAGAAAGGCTACAGGTCATAACAATAACCTGGGGTAAAACGATGTTTTTTTAGGAATCAGATCACTTCTTTCTTAACAAACCACATGAGAATAGACACTTTACATTTATCCATGCATACATTTCTCCAAAACAATGGCGCGGCAAGGTAATGCATTTTCGCTGAGCTCCGCCACCCCACCCCCCTTCAGGAAGATCCTGACTGCGCTCCTGCCCCAAAACCCCCGGCTCCACGCAAATACGGTCCAGTATGATGTCGTGATCTATCGTGGTACTTACCTACCAGGTTAAATATCACAGCGTTCAGGAATGTATTGTCCACCAGCACTGGCAGCAGGGAGTCTGGACTCCACGTGACGTAGGTGGACTCCTCGAGCGCAACGATCGACACCTGGCGACACAGCGGAGCACGACAGGCTACTACGGGACTCTCCTGAATCAGACACAAATAGGCTAACGTGACTCCTAATGAGCAAATAACACCGGCTGAGAGGGCGTACTCAAACAGACATTTACAAGAGGTGATTTTCAAATATACTGCTCTGCATATAGAAACTGATGAGGCTGTTCCCTCACCTGCCACGTCGTCTGAGCACGAGAGATCGGTAAGTGTTAGGTTTATACAGACCTTAATGAGTGATTCGTAAACGGGATATCCTTTTACATGCAACACATGACTGGGACTGCTGGCGGCGCCACAGAATGCTGGCAGCTGATGCAAACCAACATCAGCTTAATTATGTTCATGTGCATATCAAACTTCTCGATACCACAAGTAATCCGCAAGTCAATCATCACCTCAATAGCAGACAAGATCGATTCAGTGAACACACCACTGTCACTGGTATGACCGTGGTCTGTCATACCAATATACCACCGTCTTTGCATTGGGACATGACATCATAACGCGTACAGATGACAGTGGCAATGTTGCAATGCTGAACAATTATGTCCAACAAACCAGCCTTGGTACCAACGCCATACCACCCGTGATCATTCGTCAGCTTCTGCATATTTTATCTCTTCGAGAGGTTCAAACCATCGAGGCTAAGACTCTTAAACTTCACATTTGCCCAGACGTTGGCAAATCCTCGAAGTCCAAATCCACGCTGACAAATCCCTCATTTTCCACCGAAGTCCGTTCCCAAAAGCCTTAAAATGCGCCAAGATCCCGTCACAGGAGCTTTGTGGCTTAATGCCAGGATAGTAAGGTCCTATCAAAGCATTTGAAAACTCCAGATTTTAGCCACCGCAAAAAACAATGGCGCCTCTCAGTAAAGTCGAACCAGTCAGTGAATGCTAGGATCGGCAACAGAACGATAAAAAATTTCGGCACACGTGTCCACTTGCCCAGCCACATTACCGTGGCTGCGTCCCCCCCCCCTAGCCACATTACCGCGGCTGCGTCCCCCCCCCAAAAAAAAACCTCTTACACTGGCGGGAGATACGCTCTCGGAAAAAACTTTTCACATCCCACAGCAGCTGTGTGGGCGCTCATCACTTCATCCATCAAAACGGCGTTCAGATTTTTAAACCAAGCCATTTCGGGGACATAATGCAAATAATGCGCGCCAATGCCCGAATCACTCAATGCCATCACCAAAACCATTGTACATCCATTCGTATCAACAGCCCCCGTCCCTTATTACCCCCTCCCCACCCCACGCAGCCCCTCCACCCTGTTTCCAGGCAGTCAGTCACCCCCTATACTCGCACCGGGCGCCAACACATCCTCTCTGTCTCACGTGATACGCTCCCGCCCGCTGATTGGTCGGCCGCGCCGCCCCACCTGATAGACGGGGTCGGGGTCAGGCGGCCTTGGCTCGGGCGGCGCGCGCCGGACGACCTCGATGGCCTCCCACTCGGGAGAATTGATGAATTGGTGAGGCGTCACGTGGTGCATGTTGGTGCCGTCGCACGACACCAGCAGCCTGCAGGCATCGAGAGAGCTAATGACCGTGGCGGGGGGGGGGGGACGAGTCCTGGCGAAGGGCCAACCCCGGCTGGCATATCAAGCGGTGACAGACACGATCTGGGAAAGGTGGTCAATGGGCGGTTTGCGTAGTCCGTGGAAGAGATCGTAAAAGCGATCGCGACATCGAAGAGGAAGTTCGGCTGAAAGAGGTCACTAACATTTCACTGACATTAACATCAGAGAAAACATGTCTTGAGCTGGAGCGTCGTTGGATAACAACTTGAAGACCTCGCAGATTCTGCGCGCAGCGGATAATGGAGCGGAAACTTTAATTCGGTGTTATTTCAAAACTTACGAAACGGAGCGCAGAAGGCCCACAAAGGGCCGAATTTATCAAATTGAAAACGATTACTGTCTTGGAAGTTTGCTGCTGATGATAGGCTACCATTCATCCTGGGACGTGCATTCGCCATCGAGCGCTTCAGCGGGCCATCAAACAACGCGGTGGCCATGAAACTGTAAGGCTAGCTTAAGCGTCCTACATGTCCCAAATCAAGCTGGCGAATTCTTGCGGGAGTTCGCTCTTTACGTTGTAATACACCCGCGAAAGGTGAAAGGCAGGTCAAGATGACATTCGTTTGGCCTTTAATTAAGCTAGATAAAGAGGTAAGAAACAAAAGCGGTCGTGCTGCTTGTTTTGAGAGAAAGCCAATGGCAAATGGGTAATGTTTTTCTGGTTACAAGATGAATACAGACTTGTATGGAACATGGAGCATGGAGCGCAGCCTGACCTCCGCGCAACACACGGGTGGTGCTTCGCAAAATAAGTTAATGGCGGGCGATGAGCCAGAAAAATGGCTTAACATACCCTTAACGTAAAGGAAAAACGGGCTCCTCCCCATTTGCAAATGGTGGCGGGGGGGGGGGGGGAGAGGGAGTCCGCTGCTACCAGCTGAATGACAGCCCCGAAGAAGAGCTGACTAAGACGTACACCCTCGGCCCTAAATTGCGCTATAGGTGAGAAACAAAAACGGTCGTGTTGAATGCCTTGAAAGAAAGCGGACGATGTTCGGCTCTCAGATTAAAAACCAGGCACTTAAGCATGATTTACGACCACACCTACGCGTGACACACAGCGGTGTAGCTTCACAACATAAGTTTGATTGGGAACTGAACAGGGAAAATGAATAAAGCCACCCCTGAACTACAAAAAGCAGATTTCTCCATGGATTCAATCAGCTTCCTTCCAGAACTGCGGGAAAAGAGGGTTGGGGGGCGAAGTCCTTCAAACGAATAAGCAGCTGCATCTCTGGCGTAACGTTACGTTGTACAAGCCCCTCGTCTCCCTGCTTATGCTTCGGTCACGATCCATAAACACCCTCTCCTCTCCTTGCGTTACCTAATTTATAACGGCCCCATTGGACTCTCCGTAAACATTGAGTTAAATTCGAAGAAAGTCGCAACACGTTCATATTCTTCTGAAATCGTTCTGTATGCCGAGAGCTCGTTTCTTATGCTCGTAATGCACTCACAAAATTGGGGCTTGATCATAGGAAACGTTACACCGTAAAAAAGACAAGTATGACGGATTTTGGGCCGTAACGTTTCGGAGTAAGACAACAGATAAAAACGGGACGGCGTTTCCACTATTCCTCCATCGTTCCGTGCATGTGGTCGACAAACACATAAAATGCGCTCGTGCATATATATATATATATATATATATATATATATATATATATATATATATATATATATATATACACCCACCCACACCCAATACATACACACACACACACACACACACACACATATATGTATATATATATATATATATATATATATATATATATATATATATATATATATATATATATATATATATATATATATATATTTCTCTCTCTCTCTCTCTCTCTCTCTCTCTCTCTCTCTCTCTCTCTCTTGAATTTTTTGCGGAAAAGATAATTTGGAAAACGTTTTGAAAACCGTTTAAGCGTATGTATAAGTGGACATATTCAGAAGCGCCTGTATATTCCAGATCCGCCGTACACCCAAGCGCTGCGGTACAGCCTATACAAGCGTGGCCGTCGTTCGGCAGAATTTCGACGCCACGTGTGCTTCGAGCATTGGACGCTCCCCTTTATCTGATCCTGGGAGCAAAACGCCTGGACAGAGGAGCATGAATCGGGAGGAGGGCAAAAGGGGTGTCAACAAAAAAGGGTGCTGCTGTCAACAGATAGGTGAGTTGAGATGATGTTCCACATATGGGCTACACTAAGTTAGGTTAAGTTGGTTAAGTGCATGGCAAGTGACAACAGGAATTGCGCAGGAATCTGTAACTCACAACTGCTGCTGTGATGCCAATAGGTTAGACAGGATGAAATGAAGTAAGGCCTCCTTAGGTTAGGTTAGGCATAGTTAGGCTACTTTCATGGAAATAAGCATTGGTATTTTGTAAGAAACAGTGGCAAAATGTTTCCCTGACCCCATCTTAACAGACGCCAGAGGTATGTGTATTGTGTTTGACTTGGTGATGGGCTGATGTGTAGGAGTCCAAGGTTTTCTGTTTGAGTGTTTTATGCTTGTTGAATTTTCTGTTGTTATTTTGTTGTTGAATTCCTTTACTTCTTGTGTCAAAAATGCTGTGGAAGGGAAGTGCAAAGTGCAGCATCAAATTATTAGTGTTCCTGAATTTTTTGTGCTCATTACACTGTCATGAAGTTGCCATGCTTTAATGTATTCTGTTTTATTTTAATGGCCTAAGATTTTAAAGGACAAAACAGTTTTATCAGGTTTATGACATTACATCCATGCCAACCTGGAATAGATGTCTTTGTTTGCTGAAGCGCCAGTCACTAGCTCATAAGTTCCATCTTTTGTAAATTGAATTTTTCACTCCCGCACGGTGTTTTTGCGATGAAACTTTTCACTCTCACCCTAGTTCAAAAGGGATTTTAGCTCACTGCTCCAACATAACTAAGACCTAACTAAAACGAACAAAAATTACGCCTCATTTCCTTCTGAAACTTTTCACTGCTCTGCACTACGAGGCTCTAGTACCATGCAAACTACAAAGGTGTTAACCTGACCTTGCTGGACCCCAATGATACTTGACACATACGTAGAAATAAACTTTCAACGACAAACTTTTCCATGAGTGCGTTGTCAAGACGACGCTGTCTTGCCATAATTATTGCCAGACATCATGAAAATAATTGTAAACAATTTTTGACCGTTTCAAACGCTCCCACATAATGGGGAAACACGCACGACTGGTTCTACCGCGTGTTCTTTGTACTAACGCACAGAACAAGCGATCAACCAGGCAGGATGCGCATCACACCCCCGCTTCCCTCCCACCTCAGCCAGGCCGAACTCACTCTCCGCTGAGCAGGATGGCCAGGCGGCCGGCAGTCAGCGTGACGCCCTGCGTCGCGAACGTCTCCCCGCGCGCCAGCCGCCGCAGCTCGGCACCGCGCGCCAGCTGAGCAAACTCGCCGGCGGGCACGCGCAGCGGCGCGAACGTGCGGCGGTACAGCTCGCGCAGCGGCCGCGGCGGGCGGGTGGGTCGCGCCGCCACCAGCTGGCGGCATGCATGCACTGCGTTCACAGTGACCAGGCAGAGACTCCAGGCGAGCACGTCGGGCGCGCAGACGACGCCGGCGGCCCAGGCGGCCACCAGCGCCAGACCGCCGCACAGCAGCGCGCGCATGGCGGCGGCGCTCAGCCGGAATGTGTGCGGCACCACGAAGGCGGCGAGGAAGAAGAGGTGCGCCAGCTGGAAGAGCCGGTGCTGCACGGCCGGCCAGCCGGTGCATCCGCCGCCGCCGGACGGCAGTGAGCTGTTGAGCGCCGGCTCCATCGCGGCAGCCCGCCGCTCGGGCCGCTGTAACGCACGCGAAGGTCAGCTGGAACGGTTGCAGCGAGGGCAGAGGTCACAGGGCCGCTGCAGAGTCTGGACCAGTCGTGTGTCACAAGCGTGCCGCTGGAGCAGAGTGACCACGGGTCAAGTGGCCGCTGATGAGGACGGAGGAAACAGAAGTCACGGGAATCCTGGTACGAACACGAAGAGGTCGCTGGGATGCTGGAACAAGTACTCAGAAGTCACGGGACTGCTGGGACACGTACAGATGCCGTCGCCAGACGAGAACGAGGGGTCACATGATACTTCAAGATAATACAAGATCGCAGGATGGCTGTCACGAGGTCACAAGACGGTTTCACAAGGTCACATGATGGCGTCACACGAGGTCACATGATGGTTATCACACGAAGTCACAGGATGATTGTCACACGAAGCCACAGAATGGTTGTCACACGGGGTTGCACGATGGTTGTCGCACGGAGTTGCACGATGGTTGTCACACGGGGTTGCACGATGGTTGTCGCACGAGGTCACAGGACGGTCATCACACGAAGTCACATGATAATGGTAGCTCACGGATGGGTCAGCAAGCATAGGACTGCGGCGACTGAATGAAGAACGAGTCACCGGTGAGCGAGCGAGCTGGGCTGGGGTAAGACGCCGGGCAGGCTTTTCGCCAACAATGGATGGATGCATCCAGTGGACGGACCTCTTCACTAAAAGGATGCACAAGCGCGAGCGCTGCACCATGGGATCCGCGTCAGCTTAAAGCTGCAGTCCTTGATTTATCCTTTGGAGACTAATCTCGTGGAAGCAGTGTTTTTTTCTAAACTCTTCTTCCGCAAGCTGAAAGTTGCGGAGGCATCCGATAACTTAGCGCGTTCGTTTTCACACAAAGCCAGCGGGCGTGCGGATGGAATAAGCCCATAAGCAAGTGCACAGGCGTGGCCTCAGGTTCCGTTCAGTTGGGAGGACTTCCCCGGGCCGGCGGAGCCCGTGCCGAGGTGCTGCCACGGTGCTAGTGTACCGCCTGTCGCGCAGCGGGCGGAGCTCCGCCTGGTATAGTGCCACAGATGTCACGAGGACGGTGCTCCAATCCAATCCTGAGAAACGAAGCTGAACACTGCGTGAGACTGGCGACCACGACCTTCTTGAACACCAATAAAAATATATCAACACGCCAGTCAAATTCAAATTTATCTGAGAAATTCGAAGCGTTACCATGCACGGGAACGATGAGCGGGAATGTCGGCGTTTTGTCACGCTCCGCCTGACCTTTGCATGCCGGTCGACGATACAAAGAAGTTCGTGGCGGGCAGATTGGCCATAGCAGTTTGGTCGAGTCTATTGTGCAGCCCGCGCTTCAGCGTGCTTATCACGCTTTGTGGAACTTTTCCTCGTCAAGGTTTTTGATATATGCTATTTTCGTCCGAATGGCCTGGATGTGGTGCAGTTAGGCAATCAAAAGTATTAATTCGTGCTCGTTTTCTTTCATCGGCGTTTCAGAACGAACGCGAAAAACGCATTTGCATGCCGAGACCGCAGCGACGACAGTCAGCAGCATCCATTCGGCATTCTGGTCATCTCCATTCGTGTCATCTGGAACCCCCAGTGAACCACTTATTACCTTTTGTTGAAGTGTCGCCTGATTCTTGTGGTCATATTCTACACGGGGGAAGGGAAGAGGGGGAGGGGGGCGGGGTAGTTTGTTGATTTTACAGGGTTGCAGTTTCCTATTCAGTTGAGAAGTCTTCAGCTCCTCCCCTTTCAACTTGGCCCCAGCCCCAAACTTTGTAAGAAAGTGGACTAAATTCGGAAAGAAATGCGTTTGTTGGCGTATTCGTTTGTTGGCGTATTGCCAAATAAACGTGAAAATAGAAGCCCAAAGGAGAAGCCCATTCATTTTTTTTTGTCCGGCTCCCCCATCTCCTTTTCAGAAACTACGCCCATGGTCATGTACCATATCACATCACAACTTAGTCCATCGGATCCAGTCGGTGTCCAACGCAATACACGCTGAGTGGTTCGACATATAAGTGAAGATCATCTTGGTGGTCGACCGCACCTGGAATTAGTTATGCATCCGTGCTCTGACTCTGACTCCAACCTTGTCCAGCCGCGCTGGGTCGCGGTATCTTTATGTATGCCACTGAGGCCATCTACATGCTTGCCCTAAAGCACAGTTCATGAATACAAATGTCCATAAGCAAGACTACAGCATCCAAATACATCTGTCCACTGACGAAGCCACAAGGCACGTTCTTGAGTCTGTAAGCATGCGAAGCAAGATTTTCGCGTTTATTTGGCATTACGCAGTAGTTATCAGCGCACGTTTGATGACATGAAACACCCGCCACTTTGAAGCCGTCCGACTCGAGGCTCCTCGCGCCTCTCCCACGGCACAGTTCCTATCGCCTGTGCACGGCTGCTGGGGGCAGCTAACCTGCCCTGTCGGCACCGGCCGCCCGCCGTCCGCGACACACCGGACCACCGCCGGCGCCGCAACGGTCGCCGGCGCCGGCCGGCCACCGGGCGGCTGGCGTGGCCCGGTGCGGCACGACATGGGGCCATGACCTGTCCAACAGGAGCAGCGACCTCGCCCATGACCGCCATCTGCCCAGGGATCGCCCCGCTCCCCCCCCCCCCCCCCAGGGCGGTGATGAGGGGAGCGTGCGCCGGCTGTGCCTCCGAATGTGTCGGTGAGAGGCCTCGAGACGACACTGTGCAGTCTGGTTCTGGTGAGTGCCCGCGCCTTCGCGAGTACACACGTAGTAGGCGAATGGGAGCGGTCGATAGATGCCCTACATGCAGAGGATGGGACAATGTACGACTTACCAGTGCTCAAAAGTAAGATTATGAGCGAAGGCAGCACGGAAAGCACGTGCTGTCCAAAAATCGCGGAATCCATGCAGTGATCACACGCTCGAACAGCTAGTATCAAGCAAACGCGACGCGTGCACGCAAACACACACGCACACACACACAGACGCAAAACATGTGCATAGATCGGACTCGATCAGAACGTGACCCAGTCGAGGTAATGTGGATACCGACCCGTTTTCGGTGGGTCTGAAGTGTGTGAAATGAAACGCAGCCGCTGTCCGATATGTTGATCAGGCAAGTGAAAAATCCAGGAGTCGGAACCAGATTGTTATGTTAAACGTCACCCCTGACGCAAGCCAAGCGCGTAAATATTAACACAAATGAAGGCCAGGGCGAGCCTTTTTGCCACTTGTGACGGGTGATGACCGAATTCGCAGGCGCTGCTTACATCAAAAGCTGTGTGTCTAACTTCCTCTTCCTGCGCTTCACCTTTGCCCACAGCAGAGCAGCCCACTGTGATTCTTGGTCCTCTCCCTTACGAGGACTGGGATGGATGTCAGTGCTCTCCCCTAATTTTTGGTTTTCTTCCTTACGAGGACTGGGCTGAATGGCAGTGCTCTCCCCGATTCTTGGTCCTCTCCCTAACGAGGACTGGGCTGAATGGCAGTGCTCTCCCCTGCCCCACGGTGGCCCTGGGCCCGGCTGTTTCCCTGCCCCACAGTGGCTCTGGGCCCGGCTGTTTCCCTGCATGCCATCAGCCATGCCGTCACATACGACGGCCGCTGTGGTCATGGACAAGGACGCTGGGTGGACCTCTCGGAGGGACTGCTGGGGGATGGGCTATGGCGACTTCGGAGGTCTTGCCGGTTGAAGGCTTCATGAGGTTGATACGCCTTCATGATGTTCATATCGTCGTGGTGGCTTTGAGAAGCGCACCACTGTGATGCGGCCACTGACCCAGAGGAAGACACTGGACACGCGATTCAGCAGTGCTGGCACGAGTCGCAAAATGGGCACATTGTTTGGCGCACTGACATGGGACGGGCAGCTGCTGAGGACAGGGGGTCATGCGTAGAGAGAGCCGAAATATTTTACCACACGAGACGCTTTTCACGATACCCTCAAAATGATAGGACACAAAATTATGCGATTAACGGGAAAATGCAGCTTAAGTTATAGACTCAAAGAACACGCAGCAAGCTTTACCAAGCAAGTGTTCCGAAACCGAATGCACACGCACGCACCTTTTGCGAATTATTTATTCATTCGATTTATTTATCCACTATGAGGTTTAGCGATTTGCATTTCATTTAGCAATGACTAATCCTTCATCACAAGAAATTTCACCTCCACTTTTCTCTTCTTGAAACACCCGGATTTACTTACACCATATCAGTGTGATCTCTGTTCATTACGTCTCAAATGACATCCATAAACATGTGCACTCCACCACGTTTCTGTTTTGATTTTCCTAAGGCTGCGCAACCATCACTCCACCTGCGGAAGCTGCCATGCCATGATAGCAGGACATAGACCCTGTCTGACGACTTCCACCCGTGCTGGTTGGTCAGTAAGTCGCCCTTTACTCCTTCATGAAACGGGCAACGACTGCACAAATGTAAGTCAAACTGCCCGCTCATCAAATATTCGCCATTCGGTCGGCTGGGCGCAGAGCATATATCATATGCTGATCTCATAACACCGAGTCATGAGTATGCAGCCTGCAGCACGAATACTGCTGAGACCCACAGAGTGAGACACGCGCTGCATAGTGCAAAGCGATATAAAACGAGCAGCCAAATACACAAGTTTATGGACGGCGACACCGGGGATTATTGTCCGGTACGATTTGTTCAGATTATTCCGACATTTCTGCTATCAGCCTGGTGCGCGGTCCGTCGACGGAATGTCCAAACAAAAACGTACAGATGAGGCTTTGCGATTCCAGGGTGTTGAGCCAGTTCCTCTCCGCGTATTTTAGGTCAACTGTTATTAAAATTTGTTCGTAACTCTCCGCGTATTTGAGGTCAGATTGCATCAAAATTTGTTCCTAAGAATTCACCATTCCCATCACCGACAACCCTAGTTTTGCCCCATTCATGATATACGAACGCCACTTCAAGGTGCTCGCGCTACACATAGGCATGGCACCATTGACGTTGTGTTACACCCTTGGCACGGTGTCTGGAACCAGTAAGGCTACGGAAATTTTAAAATAATTTCAGAACATTATATATAGTCTCGGAAAATGTACATATATACCCAAGAAGCTCCACGTGACCAATAAGCTCCCAGCTTTAAAAGTCTTCGGCAAAGGTCTTATCGGCATGTAACGTCACAATGATTCGGAGATATAAAGAGGCAATGCTTACGAGCCAATCGTGATGCAATCAGCGACAAAAAAACAACAACAAAACGTGGCGTCATATCAGAGCCAGTACCTTTGAAACCATCTGAAAAGCAATACGGTGAGGGTAAAATCAATTGCACGTTGCAGGCTTTTCACCGACAAGCCCTAAAACATCGGCAGCCTGGCAAGAACTGGTCCGATCTAATGCAGCAATCAAATCGAGCCGGGCCATTGCAAGCCCGGTCACCACACGGCTAATTACCATGGCCGTCCGGAGCAGCCGAGCCTTCGTTGGGCGGGGCCTCTCAAGAAATCCGCCTGTCACGTGACTCCCTGTCAGCGTAGGCTTCCACGTTCCTAGACACGCACCGCCGGGCCTGCAAGCCTGGTGCATGACCACACGCTCAGGGCACGCATAGCTAGCGCTGAAGTATTCGTGTGAATACCAGTTGAAGGCATGCGGTGGTCGTGCTATAGCTCGTGATCTGGAGGCGTGTATGTCGCGTGCAGAGTGAGTATCTCGGGGAGATACTCAGCGACATCTGTGACGTAATGGAGGGGAAGTTTTGGCATAAAGCTTGATCATACTGAACATTTGAAGGCATGCAAAAATTGGTCGTCTGAGCTTCATACAGGCCAAATCTAAAGTCTTCGTTTTCAGGAAACCTGGCTCTTAATTTTTAAAACGTTCAGTGCGAACCATTTAGTGGAATGGATTTCTGGGACCAGAGTTCACACCAAACACTGTTTGTCGAGTAAGCCCTGACATCGCGAAGGCCTGGTAAGCGTTCCCCACTGGCAAAGTGCCTGCCTGAGTCGTTACCTACGACATCGCTAGTACCTACGTCATACACGAGCGACTACCATCCAAGCCGTAGGAGCTGTTGTGACGCACTCACCTCTGACGTCATGGATCGCAACCCTGTGGTCAGCTGTTGGTAATTGGAAACGCGGCCCTGACATCGTGAGCCCATTGTGAAACTCCATATCAACAACAGAACTTTGTGGCCAAAGTGGCTTAGTAATGCTCGGCATGGTCTGTCCTACTCTCTGACGTCACATGATCTTTAGCGCGACCGCTGCCCCCGGTCGTAGGCTATCCCAGCAAGGAGCAAATACCAGCCTCTCAAGCGACTTCAACCTAACCCACCACGTTTGGGTGGGCGCATACGAAGACAAACCCTAACCGACTAAGCTACCGAAACGGACAGCCAATGGGCTACAGTGAAGTCACATAACTTCATACTTAATTGGCTGCTTAGTTGCATCATTGCTTACTAGCAAGATGCAACTCGAGAAAAACCCAGAGACTTTCAGAGCGAGTGCATTCCAGCAGCTAAGAGGGTTTTTCTCTGTAGCTAGGAGTAACCAGGCATATTTCATATTTACACAAATTTCTTGTATGGTGAGGGGAAAATTTATAGGATGTAATGAAGATATAATCGCTGTGTAAACATCTGCATTGACCAAATAATCAAAATAGCGCTCTCAGGATGTTGGAACTGAAAAAGAAACGCCAAAAACTGAAAAAAAGGTTTAATGACGCCGCCACATAACTATTGCCTGTATCACCTCCTAAGGATAACCATGCATTAACGCCACATTACATCATGCATGTCACATAAAACAAAAATGCACACGGAATCACATCGATCCTGGTTGAACCCGCCCTGAGCTCAACCTCCCTCCTATCCTAGCAGAAGCGTCTCATCAATACAGGCACCGTTTAACGTTTGAACTTGAGCGCGTGTTTCTCTGGAGAATTTTGGGGTCCGAGCTCTTGCCACAGATCGCGTGATGCGCCGCCCTGATCCCGCCGCCCCAGCAGCGCGACTGCGGCCCGACGGACGACCCTGTCGGAGGGCTTGAGCCGCCCTATGCGACGCCACGACGATTACGTTGCGGGCAGCGCCGGCGGTTGTGTGCGGAGAGGCCGTGGTTGCAGGCGCCTGGCGTGGCCGACAGACATTGGCTCGCTGTTTGTACCTGGCCATCGACCGTCGCTGTGAAACTACATGGCTTGGGCGTCCGACGGCCGCTGTGAGCCAGCCCAAAGAACTGCGCAGGGCGCATAGCTGGATCTGTTCACGATTGGGCAGCCTCCAGGGACATCACGGCAGTTGCGCGTGTCAGATTCACGCCGATGGTTATCTACAGATTCGAGAGTTTTCAATCCCTTTCAAATTTTTTCGGGGCGAAGTCCATTATCTCTGTACTGAAAAAATAGACGAACGCGCCGGTTTGCAATAATATAATAGATTGGCTTGTAGATAACTACTCACGTCGAAAGTGCATTCAGTGTTGATGGGGTGACACTCAGGCAGATCCTTAACGCCTTAGTTGACCTCTAGAGGTCATTTTACTATGTAAAGCATTTCGTGATGATTTTATGTCCACATTGACAGAGCCAGTTTCAGCTGTGGGCTTAGCGTTATCCACACATGTCTCATGTCGCTTGGATAGTGAGTTTAAAGTTGTCGTCAGATGCAAACGATGGCATGCGCCGATTAGTCAAAACGCGTCATCTTTGTAAGACCGAGATGCGTTTGATAAGTGAGTATCGCAAGACCCCGAAAAGGAAGAAGCATTTTCCGTGACGAGCCTAATCACTGGTCGAGACTCGTGCAGCGTCGCGGTTGAATGTATCCGAAGGGAGACCGAGAGAGGCGGCGTTACCTCGACAGCCTCAGCTGGTGCGACAGTCAGCGACTTCGTCTCTAACGACCCAGGTGGCCCGTCCCTGCAGACTCGGGTCAGTGGCATGCAGGTGGTGACCCAACCGACTAAGGTTTCGGGGCAGCAGAAGGTGTGTAGATTTTGGATACTTATTAGCGGCCTGTGTGCAGACAGGGGGGGGGGGGGGGGGGTCCACTTTTGTGTCATCTTTGCTTTGCATTTCGTGGGGGTGCCTGTAACTGCTTTTCTCGTATACGTTTTGACTGTCATGTATTGGCTACCATGCATGTATTTTGCTATCTTGTATTGAGATGAGCACTATATCATGAATCGACTAGAGGTACCTGGTAGACATATCCATATCTGCACCTGCATCTGGTGACAATACCGCTCATCTTGACCCCCGACACCCAACGTGGCCCTAATGGGCATGACATTTCAGAGTCGATTAGTACTGAATGGGAATACAGCAGCGTTGTTTTCGACTCGAAGGCGATAGGACTGGCCTCTCCGGACCGGTTCCAACAGCGGCGACCCCCGGTGCACATCTGGAGCAGCGGTCGGACAGAGCCGCGAGGTGGCGAGGGCGCCCACGTGGCCGGTTCGCAGGTGCCGGGCTCTTGGGATATCCCTTGACATGATCTATCTCCGGCGGCCCCGACAATCCGCAGGCACTGGTTGAAGTACCGCTGCCACGCGCCGGATGCACATGGGGAAGTGAGGGAAGACTATGTAGTGGCACGCAGGAGACGTCACGCATTGTCCACTGAACCATCTCAGATGCGGTTTGCATTGAAATGGAAGCTAACACAAAATGTCAACTATTTTCGAAGCAAGGCGTTTCCAAAACACCAACATGTTGTTGCCGAGATGGCATTGTTAATGCTGCCTCGGTGCCGGAGAGGCTCGCCACCTTTTATTTTTACTGATATATCTATTCTTAATGTCAAAAATTGCTCTGCGTGTTTTACAGCAGATAGAATCCCCGTTGAAAGTGATATCATTAGCCTTGTCTTCTCTTGACTCTCGAGCTCCGGCGGGACTGTGCGACTGATGCTGGTCAGAGCTAACCTCCAAAGGACCCACATGGCGAACCTCCATTTAGATCCTGACATGATGACACGATATCAAATTAAAGTCAAGCTGAAAGTCAAACCGCTGGGGTGCCGGCTAGCGATCGTCACCTTTTTTAATCGCCCAACATCTGGCAACTTTAAGCTAGTTCTAAAAATCTAGCACCTGCCGACGTTTCCGCTTTTGCAGCAGCGATTGGTTTTTGTCACCTGTTCGCCATACCTTTGGCGGATGTGCCTCACTCGTTAACCTCTCGCCTCGCACCTGCTCTGTGCCAAATGCATCTGGACGCAAAACTCCGCTCAAACCCCCGTCAGCCCAGGAGCCAGCCGTGTCTTGGGGACTGGCTCCGATCACAGGGTCGGGTCACCTTCACCCCACCGCCAGCAGTGCTGCGGCCTCGGCAAGCTCGGCGTGCCGCCGCCAGCGCTGCTCTTGTTAAACGATGCCCCATGCGCAGGGTGATGGAAGCACGGACCGAAACGCGTCCAAGGCCACCGCTGTGCGGAAAACGCGGCGGGAACGCGGTCGCCTAACCGGCACAACTGAAACCATCTCAGCGACTGCATGGCCCACTCAAGTGATCCGACTCCAGAATGGCTACAGTTCAACGGCCCGGGCGCTGTAAACCCGCGGATCTATCTGACGGAGACCAAGAGGCCGAAAGCAAGCTAGTTCTGCGAATTCCGCGAAGTGTTTGGTCCAGAAGCGCTAGGCGGCCCAAGACTGGCTGAGCGCGTCTGGAAACGCGCCTTATTTTATACGTTGGCTGACAACATGCATGATAAAGCGTGCGACCAGCTGAAGCGATGCCACTTTGCTATACATTTTCCATTTATGCATAACAAACTCTCCCCGAGACTGTCCATCTTTATCAATAATATATCGTGCACTCTAGACAGCAGCCTCAAACTCCAATAAAGCATAATAAATGAGCCGAATACTTCATTCGAGTTTGTGGCTCCCGCCACGAGTGCACGGTACAAAGCGATACACTATCAGGAGCAGAGGTTTGCAGTGAAATAAATCGCATTCAATGCCGAAGGCGCTTCGTAGTAAATATAATGCTTATCTGGACACGTGTATAATCGCGTATCACCGAATATTCGTATTGTAAGGAAAGTCACCCGTGGAGCGTGACGGCCACAGCCTAGATTGCTGTCAACTCCAAACACTCCGTAAAAATGTTGCATTTGCATGTGAAAGTACTGTCCGTGGGCCAGCCGGCGGCGAGAATGGATGGCTTAAATAATGGAGCTAAATTCTAAGTTATCTGATGCTAAGAATATGGATGTTTTTGGTTCTATAACAATAAAACCTTCCCATCTGCCATGAAATAAAAAAGACATTACGCAATGTGCTTCATCCAGTGCCTGCTATGGTCACAAAAGTCAAATCCATACATAAGACAGTAGTAATTAGCTTTTACCGCGGAAAAAACCAGGATAATGGAGATATCGTTAGGTTGATATTTCAGGCCACAATTGCCTTTATCGATAATAACAGAAGTGAATTCAAAATTGCCTGCCGATGGTCCTACACGATTTTTTAGTTTTTTTTAAAGAGGCAAGCCACAATTTTTATAGGACACCAACATTCAGGGCATCAAACAAAGAGCGATTGCCAGCCATTACCAAGATACAGTGCCTGTCTAAGAATTACAATGCCTGGACATACGTGTACATGCAGCGAATTCAAGCAAACTAGGCATCACGCATCACGCTTCATTCGAACATGCAAGCGGGCTGAAGTAAACAGGCATCACAATCGCGTACCAATTATACAAGCAAGCGATTTCAATTGTGCAGGCATTGCGCATCACGCGAAAAGGCATCACTTACACATGTACACCGATTTTAAGCTAGCACACATCACACATGAAGGCCACATCACGTTCGCATAACTTGGCCATGATGAGCCCTGTATGTAAAGATTTGGTCAATGTCTCCGTTTTTCCGAGAATAAGCGACTAATACTACTGTCTTATCTGTGTGACTAATGCTTCTGCTAATGCACTGAAGAATCTAACTAAAATAAAATTCATGCTTAAAATAGGGCATGACAGATTTCACTTGGAATCCACAGAACTATTGATATATGAACCAATACGAGGCTCACCTATAGAATATATGACATATGGAGAGCCATATAAATATCGGCTCTATATATGTTTTCTATTACTAACCACCAAAAATATGCAATCGACAGCATGGCCGTGTTGCAACCGATTAACTACAACAACTGGAAACTGCCGCGAATTGCGTAGCTCTTTCCTCTCGCGAGACGCAGGCAGGCGCCGCCATGATGCACACTCGCAGTATGGATCTCATTTCACGGTGGATCATGGATTCAACACCGGCACGGCACCATGATCACCGACCGGTCACCAGGGAAGGTGGCCTCCACATCTCCCCGTGCGTAAGCTGCACGCCCAGGCCTCTGCGCCGGCCAGCCTCCGCGCCGGCACACCCACCTTCCGATACAGTCTTGGCTCCCTGCGGCGGTGGCAGCTGCGCTCCGCGTGACCCGCGCCCAGGTTAGTCAGCCGGTCAGGTGACCTCCGGCTCACGGCTGACCGGTGTCGCCGCCGTCCCGGCTCTTAGGTCACTGCAGCGGCGGGCCGACGACAGCCGCGGCGCTGCGGTCGGCACCGTCGGTCCCGTCGGAGGGGGGAGGGGAGAGGGCGACAATCAGCACACGGCGGACGGTCGGGGCGCGGGAGGGCGACGTCGACGTGTCGGGCACGAGGGCGAGGAACGGAGAGTGGACGGACCGACGGTGTGACAACCGGGCATGACATGCTGACAGACCAGATGACATGTTCATGGACCACACGACATGCTGATGGACCACATCACATGATGACAGATCACATGGCATGCGGACGTGCCAGGTGACATACTGACGGATCACATGACACATTGAACGGATCACATGTCATGATGAACGGACCACCGGCATGAGACGAATCACACGCGGACAGCTGACGGACCACATGACATGCTGACGACCACCACAATACATCGGGCGGACACGGCGACCAGTGGGCATTGCGACAGAGGTACACAGAAGCACGAGACACGCTAAGTGCGTTTATGACTGCACGGTACAGGAATCTTTGCAAACGTTCCAGAAGTTGTACAGAGATAACCTGAGCCCAGAATTGCTTTTAAAATCACGGATGGCGATACGAGCCAATCAAAATATTGCTCACATTTGCTGGTTAAGCTGTCCTGTGTGGATCTTCCACGCTTCCCCGGGTAGACCATCTGTGAGATCCAACGAACTCATGTAAACATTGGGAGCTGCGTCGGGCAAGACGCACCCTTTAACGCTTGATATAGCATTGCCTGCACATGGAAAGGCTAAAAACTTTGAATGGCATGTCAGTGACTACCGTGTGATGATGATTTCCGTTTTCTGAACAACAGATGAACCTTTGCGTGGAATCATGGCGAGTGCACACGTATGTGGTGATAATGTTTTGCGATGCATTTTGCAAAATAATTTCTGCGCACCGGAGTGCATTTACGCACCTTGCACATCCAGCATTCCTTGATAACAGGAGCTCGCACGTTACTGGGTACCATGGATAATATCTCGAGCGCCTATAAAATTTTAAGTATTTTGGCATCATAGGAAATGACAAGCATGTTTTAGAATTCATCTCGTCGCTATAACCTTTTTTAGAACCTCTGTAGCATTAAAATGAAACGATACGCCGCGAGATATTCCAAGTATTAAATAACTTATATTACGTTGTTTATATATATATACACACACACACACACATACATACACACAATATATATATATATATATATATATATATATATATATATAATATATATATATATATAATTACAATAGTCAAATAATGGTACTACTAGAATTTGACATACAATATATTATATCATATAAAACTAAGCATAGCCGCCGTGGGCAGGTGTGTTCGTCAATTCGGTGTTGGCGTGAAAACCAGAGTCTTTTGGCCCAGTTTTTGGTATGGTATATAACAGCATTGCATGTTCCAATGCATCTACTTTCACCTGCCTGCCCTTATTTGTGCATGTTGGCTGTTCTTTAGATACGCATTATGCTGCAAAAGTTGGATAAGCGAGGTCACGTGTCCGCGTTATCCAGCTCCCTTGAATACGTCCTTGACCACGACAAACACCACCGGATCCAAAAGATCACGTTGAGCTTGCCCCATATTTACGAAAGCCCGCTGCATAATCGCAGGGCGCTGACAGCCCGCTGCTCTGAGAAATAATGCATTCCGATGGTTTGTGGCGGGGTCCCGCGCTCGCAGCGGAAGCGATGTGAAACTGTTTCGGACACCCAGACCCCGTGACATGAGTACGGTGGCTCAGGCTCACATGGCGGATTTACTGTGACGTTGGTCGCTGGGCATCAATGCGCACACATCTCGTTCGCGCCATGCAAAACGGGTTAAAAAGCGTCACACTTGCTGTAGTCATGCCAAGTCAGTGGTGGACGCAGGATTTCGTCGTGTGGGGCAATATTGTGGGACACCCTGAAGGTTGGGGCCCCTCCGAAAAACCTCGTATTTCGGCCAGCAAATTTTAGATTCTCATGCATGTCATTTGGTGCACGGGAAGTTGTTGTGGGTTAGGACGCATAAACTCTTGGGCTCAAGCGTGCATCTTAGTATTGGTGCTTTAGATTTTGATTTTCAGCCTTTCTTTTCGTTTTATTACAAAAAATTTGATCTTGATCAGGCCAGTATGAAGCGGGTGTGGAAAAGGACAGGCTTAGCATGGAGTAGTACACAGCTGACTTTTGCGTGTTAATTGTTAGTTTTGTTAAAACCGACCTAAGAAAGAAAATAAAAGTAAATAGGTAGAAACAAAAGAGTCCAAAACGACGTCTTCCCAGTCAATGGACATATATCCTGGTATGTCACATCCAGCATCGTTAACAGTCTATTGTGTTTTTTAGAGCTGCAATCATAATCATGGACGGTGCTTGGCAATCAGGAGCATGAATTGCATGCAATCACCGTAACGTGCGTCTGATTCCTTTTTTATGAGGCAAACACCATCACAGCTTTTCCTAGCATCACCGTACCGCACGTCCTCGAGACTCCCTACGTCTTTCCAGTTCTCGACCCATTTCAGATCCCGTACCCCAATAAAAGAGAACAATCTACGAGTTGCATCTTTTTGTACTGCTGTTGCAAACTGCTCTTTTAGTTCCAATCGTTTTTTCCCTAACTACAGCAGAACCTACCGCTAATGTATCGTTCAAGGACCGATTTATTTATCGTTCAAGGACCAAAACTATTACTACTGGGCGGGGACTACTGGGCATCCATTCTGACCTTCATCTCACATGCCGTACTTTCGCCCATAATAACACACAACACATGCACATACGTACATACACATACCGATGCATACACATACAGGTGCACAGCATAGACAAACACATGTGCCCACACATACGCATACATACACACACAGGTACACAACTACACGCGACACTCCGAACACACCCAGTGCACGCACAAGTATCATCGCATGAACGGGTCAGTTCGTAGCATCAAAATTACACGTCCGTTTCCTTTACGGGCACGGTTTCAGACGCGACAATTTGCAGTTACAACAATTGAAACATCAACTCCAGTTAACCTTCATCATCCACGTTGCAGGAAGATGCCGCGAATTTGCAGCACTTTACTCTCACCAATCGTACTCTTTTTGTTGCTCATCAGCTTATGCACTTCATACATCATGCCTTACCACGATGGAACCGCACTCATCTTGTGCACAAGGTCGGTAGGCATTGCGAAGTCTAACTTCCTGGATAAAGTGCACGCTCTCCCGTCGATGGGGATTCCAGAGATTCTTTTCATACAGTCGTTGTCATCATCGGGCAGGACAAGCATATCATTTGTCAGCCTGTGACACGGATGTTCTTTCGTGCTTGGTACCTTCATACTGTACCTCATGGTTAAATCCATTCATCTAAGACGTCGTGGTTCGATGTTAGTTTTGACCAGTATAGGTATGACCGGGAAGTCCAAAGAGCTCCAGCTGGCACCCGTAGACACGTGTTTTATACACACCCTAGAGATGTAATGGCTTTGTTGGCAGGCCCGTCCAGAACCTGACAGGTGTATTCTAAGAATGATCTTATAACCTATTTGTAGACGCTTACCAGAATAGTCCAGTCGGCACCACATTCCCGTCTCGTCAAACATTTCGTTAGTGGGATGCGTTTCATAGCCCTTGCGCGGACATACTGAACATGTTAACTCGGGCTAAGTTTGGAATCTAGCACAACCCCAAGAAATTTTACATTTTCCACATACGCGTCGGTTCATTGCTAATAATTCAGGAAGGTTTTGTAAATCTCTATTTTTCATTTAGCGGCGGAACGTTATCGTATTACATTTTGGTGGCGTAAACATGTTTCTTTGCCTCCGCCCATTCAGCCAGCGTGCTCAAGGTCACTTGCATGATCTGTGTCAGTTGTTGCATTCCTCTAACCGTCACCCTTAGTGCACAATCATCTGGACATATGACCTGTGACTGATTGCCGCTTCAAAGATACCATTAATCATCAAATTGAACAGCTGGGGAGAGATCACACGGCATTGTAATAAACCATTATTTTCTTGCTAAAAACATCTGATAACTGACCACATTTCACTTGGAATGTCTTTAATCCCAAATACGCCTACATGAGATACATCAGGCGTCCTCTAAATCCGAGGCCACGCAGCTTTCAGAGCAGTGCTGGGGTAGAAGCAAAAGTATGCGCACTTTCGAAATCAAGGAACGCTGCCCAAGTGAACTCCTTATGAAAGGACCCTCTCCACACCTCAGATTCCAGCCTTACAATATGGTCAGCAGTGCAGCGGTCCTTTCTAAAAGCGCACTAATATTTTGACAACAAAGCCTCTTTCTCAATATACCATGACAGTCTTTCTGCCACTTTTCTCTCCATGAGCTTACTAAAGCAAGACGCTAATTGCGCGGGTTTATATGGCTCTGGCTTTTCCGGCACTTTACCCGGTTTCAAAATTGGCACAATATACATTTGTCTCCACTCCTGCGGGAAATATTCGTCCCTCCATATACATTTAAGCAATTGTAGAGCTGCCTTTAACTATGATTCATTCATGTGTTTGAGAAAAAAGAACGCATAATGAATCATGTCAGGCCCTATCGAGGTATTCTCACACAGGCTGGTCGCGTGTACTAGCTCGTCCTTTGCAGACAAGGCATTTTGTTCCATTGTTTGCAGATGCAAAGTCGGGCATATTGTCCACCATTGTTTCACGCGATCTCTGTAAACCT
>NW_023596746.1:32072182-32113590 GCF_011947565.3 Pollicipes pollicipes
TCGTGGGGGTGCCTGTAACTGCTTTTCTCGTATACGTTTTGACTGTCATGTATTGGCTACCATGCATGTATTTTGCTATCTTGTATTGAGATGAGCACTATATCATGAATCGACTAGAGGTACCTGGTAGACATATCCATATCTGCACCTGCATCTGGTGACAATACCGCTCATCTTGACCCCCGACACCCAACGTGGCCCTAATGGGCATGACATTTCAGAGTCGATTAGTACTGAATGGGAATACAGCAGCGTTGTTTTCGACTCGAAGGCGATAGGACTGGCCTCTCCGGACCGGTTCCAACAGCGGCGACCCCCGGTGCACATCTGGAGCAGCGGTCGGACAGAGCCGCGAGGTGGCGAGGGCGCCCACGTGGCCGGTTCGCAGGTGCCGGGCTCTTGGGATATCCCTTGACATGATCTATCTCCGGCGGCCCCGACAATCCGCAGGCACTGGTTGAAGTACCGCTGCCACGCGCCGGATGCACATGGGGAAGTGAGGGAAGACTATGTAGTGGCACGCAGGAGACGTCACGCATTGTCCACTGAACCATCTCAGATGCGGTTTGCATTGAAATGGAAGCTAACACAAAATGTCAACTATTTTCGAAGCAAGGCGTTTCCAAAACACCAACATGTTGTTGCCGAGATGGCATTGTTAATGCTGCCTCGGTGCCGGAGAGGCTCGCCACCTTTTATTTTTACTGATATATCTATTCTTAATGTCAAAAATTGCTCTGCGTGTTTTACAGCAGATAGAATCCCCGTTGAAAGTGATATCATTAGCCTTGTCTTCTCTTGACTCTCGAGCTCCGGCGGGACTGTGCGACTGATGCTGGTCAGAGCTAACCTCCAAAGGACCCACATGGCGAACCTCCATTTAGATCCTGACATGATGACACGATATCAAATTAAAGTCAAGCTGAAAGTCAAACCGCTGGGGTGCCGGCTAGCGATCGTCACCTTTTTTAATCGCCCAACATCTGGCAACTTTAAGCTAGTTCTAAAAATCTAGCACCTGCCGACGTTTCCGCTTTTGCAGCAGCGATTGGTTTTTGTCACCTGTTCGCCATACCTTTGGCGGATGTGCCTCACTCGTTAACCTCTCGCCTCGCACCTGCTCTGTGCCAAATGCATCTGGACGCAAAACTCCGCTCAAACCCCCGTCAGCCCAGGAGCCAGCCGTGTCTTGGGGACTGGCTCCGATCACAGGGTCGGGTCACCTTCACCCCACCGCCAGCAGTGCTGCGGCCTCGGCAAGCTCGGCGTGCCGCCGCCAGCGCTGCTCTTGTTAAACGATGCCCCATGCGCAGGGTGATGGAAGCACGGACCGAAACGCGTCCAAGGCCACCGCTGTGCGGAAAACGCGGCGGGAACGCGGTCGCCTAACCGGCACAACTGAAACCATCTCAGCGACTGCATGGCCCACTCAAGTGATCCGACTCCAGAATGGCTACAGTTCAACGGCCCGGGCGCTGTAAACCCGCGGATCTATCTGACGGAGACCAAGAGGCCGAAAGCAAGCTAGTTCTGCGAATTCCGCGAAGTGTTTGGTCCAGAAGCGCTAGGCGGCCCAACTGGCTGAGCGCGTCTGGAAACGCGCCTTATTTTATACGTTGGCTGACAACATGCATGATAAAGCGTGCGACCAGCTGAAGCGATGCCACTTTGCTATACATTTTCCATTTATGCATAACAAACTCTCCCCGAGACTGTCCATCTTTATCAATAATATATCGTGCACTCTAGACAGCAGCCTCAAACTCCAATAAAGCATAATAAATGAGCCGAATACTTCATTCGAGTTTGTGGCTCCCGCCACGAGTGCACGGTACAAAGCGATACACTATCAGGAGCAGAGGTTTGCAGTGAAATAAATCGCATTCAATGCCGAAGGCGCTTCGTAGTAAATATAATGCTTATCTGGACACGTGTATAATCGCGTATCACCGAATATTCGTATTGTAAGGAAAGTCACCCGTGGAGCGTGACGGCCACAGCCTAGATTGCTGTCAACTCCAAACACTCCGTAAAAATGTTGCATTGCATGTGAAAGTACTGTCCGTGGGCCAGCCGGCGGCGAGAATGGATGGCTTAAATAATGGAGCTAAATTCTAAGTTATCTGATGCTAAGAATATGGATGTTTTTGGTTCTATACAATAAAAACCTTCCCATCTGCCATGAAATAAAAAAGACATTACGCAATGTGCTTCATCCAGTGCCTGCTATGGTCAACAAAATCAAATCCATACATAAGACAGTAGTATTAGCTTTTAACCGCGGAAAAAACCAGGATAATGGAGATATCGTTAGGTTGATATTTCAGCCACATGCCTTTATCGAATAATAACGAAGTGAATTCAAAATTGCTGCCGATGGTCCTACACGATTTTTAGTTTTTTTTAAAGAGCAAGCCACAATTTTTATAGGACAACCAACATTCAGGGCATCAAACAAAGAGCGATTGCCAGCCATTACCAAGATACAGTGCCTGTCCAAGAATTACAATGCCTGGACATACGTGTACATGCAAACGAATTCAAGCACCTAGGCATCACGCATCACGCTTCATTCGAACATGCAAGCGGGCTGAGAGTAAACAGGCATCACAGTCGCGTACCAATTATACATGCAAAGCGATTTCAATTGTGCAGGCATGCGCATCAACGCTGAAAGGCATCACTTACACATGTACACGATTTTAAGCTAGCACACATCACACATGAAGGCACACATCACGTTCGCATAACTGGCCATGATGAGCCCTGTATGTAAGGATTTGGTCCAGTCTCCCCAGTTTTTCCGAGGAATAGGCTAATACTACTGTCTTATCTGTGTGACTAATGCTTCTTGCTAATGCACTGAAGAATCTAACTAAAATAAAATTCATGCCTAAAATAGGGAATGACAGATTTCACTTGGAATTCCACAGAACTATGATATATTGAACCAATACGAGGCTCACCTATAAGAATATATGACATATGGAAGCCATATAAATATCGGCTCTATATAATGTTTTCTATTACCCACCAAAATATGCAATCGACAGCATGGCCGTGTTGCACCGATTAACTACAACAAACTGGAAACTGCCGCGAATTGCGTAGCTCTTTCCTCTCGCGAGACGCAGGCAGGCGCCGCCATGATGCACACTCGCGTTGGATCTCATTTCAACGGTGGATCCATGGATTCAACCACCGGCACGGCACCATGATCACCGACCGGTCACCAGGGGAAGGTGGCCTCCACATCTCCCCGTGCGTCAGCTGCACGCCCAGGCCTCTGCGCCGGCCAGCCTCCGGCGCCGGCACACCCACCTTCCGCATACAGTCTTGGCTCCCCGGCGGCGGTGGCAGCTGCGCTCGCGTGACCCGCGCCCAGGTTAGTCAGCCGGTCAGGTGACCTCCGGCTCACGCTGACCGGTGTCGCCGCCGTCCCGGCTCTTAGGTCACTGCAGCGGCGGCCGACGACAGCCGCGGCGCTGCGTCGGCACCGTCGGCCCGTCGGAGGGGGGAGGGGAGGGGCGACAATCAGCACACGGCGGACGGTCGGGCGCGGAGGGCGACGTCGACGTGTCGGGCACGAGGGCGAGGAACGGAGAGTGACGGACCGACGGTGTGACAACCGGGCATGACATGCTGACAGACCAGATGACATGTTCATGGACCACACGACATGCTGATGGACCACATCACATGATGACAGATCACATGGCATGCGGACGTGCCAGGTGACATACTGACGGATCACATGACACATTGACGGATCACATGTCATGATGACGGACCACACGGCATGATGACGAATCACACGGCACGCTGACGGACCACATGACATGCTGACGACCACAATACATCGGGCGGACACGGCGACCAGTGGGCATTGCGACAGAGGTACACAGAAGCACGGAGACACGCTAAGTGCGTTTATGACTGCACGGTACAGGAAGCTTTTGCAAACGTTCCAGAAGTTGTACAGAGATAACCTGAGCCCAGAATTGCTTTTAAATCACGGATGGCGATACGAGCCAATCAAAAATATTGCTCACATTTGCTGGTTAAGCTGTCCTGTGTGGATCTTCCACGCTTCCCCGGGTAGACCATCTGTGAGATCCAACGGAACTCATGTAAACATTGGGAGCTGCGTCGGGCAAGACGCACCCTTTAACGCTTGATATGGCATTGCCTGCACTTGGAAAGGCTAAAAACTTTGAATGGTATGTCAGTGACTACCGTGATTGATTCCGTTTTCTGGAACAACAGATGAACCTTTGCGTGGAATCATGGCGAGTGCACAACGTATGTGGTGATAATGTTTTGCGATGCATTTTGCAAAATAAATTCTCTGTGCATCGGAGTGCACCTTTACGCACTATCTTGCACATCCAGCATTCCTTGATAACAGGAGCTCGCATGTTGCTGGGTACCACGGATAATATCTCGAGCGCCTATAAAATTTTAAGGATTTTGTCATCATAGGAATTGACAAGCTTGTTTTATATTTCATCTCGTCGCTATAACGTTTCTTAGAATCTCTACAGCATTGAAATGTAATGATGCGCCACGAGATATGCTAAGTATTAAATAACTTATATTATGTTGTTTACAGATGTATTCATATGCACACACACACACACACACACACACACACACACACACACACACACACATATATATATATATATATATATATATATATATATATATATATATATATATATAATATGTCAAATAATGACACTAACTATAGTTTGACATACAATATATTTATATCACATAAAACTAAGCACCTAGCCGGCCGTAGAGAGTGTGTTCGCCAATTCGGTGTTGGCGTGAAAACCAGAGTTCTTTTGGCCCAGTTTTTGGTATGGTATATAACAGCATTGCATGTTCCAATGCTTCTACCTTCACCTGCCTGCCCTTATTTGTGCATTGCTGACTGTTCTTTACATACGCATTGATGTCTGCAAAAGTTGGATAAGGGAGGTCACGTGTCCGCGTTATCCAGCTCCCTTGAATACGTCCTTGACCACGACAAACACCACCGGATCCAAAAGATCACGTTGAGCTTGCCCCATATTTACGAAAGCCCGCTGCATAATCGCAGGGCGCTGACAGCCCGCTGCTCTGAGAAATAATGCATTCCGATGGTTTGTGGCGGGGTCCCGCGCTCGCAGCGGAAGCGATGTGAAACTGTTTCGGACACCCAGACCCCGTGACATGAGTACGGTGGCTCAGGCTCACATGGCGGATTTACTGTGACGTTGGTCGCTGGGCATCAATGCGCACACATCTCGTTCGCGCCATGCAAAACGGGTTAAAAAGCGTCACACTTGCTGTAGTCATGCCAAGTCAGTGGTGGACGCAGGATTTCGTCGTGTGGGGCAATATTGTGGGACACCCTGAAGGTTGGGGCCCCTCCGAAAAACCTCGTATTTCGGCCAGCAAATTTTAGATTCTCATGCATGTCATTTGGTGCACGGGAAGTTGTTGTGGGTTAGGACGCATAAACTCTTGGGCTCAAGCGTGCATCTTAGTATTGGTGCTTTAGATTTTGATTTTCAGCCTTTCTTTTCGTTTTATTACAAAAAATTTGATCTTGATCAGGCCAGTATGAAGCGGGTGTGGAAAAGGACAGGCTTAGCATGGAGTAGTACACAGCTGACTTTTGCGTGTTAATTGTTAGTTTTGTTAAAACCGACCTAAGAAAGAAAATAAAAGTAAATAGGTAGAAACAAAAGAGTCCAAAACGACGTCTTCCCAGTCAATGGACATATATCCTGGTATGTCACATCCAGCATCGTTAACAGTCTATTGTGTTTTTTAGAGCTGCAATCATAATCATGGACGGTGCTTGGCAATCAGGAGCATGAATTGCATGCAATCACCGTAACGTGCGTCTGATTCCTTTTTTATGAGGCAAACACCATCACAGCTTTTCCTAGCATCACCGTACCGCACGTCCTCGAGACTCCCTACGTCTTTCCAGTTCTCGACCCATTTCAGATCCCGTACCCCAATAAAAGAGAACAATCTACGAGTTGCATCTTTTTGTACTGCTGTTGCAAACTGCTCTTTTAGTTCCAATCGTTTTTTCCCTAACTACAGCAGAACCTACCGCTAATGTATCGTTCAAGGACCGATTTATTTATCGTTCAAGGACCAAAACTATTACTACTGGGCGGGGACTACTGGGCATCCATTCTGACCTTCATCTCACATGCCGTACTTTCGCCCATAATAACACACAACACATGCACATACGTACATACACATACCGATGCATACACATACAGGTGCACAGCATAGACAAACACATGTGCCCACACATACGCATACATACACACACAGGTACACAACTACACGCGACACTCCGAACACACCCAGTGCACGCACAAGTATCATCGCATGAACGGGTCAGTTCGTAGCATCAAAATTACACGTCCGTTTCCTTTACGGGCACGGTTTCAGACGCGACAATTTGCAGTTACAACAATTGAAACATCAACTCCAGTTAACCTTCATCATCCACGTTGCAGGAAGATGCCGCGAATTTGCAGCACTTTACTCTCACCAATCGTACTCTTTTTGTTGCTCATCAGCTTATGCACTTCATACATCATGCCTTACCACGATGGAACCGCACTCATCTTGTGCACAAGGTCGGTAGGCATTGCGAAGTCTAACTTCCTGGATAAAGTGCACGCTCTCCCGTCGATGGGGATTCCAGAGATTCTTTTCATACAGTCGTTGTCATCATCGGGCAGGACAAGCATATCATTTGTCAGCCTGTGACACGGATGTTCTTTCGTGCTTGGTACCTTCATACTGTACCTCATGGTTAAATCCATTCATCTAAGACGTCGTGGTTCGATGTTAGTTTTGACCAGTATAGGTATGACCGGGAAGTCCAAAGAGCTCCAGCTGGCACCCGTAGACACGTGTTTTATACACACCCTAGAGATGTAATGGCTTTGTTGGCAGGCCCGTCCAGAACCTGACAGGTGTATTCTAAGAATGATCTTATAACCTATTTGTAGACGCTTACCAGAATAGTCCAGTCGGCACCACATTCCCGTCTCGTCAAACATTTCGTTAGTGGGATGCGTTTCATAGCCCTTGCGCGGACATACTGAACATGTTAACTCGGGCTAAGTTTGGAATCTAGCACAACCCCAAGAAATTTTACATTTTCCACATACGCGTCGGTTCATTGCTAATAATTCAGGAAGGTTTTGTAAATCTCTATTTTTCATTTAGCGGCGGAACGTTATCGTATTACATTTTGGTGGCGTAAACATGTTTCTTTGCCTCCGCCCATTCAGCCAGCGTGCTCAAGGTCACTTGCATGATCTGTGTCAGTTGTTGCATTCCTCTAACCGTCACCCTTAGTGCACAATCATCTGGACATATGACCTGTGACTGATTGCCGCTTCAAAGATACCATTAATCATCAAATTGAACAGCTGGGGAGAGATCACACGGCATTGTAATAAACCATTATTTTCTTGCTAAAAACATCTGATAACTGACCACATTTCACTTGGAATGTCTTTAATCCCAAATACGCCTACATGAGATACATCAGGCGTCCTCTAAATCCGAGGCCACGCAGCTTTCAGAGCAGTGCTGGGGTAGAAGCAAAAGTATGCGCACTTTCGAAATCAAGGAACGCTGCCCAAGTGAACTCCTTATGAAAGGACCCTCTCCACACCTCAGATTCCAGCCTTACAATATGGTCAGCAGTGCAGCGGTCCTTTCTAAAAGCGCACTAATATTTTGACAACAAAGCCTCTTTCTCAATATACCATGACAGTCTTTCTGCCACTTTTCTCTCCATGAGCTTACTAAAGCAAGACGCTAATTGCGCGGGTTTATATGGCTCTGGCTTTTCCGGCACTTTACCCGGTTTCAAAATTGGCACAATATACATTTGTCTCCACTCCTGCGGGAAATATTCGTCCCTCCATATACATTTAAGCAATTGTAGAGCTGCCTTTAACTATGATTCATTCATGTGTTTGAGAAAAAAGAACGCATAATGAATCATGTCAGGCCCTATCGAGGTATTCTCACACAGGCTGGTCGCGTGTACTAGCTCGTCCTTTGCAGACAAGGCATTTTGTTCCATTGTTTGCAGATGCAAAGTCGGGCATATTGTCCACCATTGTTTCACGCGATCTCTGTAAACCTAGTCGTTGTTCAATGTCGATGAAATGTCGGAAAAGTTTTGTCCAGCAGATTTCCGGCCTCTAAAGGGTTGTCGATGATACAAACGTTTTGTTCCATTGTTTGCAGACGCAAAGTCGGGCATATTGTCCACCATTGTTTCACGCGATCTCTGTAAACCTGGTCGTTGTTCAATGTCGATGAAATGTCGGAAAAGTTTTGTCCAGCAGATTTCCGGCCTCTAAAGGGTTGTCGATGATAATTCTATTAACTTTTAGCACTGGAAGTGGCCTACTTACCCTTACTTTCTTGGTAAATCTCCGTATAATGTACCTTAGTTGCACCATAGGTGTTCTATAGTTGAATAAACTGACCGGCTTTTCCCACGACTATTTCTTTGCTTGTCTAATAATCTGTCGCACTTTCGCTTTTATTTTCTTGCATACCATGAGTAAACCAGAGTTTTGTCGATCTCGACGGAAACGGCTCGAGGCCAGTTTCCTGTCGGCAGTTGCCTCTTCGCATTCTTCAGTCCACCAGGGGTAACTGCATTTCGATTGCCTGGTTTTCTTAGGGATGTCGTTTTTCGCTGCACCGACAATAATGCCAGTCATGTTTTTGCAATTTTCACTCCCTAGATCTCTATGAGAGTCGAGCGGACATCTCTACCTAAACCCGTCCCACCTCGCTTCAGTCAGATTCCATCCACAGAAAAGATCCGAACTGCGATGATTCTTCGGGCCCATATCCATTTGTATCTCGATAGGGAACGGGTCACTAGAATGTTGGTCAGAGTCTGTTTTCCAGCTCGAATTTTGACCCATATTGCTGGATGACACCGTTAGGTTTACATGTGAATGATGCACGGTGTGTTCGCCCATCCTTGTGGGACTGCCACCATTTAACGCATGTAATGCATGTTGCTGGATAATTTGCTCCCAAATAATGCCCTCCGATCGCACCGGTCCGCTCCCCACATCATATGCCGGCTGCTGACATCCGTACGAATAGTTATGGTTGTGACAGGGCGGTAATGATTTTATCTAAATCTTAATTTAAGTTTTCACTACGTGGTAAATAAAGAGAAAAATGTGCAGTCTAGTCTCACCGACTCTCATCAAACAGGCCGCCGCTTGCAGGGACACTTGTAGTTGTATTAAATAATGTGGGAGGGCATTGTCGAGATAAATACAAACGCCACCCTGCCTCCGGGCAGTGTTTCCATAAGAAGTATAAAGAATGTAGCCGGGACCGTTAAAGTCATATACGTCTGTTGGAAGAAAATGGGTCTTTTGGATGCAAATCAGCTCGCTTGTCGTCTCCACAAGCAAAGGTTTGATATATGCCTATCGCGATATTATACATCATTATTATTGCGAGTTCCATTGCATTATTTGAAACAACATTTGAGAAATACTTGTATCAGGCGTCAGCCGAACGCTACTCGGCCAGTATTCTAATCCTTTGCCCCGGGGGCTGAGACGCGTCTTGTGCCGCGTCCGTCCTGCGCAACCAACCGTGACGACCTCAAATTGCCGCAGGGGGGGGGGGGGGAGATTAACCCGCTTGCACAAATCGCCTACTCGCCCCTGAGAGATAGACTGTACCGCTGAGCAAAACAGACGAATGACACGGACAAAGACACTTTCCGAGAGCGGAAAGTGTACATTTCGATGTAGCATAATGCATGCCGCAGCCAATACGAAACATGGCACACATAAAAACAGCGATAAGTGTTGTACCTAACAGAGATACGAAACTAAAGCAACAAAAAAGACATGCTTGAATCCTTGATGTGAATCTTCCATGATTTGGATTATTCCCGAAAGTCGATAGCATCATATCACAAGTTTCATATGTAACAGACGCTAACGGTCCTTCCATAATTATTTTCTGGAAGCTTGAGGGTTCTTCTTTTCCCTCTCCAGAGATCGACTAAGACGAGCTATCATGGGGAACAGAGACAATTTTCATTTTTGGTCCACTTTGCTTTCATATCAGACTGCTGCTTCCTGTTGCTACTCGGACTGCGGACCACATCCGAGTATGTTTGTAAGACAGGAGGTGAACAATTCTTTTCATACTGTCTCCTTGCCTGAGCATGTTACATTTCCTGTTCTGTTCTAGCTTTACCTATTTCTTTTTTCTTTTTGCCACACAACACACCACCTGGCCAAACATATGTGGCCAGGTTTGCCACAGCTCCGAAACATTGATAGACGCTCTCTCTCATGTTTGGTTTTGCCGCAGATCGGGCAGATTTGCTCGCTTTGGCGCATAATTTCCATGTGACCAAACGTTCTGTATTTGTGGCAAATCATGAAATTGAGAATGTACTGGCGTACATGGCATGTCACATAATCCAATTCCAGTTTGCCTGACAAGGTTGGTTTGTCAAAGGACAGCGAAATGGTGGAGATATTTCCGGCCCTTGTTTTGATTTTTCTGGTGAATCTTTTAGCTCCTGGCACCCTAAACTCCTCAAACAAATCAACAATCTAAATTTAGTTAAGTCCAGTAGGTCATATGCATGCATAGTTAGTTTTCTTTGATGTGTCCGCCTTGATATCTAGCTGCATATCACATTCCTCACCCTGGAAGGTCATTCCTTTCAGAAACTTTTCAGTTCGCGCTTTGGTTTGCTTTCTCAACCTTTTCATTCCCTCCAAGAGCATTTTGAGTACACGGCTATATCCATGGCCACCCCTTACACTTAAGTGATTGTCCAGATTTTAGCTTTATTCTTCGGTAAGAACACAAGTTTTTACCCGATGGTTCACGCCAGAATCTCTTCACTACTTCTTCTGATCTGGCTCGCATGATGGGTCGATGAGGACCCGTCAATCCCCCATCTCATCACTCACACCCCCCACACACCCACACTCATACACACCCACGCCCACACCCGACACCCACACCCCACACCCACACCCCCCACACCCACCCACACACATACACCCCCCCACACCCACACACACCCACACCCACACACCACCCACACACACACACACCCACACCCACCCACACACACACACACACACACACACACACACACACACACACGCGCGCACGCACACACACTCACACACACGCACACACACAAAAAACTATCACTACTGTCTCTAAAACCTATTTATCCACTTCTATGAATAGCCAAAAAATTCACCACCGTAATTCAAAAGCACCCAGTATCTTCTGAAGTTTCTAATACGAAATTAGAAGCCAACGTCAGATATTTTCACAAAACACTCTCCTGCGACCAAACGCACGTGCACCCCGCTCGACACCAGGCCGCGAACTGACACACGGGAGCCCACCATCCAGTGCTCCACCCTAGAAAACTGGGCGTTCTTCACATATCGACGAATGGAGCACGCTCACTTTTTCTAGCTCATGATGGATCCCGTCATTTTCATGCTGAGAATTTCGGAGAGTACATGACAAAATGAACGCTGCACAATACTACGACGAGGTTGCTCCATGCCATGTTGACCAGCTTCGACCAGTTGTCATTTGACTGTCCCATACCGATATGACCAGACATATCATCTGTCTGGGACCCGCACCAAGTGCCCCTGGACTATGGGTCCAGCACTTCCCTTAGCGATGGTTTTCAGAGGTTTTCGCTATAATAAATTGGCCGTGTGCCGTCGTGCCTTTTCCGGACATAGCTTTCTTCGGGTGGTGAATCACGAGCAAATAAGTTGGCGTGAAAGATTAACTCCATGACCAACCACGTTAACAATCACCAATTTAAGTAGCTATGGCCGCTGAGGTGCATTGCATTCCTGCCGATTTTACACCCGGCGTGTCACAAATAAACATAAATACAGGGGTAGAGGTTCGTGATCCACTACTTTTATTAAGATGGTTTTAAGGTAACGAATGCTGTTGGAAATATCCTACGTTACGTCTTATATTGAACTGTCAGGCTGGGTGAATCGGGGGGGGGGGGGGGGGAGCGGGGGAGGGGCTCACCACTCCTAACTCCTGAGAAATCGAACGTTCCACGAACATAACTCAGGTAAATACACATCGTGACGGCATTACAGCAGCACCGACCGGACGTCCTGCTATCACCACCCACTGGGAGAAGGCGTGGTGGAAGTGTTGCCGTCTTTACTTTATTTAAGGCTTAATAACATTTCAACAGCTTCCGTAATGTGTGCATTAGGATGTGTCTGTATCCCGGGTTGTGAGAACAGCCACATTTTAGATAAATTATATCATTTATCTGACAGGCACTGGAAGTGTGAACTTCATCAGGATTTGGAAGAAAATTCGGTTTGGAGAAATGCAAACACTCAATACTGATCGCCCAACAAAAGAATCCGACCTTCCATCATGCCGCCGACATGAAGCCTGTTATGACATGAAACGTTGACCTCATAATACCTGTATGCGTGGACGTCGTGACAGATATAGGCCCAGACGGCTCTATTTGTGCAGCATCCTGTGAGAAACTCCAGCAAAATACAGCAGAAGAGAGGGATCCGACGTCGCACCGCGAGAACTCCAGCAAAACACGGCAAAAGAGGGGGATCCTACATCGCATCGCAAGAACCCCAGCAAAACACGGCAGAAGAGGGGGATCCGACACCGCATCGCGAGAACTCCAGCAAAACACGGCAGAAGAGGGGAATCCGACGTCGCACCGCAAGAACTCCAGCAAAACACGGCAGAAGAAGGGGGATCCGACGTCTCATGCAATCAAATCGCTTCGTCCCCAGTAACGATAGTCGAAATAAAACGGGCGAGGCATTCCAACACACATTGCCTGACTGGTGCCTTCTGCATGGGTCTCTGCCCCTTGCCACGCAGAAAGCTCAATTTCATCGACTACCGAAACGTGAGCTGTGGCTTGTTTTTGTTTGGTTGCACATATTGTGCCGAAAGCACCGCCTCGGGGTGCAACACCCGGCCTGCGCCGCGTCGCAGCTGCCTGGCAATCCGGCGGTCATGTCTGCAGGGCGGCCCACAGCTGTGCGGAGGAATGCGGGCGAGATCGATTGCCGGGGCACACAAACGCCGACGATTGCCCAGCGCCGGAGGTAATGACGCCCGGGGCGGTCGGCCAACTCCATTACACTCGCCGTAAGGTGGGCCGTGACCCGGCGGTGCACACGTCCACGAGCCCGTCCCTCCCGTGCCTGACTGCCATGGGGACAAATATGCGACTTCATCTGAGGAAGCTGTATGACCATGATGTGCGCTGCAGTTAAAATGTTGGGCACATGAGGTGGGCCATATGCCCCACTGACGTCCGGAGCCTTCCCGGGTCGTCGGATTTCACCCGGGCTGTTTGCTTTGGGTTGAATAGAAGTTACAAGTCCTACCGGCTCATGTCTCTAAGAGTTCCGCAATTAACGCTTTCAGTGGTGATAGTGTACGACTACGCTCCCACAATGTCGGTTTAAATGTGGCCTCCGGGTGTGTTGCTGTCATAGCCGACACCATGCGCCTTAACTCAATCCGTTTCAAGTCTTTGCATCAAGGAGCGTAATTCGGACGTCTTTCGGAACGTCGTGTGGGTTCTACATAACAGTCGATTGCGCTAATGACCATACTTTTGCTGCAAATAACCGGTAATCAAATACGCTAGCTTCACGTTCACAATTATCAGAGATGCAAAGTCTAATTGGCTTACCTGCGCAGATATCTGTACTGTGAGATGGAAAAGGAGCTGTACTTCAGCTGCCCAAAGCTCTCCCGTTAGTGCGGAGAAGCCGGACGGTGTTAATTGGATGCAGACACCATGAAAACATCGTTTACCTTAGGGCGTTTATTGCTACAAAATCCATTGCCTGAATCATTGTCCAAGACACGGTTCTTTGATATCAAGAAGACCTGGCGTGTGTTCAGCCCAGCTTAGCCCAGTGTTAAACCGCCTTGCAACTTTAAACTTGACCCGCTTAACTCTCTTCCATGCTTAGCTCAGTTGGCTCTCCTACTTATTTCCAATGGCTACATGTGTGCACTCAACTAATCTCGCGAAGCCCCTTTCTTTGTACTTAAAATAGCCAATGCTTCCGTAAACGAGTGAACGTGACGGGCTGGATTGGGCACCGCCCAACATCACACCGCACACCATTTTCGTGATTTTAATGGTGTGCTGTGGAACAGTGTACTGTCATGACCGTCAGATAAATTCAAGGGCATAAAATGCAACGCTGTCCAATACCAATGCCAATAATGCCAATAAGCTGTGAAATGAAATAGCCACTGAGTCAAATTCAGATTGAAATCAGCGCGGCCAAGGGGCGAAAAACTAACGCCGGAAACTCACAAAATAAGAAATTAACGTCCTTCCGTGTGTGCAATACCGTACGCAATGTTTTTGCATGTCGGAATGCCATGGCGCAATCTGACCGACAACCTATCGGAAATGTCACCTCCGCTGCTGACAGTGCCATTTATAATCATTTAAAGATGTAAACTTGGCTTAGTAGACTCGTAAACATAGTAGACTTAGAAGGCTTGATTTGTACACTTGTAGTGACTAACTTGAGCTATTCACGTATCTACACCATCACAGTCTTCCCTAGCAACAAAAACGTCGCCTGGAAACGTTTTCTACAGGACGTTTTCACCTCATTATAAAGGCAGCATATTTTCTCAATATGACCCAACGATGGTTTCCGATAGCGTCGCTAGGCGAAGAGACGCCGCTATTGCCACGTGACCGGTGGCGGGCGCCAGGAACGCATTCACTGCAGCGGCGCAGCATTGATTCGTGCCTTAATAATGCAAAATGGATCACAGTTAACATTTCGAAGCTCTTCATCACTAATCATCTCTTGGACCACTTGTCCCTGTCACACTTTTCTACGCACTCCGGATATCGATAACTTTCACCCCACACGAATCAGCATTTTGTTCTGTGATGTTAATTTAGTCGTTTCTTGAGCTTTGTCGCTTATTTTCAGCAGTTTGGCTCATACGTATGTGATTTCTGCTTTATGTACGATAAGTGCCGCCCCCCTCCTAGATGTCAAAAAAGCCCTTATGTTATCGGATGGCGGTAAATTTGCGAGACGGATCGTCGCAGGAGCTGAAACCGCCGCATGCTCAAAGTTAATGAAAATCTGCGCAACTGTCTATATTGTGCACCTGACTCAGATGCGCTTTTCCAGAAATTCTTGTCCATAGCCCAATCCGAGGTCCCCCCAAAAACCAGCTGTTCGGCTTAAAAGTGTCCAAAAAAATCGGGTTGTCCAAACATTTATGATTCTTTACATCAAATAACTACTACCTTCAAACAATAGCACAGTTACGACACGCGTCGCTGCATTCCCTGTCCGTCCGATATCCAAGTTTTACTTCAACTGTATTTATACTCTTCGGAATTTGAAAATTTTTTATTCGAATCGGCACCTCGCACCAATCGGCACCAAAATTCAATAGTAATAGATCTCGGACAAGAAGAGATGAAATGCCATTCCAGATGTACAGTGCTCGGTAGTGACTGTTCTTTTCCCTATGTGAGTGCCACATCTTAAGCATTGGTTTATCCTTGTGCGTTTTATGACGGACATGCTATATTCCCTTTTCGCCGGTACGCCACCAGTTAAAATGTCAATATCCTTCCAGTAGCCTCGTTAATATGCAAATACAAGACAAATCGCGTATCAACGGTTCAACCAGGAAACCGGTTGGGCGTCCGAACCATCCAGAGCGTATCGCCACGAGAAGCCTGAACAGTCGGCGGGAGAGATATGCCAAAGAGCCCGACTATGGCACTCACTGTGATAAACGCCGATATCGGATCGCAATAGCCCTCTTTTTTACTTAACCGTCACGAAAGGTAGCTGTCTCATGTTAAACGTTTGTTTTGATCCGTGCTGTTGTAACTCTGCGTAACTCTGCGTCTGGTTACAGAAATGTACTCAGATACCCGCCAGACCATCTTAACTTGACAGATATCAGAAACTCAGTGTTAGGGCCAAAGGACGCAGCTTTTGCAAAATTAAGCATCTATATAATAAAACATGAACGACCGTAGCATCTGATAATGCTAAAATGCGAGGCCAGCGGCAGACATAAAAATTCAGAAACATGGAAGTCGCCAGATGCGGTTCCTTTCGGTGCTGGGCCATGTCTGTTGGCCTTCCACCGCCTACGGGGAAGCCCTAGGTCACCTTTAAGAGTGCCTGTGCTAAGGTCATTCATAGGCCGTTGTACTTCACCTAAAGGCATCACTTTAAAAACGCATACCAGTCTCCCGTGGAGTTCTTTTTCCCGCGCACATTGCGCCTTGGTGGTGATGGAGCCGCTTGGTTCTAGCACAAAATGATGCATCCTACCTATTGATACACCTTTTCTAGAATTATGTATTTTAACATGCATGATGCGTTACAGTCACCTTAAAATTGTCCAAAACGCTTTCTCTGACAACAAAAAATAAACTCATTTGCATCCGTATTCGGTCAACCAATGTTTGAACTCAGACTGATATCACTAGTCCACACATCGTTACTTCCGGCGGCATGAGAAGAGGACAAGACATCCCTTGCTAATTTCACGCCCGACATCCTTTAGAAAGTCACTACATTCCCTTCTTAAGCTATTTTAGCAGCATGCCTCAGTGATTCCTTCAGGTCGGAACAATTGGGTCCTGCAGCATCTTTGACATCTACAAGCTGGTACAAGGCAACCCTCTTCACCGTCTGTTTCCAACAGGCGATGCGGGGTCGCCGAGGTCATTCGATGGCCTGCCATGTTCCGGACATGGGATGACGTTGCACTAGGGATGACGTCGCACTACCTTCGTGCGTCACGACGGGACCGGTACATTGTGAAATGTCTGTTCACACTACCTTGTGCTGTTCAGAAGATTAGGCCTGCTATGACCTTTACGGGAGATGACCTTCACACCGCGGCTAAGACGCTCAGTAAAGTTTGGCTCATTTTACGATGGGCTTGAGGGCCCCGTTGATGTTCTTTTTCTTCTGATTTGATGTGGGCTTGACCTTCGACGGACAGTGCTGATAGCAAAGTTCACTAGCATCAATGGCGGGTGAGGTATGAGTCACTTCACATTTTCAGGACTAATGGACAAGGTCATGCGCACCAAGAGCTGAGAATGTGGCGCCGAACGCAGACACCTAGCATTTCCCCGCGGCGGCGAAAATAGTCCAAATTACGTTACACTACACCGAACGATTTGGGAGATACACCCGAAAAGCCCGAGAGCATTACACAACCCAGTGCGGGTGAGGGCTAATGCTGGCGGAATAGTAATTCGCCATTCGAAGTAAATTATTTACTAGCTATCCCTAAAAATTAATTCGCCGTTCGAAGTAAATTAGTGACTTGCTATCCCCAAAATGCCCCATCGTATTTTTGAGCGGTGTTAAAAGCAAGGTTACTAAGGGTCACATTCTATCGCGAATGGCCCATAAACCAAAGCCGGACTATCTGGTGGGGCTATTTCAACGCCGCGCTGTACAGGAACAGGCTTAAGAGACTGGGTCATCTGAGACATATTGTTCGGTTGCGCAGATAGAAGATGGTGGCGCACTCTCCCCTATTCACGCAGGGTTTTTCTTCCACAAGCCGCTTGTTTTTATGAAGCAGCATTGCTGCAAAACTTGGCTTTAGCATGGATTCTAAGGCAGGCTGCTAATACCAGGTAGTAGATTAACTGATACACCCGAAGCAACGGTGCGGATGTGCAAATAATTACGTTGCTCTGGTTTAGTTGTAGTTGAAAGCACGTTTTTATCCTAACGTTTACCTTGCTCCAGAGGAACGCGTTACAACTTGTACGAACGGCCCACGCCACTTAACTGGCCTAAGAAGCCCCCGGCGAACGTTCCCGTTTCAAGGTCCAGCAAGCCGTGCCGAGCAAGGGCGACTCCCGCTCACACCGCAACCCCACAAGACCGACCTTGACCTCGGAGCACCGGCCGACCGCTGCACCGCAGCGGCTATTGAACAGAGCGCCATCGATCACCGCTCTCTGCCTCTCAATACGGCTCTAGTGTGGCGCTGAGCTGGAGCGCGCTCCAAACCCCGACACAAGAATGCTCTTCGTCATCCTCACACAAAGGTATTTCAGGGAAAGCCGGCGAATCAGCCGCTGGAGAGTGATCGAGATTCAAAGCCGGTAATCCGCGTGCAGCGGTATTACCGCTGTGGTCTGCGTCAGTTGTCGCTGTAGGCCGGGGTGGTGAGCAGCTACGCTCCACTCGAAACTGTCCGACGCCGCGCGAATTGAGCGTGTAAACTGGGCTCCCTGTAACGGCATGTCGACCGCACTATACGCAGCCGTGAGGTCGTTCCCCTGCGCTCGCGGTTCGCGGGAGAAGGGCCGTGCCTTAAGCTGGACCTGAGCACGGCTAAATCGGAGGTTGTACAGCGGAAGAGCTTCCACCAAAACGAAAAGATCAGTACGTCAGGTCTGGCTCGTTGCCAGGAAATCGAAAATTAGGAAGCGTAGCCTTCGATGGCCGCGCGTTTCACAACGCACGTCACTTGTGAACATACTTTGTTTTTTCACTGCAGACACAAGGAGCATCCCACGTGCCATGGCTTCCCGTACCTGGGCCACTGTCTAGGCTGCTTCTCGGACGCTCTGTATGTGTGCCTGGCCCCAGGCTGTTAGGACTGACACGCATCAGCTGTCATCAAATTAACAAATGGCTGCATTCTTGGACTGTTTACTGCAACAAGCTTATCATGCCTTTAAATGAAGAGCGTTCGCTATTTCCATGAAAGCATACGGTCTGAAGCATGGAAATGGCTGACTGACACGTACACAAGCGTGGAAGTCGGAGTGCCCGAAAATTTGCAGAAATCGCCCTTAAGGCAACAAGCACGGCCATCTGGGTCATCTGTTACATATTTCATCTCTTCTTTGGTATGAGACGATGTTTTAACACTGAACACGGAACTAAAACGTAGTGACAACATTCATGACATTATTTCTCCTCGCAGCGTTATTAGAAATCAGCTATGAGCCTGTTTATATACCTATGTAGATGCCCATATCGCCTATGAGCTGATACTTCATAACGCATAAGCTACTCAATACATTAGGTAGCTCTGACATCGCTGCAAACCATTTGGAGCTTGTCCGATTGCTTATAATCGATTTTTCCTGTCACGCGCGGATCCCCTGCACCTTCCTTTAAACACACTCATACGCACTGTGACCACACTCAACACAAACGTCGTCGACACGACCAGAATCTTGGTAATCTACGGAACGCAGAACATCGCACGTCCCTTCCAATCGTGTTTTTCCAGTCAATGCATGTGCCGTCGGTACTCAGGAGCACATGGATAAATCCCCATCCCCAAACCGATAACGAATCCCCAAAACGATAACGAGGCCGGGCAGCCACTGTGGGCGTTGTGAAATACGAACCAACGCCCATGCGTCCGGATCATTTAACTTGGGCTCCGCCTTTGGGTGCAACCGTCCGCTGCGGACCGGTGGTGTCGCCCACAAACGATGGCCAATCACCGCCGAGTCCGAGTCACATGTCCGCCGTGGCGGGGCCTGTGCCCAGCCGTGCGGGTCCGTGGTGAGATGGTGGCTTGAATGCACGATCGTCCGTGCACACCCATCGGCCGCCCAGCCCGCGGCGAGTGTCCGTCACGGCCCTCCCCCGAGCCGAACATCACCGCCACGACCCGAGTGACGTCACTGGGAGCGTCAGCGCCGTTCTCCCACCGCGGGCACCTGCTGCGAGCCGTGCCCGATGCCGGAGGAGCCGCGGGCATGAGCCCCGCCCCATCGCGGTGCCGGCCGCGTAGGCAGACCCGCTGCGATGCAAAGCCGCCGAGTCGGCCGCCCCCGACAGCCCGTTAAAACAGGCGATAAAGCGCCGCCTGCCCGACAGCGGACGTGTATTGCAGCGAGCGCGGACAAGCGGCAGCGGCAGCGGCAGCGGCAGCGGCGGGGCGGCCACACGCAGCCGGGACGGACCGCAGCGGCAGAGATCGGGGCGCGCGGGCCAGCGGGGCGCTGCACCCGGCCGCGGCGAAAGCGCAGAGCTCACATCACAGTGGCATAACTAGAAGGGCAGCAGGGCGCCCCAGCATTGAACAAATCACCTCACCTGACAGCAGCACAACAACGCCGGCAGACCCCCGCCGAGCCGGCGCCAGACAGCGTCACAGCGCCGGCCACACGTGCAGCACGCCGGCACGCGTGGCGACGGAGCCGCCGGCCGGACAGACAGGTCACGCTAGGGGCAGGCGGCCGGGGTGCCGGCCCGGCCAGCTGACGGCAGGCGCAGCCGGAACCGCCGCGGCCGCGCGACCGTCGCGGCTCAGCCGACGGCAGGGTCAACAGGCAACACGTATACACGGAGCACGCGGAACGGGCCGTACCCAGGCGGCACGGCTCGGGGTCGGGGCGAGACCGGCGGGACGGGCCGTACCCAGGCGGTACAGGTCGGGACCAAGCCGGCTAATAGGAAACACTCATTCGCAAATGTGTGGTACAGATCACATCCTACTGGCCAGACGGAGACAAACTTGCTGAAGTGGTTAACTAGGAGTGCATGTTCCACAAACCCGACCGAAGCGCAGATGACACAGAACATCGGATGCAACGGGATGAGTGGAGAACACGAGCAGCACACAGCTCGATGGAGCCACCACGAACGGCAAAAGCCGCGCCCAAAACAATACACAACAAACTGACGGCAGCAGCTGCCATATTTAATGACCAAAACGAGTCGTTTTGAGACTATTGACCCGAATGACCGCGACAAACGCAGCACACCACAAATCGGGGACCGCCGAGAAGGCCGGGGCTCAGACATCAACCGCAGGGCGGGCCGAACCTCGGCGGTTCACACCGGCCCTGACCGGGCCAAATATCGCCGTCCTGTCGCTCCGGGGGCAGGATCAATGTCAGCGCTGCCAGAGGGCTGACGGGCCGCGCCAGTGGCGGGCCAGGGACGCCACGCCAGCGCCAGCGCCGTGCGGGGGTGTCCAACCGGCGCTGCCGCACTGCGGACACGCGAGGCCGGTGCCGGTGCAATGCGGGGTTATCGGCCGTTGCCATGCACGGGGTGGCCGGCCAGGGCTGGCGCGGTACAGGGGTGTCCGACCCGTGCCGGCGCTGATGCGCTGCCAGGGGTGGCCGACCGGCGCCGTGGCAGCGGCCACGAGGGCGCCACACCGCCGCCGGCGGCGCCAGGGCTGGGCGGCGCCGCTGCGCTCAGGTGGTCGCCGAGTGGAGCCGCGGCCGGCGCGCGCCGCCCCGCGGCTCGCTGCTGGCCGAATCTGGCGCCTCCCGCAGCGCCACGTTCTTCTCCAGCCAGTTGGCCACCTGGACGACACACCGCCACGGCGCAACGGTCAGCTCTCGGTGAAACCAGACAGCTCACGGCAACACAGACCTGCCCCTGTAGCGCCGGCGCTGCTGCTAAAGGTCCAAGTCCAGCAGACCGGGAGTCGGGTCACGTGGAGACGGACAACAGGCAACCGGGCGCCTTATCAGACGTTTACGTTAAGACCACCGGCGGTAAGCGAGTTGAAGGCGCTGTCGGTAACCTCCTACATGTGGAGCTCCATAAAGTAAGCGGGTATTTACCGTGCCTATTTTTGGCGGAGACAGCGGCCAAACGTAGTTTGCATAGAATTCTAATTGCCGTCGTGCCGGGAAATTGTCGGTGTAACGACATAAAACACCGCACACAACGCACACTTAAGTTTACACAGCACGAACGACCCATTCCGTGAGCATTTCAGCTTCGCCAACTACCAACCAAAGGGCAACATGGAAAACCCAGCTGAAATAAGCGCTGCAACAAATGAGCCACTGAGAACATTGTCAGAACGAGCTGTATTAGACTTCCTTTGTGGGCATCTTTCGGCGCTCTCCTTCTCCCGGGAGGCAGCGCCGAGTCCATCGTCACTAACAGCCGGCCATTGAAACCGAAACGTCCGTTTAAACACGCCCGCCGCGCCAAGGACCGGCGGTCCTTTGTACCGCCGGGGGGCAGGGAGGGGGGGGGGAGCGGGGGCTGTGACCTAACCTCGCGCGTGCTCTGCACCAGGTCGTCGACAGACGGCAGCTCGGGCAGCGGCTCCATCCTGTTGTTGGGCAGCGAGCCGTTCCTGCGGCCCAGCTCGTAGGCGCCTGACGGACACGGGCGAGTCGTCAGCGGCCCGTCACGTGCCGCGTCAGCGTGCAGACCCACCGCTCACGCACCCCGCACATTCACGCTAATCAGCAGGCGCGCGGGAGCGGACAGCGCGAGTCTGCAAAAACGGAGACGCTCAGCGGCCGCGGCTTGTTCGATACGACGCGGCAACAGTGTGCGATGCTGAGCAGCAGAACTTATATCGATGTGCCGAACGACACGACACCCCTCGCCAAAGCGGCAGCGCTGCGGGCTGGGCCGCCATGCTATCACGGCTGGCAGAGCCGCTGATGCCATTGGCCCCCACACGCGTCACATACGTAACCTAGCTGCCCGCGGGCCGAGGGCGTACAGGCAGGCACCCCTGGTGATGGCTCAAAGCGAGCTCCGGCTTCGATGCGGGCTCACGGTGAGCCGACGCCGGGTCTTGCCCGGGCGCCAGCCGGGTCCGAGCTCCAGACAGCGCCGGAGCCGCACACCCGCGCACCAACACCCCGTCCAACCGCGCCGCTCTGGGGCGCGCGCGCGCGGAGCGTCCACTCACGAAGCCGGTCAGGCTCAGGCGAGGGCAGCGCGAAGCCGAGCCGTGGCGCCTCGCCGTTGCCCGGCGGCTCGGGCCGCGCCGGGCGGTGCGGCGCGGCGCGCGGCGAGCGCGCGTCGCACGAGCTCAGCGAGGAGGTGATGCTCGGCAGGCGGATGTCGAGCGCCGAGCCGCGCCCCGTCACCACCTGAGGACAAGGCAACCGTCAGCAGACCTTCAGCGGACCGTCAGCAGACCGTCAGCTGATCATCAGCGTACCGTCCGCGGACCGTCAGCGGACCGGCGGCCGCCCGGCTGACGGCGCGAGGCGACCAGGCGCGCGCCGCTGCGAGCCGGACTCGGTCGCTCGCTTGCCGCTTTTCACGACGGCAACAATTTACGGCGAGACGTGCGACGAGCGGGAGCAAGTGCACGTTTCGCATGTTCGCGAACGCTGCAGTGCCGCCGCGGGCACATACCCCGACGCCTCCGCACGACGAGCTCAGCCGCGCGGGCGGGCGATTCGGACGACCACAGCCGGGCCACCAACGAGCCGGAAATCAGCATGACGGCCCACCGTTACCAACAGCAGCCATTCTCACAGATAATAGCCCGCCTGACCTTTGGCTGAATGCGGGCCGTCGCTTTAAGAACGGCGCTAGCATAACGGCCGGGCAGGCTGGCACAGTGACCGAACAGGCGAGGAGCGGGACGGCGTGACGCAGCGATCGAGCGGAGTGGCCGGCCCGGCGCAGCAGCCCGGCGGAGGTACGGGCGACACCGCGACCGGTGAGAAGGCCCGGCGCAGTAGCTGACGGTCATCAGCGCCAGCGACCAGGGGCAATGCCGCAACCACCGGCCTCAATCCTCAACCTTAGACCATACCAGCGCACCACCGAGACCTGGCAGGATCAGCTGGGCAGCGAGTAGTGCCTCACCTTGTGATTCATGCAGTAGAGCTTGGTGGTGATATCGCGGGCGATCATGGTCGAGAGGACGGTGGCCAGGTAGGGCTCCTTCACGAACAGGTACTCGATGGCCGAGCGGTGCCAGAAGATGTAGCGGCACTGACTGGCAGCGATGATGGCCACCTGAGACAGACGCGGCTCGGCTCAGACAGCGCCCCCGGCTGCCGCCCGACGCTCGCGGCACGCCAATGGGACAGACCGGCGTCAACCTTTGGCTGAATTCTCTATCACAGGTGACTGGCGCTCGGCTGGCGTCGTGGCACCAGAGCGCTACTATAGCAGTGCGTCCCAAGAAAGGCGCATAGCGCCATGCGTCGTGTTCCTTATATGAAAGGAGACACTGACTCACACGACTTCCCTTTACAAGACAGACTTCTTCAATACACACGCAGGCGGCTTACATGACACGTTGTGACCTCTCAGATGCGTCTCTTTGATGTTCTTTCGACCTTTGATGTGTTTCCACTCATCAAGGCACCTTAAACAGGCCACGCAACATGCGGCATTCACATCACTAATACCGGCCTGTCTCGCGGCCCCCTACCACGCACCTTAAACTTCTCCTCGGCGGTGGCCTTGGTCGACTCAAACTCGGGGCTGTCGAGGAACTGGTTGGACCCGATGCTGTGCAGGAAGCTGTTGTCGGCGAGCACGTTGCACTTGCCGGCCAGCAGCACGCCCAGTCGGTCGGTGCGCGTCAGGTTCTGCAGGGCGTACGCCTCGCCCGCGTGCAGCGTCACCAGCTGGGCGTGCTCCGGACTCACCAGCTTGCGGAACAGCAGGCGCGGCACCTGAGGGCCGCAGTGGCGTCACACGCGTCTGAGACGGAGGCCAGGCGCCTCAGCGACCACACGAGGCTGAGACTGAGGCCAGGCGCCTCAGAGACCACACGCGTCTGAGACTGGGGCCAGGCGCCTCAGCGGCCACACGCGTCTGAGACTGAGGCCAGGCGCCTCAGCGGCCACACGAGGCTGAGACTGTGTCCGGCGCCTCAGTGACCATACGAGACTAAGACTGAGGGCAATAACCTCAGTGACCACACGCGTCTGAGACCAGACCAGGCTCCACGGCGGCCTCACGCGTCTGAGACTGAGACCATACGCCACAGTCGGCACAAACATGTAAGACTGTGACCACACACCACACCGGCCGCACGCGACTGGGGCAGCGAGCGCAGTCGGAAACACGCACTCGCACCACGAAGTGTGAGGGCAGTGGCAGTGCGGACACGGCGAGGAGTCAAGATAGTGATCAGAGCGATCGCCAAGGAAACCCGACACAAGCCGAGGCCGCGCACGGTACGACGGGGGCGCCCGAGCCAGAGGACCCTCGCGACGCACCCGCAGCGGCTCGAACAGCGTCTTGTAGAGCTCCTCCAGCTCCTGGTCGAACTTGACCGGGCGCATCTGGTAGATGATGTGCAGCACCTGGCCCATGTTCAGCAGCACGAACAGGAAGTTCCAGGTGAAGATGTCCGGCGCGCAGATGACGTTCCAGCCCCACATCGAGTACAGGAAGAAGCCTGGCGACAGCGGCCAGCCGCGTCAGGTGGTCGGGAGCTCAGGCCAGCCCAGCTGTCAGCCAGCAGCCAGCCTTCAATGCACGCTGTAGGGCTTTCCGCTCGAGTCGCACGCCTGATGGACCAACATGGATCGTTCAAACGCAACGGTTCAGCCTCATATCCAGAAGGATACCTGTGGGAGCAAAAATAATGCCCGAAAAGTTGAAACTTAAAGAAGCCTATAAATTTGCGTCAGCAGCGCGTAGCGAGATTCTATTTGAGCCGCAGTATCGTGTACAGTATAACGACGTTGAGAAGTCCTAGCATCTGAGTAGGCGGGAAGGGGGGGGGGGGGGGGGGCTGATAACGCAACTGGGACGACGTTCCTCTGCAGGAAGGTCCGGCAAGGCGAAGCTTACGTCAGCTTTTAGCCATAGGTGACATTTGCTCCGGTACCAAGCTGGAAGCTGGACGCACTGATGCAACATTATTTCTGCAACAATGTATGACATCGGCTATCATGTATGACACAAGAGCAGCATTGCTACATGTGAGTGGAGCTGCTGGAACGTAATCCATACAGTCCTGCGTGATCATGAGTGTGGAAAATAACACTGAATATGTAATGATCCGCCTACCTCGCGAACCACAGAGCGTCCTTGAATCATCATACACACTTCACAAATAGCATGACCGCCGTTCAATTGCACCGCATACCCATCGGATACACTCGGCGCACATCATACAACACATGTTACTGACGCGCACGCGCGATACATACGCAAAAAAAGAACCCCCTCAAAAAAAAAAACAGTAGGAGGGGCTAGTGGCTACACCGGTTCCTGCGGAAGGATCTTACACACAGCGTGGACACTTGGGTAGTGTGGGGGACGTTAACACTGACAGAGCATGCGAATTCGATACGACCGCGTTCCAGAGAGCCGACAGAGGGTGACACTGAAAACACTACGACAGAAGGTGGCACTGACAAACCCTCCGGCAGAGTGTGACACGTGTGGCGCTGATAAACCGTCCAAGAGTGTGGCACTGACAAACTCTCCGACACGGGGTGGCACTAACAAACCCTCCAACAGAGGGTGGCGCTCACAAACCTTCCAACAGAGGGTGGCAGTGAAAAACCCTCCAACAGGGGGGGGGGGGGGGGGGCACTGACAACCCCTCCAACAGAGGGTGGCACTCACAAAGCTTCCAACGGAGGGTGGTAGTGAAAACCCTCCAACAGGGGGTGGCACTGCAAACCCTCCAACAGAGGGTGGCACTGACACACCCGCCGCAGACTTCAGGCGACGTCCGCGGCGGACATATATCGCATGCGTCGTTTACGTCCGCGTTGGCTGTGATGTATGGCCGGGTTATATATTGCATACGTCGTTGGGAAGTCCTAGCACCTGAGGAGACGGAAGGGGAAGGGGGGGGGGGGTTGATTGCCAAACCCTCCATTAGAGGATGGCACTGACAAACCCTCCAACAGGGGTTTTGTACTAACACATCCTCCAACAGCGGGTGGTGCTGACAAACCCGCCGCAGATGTCGGGCGACGTCAAACCCCGGCCGGGGGGCCGCTCCCTGCTTTGCATCTCCCAGAGCGAGACAGACGCCCAAGATCACGGCACAGCGCCGTGGGTTCGTAACCCTTTTAAGGCGTCGCGTTTCTCGCACAACAGGGCGGAATCCTACCACATCGGACGTCCGCAGCATGGCTTTGCACGGCGCCCGACAATGCTGACCCTGTCTGGTTGCTAGACTCAGGCTGATTAGTTTCGTAGTTCGGCAGACTGTGACGTCGCTTCGGGGGAGACGCTCACGCAGCGTGCTGTCGTCAGCGAGCCCGCGTGGTCCCAACGCCACGTGAGCGAACAATGAATGCGGCTGGGTTTACAAAGTCTTCTTGACCTGGAGGCTGAGCTGACCAGCGTGAGCGTGGCGTGCTCCTGAGGCGCGCAGGCCATCCAGAGGCCAGCTCGCGACGTCCAAGCACGGGTCTGACCTGATCCGTGGCAGCTGAGTCGCATCTACTCTTTTAGTTTGCTCTGTCCAATCAACGTTACAAATATAGAACCATAATCTATGTAACAAACATGGGCGGTACAACGAATCTATATATTATCAAAAGCGTCCGATTCATTAAAGCTACAGCCTGACTTAACTTAATAGTCGCAATGATAGCTGATAGCCTATGGTGTCAACCAATAGCGGATCCAATGGTGAAAATAACTGTAATGGGAAGCCACAGATGACATTTTACTGGGGTAGCGAGTACCATCCTGAGGTGGAGCCATGTCAGATAGCATTTCAGTCATTTTTATGTGAACCGTAAGGCGCTTCGTTGACTGGATGTAACTGGATCTGCCTGATTGCTTACATCTAATTTGCGTTACGCCTCTATCTCGTTTGGATCATCTTTGGCTTACATGCTCGCGCATGCCAACAAGTCGCCTAGACGGTGCGTTCCATGCCACTATTTATGACCGAGGGATGCCATTAACTAATGCGTTGCTCGTAACCACTATCGATGACATCCATTGCGTAATTATAACCTCATCAGGTGAATGTACGCGTACACTGCTTATGCAGCTCCTATGCACTCCATTATGCAGCTCCTAGGACATATACAGATCACGCACTACACACGTACCGTCTCTGCTCTACGACGTCATTATCGCAGGTATTTCTTGCGCGACGTGATGGCCTCGGCCATGATGTCGTTATTACACTGCGCGGAATGGCAGCATCGCCGGTGGGCCGGCCGTTCTGCTCGGCTCCGCACCAGCCGACGTCAGCCGACGCCGCCGGCGCTGCGACGTGCCGCCGCGGGCCACGTGGCGCCGGTGCCGACAGTAGCTACCCATAACCCGGCGCCGCGTGTGTCGGGCCCGTCGGCGGGGCGTGACGCAGCTGGCCCGCCCGGTGCGTGCCGGCCGGGTGGGTGGATGGGCGACAGAGCGGGTCGACCGCAGCCAAAAACCGCGTTTTCATCAGCCGACAGCAACCATCTCCCCTTCGCGCACTACCGTGCGGTACCATTTGAGACATCGCAACGACGCAACATGCGTCTACGCGCTGCGGAACAACGCGCTGTGTGCATGCCATCGCACGGCCTGTGTACGTCTAACGTATGTCTGAGATAGCGACGAACACAAGACTCAGGCGAGCGGAATATCCGTTCGCACGGTAACATGAAAGTATGAAGGCAAAGCGAAATGACGGCGGCGTAGCACACACCACAACTTCACTTGCAGCAGGGGCCTTTAATAAGATACACAGACGGCATTAAGACCCGCCTTAACCTCGCTTGTCACACAGCCGAACAAGGAGTTAAATTTCAAACCATACAAAAGCAAATGAATATGCCGCTTTCACAAAGATCCGCGCATGACCGGACCCCCAGCCATATTTCCATCTACTAAAAGACGTAAACATCTATGAACGGCGACATCGTGAACAAGCACGTAGCCTCATAAAGTGGAAGCATAAACCAATTTGACACCAATTTTAGGTACGTGGCGCGGACTTCCCATTCGTACATTTCTAGCTCCGACAAAGTTTTTGTCCACAAATGGCATAAAAATTAAAATCCGATATAAAGTAGGCTTGCTCCAGCTTTACATGCGTCCGTGGAACAAGCCATTGCTTTTGCAACGAGTTTCGATTTTAATGAAAACACGTCGGATGGTCAATCAACGCACGAAAACACCGAGTCTGTCATTTTTGTTCGATATCACACGATTCTAGAAGATTCTAGACCCTACATTCAAACACCGAAACCAAATGTGCAGGGCCCAGGAGCAATCTAGTGCACCCGAGCAGGGTAACAGATAGGGTTCCCAACAAGTGCAAAGGACCCTCTATTTAAATAGGAAGTACCCATGGCGCACTCTGGAGGGCCCCGAGCGACCGAGTGATGATGATGATGATGATTGGGGTTTTAGGGCGCGTCGACAGCGACCGAGTGAGCCCCAGTAGGTTAACACATAGGCCCCAGACCAGAGCGTAGGGCCCTTCGCAAGTAACAGAAGCTTGGAAAGGTCCTAGACCAGCGTAGAGGACACATGAGCATATCGTGAGTACACCAGTAGGTTAACTGTGACCAACGTGAAGGCCCCCTGAGCAAACAAGAATACCCCACCATATCAACATATGCCCCCCCCCCCCCCTCCCGGCTCGAGCGTATAGAGCGTTTCGTACGAATGAAAAAAAAATCCGTGCAAGGTCCCTGGAAACGGTTTCATTGACAATGAGCACCCAGCACATTAGCAGGAAGAGCCCCAGCAACAGCGCAGGGCCCCGGGCAAATGCAAAGAAATCAAAGGCAACGTAGGAGGCTCCTGAGCGATGAGACTGACCCCGCAAGTGGCACATAGGGCCTCAGAAACGGCGTGGGGACTCTGGACAGCGTAAGCAGTCTTTAGACCTGCCGATCACCACCCTCTCAATCAGTGAATAATAAGTTTAATCTACTCGCGGGCCCTTCACCTCCACTACAGCTGTTATTGGTCGCCTAGAAGCCCAAAGACGTTCAATGTTATTGCGTTCTATGTAAAGACAATGCGTCTGTTCGGCCAGGTATGGGGCCCCTCGGAGCCGATGAGCTCCTTCGCGGCCCAAGGGGGGGGGGGCATGACGCCGTGCCCCCCCCCCCCCACTGGATGTGCCCCTGCTGGGTAGTGCAGAACAAAGCGTGAACGGTGTAATTTGGACTGGGATATAATAAAACATGTTTTTCCCTATTGTCTTGACAGTACTACAGTGGCACCACCCACCGCCTTTATTAGACGCGACCATGGGTGTAGGAACTGGGGGGGGGGGCAACGGGACCCCCCACTTTTCAAGGTGGGGGGGGGGGGCAGCAGTGTTAACTACCGCCCCCTTTCAGATTAAGGTCGTGGTTGGCTTACTTCTGCACTAAATTACGCATACATGCCGACTTACCTAGTTCACCACCCATCTTCCTCAAGATGCGTCATCTTTTGTCGTTTGCTATGAGCCATCGCCTAGAATCACGACCGCAGGACCAACACCACGCGGCCCACGGAGACTGCAACGCCGGGCGTCAAGACTGTTGTTGCTGACTTGCAAGCGCGCATGTTTAAAACCATATTACATAGCTTTTATCAGTAATTAATTCTGACCGAATCTTGAATATTTTAAGACGAAGGTGGATTAGCCATGCTAATACAAATTTGGGACCACATTTCATCTACAATCTACGATCAGGGAGTCCTCAATATCTCTGAAGAACATATACAAATATGAAACTGGAGCCTACGTGACAATTATTGGACCACCTGCAGCGATCAGGGATGCTGTTGCGTCAAGCACGCTTCCTGTGCTGATCCGGGGCCCACTGCACGGATCAGAAGGCCTCCCGTGCCAGGGAGGGGAACCATATGATACGGCATATCCTTCTAAGGACCTCTGGAAAGACCAGGGGATCCCGCCCCGTGTCACCAGAACGACAGCCAGAAGACGCTTCGCGATGGGGCGGAATGGCTCTTCAGCCCTCGACTAGAAACGGTCATGTGCCCCTGGTGTTCTTCTAAAGGGGCCCCTTGCCCAGAAGGAAATAAAGGGTCTCAATATTGTTGAATTGGGGGTCGAAATGAGCGAAAAAAACGAACAACACCATCCCATGTTTGCCTGAGAATGTTCATTTTTTCAGAATGGATTAGTGACACAAATTACATCAATAGGTTTGAACGTGCCCGCCCGCAACCACGACAACAAGGACAGCGATGGCCTGGGTCGCAGCTTCCGTAAAACCGAACAGCGTCGGCTACTGCAAATGCTACCAGACGGCGGGCACCGTGCTAATCTGTCTTCTGGACAGATAAATATTTACAGAAACACAAAAAACAGAGACTCTACCTTAACTCTTCCATTTCCACCGCCACTTGGCGGCGCTTTGGGGGCCAATCCGTTCTTATCATCAGAATAAAAGCAGCGCACGTGAAATATGTACCCAACCTGCCTTCTAAATGTAAGATTTGATATCCTAAAGCGTTAAAAAGTACCTCTTTCGGAAGCGTCATCGTTTGCGTCCACCCGTTGGTCACAACTTTGCATTAGTTGCTGAGCCGACGCTGCGCGGCCTATGGAGACTGCAACGCCTGTAGTCGATGTTTCTGTCGCTAGATTTACGAGCGCACATGCTCAAAACTACGTCACATAATCTGTCGCTAAGTCACTAATCGATTTAAGTGTTTAAACATAATTATCTCCGAAGTGTCATCATTTTCATCTACCTGTGGACCACGACTAAAAATTAGTCACTTGGCAAACGCTCCGAGGACTATGGAGACTGCAACACGTGGTGTCGAGGTTTTTGCTGAAATTGGCGAGCGCGGGTGTTAAAAAATCATGGTACATAAGTTGTATCACTGTCAAAACCACGTTACACAAATTGTTGTCGATTCTGACCGAACGTTGAACGTTTTCAGACGTAAACGGCTTGACCATATTAATACACATTGTTGACCGCTCGATCTACAATCGAATTTTCATCGTCAAATTTCGATCAAGCATATTGATCTACAATCTACCTTCGCAACGTCTAATGTCTGTGGAAACAAGATAAAAATACTAACAACGCTTCGGAATTTTATTGGGGTAGAAAAACCGTAAAAGTTAGTAAACTTGGCTTAAAAAACATTAAACCGTTATAAATTCAGGGGCCGGTGATTTGTTCTATGCGGTCGTTCAATGCCTGATTTCTGTACTTTGTTGGCTTCAAAATGCAAACAAAATTGATCTCACGGTAGCCTCTCGTTTCTGTTCTGATTACGACGTAAAAATAACAATAAAACGAAGAAAACCGTGTCGCTTGTGAGCAAGTGAGCTATATCCGGGGATTTTTTCTGAGGGGGGAGGGCACCGTAAGAGGGGCTTTTGTCAACCCTGTGTTCCCACTTGGCAAGGTTCTGGCTACGCCCTTGCCTACACACAAAAGCAGATCAAGTCGTCTACGTTGACTGATGGGCAATCAAATGTCTGTTGGGCCAGTTCATACCTAAGGCAGGCAGCTTGCCAGAGGCCTTTTTCTGCGGTGGTGTGATGTTAGTAAAGATAATTGGGGATGCTATTGCAGGTGTCCAACATATGTTTTGCACACCAAATACCAGTAACACTGATCTAAAAATACGCAACAGAGTAGCCATACGATCAGTTCGCAGTCAGTCATGCGGGAGACAGCTGGGCCAGGACAGTGGCCGCCGACAGCGGACGGGAGCAGGGCCCTGGCAAGGAATATATGGCGGAACGGCCCTCATTTTATGGCTTGAATTTAAAGGAAAATCTCCTGTTTTACGGCTTTTGTCACACTTTTGGTGGCAGATTTGAGCTTCGAATTAGCCTCCGTCTAAAATCCTGCGACAAGTTTCATCTCCTGAAAAACAGCTAGCGAAATGAAGGCGCATGCAAGATCTGTCGCACTGCGAGCCATTGACTCACTTTCAAAATTCTCACCAGCGTATTCTCAGGCCGTACTTTGGCATCTACCCTGTGGAGGCAGATGCCTCCTCAATGACACAAAATGCCTGCCCGCTCGTGGAATTTCGCCTCCCCAGGAAAGGCAATATTGGAATGGACGAACAGTACTGAGAACCTGAATAGCATTATTTGCCGAATGACATAGATGAGTCGCATAGGCGAGATTGTGCACCAGCGAGTAACAGCTCTAAATGTATATCTCTAAATGTATATCAGGTAGGCCACAATTTGATTAAAGAGCGATAACGAACTCCATCTCTACCCCCGCCCCCTTCCCCCGGTCATCGGGCCTACTTTCCACAAAAAGTTCCTGAAGTACGCCGTGAGCTTAGCCCCCACTTTTTGAAACGTTCCTGCGTCTATGGACGCAACTAGTCCTGAGATTTCACTAGAGCATGTTTTTAAATATGTCCCAAAAGTGAGACACTCCCTTTAAAGGGCGGGTTCCACATTTGTATGGTGGTTTGAACTGAAATAGCCACCATGAAGATCATTCGGTGTAGTTCACGGCCCTGCCCTTCTTAAGATTTAAGCCCTTCTAGTTCCTGAGTTGGACACCCGCGAAGATATTGAGACCATTTCGGGGAGACTATTTCAAGTTCACCCAGGCATCCACGATGCCATCACAGTGTCATTCAAATCCCGTCATTCCATTGGCCATGCGGCGATCAAGGCCACGAAAAACATAATCCTCGAGTCGGTCATATCTGGCGTTCATGAGCACGACTATTGACGACCAGACCAATATCTGAAACATTGGCTCTGGTCGTCAATTAGCTCTCAATCAATGTTGTACAAGGCACGATGACGTAATCAAGCAATGACGGATTGAGGAGGATATTTACTAAACAGAGAAATTTTACTATTTGCAGCACCCTTCTTCATTAAGAAACATACAACTTATAAATCAGCTTATATCATCATGTCTCACGCTTGCTCCAATATCTTACAATGTGGAACATCCCCTTTAACCTGCGTCCTACCGGGGATTTGAGACAACAGCGTCCGGCCGGGGAGGGGAACTCGACCTCTGCCTGAGATCCCCAACCTCCAGACAACCGCGTCCGGCCGGGGAGGGGAATCGACCTCCGCCTGAGATCCCCAACTTCCAGACAACCGCGTCTGGCCGGGGAGGGGAAGTCGACTTCCCCCTGAGATCTCCAGCTTCCAGACAACCGCGTCCGGCCGGGGAGGGGAAGTCGACCTCCCCCTGGGATCTCCAACTTCCAGACAACCGCGCCCGGCCGGGGAGGGGAAGTCGACTTCCCCCTGGGATCTCCAACTTCCAGACGCCGTGCAAAAAGAAAACAAAGATGTCGTTGTGACGGTCCAGTCAAATCATGAAAAATGCACCCCAAATTGTTGACCATTAAAATGTGAGGTCATTAGAGGTCACGAAAGGAAAAATGGTTGCTCTGACATATGCACTTAAAACTTATGTCAGTGCGCGTGCGCGTGCGCGTGCGCGTGCGCGTGCGCGTGCGCGTGTGCGTGTGCGTGTGCGTGTGCGTGTGCGTGTGTGTGTGTGTGTGTGTGTGTGTGTGTGTGTGTGTGTGTGTGTGTGTGTGTGTGGTGTGTGTGTGTGTGTGTGTGTGTGTGTGTGTGTGTGTGTGTGTGTGTGTGTGTGTGTGTGTGTGTGTTATTGGGACTTCACGACGCACTCAGCTGCTGAGTCTATATGGCGTCGCCTGCCTCTCACCCTGGCAGGAAGGGCGGGCACCGCGGGAAATGTCAGCACGTCGAGACGGATATATAGGGAACGGTAGTAAACCTTAATATACATGGCCCATTCCGCCTGTTTTCGTTTCCCCACAAGGGGCAGGTTAGGTTAGGTCACCGTTCAGGATTGGTATACTGGTAGCAGTCGTATACCAAAAAGTGTCAAAGACGATACGGTTTTGCTTTCTTTCACAATGTGCTTTTGAATTAGTTTAATTCATTAGGCTAACAAAATTATCTCAGACACAAAAATACCATTTTACGTTGACATGGAAGCCAGCTTATCACCGTAGATCAAACTCATAAGACATCGAAATGAAAAATTCAAAGTACTGACTGGGTCTTAGTGACCAGCACAATGCTTTCCTGAGGTCAAAAATGGTGTGTTGTACTTCATCGGGTACTCAAGATCGTATATCTCTTACATACATCATGCATAGTCCCTCCAACGCTTGGTATTTGTAGCAAAAATGAGAACGAGCACGTTGGTACATGAAATTAACGTCATAAGCTTCATAAACACAATATAGAGGTAATAACACTCGTCACACTCGTCCATTCAGCCTCTCCGCTACTGAAAAAGGGTCACTGACCTTGAATGACCTCATATGGCCTTGCATGCCCTCACGTGACCTGTTGTGACCTCTCTATGCATTGTAATAATACAACATATTTTCCGTTCAAAGTTCGAATTCGGCGGCCAAGTTGCCTTATATCGCCGTCTGTTTTGAGTTCAGCATGTGTTTTGAGGAACGCACCCACAGAGGTAGACCATAATCAAGGCTACTGTCTTGTACTCTCTGGTCATAAGATGGATGCACACGTGAGTTAGTACCTTGTTCCTCATACACACAACGCCAAAAACTACACAAAAAGCATCATTTACGAAAGATAGCATAAATTGACCTTACCAAGGTCACCAAGCTTGCCTTTTCCGCAAAATCTGAAATGCAAAATCCGTAGTTACCATCATGTTCTGTTACTTAAGTGACCTTCAGAAATGGCAAACAACGCGCACAAAAAGTGATGTGCAGTTTTTTAAAAGTTAACCTCTTTGCCCTAACCTAAGTGGTTGACCTTGGCATATCAGAACTTCAAATTTACAAAGGATGTCCAATTAGTCGCTGCGAGCGTTCGCTTGTGAGCTGTGCCCCAAAAATCGTGACGGTGGGGGAAGTGTACATCGTGGGGTAGGTGGGAAGTTGACTTCCCTTCAGCCGCGCGTGGATGAAAAAGGGCATAGCTGTGAGATGAACTGAATAATCTACAAAATGGCTATTCCAGCTGAAAGCCCCATATCAGTGCGAGACACTCTCTTTAAGGTCTTAGAACATTAAAACAAACTAAGCACGTTTTACAACTCAGCCTGAGCGTAGCGTCACGCAGTACCAATACCCTACCCTGGCAACGCTTTGGTTACCCTCCATCAAAACCCTCCCTCTTCCATACGCAGCGCAACATATGGACGGCCCCTGCCTGCCCCCTATGTCACGGGCCATCCAAAGGCACTTGATTAAACAACCGATCACAAACTCCTTATTTCCACCGACTCTTCGCGCTCGGCGACGACCAAACCCATACAACTTACATGATATGAGAACGCATTCAGACCCAATCTCACATCCCTTCACAGTCACGCTGCAAATCTCGCGCTCTGGCGGTTTATCTCCACGCAGCTCACCGCCAGCCGCCAATGTCCCCACCATGCACGCACAGGTCCCAAGGGCGCGGTGCACGCCGGCGGCGGTGGCCCGACTCTTACCCAGAATGAGCACAGCATGCAGCACCAGCAGACCGCGCTGCGAGTTAGGCGACACGTACGACACCAGGAAGCAGCCGTTGGCCAGCTGGAAGAGCAGGTGCTGCGGCTCGGCCCAGAGCGGGCAGCCCGCTCCGTCCGCTGGTGGCACGCCCGGCGGCAGTTAATGAGGGGGGCACCACTGAAGGGGGCACCACCAAAGAGGGGACACCACCGGAGGAGGCATCACCATTGGTGGTGGGAGGCACCACTGGAGGGGGCACCACTGTAAAACAACATGACAGAAGCGGATATTACAGTATCCTACTACATGCCTATGAACATGACAGATAGCATGTTGGTAAAAAAGAAAAGTTGGGTAAAATACAACAGAACCTTCACTACCATGCTCCAGTGACAATTGTTAGCATGAATGAGGCAGAACATACTGTCACCCAGGATGAAGTGAAGCAGCATGTACAATTTCTGGGGCTGGGGGGGGGGGGGGGGTGGATATGGCCCAGATCTGATGTGTAAGCATGAATACAGCCTTTTGCCAGGTAACTTTTTTGAACATAACCAGGTGTTACTAAGCCCTGAGGGGAGATGTCTGGCCATCAGCCACACATGCATCACAGCCTACCAGTGTGAAAGTAAGTGAGCTAACAAGGTATGACAAGAGCGATGTCAATTCTCATCTCAATTGCTCCATCTGTGTTGAAAATGAAGGTGTCACTGCCATGTCAGTGCAATATGATGTTTGGAGTTTTTACATTTTCCTACCTTCTGTGCTGTTTCCAGCCACATGGGCTTCTGTTGTATTCTCCCACATGGCCATGCCAGCATCAGTCCATAGTGATGAGCATCAGATTGTCTGAAAATACATACTAGATGTCAGACATATCAGGCTGATAATCATGGGTTCGACAATGCATCTAAATGCCACTCTTTCACTACCCAACCCAACAAAACCCAAGATATTGTCCACATCTCAAATATAACTCAAATCATGTAGGAAAGAAAATGCAGCCACTCCATAGCCCACAGGAGAAGTGCTAACATCCAAACAAGCCAATGCAACTGCACTTGCAAAGTTGCTGCTGGTACACTGTGCCAGCTAAGATGTTTAGTAACACTCTCCTTTTTAGTTAACAGATCAAAACAGTTACTTTGTGGATAATTTCATAATTATGAAGGAAGGTTTATCAGGAGAAAATAACAAACTACTCCAAAAAGAGGCAGCAAGGTCAAAATGTCCACATTGCATCACAGTAGTGCTTTTAAGTTATTAAATCTGATCTGTTAACTTGTTACACTATGCAAATCAGTAAAAACTCATTCTGACAGAAGTGTCACTGCCTTAAAGCATTCTTATCATCACTCAAACTATGCTCCATCATTTTACACCATTTAAATTATCAACAAAGAACAGCTGGTCTTAATTTTGTTTGCCAGTATCTGAGGGTCCCATTTGCATGCAAACATTCAAAATGTTCTGTGCAACAAACTTAAGCATTCAATGCCTCAATAAAGCTAGCTGAATGCTTTTAGGCCATAGGTTGTATGATTTAGAACCTTGGGAGAGTTTTCCTTGCAGGATAATGGATTGGATATAATGAATTTACATCCTTAGAGTGGTCACAACAATTTTCCACACATGCAGCAGACTAAACCAAACTCCAGTTTATGATGCTGAATCATGTGCTGGAGGTCACCACTTGCCACCTAGGATTTTTTTTAAAGGCAGAATTCATCCACTTAAATATTACTGGATGTAAACAAGATGTTCTGGGCTGATGAAGATTTCCTAGGTTGAATATCAAGCCTCATCCTGATGGAAGGGAAGGGCAATGCAAAGCCTTTCTGAGGCTTTCTGAGGACACTTCTCTGGCAAATCGCACAACCAAACAGTACCATCTACAACCATCACACATATTTGTTTACATTTTTTATGCCAAAACATGTCCTAAAACTTCCAGTATCTGAGAAGCAACTGGTGGTGGAGGTGATGCAGCAACAACCATGCATCCTTATGGCAGCCCAGCCCAATGATGACTTACACATGGGACAACATGGTCACATTAGTGGAGCCTTACACTATAATATAGGTTTAACACAAAATTACGTACCATTGCGCTCAACATTGAAAAATACATGCCTGTTTAGGTTTTGTGTCATTGCAGGGTATTTTCTCATATGTAAGGAGATGTAAAATTGAACTTTGACTTGACATAATGGGGCCAATCATTGTTTTACAACCATAAAACTGATTACCAATCACAAATTTCATTTATAAATCCAATGACGTTTGCCACCAAATCCTTTGAATGCACTTTTTAACTTTACCTTTGACTGATCACCCTTACCGAATCAGAGCCATGCATCAATCTCCATAAATCCTTCAACCTCCGACCCATGCTCGCTCCCAAAGCTTCACACTACAACCTGCGCAACGCCAAACGCGCATCCGCGCATTGGAGTAACTGAAAATGTATCTTCGTTGAGATACTGATACAGCTGAATACCGACCTACGGGCACTTTATGACGTCACTGTTGAACCAAATTAAACGCACCAGCGCCATCTCTGCTAATCAGGTTTGCCTCCATCATTTTAATTGGGGAGGGGCTGAGTTCCCCAGCAAAATGGGGACAAATGGTTAAAAAACCGTTGACAACCGCATGTTCTGAGCCTGTAAGACCAATCGACTTCGAACCTTCACCATTCGATGCTGCTGGGTCTCTCCAAAAGGTGATGACCTGTGGGGCCAATCGTCACAAAACCTCCACCAATCGATGCATCATAGCCGCTACCCATCCTGTACAAAAAATACCCTGCCCTGTATCGGACTAAAAGGTTGCTAAAAACGTCCAAAGCCACATTTACTGCAGACAACCCCCATATTCCGAGCTTTTGAAATCGATCAGCACGAAACCCTTGCCAATCCATGCGCCATGGACGATAAAATGCATTTCCAGATAATGATCACCTTCGATCAGGTCAAAGGTCACATAAAAAAACGCCAAGAACAGCAAAACAACAGTTTGCACAAACCGCATGCCCAGAGCAGATGTGATCGATCACCACAAAAGATATCAACTAATACACTACAGTCAAGTTTATCTTTACCAGAAGATGGTCACCTTAGCTCTAGGCAAAGGTCACTAATAGCTTGCCTACAGTCAATATTGGCGGTTTTGCGCCTTTCTGGTGACCTTAACCTGACCCAGGGTTATCACTCGGAGCGAAAAAAGGATATCGACAATGGTGCGCCGATTGGTGGAGGTTTTGAGAAGATCTGTTCTATAGGTTTGGGGCATGGAGCTGTCTGCACAAATATTTTTCCTACTGTGTCATTTTTGTGACATTTGACGTTACCAAATGTCACAATCTTCTGGAAAGGGTTTCTGTTGACTTAGCAACATTGAATGGTGAAGGTTTGGTGATGATCTGTCTCATGGGTTCGAAGCATGAGACAAGTAACAACTACGTTTGGACATGTTTGAATAAAAAATAACACGTCGTTCAACCCCAGGTCGGATTTCCTTTATGCTGATCATGCTGCTACTGAAATAAATGAGCCATTGATTTATTCAACCGTGCTAGGAGCGTTACATATTGATGACATCTCCGGATATAGGCAGAATTTGCCAAAGTTGAACTTCGAGATGCATTTCATTAGCGCGGCCGGCAACATGCCATCGCTTTCTCTTAGCCGCTCACTGTAACTGGAACCGCAGACCGCACACCGAAGAAGCTTTATTGCTGTGAATCACTTGCGGCGCACGCAATGTCCATGGATGCATTTTGTATGTACTACATTAGCGCCATCTGTGGGCATGCTGAGAAACCGCTAGTTGACAGTCTTTTACAGATTTGGGACGGCAATCGGAAGAACACACGTGGCGCGAGCGGGCGGAACCTTAGCAGTACTTGATTAGAAGGGACTGGTGCGGACTGAAAGTGGGTGTGCTGTGGTGTCGTTGGTATGGCGTTTTGCGCAGTCTGCCTGTGAATGGAAAGGGGAGGGTAACGCAGCGGAGCATTCTGCCGTCAGGAACTCGCGAGGTCTCTTGTAAAGCGCTGCACGCGGCGCGCCACCCTAGACCAAGAGATGCCTTGAGTGACACGTGTATTATCAACACACAGCCAAAGGCAGTGTTCAGTAAGCACAAAGCTTGCAAATGCCCATCAAAAGACACCACAAGATGCCGTGACTGACGCATTTATTATCAACACACAGCCACAGCGGTGCTCACTACGTAAAAAGCTAGAAAATGTCCATCAAAAGGTGCTTCGCAGTTAGAGGCCGGGGCGAGCCATGGAAATGGTTTTCATACAAGTGACAACCGACTATGTCGGGGCACACAGAAGCAATGCATGCAAAAACAGCGAGCATCACACACAAAGTTGGATAAGTTCACTTCACTTGCTTATTGGCAAGTAGAGGCCTCGTATTGCAATCATTCATAGCGTTCAAACCGATGCACGAGTATTGCTTAGAAGTCTGCAATTCTCCCGAAACGCGTTTCAGGTTCGAACGCGGTTGAATCACTGCAGCTTTACCAAAGCAGACTTCAGCAAGCGGAGATAACCACGAGACTCATCACAACCCGTGTCTTTTTAAAGACTACGACAGTATCACCGGGTAGGGAATCCAGTTTTGACTCAGTACGTGGCCGTGACTACGCCCGCAAAGGGTCTTTGGGTCACGCAAGCAAGCATCTCGCAAAAAGCTCGTTACTTTATCTTATCTTATAAACATCGCACGATAAACTGACTCTGAGTGGAAAACACAGGGCGAAAGGGTTTCCAAAGTGTGGTGTGTGAGGGGGGGGGGGGTATTTTGAATCGTGTCCGCCACTTAACACCGTTTGGCTGCTCGATTTTTCGCAAAATATAGCTGTAGGGATGGCGGGGGGGGGGGGGGGGAGAGGCCATACCCTGTTCTAAACTGCTACCACTGTCCCTACATCATGCTACACACAGGGGCACACAGGGCCTGGCAGGATGATTTAATCATCACACCTTGTTATCACTGAAAACAACACAAGTTTGAAGTTATTAATTACAAACGCCGCCCCGCGCAGCTCTTGGCGGGGTCGCGAGCGATTAAATATTGCTCTGAGATCCCGAACTCTGGCAAGATCTACGCAAATCAGATGGGTGGAATCCCC
>NW_023596746.1:32114590-32144849 GCF_011947565.3 Pollicipes pollicipes
GGGGATTCCACCCATCTGATTTGCGTAGATCTTGCCAGAGTTCGGGATCTCAGAGCAATATTTAATCGCTCGCGACCCCGCCAAGAGCTGCGCGGGGCGGCGTTTGTAATTAATAACTTCAAACTTGTGTTGTTTTCAGTGATAACAAGGTGTGATGATTAAATCATCCTGCCAGGCCCTGTGTGCCCCTGTGTGTAGCATGATGTAGGGACAGTGGTAGCAGTTTAGAACAGGGTATGGCCTCTCCCCCCCCCCCCCCCCGCCATCCCTACAGCTATATTTTGCGAAAAATCGAGCAGCCAAACGGTGTTAAGTGGCGGACACGATTCAAAATACCCCCCCCCCCCTCACACACCACACTTTGGAAACCCTTTCGCCCTGTGTTTTCCACTCAGAGTCAGTTTATCGTGCGATGTTTATAAGATAAGATAAAGTAACGAGCTTTTTGCGAGATGCTTGCTTGCGTGACCCAAAGACCCTTTGCGGGCGTAGTCACGGCCACGTACTGAGTCAAAACTGGATTCCCTACCGGTGATACTGTCGTAGTCTTTAAAAAGACACGGGTTGTGATGAGTCTCGTGGTTATCTCCGCTTGCTGAAGTCTGCTTGGTAAAGCTGCAGTGATTCAACCGCGTTCGAACCTGAAACGCGTTTCGGGAGAATTGCAGACTTCTAAGCAACTCGTGCATCGGTTTGAACGCTATGAATGATTGCAATACGAGGCCTCTACTTGCCAATAAGCAAGTGAAGTGAACTTATCCAACTTTGTGTGTGATGCTCGCTGTTTTTGCATGCATTGCTTCTGTGTGCCCCGACATAGTCGGTTGTCACTTGTATGAAAACCATTTCCATGGCTCGCCCGGCCTCTAACTGCGAAGCACCTTTTGATGGACATTTTCTAGCTTTTTACGTAGTGAGCACCGCTGTGGCTGTGTTGATAATAAATGCGTCAGTCACGGCATCTTGTGGTGTCTTTTGATGGGCATTTGCAAGCTTTGTGCTTACTGAACACTGCCTTTGGCTGTGTGTTGATAATACACGTGTCACTCAAGGCATCTCTTGGTCTAGGGTGGCGCGCCGCGTGCAGCGCTTTACAAGAGACCTCGCGAGTTCCTGACGGCAGAATGCTCCGCTGCGTTACCCTCCCCTTTCCATTCACAGGCAGACTGCGCAAACGCCATACCAACGACACCACAGCACACCCACTTTCAGTCCGCACCAGTCCCTTCTAATCAAGTACTGCTAAGGTTCCGCCCGCTCGCGCCACGTGTGTTCTTCCGATTGCCCGTCCCAAATCTGTAAAAGACTGTCAACTAGCGTTTCTCAGCATGCCCACAGATGGCGCTAATGTAGTACATACAAAATGCATCCATGGACATTGCGTGCGCCGCAAGTGATTCACAGCAATAAAGCTTCTTCGGTGTGCGGTCTGCGGTTCCAGTTACAGTGAGCGGCTAAAGAGAAAGCGATGGCATGTTGCCGGCCGCGCTAATGAAATGCATCTCGAAGTCAACTTTGGCAAATTCTGCCTATATCCGGAGATGTCATCAATATGTAACGCTCCTAGCACGGTTGAATAAATCAATGGCTCATTTATTTCAGTAGCAGCATGATCAGCATAAAGGAAATCCGACCTGGGGTTGAACGACGTGTTATTTTTTATTCAAACATGTCCAAACGTAGTTGTTACTTGTCTCATGCTTCGAACCCATGAGACAGATCACACCAAACCTTCACCATTCAATGTTGCTAAGTCAACAGAAACCCTTTCCAGAAGATTGTGACATTTGGTAACGTCAAATGTCACAAAATGACACAGTAGGAAAATATTTGTGCAGACAGCTCCATGCCCAAACCTATAGAACAGATCTTCTCAAAACCTCCACCAATCGGCGCACCATTGTCGATATCCTTTTTCGCTCCGAGTGATAACCCTGGGTCAGGTTTAAGGTCACCAGAAAGGCGCAAAACCGCCAATATTGACTGTAGGCAAGCTATTAGTGACCTTTGCCTAGAGCTAAGGTGACCATCTTCTGGTAAAGATAAACTTGACTGTAGTGTATTAGTTGATATCTTTTGTGGTATCGATCACATCTGCTCTGGGCATGTGGTTTTGTGCAAACTGTTGTTTTGCTGTTCTTGGCGTTTTTTATGTGACCTTTGACCTGATCGAAGGTGATCATTATCTGGAAATGCATTTTATCGTCCATGGCGCATGGATTGGCAAGGGTTTCGTGCTGATCGATTTCAAAAGCTCGGAATATGGGGGTTGTCTGCAGTAAATGTGGCTTTGGACGTTTTTAGCAACCTTTAGTCCGATACAGGGCAGGGTATTTTTTGTACAGGATGGGTAGCGGCTATGATGCATCGATTGGTGGAGGTTTTGTGACGATTGGCCCCACAGGTCATCACCTTTTGGAGAGACCCAGCAGCATCGAATGGTGAAGGTTCGAAGTCGATTGGTCTTACAGGCTCAGAACATGCGGTTGTCAACGGTTTTTTAACCATTTGTCCCCATTTTGCTGGGGAACTCAGCCCCTCCCCAATTAAAATGATGGAGGCAAACCTGATTAGCAGAGATGGCGCTGGTGCGTTTAATTTGGTTCAACAGTGACGTCATAAAGTGCCCGTAGGTCGGTATTCAGCTGTATCAGTATCTCAACGAAGATACATTTTCAGTTACTCCAATGCGCGGATGCGCGTTTGGCGTTGCGCAGGTTGTAGTGTGAAGCTTTGGGAGCGAGCATGGGTCGGAGGTTGAAGGATTTATGGAGATTGATGCATGGCTCTGATTCGGTAAGGGTGATCAGTCAAAGGTAAAGTTAAAAAGTGCATTCAAAGGATTTGGTGGCAAACGTCATTGGATTTATAAATGAAATTTGTGATTGGTAATCAGTTTTATGGTTGTAAAACAATGATTGGCCCCATTATGTCAAGTCAAAGTTCAATTTTACATCTCCTTACATATGAGAAAATACCCTGCAATGACACAAAACCTAAACAGGCATGTATTTTTCAATGTTGAGCGCAATGGTACGTAATTTTGTGTTAAACCTATATTATAGTGTAAGGCTCCACTAATGTGACCATGTTGTCCCATGTGTAAGTCATCATTGGGCTGGGCTGCCATAAGGATGCATGGTTGTTGCTGCATCACCTCCACCACCAGTTGCTTCTCAGATACTGGAAGTTTTAGGACATGTTTTGGCATAAAAAATGTAAACAAATATGTGTGATGGTTGTAGATGGTACTGTTTGGTTGTGCGATTTGCCAGAGAAGTGTCCTCAGAAAGCCTCAGAAAGGCTTTGCATTGCCCTTCCCTTCCATCAGGATGAGGCTTGATATTCAACCTAGGAAATCTTCATCAGCCCAGAACATCTTGTTTACATCCAGTAATATTTAAGTGGATGAATTCTGCCTTTAAAAAAAATCCTAGGTGGCAAGTGGTGACCTCCAGCACATGATTCAGCATCATAAACTGGAGTTTGGTTTAGTCTGCTGCATGTGTGGAAAATTGTTGTGACCACTCTAAGGATGTAAATTCATTATATCCAATCCATTATCCTGCAAGGAAAACTCTCCCAAGGTTCTAAATCATACAACCTATGGCCTAAAAGCATTCAGCTAGCTTTATTGAGGCATTGAATGCTTAAGTTTGTTGCACAGAACATTTTGAATGTTTGCATGCAAATGGGACCCTCAGATACTGGCAAAAAATTAAGACCAGCTGTTCTTTGTTGATAATTTAAATGGTGTAAAATGATGGAGCATAGTTTGAGTGATGATAAGAATGCTTTAAGGCAGTGACACTTCTGTCAGAATGAGTTTTTACTGATTTGCATAGTGTAACAAGTTAACAGATCAGATTTAATAACTTAAAAGCACTACTGTGATGCAATGTGGACATTTTGACCTTGCTGCCTCTTTTTGGAGTAGTTTGTTATTTTCTCCTGATAAACCTTCCTTCATAATTATGAAATTATCCACAAAGTAACTGTTTTGATCTGTTAACTAAAAAGGAGAGTGTTACTAAACATCTTAGCTGGCACAGTGTACCAGCAGCAACTTTGCAAGTGCAGTTGCATTGGCTTGTTTGGATGTTAGCACTTCTCCTGTGGGCTATGGAGTGGCTGCATTTTCTTTCCTACATGATTTGAGTTATATTTGAGATGTGGACAATATCTTGGGTTTTGTTGGGTTGGGTAGTGAAAGAGTGGCATTTAGATGCATTGTCGAACCCATGATTATCAGCCTGATATGTCTGACATCTAGTATGTATTTTCAGACAATCTGATGCTCATCACTATGACTGATGCTGGCATGGCCATGTGGGAGAATACAACAGAAGCCCATGTGGCTGGAAACAGCACAGAAGGTAGGAAAATGTAAAAACTCCAAACATCATATTGCACTGACATGGCAGTGACACCTTCATTTTCAACACAGATGGAGCAATTGAGATGAGAATTGACATCGCTCTTGTCATACCTTGTTAGCTCACTTACTTTCACACTGGTAGGCTGTGATGCATGTGTGGCTGATGGCCAGACATCTCCCCTCAGGGCTTAGTAACACCTGGTTATGTTCAAAAAAGTTACCTGGCAAAAGGTTGTATTCATGCTTACACATCAGATCTGGGCCATATCCACCCCCCCCCCCCCCCCCCCAGAAATTGTACATGCTGCTTCACTTCATCCTGGGTGACAGTATGTTCTGCCTCATTCATGCTAACAATTGTCATTGGAGCATGGTAGTGAAGGTTCTGTTGTATTTTACCCAACTTTTCTTTTTTACCAACATGCTATCTGTCATGTTCATAGGCATGTAGTAGGATACTGTAATATCTGCTTCTGTCATGTTGTTTTACAGTGGTGCCCCCTCCAGTGGTGCCTCCCACCACCAATGGTGATGCCTCCTCCGGTGGTGTCCCCTCTTTGGTGGTGCCCCCTTCAGTGGTGCCCCCCTCATTAACTGCCGCCGGGCGTGCCACCAGCGGACGGAGCGGGCTGCCCGCTCTGGGCCGAGCCGCAGCACCTGCTCTTCCAGCTGGCCAACGGCTGCTTCCTGGTGTCGTACGTGTCGCCTAACTCGCAGCGCGGTCTGCTGGTGCTGCATGCTGTGCTCATTCTGGGTAAGAGTCGGGCCACCGCCGCCGGCGTGCACCGCGCCCTTGGGACCTGTGCGTGCATGGTGGGGACATTGGCGGCTGGCGGTGAGCTGCGTGGAGATAAACCGCCAGAGCGCGAGATTTGCAGCGTGACTGTGAAGGGATGTGAGATTGGGTCTGAATGCGTTCTCATATCATGTAAGTTGTATGGGTTTGGTCGTCGCCGAGCGCGAAGAGTCGGTGGAAATAAGGAGTTTGTGATCGGTTGTTTAATCAAGTGCCTTTGGATGGCCCGTGACATAGGGGGCAGGCAGGGGCCGTCCATATGTTGCGCTGCGTATGGAAGAGGGAGGGTTTTGATGGAGGGTAACCAAAGCGTTGCCAGGGTAGGGTATTGGTACTGCGTGACGCTACGCTCAGGCTGAGTTGTAAAACGTGCTTAGTTTGTTTTAATGTTCTAAGACCTTAAAGAGAGTGTCTCGCACTGATATGGGGCTTTCAGCTGGAATAGCCATTTTGTAGATTATTCAGTTCATCTCACAGCTATGCCCTTTTTCATCCACGCGCGGCTGAAGGGAAGTCAACTTCCCACCTACCCCACGATGTACACTTCCCCCACCGTCACGATTTTTGGGGCACAGCTCACAAGCGAACGCTCGCAGCGACTAATTGGACATCCTTTGTAAATTTGAAGTTCTGATATGCCAAGGTCAACCACTTAGGTTAGGGCAAAGAGGTTAACTTTTAAAAAACTGCACATCACTTTTTGTGCGCGTTGTTTGCCATTTCTGAAGGTCACTTAAGTAACAGAACATGATGGTAACTACGGATTTTGCATTTCAGATTTTGCGGAAAAGGCAAGCTTGGTGACCTTGGTAAGGTCAATTTATGCTATCTTTCGTAAATGATGCTTTTTGTGTAGTTTTTGGCGTTGTGTGTATGAGGAACAAGGTACTAACTCACGTGTGCATCCATCTTATGACCAGAGAGTACAAGACAGTAGCCTTGATTATGGTCTACCTCTGTGGGTGCGTTCCTCAAAACACATGCTGAACTCAAAACAGACGGCGATATAAGGCAACTTGGCCGCCGAATTCGAACTTTGAACGGAAAATATGTTGTATTATTACAATGCATAGAGAGGTCACAACAGGTCACGTGAGGGCATGCAAGGCCATATGAGGTCATTCAAGGTCAGTGACCCTTTTTCAGTAGCGGAGAGGCTGAATGGACGAGTGTGACGAGTGTTATTACCTCTATATTGTGTTTATGAAGCTTATGACGTTAATTTCATGTACCAACGTGCTCGTTCTCATTTTTGCTACAAATACCAAGCGTTGGAGGGACTATGCATGATGTATGTAAGAGATATACGATCTTGAGTACCCGATGAAGTACAACACACCATTTTTGACCTCAGGAAAGCATTGTGCTGGTCACTAAGACCCAGTCAGTACTTTGAATTTTTCATTTCGATGTCTTATGAGTTTGATCTACGGTGATAAGCTGGCTTCCAGTCAACGTAAAATGTATTTTTGTGTCTGAGATAATTTGTTAGCCTAATGAATTAAACTAATTCAAAAGCACATTGTGAAAGAAAGCAAAACCGTATCGTCTTTGACACTTTTTGGTATACGACTGCTACCGTATACCAATCCTGAACGGTGACCTAACCTAACCTGCCCCTTGTGGGGAAACGAAAACAGGCGGAATGGGCCATGTATATTAAGGTTTACTACCGTTCCCTATATATCCGTCTCGACGTGCTGACATTCCCGCGGTGCCCGCCCTTCCTGCCAGGGTGAGAGGCAGGCGACGCCATATAGACTCAGCAGCTGAGTGCGTCGTGAAGTCCCAATAAACACACACACACACACACACACACACACACACACACACACCACACACACACACACAACCACACACACACAACACACACCACACACCACACACACACACACACACACACACACACACACACACACACACGCACACGCACACGCACACGCACACGCACACGCGCACGCGCACGCGCACGCGCACGCGCACGCGCACGCGCACTGACATAAGTTTTAAGTGCATATGTCAGAGCAACCATTTTTCCTTTCGTGACCTCTAATGACCTCACATTTTAATGGTCAACAATTTGGGGTGCATTTTTCATGATTTGACTGGACCGTCACAACGACATCTTTGTTTTCTTTTTGCACGGCGTCTGGAAGTTGGAGATCCCAGGGGGAAGTCGACTTCCCCTCCCCGGCCGGGCGCGGTTGTCTGGAAGTTGGAGATCCCAGGGGGAGGTCGACTTCCCCTCCCCGGCCGGACGCGGTTGTCTGGAAGCTGGAGATCTCAGGGGGAAGTCGACTTCCCCTCCCCGGCCAGACGCGGTTGTCTGGAAGTTGGGGATCTCAGGCGGAGGTCGATTCCCCTCCCCGGCCGGACGCGGTTGTCTGGAGGTTGGGGATCTCAGGCAGAGGTCGAGTTCCCCTCCCCGGCCGGACGCTGTTGTCTCAAATCCCCGGTAGGACGCAGGTTAAAGGGGATGTTCCACATTGTAAGATATTGGAGCAAGCGTGAGACATGATATAAGCTGATTTATAAGTTGTATGTTTCTTAATGAAGAAGGGTGCTGCAAATAGTAAAATTTCTCTGTTTAGTAAATATCCTCCTCAATCCGTCATTGCTTGATTACGTCATCGTGCCTTGTACAACATTGATTGAGAGCTAATTGACGACCAGAGCCAATGTTTCAGATATTGGTCTGGTCGTCAATAGTCGTGCTCATGAACGCCAGATATGACCGACTCGAGGATTATGTTTTTCGTGGCCTTGATCGCCGCATGGCCAATGGAATGACGGGATTTGAATGACACTGTGATGGCATCGTGGATGCCTGGGTGAACTTGAAATAGTCTCCCCGAAATGGTCTCAATATCTTCGCGGGTGTCCAACTCAGGAACTAGAAGGGCTTAAATCTTAAGAAGGGCAGGGCCGTGAACTACACCGAATGATCTTCATGGTGGCTATTTCAGTTCAAACCACCATACAAATGTGGAACCCGCCCTTTAAAGGGAGTGTCTCACTTTTGGGACATATTTAAAAACATGCTCTAGTGAAATCTCAGGACTAGTTGCGTCCATAGACGCAGGAACGTTTCAAAAGTGGGGGCTAAGCTCACGGCGTACTTCAGGAACTTTTTGTGGAAAGTAGGCCCGATGACCGGGGGAAGGGGGCGGGGGTAGAGATGGAGTTCGTTATCGCTCTTTAATCAAATTGTGGCCTACCTGATATACATTTAGAGATATACATTTAGAGCTGTTACTCGCTGGTGCACAATCTCGCCTATGCGACTCATCTATGTCATTCGGCAAATAATGCTATTCAGGTTCTCAGTACTGTTCGTCCATTCCAATATTGCCTTTCCTGGGGAGGCGAAATTCCACGAGCGGGCAGGCATTTTGTGTCATTGAGGAGGCATCTGCCTCCACAGGGTAGATGCCAAAGTACGGCCTGAGAATACGCTGGTGAGAATTTTGAAAGTGAGTCAATGGCTCGCAGTGCGACAGATCTTGCATGCGCCTTCATTTCGCTAGCTGTTTTTCAGGAGATGAAACTTGTCGCAGGATTTTAGACGGAGGCTAATTCGAAGCTCAAATCTGCCACCAAAAGTGTGACAAAAGCCGTAAAACAGGAGATTTTCCTTTAAATTCAAGCCATAAAATGAGGGCCGTTCCGCCATATATTCCTTGCCAGGGCCCTGCTCCCGTCCGCTGTCGGCGGCCACTGTCCTGGCCCAGCTGTCTCCCGCATGACTGACTGCGAACTGATCGTATGGCTACTCTGTTGCGTATTTTTAGATCAGTGTTACTGGTATTTGGTGTGCAAAACATATGTTGGACACCTGCAATAGCATCCCCAATTATCTTTACTAACATCACACCACCGCAGAAAAAGGCCTCTGGCAAGCTGCCTGCCTTAGGTATGAACTGGCCCAACAGACATTTGATTGCCCATCAGTCAACGTAGACGACTTGATCTGCTTTTGTGTGTAGGCAAGGGCGTAGCCAGAACCTTGCCAAGTGGGAACACAGGGTTGACAAAAGCCCCTCTTACGGTGCCCTCCCCCCTCAGAAAAAATCCCCGGATATAGCTCACTTGCTCACAAGCGACACGGTTTTCTTCGTTTTATTGTTATTTTTACGTCGTAATCAGAACAGAAACGAGAGGCTACCGTGAGATCAATTTTGTTTGCATTTTGAAGCCAACAAAGTACAGAAATCAGGCATTGAACGACCGCATAGAACAAATCACCGGCCCCCTGAATTTATAACGGTTTAATGTTTTTTAAGCCAAGTTTACTAACTTTTACGGTTTTTCTACCCCAATAAAATTCCGAAGCGTTGTTAGTATTTTTATCTTGTTTCCACAGACATTAGACGTTGCGAAGGTAGATTGTAGATCAATATGCTTGATCGAAATTTGACGATGAAAATTCGATTGTAGATCGAGCGGTCAACAATGTGTATTAATATGGTCAAGCCGTTTACGTCTGAAAACGTTCAACGTTCGTCAGAATCGACAACAATTTGTGTAACGTGGTTTTGACAGTGATACAACTTATGTACCATGATTTTTAACACCCGCGCTCGCCAATTTCAGCAAAAACCTCGACACCACGTGTTGCAGTCTCCATAGTCCTCGGAGCGTTAGCCAAGTGACTAATTTTTAGTCGTGGTCCACAGGTAGATGAAAATGATGACACTTCGAGATAATTATGTTTAAACACTTAAATCGATTAGTGACTTAGCGACAGATTATGTGACGTAGTTTTGAGCATGTGCGCTCGTAAATCTAGCGACAGAAACCTCGACTACAGGCGTTGCAGTCTCCATAGGCCGCGCAGCGTCGGCTCAGCAACTAATGCAAAGTTGTGACCAACGGGTGGACGCAAACGATGACGCTTCCGAAAGAGGTACTTTTTAACGCTTTAGGATATCAAATCTTACATTTAGAAGGCAGGTTGGGTACATATTTCACGTGCGCGCTTTTATTCTGATGATAAGAACGGATTGGCCCCCAAAGCGCCGCCAAGTGGCGGTGGAAATGGAAGAGTTAGGTAGAGTCTCTGTTTTTTGTGTTTCTGTAAATATTTATCTGTCCAGAAGACAGATTAGCACGGTGCCCGCCGTCTGGTGCATTTGCAGTAGCCGACGCCGTTCGGTTTTACGGAAGCTGCGACCCAGGCCATCGCTGTCCTTGTTGTCGTGGTTGCGGGCGGGCACGTTCAAACCTATTGATGTAATTTGTGTCACTAATCCATTCTGAAAAAATGAACATTCTCAGGCAAACATGGGATGGTGTTGTTCGTTTTTTTCGCTCATTTCGACCCCCAATTCAACAATATTGAGACCCTTTATTTCCTTCTGGGCAAGGGGCCCCTTTAGAAGAACACCAGGGGCACATGACCGTTTCTAGTCGAGGGCTGAAGAGCCATTCCGCCCCATCGCGAAGCGTCTTCTGGCTGTCGTTCTGGTGACACGGGGCGGGATCCCCTGGTCTTTCCAGAGGTCCTTAGAAGGATATGCCGTATCATATGGTTCCCCTCCCTGACACGGGAGGCCTTCTGATCCGTGCAGTGGCCCCGGATCAGCACAGGAAGCGTGCTTGACGCAACAGCATCCCTGATCGCTGCAGGTGGTCCAATAATTGTCACGTAGGCTCCAGTTTCATATTTGTATATGTTCTTCAGAGATATTGAGGACTCCCTGATCGTAGATTGTAGATGAAATGTGGTCCCAAATTTGTATTAGCATGGCTAATCCACCTTCGTCTTAAAATATTCAAGATTCGGTCAGAATTAATTACTGATAAAAGCTATGTAATATGGTTTAAAACATGCGCGCTTGCAAGTCAGCAACAACAGTCTTGGACGCCCGGCGTTGCAGTCTCCGTGGGCCGCGTGGGTGTTGGTCTCTGCGGTCGTGATTCTAGGCGATGGCTCATAGCAAACGACAAAAGATGACGCATCTTGAGGAAGATGGGTGGTGAACTAGGTAAGTCGGCATGTATGCGTAATTTAGTGCAGAAGAAGCCAACCACGACCTTAATCTGAAAGGGGGCGGTAGTTAACCACTGCTGCCCCCCCCCCCCCCCCTTGAAAAGTGGGGGTCCCGTGTGCCCCCCCCCCCCAGTTCCTACACCCATGGTCGCGTCTAATAAAGGCGGTGGGTGGTGCCACTGTAGTACTGTCAAGACAATAGGGAAAAACATGTGTTATTATATCCCCGTCCCAAATATACACCGTTCACAGCTTTGTTCTGCACTACCCAGCAGGGGCACATCCAGTGGGGGGGGGGGGGCACGGCGTCATGCCCCCCCCCCCCTTGGGCCGCGAAGGAGCTCATCGGCTCCGAGGGGCCCCATACCTGGCCGAACAGACGCATTGTCTTACATAGAACGCAATAAACATTGAACGTCTTTGGGCTTCTAGGGCGACCAATAACAGCTGTAGTGGAGGTGAAGGGCCCGCGAGTAGATTAAACTTATTATTCACTGATTGAGAGGGTGGTGATCGGCAGGTCTAAAGACTGCTTACGCTGGTCCAGAGTCCCCACGCCGTTTCTGAGGCCTATGTGCCCACTTGCGGGGTCAGTCTCATCGCTCAGGAGCCTCCTACGTTGCCTTTGATTCTTTGCAGTTGCCGGGGACCCTGCGCTGTTGGCTGGGGCTCTTCCTGCTAATGTGCTGGGTGCTCATTGTCAATGAAACCGTTTCCAGGGACCTTGCACGGATTTTTTTTTTCATTCGTACGAAACGCTCTATACGCTCGAGCCGGGAGGGGGGGGGGGGGGGGGCATATGTTGATATGGTGGGGTATTCTTGTTTGCTCAGGGGGCCTTCACGTTGGTCACAGTTAACCTACTGGTGTACTCACGATATGCTCATGTGTCTCTCTACGCTGGTCTAGGACCTTTCCAAGCTTCTGTTACTTGCGAAGGGCCCTACGCTCTGGTCTGGGGCCTATGTGTTAACCTACTGGGGCTCACTCGGTCGCTGTCGACGCGCCCTAAAACCCCAATCATCATCATCATCATCACTCGGTCGCTCGGGGCCCTCCAGAGTGCGCCATGGGTACTTCCTATTTAAATAGAGGGTCCTTTGCACTTGTTGGGAACCCTATCTGTTACCCTGCTCGGGTGCACTAGATTGCTCCTGGGCCCTGCACATTTGGTTTCGGTGTTTGAATGTAGGGTCTAGAATCTTCTAGAATCGTGTGATATCGAACAAAAATGCAGACTCGGTGTTTTCGTGCGGTATTGACCATCCGACGTGTTTTCATTAAAATCGAAACTCGTTGCAAAAGCAATGGCTTGTTCCACGGACGCATGTAAAGCTGGAGCAAGCCTACTTTATATCGGATTTTAATTTTTATGCCATTTGTGGACAAAAACTTTGTCGGAGCTAGAAGTGTACGAATGGGAAGTCCGCGCCACGTACCTAAAATTGGTGTCAAATTGGTTTATGCTTCCACTTTATGAGGCTGCGTGCTTGTTCACGATGTCGCCGTCATAGATGTTTACGTCTTTTAGTAGATGGAAATATGGCTGGGGGTCCGGTCATGCGCGGATCTTTGTGAAAGCGGCATATTCATTTGCTTTTGTATGGTTTGAAATTTAACTCCTTGTTCGGCTGTGTGACAAGCGAGGTTAAGGCGGGTCTTAATGCCGTCTGTGTATCTTATTAAAGGCCCCTGCTGCAAGTGAAGTTGTGGTGTGTGCTACGCCGCCGTCATTTCGCTTTGCCTTCATACTTTCATGTTACCGTGCGAACGGATATTCCGCTCGCCTGAGTCTTGTGTTCGTCGCTATCTCAGACATACGTTAGACGTACACAGGCCGTGCGATGGCATGCACACAGCGCGTTGTTCCGCAGCGCGTAGACGCATGTTGCGTCGTTGCGATGTCTCAAATGGTACCGCACGGTAGTGCGCGAAGGGGAGATGGTTGCTGTCGGCTGATGAAAACGCGGCTTTTGGCTGCGGTCGACCCGCTCCGTCGCCCATCCACCCACCCGGCCGGCACGCACCGGACGGGCCAGCTGCGTCACGCCCCGCCGACGGGCCCGACACACGCGGCGCCGGGTTATGGGTAGCTACTGTCGGCACCGGCGCCACGTGGCCCGCGGCGGCACGTCGCAGCGCCGGCGGCGTCGGCTGACGTCGGCTGGTGCGGAGCCGAGCAGAACGGCCGGCCCACCGGCGATGCTGCCATTCCGCGCAGTGTAATAACGACATCATGGCCGAGGCCATCACGTCGCGCAAGAAATACCTGCGATAATGACGTCGTAGAGCAAGACGGTACGTGTGTAGTGCGTGATCTGTATATGCCTAGGAGCTGCATAATGGAGTGCATAGGAGCTGCATAAGCAGTGTACGCGTACATTCACCTGATGAGGTTATAATTACGCAATGGATGTCATCGATAGTGGTTACGAACAACGCATTAGTTAATGGCATCCCTCGGTCATAAATAGTGGCATGGAACGCACCGTCTAGGCGACTTGTTGGCATGCGCGAGCATGTAAGCCAAAGATGATCCAAACGAGATAGAGGCGTAATGCAAATTAGATGTAAGCAATCAGGCAGATCCAGTTACATCCAGTCAACGAAGCGCCTTACGGTTCACATAAAAATGACTGAAATGCTATCTGACATGGCTCCACCTCAGGATGGTACTCGCTACCCTAGTAAAATGTCATCTGTGGCTTCCCATTACAGTTATTTTCACCATTGGATCCGCTATTGGTTGACACCATAGGCTATCAGCTATCATTGCGACTATTAAGTTAAGTCAGGCTGTAGCTTTAATGAATCGACGTTTTGATAATATATAGATTCGTTGTACCGCCCATGTTTGTTACATAGATTATGGTTCTATATTTGTAACGTTGATTGGACAGAGCAAACTAAAAGAGTAGATGCGACTCAGCTGCCACGGATCAGGTCAGACCCGCGCTTGGACGTCGCGAGCTGGCCTCTGGATGGCCTGCGCGCCTCAGGAGCACGCCACGCTCACGCTGGTCAGCTCAGCCTCCAGATCAAGAAGACTTTGTAAACCCAGCCGCATTCATTGTTCGCTCACGTGGCGTTGGGACCACGCGGGCTCGCTGACGACAGCACGCTGCGTGAGCGTCTCCCCCGAAGCGACGTCACAGTCTGCCGAACTACGAAACTAATCAGCCTGAGTCTAGCAACCAGACAGGGTCAGCATTGTCGGGCGCCGTGCAAAGCCATGCTGCGGACGTCCGATGTGGTAGGATTCCGCCCTGTTGTGCGAGAAACGCGACGCCTTAAAAGGGTTACGAACCCACGGCGCTGTGCCGTGATCTTGGGCGTCTGTCTCGCTCTGGGAGATGCAAAGCAGGGAGCGGCCCCCCGGCCGGGGTTTGACGTCGCCCGACATCTGCGGCGGGTTTGTCAGCACCACCCGCTGTTGGACGATGGGCTAGTACAAAACCCCTGTTGGAGGGTTTGTCAGTGCCATCCTCTAATGGAGGGTTTGGCAATCAACCCCCCCCCCCTTCCCCTTCCGTCTCCTCAGGTGCTAGGACTTCCCAACGACGTATGCAATATATAACCCGGCCATACATCATAGCCAACGCGGACGTAAACGACGCATGCGATATATGTCCGCCGCGGACGTCGCCTGAAGTCTGCGGCGGGTGTGTCAGTGCCACCCTCTGTTGGAGGGTTTGCAGTGCCACCCCCTGTTGGAGGGTTTTCACTACCACCCTCCGTTGGAAGCTTTGTGAGTGCCACCCTCTGTTGGAGGGTTTGTCAGTGCCCCCCCCCCCCCCCCTGTTGGTGGGTTTTTCACTGCCACCCTCTGTTGGAAGGTTTGTGAGCGCCACCCTCTGTTGGAGGGTTTGTTAGTGCCACCCCGTGTCGGAGAGTTTGTCAGTGCCACACTCTTGGACGGTTTATCAGCGCCACACGTGTCACACTCTGCCGGAGGGTTTGTCAGTGCCACCTTCTGTCGTAGTGTTTTCAGTGTCACCCTCTGTCGGCTCTCTGGAACGCGGTCGTATCGAATTCGCATGCTCTGTCAGTGTAACGTCCCCCACACTACCCAAGTGTCCACGCTGTGTGTAAGATCCTTCCGCAGGAACCGGTGTAGCCACTAGCCCCTCCTACTGTTTTTTTTTTTTGAGGGGGTTCTTTTTTTGCGTATGTATCGCGCGTGCGCGTCAGTAACATGTGTTGTATGATGTGCGCCGAGTGTATCCGATGGGTATGCGGTGCAATTGAACGGCGGTCATGCTATTTGTGAAGTGTGTATGATGATTCAAGGACGCTCTGTGGTTCGCGAGGTAGGCGGATCATTACATATTCAGTGTTATTTTCCACACTCATGATCACGCAGGACTGTATGGATTACGTTCCAGCAGCTCCACTCACATGTAGCAATGCTGCTCTTGTGTCATACATGATAGCCGATGTCATACATTGTTGCAGAAATAATGTTGCATCAGTGCGTCCAGCTTCCAGCTTGGTACCGGAGCAAATGTCACCTATGGCTAAAAGCTGACGTAAGCTTCGCCTTGCCGGACCTTCCTGCAGAGGAACGTCGTCCCAGTTGCGTTATCAGCCCCCCCCCCCCCCCTTCCCGCCTACTCAGATGCTAGGACTTCTCAACGTCGTTATACTGTACACGATACTGCGGCTCAAATAGAATCTCGCTACGCGCTGCTGACGCAAATTTATAGGCTTCTTTAAGTTTCAACTTTTCGGGCATTATTTTTGCTCCCACAGGTATCCTTCTGGATATGAGGCTGAACCGTTGCGTTTGAACGATCCATGTTGGTCCATCAGGCGTGCGACTCGAGCGGAAAGCCCTACAGCGTGCATTGAAGGCTGGCTGCTGGCTGACAGCTGGGCTGGCCTGAGCTCCCGACCACCTGACGCGGCTGGCCGCTGTCGCCAGGCTTCTTCCTGTACTCGATGTGGGGCTGGAACGTCATCTGCGCGCCGGACATCTTCACCTGGAACTTCCTGTTCGTGCTGCTGAACATGGGCCAGGTGCTGCACATCATCTACCAGATGCGCCCGGTCAAGTTCGACCAGGAGCTGGAGGAGCTCTACAAGACGCTGTTCGAGCCGCTGCGGGTGCGTCGCGAGGGTCCTCTGGCTCGGGCGCCCCCGTCGTACCGTGCGCGGCCTCGGCTTGTGTCGGGTTTCCTTGGCGATCGCTCTGATCACTATCTTGACTCCTCGCCGTGTCCGCACTGCCACTGCCCTCACACTTCGTGGTGCGAGTGCGTGTTTCCGACTGCGCTCGCTGCCCCAGTCGCGTGCGGCCGGTGTGGTGTGTGGTCACAGTCTTACATGTTTGTGCCGACTGTGGCGTATGGTCTCAGTCTCAGACGCGTGAGGCCGCCGTGGAGCCTGGTCTGGTCTCAGACGCGTGTGGTCACTGAGGTTATTGCCCTCAGTCTTAGTCTCGTATGGTCACTGAGGCGCCGGACACAGTCTCAGCCTCGTGTGGCCGCTGAGGCGCCTGGCCTCAGTCTCAGACGCGTGTGGCCGCTGAGGCGCCTGGCCCCAGTCTCAGACGCGTGTGGTCTCTGAGGCGCCTGGCCTCAGTCTCAGCCTCGTGTGGTCGCTGAGGCGCCTGGCCTCCGTCTCAGACGCGTGTGACGCCACTGCGGCCCTCAGGTGCCGCGCCTGCTGTTCCGCAAGCTGGTGAGTCCGGAGCACGCCCAGCTGGTGACGCTGCACGCGGGCGAGGCGTACGCCCTGCAGAACCTGACGCGCACCGACCGACTGGGCGTGCTGCTGGCCGGCAAGTGCAACGTGCTCGCCGACAACAGCTTCCTGCACAGCATCGGGTCCAACCAGTTCCTCGACAGCCCCGAGTTTGAGTCGACCAAGGCCACCGCCGAGAGAAGTTTAAGGTGCGTGGTAGGGGGCCGCGAGACAGGCCGGTATTAGTGATGTGAATGCCGCATGTTGCGTGGCCTGTTTAAGGTGCCTTGATGAGTGGAAACACATCAAAGGTCGAAAGAACATCAAAGAGACGCATCTGAGAGGTCACAACGTGTCATGTAAGCCGCCTGCGTGTGTATTGAAGAAGTCTGTCTTGTAAAGGGAAGTCGTGTGAGTCAGTGTCTCCTTTCATATAAGGAACACGACGCATGGCGCTATGCGCCTTTCTTGGGACGCACTGCTATAGTAGCGCTCTGGTGCCACGACGCCAGCCGAGCGCCAGTCACCTGTGATAGAGAATTCAGCCAAAGGTTGACGCCGGTCTGTCCCATTGGCGTGCCGCGAGCGTCGGGCGGCAGCCGGGGGCGCTGTCTGAGCCGAGCCGCGTCTGTCTCAGGTGGCCATCATCGCTGCCAGTCAGTGCCGCTACATCTTCTGGCACCGCTCGGCCATCGAGTACCTGTTCGTGAAGGAGCCCTACCTGGCCACCGTCCTCTCGACCATGATCGCCCGCGATATCACCACCAAGCTCTACTGCATGAATCACAAGGTGAGGCACTACTCGCTGCCCAGCTGATCCTGCCAGGTCTCGGTGGTGCGCTGGTATGGTCTAAGGTTGAGGATTGAGGCCGGTGGTTGCGGCATTGCCCCTGGTCGCTGGCGCTGATGACCGTCAGCTACTGCGCCGGCCTTCTCACCGGTCGCGGTGTCGCCCGTACCTCCGCCGGGCTGCTGCGCCGGGCCGGCCACTCCGCTCGATCGCTGCGTCACGCCGTCCCGCTCCTCGCCTGTTCGGTCACTGTGCCAGCCTGCCCGGCCGTTATGCTAGCGCCGTTCTTAAAGCGACGGCCCGCATTCAGCCAAAGGTCAGGCGGGCTATTATCTGTGAGAATGGCTGCTGTTGGTAACGGTGGGCCGTCATGCTGATTTCCGGCTCGTTGGTGGCCCGGCTGTGGTCGTCCGAATCGCCCGCCCGCGCGGCTGAGCTCGTCGTGCGGAGGCGTCGGGGTATGTGCCCGCGGCGGCACTGCAGCGTTCGCGAACATGCGAAACGTGCACTTGCTCCCGCTCGTCGCACGTCTCGCCGTAAATTGTTGCCGTCGTGAAAAGCGGCAAGCGAGCGACCGAGTCCGGCTCGCAGCGGCGCGCGCCTGGTCGCCTCGCGCCGTCAGCCGGGCGGCCGCCGGTCCGCTGACGGTCCGCGGACGGTACGCTGATGATCAGCTGACGGTCTGCTGACGGTCCGCTGAAGGTCTGCTGACGGTTGCCTTGTCCTCAGGTGGTGACGGGGCGCGGCTCGGCGCTCGACATCCGCCTGCCGAGCATCACCTCCTCGCTGAGCTCGTGCGACGCGCGCTCGCCGCGCGCCGCGCCGCACCGCCGCGCGCGGCCCGAGCCGCCGGGCAACGGCGAGGCGCCACGGCTCGGCTTCGCGCTGCCCTCGCCTGAGCCTGACCGGCTTCGTGAGTGGACGCTCCGCGCGCGCGCGCCCCAGAGCGGCGCGGTTGGACGGGGTGTTGGTGCGCGGGTGTGCGGCTCCGGCGCTGTCTGGAGCTCGGACCCGGCTGGCGCCCGGGCAAGACCCGGCGTCGGCTCACCGTGAGCCCGCATCGAAGCCGGAGCTCGCTTTGAGCCATCACCAGGGGTGCCTGCCTGTACGCCCTCGGCCCGCGGGCAGCTAGGTTACGTATGTGACGCGTGTGGGGGCCAATGGCATCAGCGGCTCTGCCAGCCGTGATAGCATGGCGGCCCAGCCCGCAGCGCTGCCGCTTTGGCGAGGGGTGTCGTGTCGTTCGGCACATCGATATAAGTTCTGCTGCTCAGCATCGCACACTGTTGCCGCGTCGTATCGAACAAGCCGCGGCCGCTGAGCGTCTCCGTTTTTGCAGACTCGCGCTGTCCGCTCCCGCGCGCCTGCTGATTAGCGTGAATGTGCGGGGTGCGTGAGCGGTGGGTCTGCACGCTGACGCGGCACGTGACGGGCCGCTGACGACTCGCCCGTGTCCGTCAGGCGCCTACGAGCTGGGCCGCAGGAACGGCTCGCTGCCCAACAACAGGATGGAGCCGCTGCCCGAGCTGCCGTCTGTCGACGACCTGGTGCAGAGCACGCGCGAGGTTAGGTCACAGCCCCCGCTCCCCCCCCCCTCCCTGCCCCCCGGCGGTACAAAGGACCGCCGGTCCTTGGCGCGGCGGGCGTGTTTAAACGGACGTTTCGGTTTCAATGGCCGGCTGTTAGTGACGATGGACTCGGCGCTGCCTCCCGGGAGAAGGAGAGCGCCGAAAGATGCCCACAAAGGAAGTCTAATACAGCTCGTTCTGACAATGTTCTCAGTGGCTCATTTGTTGCAGCGCTTATTTCAGCTGGGTTTTCCATGTTGCCCTTTGGTTGGTAGTTGGCGAAGCTGAAATGCTCACGGAGGGTCGTTCGTGCTGTGTAAACTTAAGTGTGCGTTGTGTGCGGTGTTTTATGTCGTTACACCGACAATTTCCCGGCACGACGGCAATTAGAATTCTATGCAAACTACGTTTGGCCGCTGTCTCCGCCAAAAATAGGCACGGTAAATACCCGCTTACTTTATGGAGCTCCACATGTAGGAGGTTACCGACAGCGCCTTCAACTCGCTTACCGCCGGTGGTCTTAACGTAAACGTCTGATAAGGCGCCCGGTTGCCTGTTGTCCGTCTCCACGTGACCCGACTCCCGGTCTGCTGGACTTGGACCTTTAGCAGCAGCGCCGGCGCTACAGGGGCAGGTCTGTGTTGCCGTGAGCTGTCTGGTTTCACCGAGAGCTGACCGTTGCGCCGTGGCGGTGTGTCGTCCAGGTGGCCAACTGGCTGGAGAAGAACGTGGCGCTGCGGGAGGCGCCAGATTCGGCCAGCAGCGAGCCGCGGGGCGGCGCGCGCCGGCCGCGGCTCCACTCGGCGACCACCTGAGCGCAGCGGCGCCGCCCAGCCCTGGCGCCGCCGGCGGCGGTGTGGCGCCCTCGTGGCCGCTGCCACGGCGCCGGTCGGCCACCCCTGGCAGCGCATCAGCGCCGGCACGGGTCGGACACCCCTGTACCGCGCCAGCCCTGGCCGGCCACCCCGTGCATGGCAACGGCCGATAACCCCGCATTGCACCGGCACCGGCCTCGCGTGTCCGCAGTGCGGCAGCGCCGGTTGGACACCCCCGCACGGCGCTGGCGCTGGCGTGGCGTCCCTGGCCCGCCACTGGCGCGGCCCGTCAGCCCTCTGGCAGCGCTGACATTGATCCTGCCCCCGGAGCGACAGGACGGCGATATTTGGCCCGGTCAGGGCCGGTGTGAACCGCCGAGGTTCGGCCCGCCCTGCGGTTGATGTCTGAGCCCCGGCCTTCTCGGCGGTCCCCGATTTGTGGTGTGCTGCGTTTGTCGCGGTCATCGGGTCAATAGTCTCAAAACGACTCGTTTTGGTCATTAAATATGGCAGCTGCTGCCGTCAGTTTGTTGTGTATTGTTTGGGCGCGGCTTTTGCCGTTCGTGGTGGCTCCATCGAGCTGTGCTGCTCGTGTTCTCCACTCATCCCGTTGCATCCGATGTTCTGTGTCATCTGCGCTTCGGTCGGGTTTGTGGAACATGCACTCCTAGTTAACCACTTCAGCAAGTTTGTCTCCGTCTGGCCAGTAGGATGTGATCTGTACCACACAGCTGAATGAGTGTTTCCTATTAGCCGGCTTGGTCCCGACCTGTACCGCCTGGGTACGGCCCGTCCCGCCGGTCTCGCCCCGACCCCGAGCCGTGCCGCCTGGGTACGGCCCGTTCCGCGTGCTCCGTGTATACGTGTTGCCTGTTGACCCTGCCGTCGGCTGAGCCGCGACGGTCGCGCGGCCGCGGCGGTTCCGGCTGCGCCTGCCGTCAGCTGGCCGGGCCGGCACCCCGGCCGCCTGCCCCTAGCGTGACCTGTCTGTCCGGCCGGCGGCTCCGTCGCCACGCGTGCCGGCGTGCTGCACGTGTGGCCGGCGCTGTGACGCTGTCTGGCGCCGGCTCGGCGGGGGTCTGCCGGCGTTGTTGTGCTGCTGTCAGGTGAGGTGATTTGTTCAATGCTGGGGCGCCCTGCTGCCCTTCTAGTATGCCACTGTGATGTGAGCTCTGCGCTTTCGCCGCGGCCGGGTGCAGCGCCCCGCTGGCCCGCGCGCCCCGATCTCTGCCGCTGCGGTCCGTCCCGGCTGCGTGTGGCCGCCCCGCCGCTGCCGCTGCCGCTGCCGCTTGTCCGCGCTCGCTGCAATACACGTCCGCTGTCGGGCAGGCGGCGCTTTATCGCCTGTTTTAACGGGCTGTCGGGGGCGGCCGACTCGGCGGCTTTGCATCGCAGCGGGTCTGCCTACGCGGCCGGCACCGCGATGGGGCGGGGCTCATGCCCGCGGCTCCTCCGGCATCGGGCACGGCTCGCAGCAGGTGCCCGCGGTGGGAGAACGGCGCTGACGCTCCCAGTGACGTCACTCGGGTCGTGGCGGTGATGTTCGGCTCGGGGGAGGGCCGTGACGGACACTCGCCGCGGGCTGGGCGGCCGATGGGTGTGCACGGACGATCGTGCATTCAAGCCACCATCTCACCACGGACCCGCACGGCTGGGCACAGGCCCCGCCACGGCGGACATGTGACTCGGACTCGGCGGTGATTGGCCATCGTTTGTGGGCGACACCACCGGTCCGCAGCGGACGGTTGCACCCAAAGGCGGAGCCCAAGTTAAATGATCCGGACGCATGGGCGTTGGTTCGTATTTCACAACGCCCACAGTGGCTGCCCGGCCTCGTTATCGTTTTGGGGATTCGTTATCGGTTTGGGGATGGGGATTTATCCATGTGCTCCTGAGTACCGACGGCACATGCATTGACTGGAAAAACACGATTGGAAGGGACGTGCGATGTTCTGCGTTCCGTAGATTACCAAGATTCTGGTCGTGTCGACGACGTTTGTGTTGAGTGTGGTCACAGTGCGTATGAGTGTGTTTAAAGGAAGTGCAGGGGATCCGCGCGTGACAGGAAAAATCGATTATAAGCAATCGGACAAGCTCCAAATGGTTTGCAGCGATGTCAGAGCTACCTAATGTATTGAGTAGCTTATGCGTTATGAAGTATCAGCTCATAGGCGATATGGGCATCTACATAGGTATATAAACAGGCTCATAGCTGATTTCTAATAACGCTGCGAGGAGAAATAATGTCATGAATGTTGTCACTACGTTTTAGTTCCGTGTTCAGTGTTAAAACATCGTCTCATACCAAAGAAGAGATGAAATATGTAACAGATGACCCAGATGGCCGTGCTTGTTGCCTTAAGGGCGATTTCTGCAAATTTTCGGGCACTCCGACTTCCACGCTTGTGTACGTGTCAGTCAGCCATTTCCATGCTTCAGACCGTATGCTTTCATGGAAATAGCGAACGCTCTTCATTTAAAGGCATGATAAGCTTGTTGCAGTAAACAGTCCAAGAATGCAGCCATTTGTTAATTTGATGACAGCTGATGCGTGTCAGTCCTAACAGCCTGGGGCCAGGCACACATACAGAGCGCCGAGAAGCAGCCTAGACAGTGGCCCAGGTACGGGAAGCCATGGCACGTGGGATGCTCCTTGTGTCTGCAGTGAAAAAACAAAGTATGTTCACAAGTGACGTGCGTTGTGAAACGCGCGGCCATCGAAGGCTACGCTTCCTAATTTTCGATTTCCTGGCAACGAGCCAGACCTGACGTACTGATCTTTTCGTTTTGGTGGAAGCTCTTCCGCTGTACAACCTCCGATTTAGCCGTGCTCAGGTCCAGCTTAAGGCACGGCCCTTCTCCCGCGAACCGCGAGCGCAGGGGAACGACCTCACGGCTGCGTATAGTGCGGTCGACATGCCGTTACAGGGAGCCCAGTTTACACGCTCAATTCGCGCGGCGTCGGACAGTTTCGAGTGGAGCGTAGCTGCTCACCACCCCGGCCTACAGCGACAACTGACGCAGACCACAGCGGTAATACCGCTGCACGCGGATTACCGGCTTTGAATCTCGATCACTCTCCAGCGGCTGATTCGCCGGCTTTCCCTGAAATACCTTTGTGTGAGGATGACGAAGAGCATTCTTGTGTCGGGGTTTGGAGCGCGCTCCAGCTCAGCGCCACACTAGAGCCGTATTGAGAGGCAGAGAGCGGTGATCGATGGCGCTCTGTTCAATAGCCGCTGCGGTGCAGCGGTCGGCCGGTGCTCCGAGGTCAAGGTCGGTCTTGTGGGGTTGCGGTGTGAGCGGGAGTCGCCCTTGCTCGGCACGGCTTGCTGGACCTTGAAACGGGAACGTTCGCCGGGGGCTTCTTAGGCCAGTTAAGTGGCGTGGGCCGTTCGTACAAGTTGTAACGCGTTCCTCTGGAGCAAGGTAAACGTTAGGATAAAAACGTGCTTTCAACTACAACTAAACCAGAGCAACGTAATTATTTGCACATCCGCACCGTTGCTTCGGGTGTATCAGTTAATCTACTACCTGGTATTAGCAGCCTGCCTTAGAATCCACGCTAAAGCCAAGTTTTGCAGCAATGCTGCTTCATAAAAACAAGCGGCTTGTGGAAGAAAAACCCTGCGTGAATAGGGGAAGTGCGCCACCATCTTCTATCTGCGCAACCGAACAATATGTCTCAGATGACCCAGTCTCTTAAGCCTGTTCCTGTACAGCGCGGCGTTGAAATAGCCCCACCAGATAGTCCGGCTTTGGTTTATGGGCCATTCGCGATAGAATGTGACCCTTAGTAACCTTGCTTTTAACACCGCTCAAAATACGATGGGGCATTTTAGGGATAGCAAGTCACTAATTTACTTCGAACGGCGAATTAATTTTTAGGGATAGCTAGTAAATAATTTACTTCGAATGGCGAATTAATTCCGCCAGCATTAGCCCTCACCCGCACTGGGTTGTGTAATGCTCTCGGGCTTTTCGGGTGTATCTCCCAAATCGTTCGGTGTAGTGTAACGTAATTTGGACTATTTTCGCCGCCGCGGGGAAATGCTAGGTGTCTGCGTTCGGCGCCACATTCTCAGCTCTTGGTGCGCATGACCTTGTCCATTAGTCCTGAAAATGTGAAGTGACTCATACCTCACCCGCCATTGATGCTAGTGAACTTTGCTATCAGCACTGTCCGTCGAAGGTCAAGCCCACATCAAATCAGAAGAAAAAGAACATCAACGGGGCCCTCAAGCCCATCGTAAAATGAGCCAAACTTTACTGAGCGTCTTAGCCGCGGTGTGAAGGTCATCTCCCGTAAAGGTCATAGCAGGCCTAATCTTCTGAGCCAAGGTAGTGTGAACAGACATTTCACAATGTACCGGTCCCGTCGTGACGCACGAAGATAGTGCGACGTCATCCCTAGTGCAACGTCATCCCTAGTGCAACGTCATCCCATGTCCGGAACATGGCAGGCCATCGAATGACCTCGGCGACCCCGCATCGCCTGTTGGAAACAACGGTGAAGAGGGTTGCCTTGTACCAGCTTGTAGATGTCAAAGATGCTGCAGGACCCAATTGTTCCGACCTGAAGGAATCACTGAGGCATGCTGCTAAAATAGCTTAAGAAGGGAATGTAGTGACTTTCTAAAGGATGTCGGGCGTGAAATTAGCAAGGGATGTCTTGTCCTCTTCTCATGCCGCCGGAAGTAACGATGTGTGGACTAGTGATACAGTCTGAGTTCAAACATTGGTTGACCGAATACGGATGCAAATGAGTTTATTTTTTGTTGTCAGAGAAAGCGTTTTGGACAATTTTAAGGTGACTGTAACGCATCATGCATGTTAAAATACATAATTCTAGAAAAGGTGTATCAATAGGTAGGATGCATCATTTTGTGCTAGAACCAAGCGGCTCCATCACCACCAAGGCGCAATGTGCGCGGGAAAAAGAACTCCACGGGAGACTGGTATGCGTTTTTAAAGTGATGCCTTTAGGTGAAGTACAACGGCCTATGAATGACCTTAGCACAGGCACTCTTAAAGGTGACCTAGGGCTTCCCCGTAGGCGGTGGAAGGCCAACAGACATGGCCCAGCACCGAAAGGAACCGCATTGGCGACTTCCATGTTTCTGAATTTTTATGTCTGCCGCTGGCCTCGCATTTTAGCATTATCAGATGCTACGGTCGTTCATGTTTTATTATATAGATGCTTAATTTTGCAAAAGCTGCGTCCTTTGGCCCTAACACTGAGTTTCTGATATCTGTCAAGTTAAGATGGTCTGGCGGGTATCTGAGTACATTTCTGTAACCAGACGCAGAGTAGACACAACAGCACGGATCAAAACAAACGTTTAACATGAGACAGTACCTTTCGTGACGGTTAAGTAAAAAAGAGGGCTATTGCGATCCGATATCGGCGTTTATCACAGTGAGTGCCATAGTCGGGCTCTTTGGCATATCTCTCCCGCCGACTGTTCAGGCTTCTCGTACCATACGCTCTGGATGGTTCGGACGCCCCAACCGGTTTTCTGGTTGAACCGTTGATACGCGATTTGTCTTGTATTTGCATATTAACGAGGCTACTGGAAGGATATTGACATTTTAACTGGTGGCGTACCGGCGAAAAGGGAATATAGCATGTCCGTCATAAAACGCACAAGATAAACCAATGCTTAAGATGTGGCACTCACATAGGGAAAAGAACAGTCACTACCGAGCACTGTACATCTGGAATGGCATTTCATCTCTTCTTGTCCGAGATCTATTACTATTGAATTTTGGTGCCGATTGGTGCGAGGTGCCGATTCGAATAAAAAATTTCAAATTCCGAAGAGTATAAATACAGTTGAAGTAAAACTTGGATATCGGACGACAGGGAATGCAGCGACGCGTGTCGTAACTGTGCTATTGTTTGAAGGTAGTAGTTATTTGATGTAAAGATCATAAATTTTGGACAACCCGATTTTTTTGGACACTTTTAAGCCGAACAGCTGGTTTTTGGGGGACCTCGGATTGGGCTATGGACAAGAATTTCTGAAAAGCGCATCTGAGTCAGGTGCACAATATAGACAGTTGCGCAGATTTTCATTAACTTTGAGCATGCGGCGGTTTCAGCTCCTGCGACGATCCGTCTCGCAAATTTACCGCCATCCGATAACATAAGGGCTTTTTTGACATCTAGGAGGGGGGCGGCACTTATCGTACATAAAGCAGAAATCACATACGTATGAGCCAAACTGCTGAAAATAAGCGACAAAGCTCAAGAAACGACTAAATTAACATCACAGAACAAAATGCTGATTCGTGTGGGGTGAAAGTTATCGATATCCGGAGTGCGTAGAAAAGTGTGACAGGGACAAGTGGTCCAAGAGATGATTAGTGATGAAGAGCTTCGAAATGTTAACTGTGATCCATTTTGCATTATTAAGGCACGAATCAATGCTGCGCCGCTGCAGTGAATGCGTTCCTGGCGCCCGCCACCGGTCACGTGGCAATAGCGGCGTCTCTTCGCCTAGCGACGCTATCGGAAACCATCGTTGGGTCATATTGAGAAAATATGCTGCCTTTATAATGAGGTGAAAACGTCCTGTAGAAAACGTTTCCAGGCGACGTTTTTGTTGCTAGGGAAGACTGTGATGGTTTAGATACGTGAATAGCTCAAGTTAGTCACTACAAGTGTACAAATCAAGCCTTCTAAGTCTACTATGTTTACGAGTCTACTAAGCCAAGTTTACATCTTTAAATGATTATAAATGGCACTGTCAGCAGCGGAGGTGACATTTCCGATAGGTTGTCGGTCAGATTGCGCCATGGCATTCCGACATGCAAAAACATTGCGTACGGTATTGCACACACGGAAGGACGTTAATTTCTTATTTTGTGAGTTTCCGGCGTTAGTTTTTCGCCCCTTGGCCGCGCTGATTTCAATCTGAATTTGACTCAGTAGCTATTTCATTTCACAGCTTATTGGCATTATTGGCATTGGTATTGGACAGCGTTGCATTTTATGCCCTTGAATTTATCTGACGGTCATGACAGTACACTGTTCCACAGCACACCATTAAAATCACGAAAATGGTGTGTGGTGTGATGTTGGGCGGTGCCCAATCCAGCCCGTCACGTTCACTCGTTTACGGAAGCATTGGCTATTTTAAGTACAAAGAAAGGGGCTTCGCGAGATTAGTTGAGTGCACACATGTAGCCATGGAAATAAGTAGAGAGCCAACTGAGCTAAGCATGGAAGAGAGTTAAGCGGGTCAAGTTTAAAGTTGCAAGGCGGTTTAACACTGGGCTAAGCTGGGCTGAACACACGCCAGGTCTTCTTGATATCAAAGAACCGTGTCTTGGACAATGATTCAGGCAATGGATTTTGTAGCAATAAACGCCCTAAGGTAAACGATGTTTTCATGGTGTCTGCATCCAATTAACACCGTCCGGCTTCTCCGCACTAACGGGAGAGCTTTGGGCAGCTGAAATACAGCTCCTTTTCCATCTCACAGTACAGATATCTGCGCAGGTAAGCCAATTAGACTTTGCATCTCTGATAATTGTGAACGTGAAGCTAGCATATTTGATTACCGGTTATTTGCAGCAAAAGTATGGTCATTAGCGCAATCGACTGTTATGTAGAACCCACACGACGTTCCGAAAGACGTCCGAATTACGCTCCTTGATGCAAAGACTTGAAACGGATTGAGTTAAGGCGCATGGTGTCGGCCATGACAGCAACACACCCGGAGGCCACATTTAAACCGACTGTGGGAGCGTAGTCGTACACTATCACCACTGAAAGCGTTAATTGCGGAACTCTTAGAGACATGAGCCGGTAGGACTTGTAACTTCTATTCAACCCAAAGCAAACAGCCCGGGTGAAATCCGACGACCCGGGAAGGCTCCGGACGTCAGTGGGGCACATGGCCCACCTCATGTGCCCAACATTTCAACCGCAGCGCACATCATGGTCATACAGCTTCCTCAGATGAAGTTGCATATTTGTCCCCATGGCAGTCAGGCGCGGGAGGGACGGGCTCGTGGACGTGTGCACCGCCGGGTCACGGCCCACCTTACGGCGGGTGTAATGGAGTTGGCCGACCGCCCCGGGCGTCATTACCTCCGGCGCTGGGCAATCGTCGGCGTTTGTGTGCCCCGGCAATCGATCTCGCCCGCATTCCTCCGCACAGCTGTGGGCCGCCCTGCAGACATGACCGCCGGATTGCCAGGCAGCTGCGACGCGGCGCAGGCCGGGTGTTGCACCCCGAGGCGGTGCTTTCGGCACAATATGTGCAACCAAACAAAAACAAGCCACAGCTCACGTTTCGGTAGTCGATGAAATTGAGCTTTCTGCGTGGCAAGGGGCAGAGACCCATGCAGAAGGCACCAGTCAGGCAATGTGTGTTGGAATGCCTCGCCCGTTTTATTTCGACTATCGTTACTGGGGACGAAGCGATTTGATTGCATGCGACGTCGGATCCCCCTTCTTCTGCCGTGTTTTGCTGGAGTTCTTGCGGTGCGACGTCGGATTCCCCTCTTCTGCCGTGTTTTGCTGGAGTTCTCGCGATGCGGTGTCGGATCCCCCTCTTCTGCCGTGTTTTGCTGGGGTTCTTGCGATGCGATGTAGGATCCCCCTTTTTGCCGTGTTTTGCTGGAGTTCTCGCGGTGCGACGTCGGATCCCTCTCTTCTGCTGTATTTTGCTGGAGTTTCTCACAGGATGCTGCACAAATAGAGCCGTCTGGGCCTATATCTGTCACGACGTCCACGCATACAGGTATTATGAGGTCAACGTTTCATGTCATAACAGGCTTCATGTCGGCGGCATGATGGAAGGTCGGATTCTTTTGTTGGGCGATCAGTATTGAGTGTTTGCATTTCTCCAAACCGAATTTTCTTCCAAATCCTGATGAAGTTCACACTTCCAGTGCCTGTCAGATAAATGATATAATTTATCTAAAATGTGGCTGTTCTCACAACCCGGGATACAGACACATCCTAATGCACACATTACGGAAGCTGTTGAAATGTTATTAAGCCTTAAATAAAGCAAAGACGGCAACACTTCCACCACGCCTTCTCCCAGTGGGTGGTGATAGCAGGACGTCCGGTCGGTGCTGCTGCAATGCCGTCACGTGTGTATTTACCTGAGTTATGTTCGTGGAACGTTCGATTTCTCAGGAGTTAGGAGTGGTGAGCCCCTCCCCCGCTCCCCCCCCCCCCCCCGATTCACCCAGCCTGACAGTTCAATATAAGACGTAACGTAGGATATTTCCAACAGCATTCGTTACCTTAAAACCATCTTAATAAAAGTAGTGGATCACGAACCTCTACCCCTGTATTTATGTTTATTTATGACACGCCGGGTGTAAAATCGGCAGGAATGCAATGCACCTCAGCGGCCATAGCTACTTAAATTGGTGATTGTTAACGTGGTTGGTCATGGAGTTAATCTTTCACGCCAACTTATTTGCTCGTGATTCACCACCCGAAGAAAGCTATGTCCGGAAAAGGCACGACGGCACACGGCCAATTTATTATAGCGAAAACCTCTGAAAACCATCGCTAAGGGAAGTGCTGGACCCATAGTCCAGGGGCACTTGGTGCGGGTCCCAGACAGATGATATGTCTGGTCATATCGGTATGGGACAGTCAAATGACAACTGGTCGAAGCTGGTCAACATGGCATGGAGCAGCCTCGTCGTAGTATTGTGCAGCGTTCATTTTGTCATGTACTCTCCGAAATTCTCAGCATGAAAATGACGGGATCCATCATGAGCTAGAAAAAGTGAGCGTGCTCCATTCGTCGATATGTGAAGAACGCCCAGTTTTCTAGGGTGGAGCACTGGATGGTGGGCCCCCGTGTGTCAGTTCGCGGCCTGGTGTCGAGCGGGGTGCACCTGCGTTTGGTCGCAGGAGAGTGTTTTGTGAAAATATCTGACGTTGGCTTCTAATTTCGTATTAGAAACTTCAGAAGACACTGGGTGCTTTTGAAGTACGGTGGTGAATTTTTTGGCTATTCATAGAAGTGGATAAATAGGTTTTAGAGACAGTAGTGATAGTTTTGTGTGTGTGTGAGTGCGCGCGCGCGTGTGTGTGTGTGTGTGTGTGTGTGGTGTGGTGTGTGTGTGTGGGTGTGTGTGTGTGTGTGTGTGTGTGTGTGTGTGTGGGTGTGTGTGTGGTGTGGGTGTGTGTGTGTGTGGGTGTGTGGTGGGTGGGGGGTGTGGGTGTGTATGTGTGTGGTGGGTGTGGGTGT
>NW_023596746.1:32144949-32180420 GCF_011947565.3 Pollicipes pollicipes
ACCCACCCACACACATACACCCCCCCACACCCCCCACACACACCCACACACCCACACACACCCACCCACCACACAACACACACACCCACACCCAACACACACACACACACACACACACACACACACACACACACACAACACACGCGCGCACGCACACACACTCACACACACGCACACACACAAAAAACTATCACTACTGTCTCTAAAACCTATTTATCCACTTCTATGAATAGCCAAAAAATTCACCACCGTACTTCAAAAGCACCCAGTATCTTCTGAAGTTTCTAATACGAAATTAGAAGCCAACGTCAGATATTTTCACAAAACACTCTCCTGCGACCAAACGCACGTGCACCCCGCTCGACACCAGGCCGCGAACTGACACACGGGAGCCCACCATCCAGTGCTCCACCCTAGAAAACTGGGCGTTCTTCACATATCGACGAATGGAGCACGCTCACTTTTTCTAGCTCATGATGGATCCCGTCATTTTCATGCTGAGAATTTCGGAGAGTACATGACAAAATGAACGCTGCACAATACTACGACGAGGTTGCTCCATGCCATGTTGACCAGCTTCGACCAGTTGTCATTTGACTGTCCCATACCGATATGACCAGACATATCATCTGTCTGGGACCCGCACCAAGTGCCCCTGGACTATGGGTCCAGCACTTCCCTTAGCGATGGTTTTCAGAGGTTTTCGCTATAATAAATTGGCCGTGTGCCGTCGGCCTTGCTTTCTTTCTTCGGGTGGTGAATCACGAGCAAATAAGTTGGCGTGAAAGATTAACTCCATGACCAACCACGTTAACAATCACCAATTTAAGTAGCTATGGCCGCTGAGGTGCATTGCATTCCTGCCGATTTTACACCCGGCGTGTCACAAATAAACATAAATACAGGGGTAGAGGTTCGTGATCCACTACTTTTATTGATGGTTTTAAGGTAACGAATGCTGTTGGAAATATCCTACGTTACGTCTTATTTGAACTGTCAGGCTGGGTGAATCGGGGGGGGGGGGGGGAGGGGGGGGGGCTCACCACTCCTAACTCCTGAGAAATCGAACGTTCCACGAACATAACTCAGGTAAATACACATCGTGACGGCATTAGCAGCACCGACCGGACGTCCTGCTATCACCACCCACTGGGAGAAGGCGTGGTGGAAGTGTTGCCGTCTTTCTTTATTTAAGGCTTAATAACATTTCAACAGCTTCCGTATGTGTGCATTAGGATGTGTCTGTATCCCGGGTTGTGAGAACAGCCACATTTTAGATAAATTATATCATTTATCTGACAGGCACTGGAAGTGTGAACTTCATCAGGATTTGGAAGAAAATTCGGTTTGGAGAAATGCAAACACTCAATACTGATCGCCCAACAAAAGAATCCGACCTTCCATCATGCCGCCGACATGAAGCCTGTTATGACATGAAACGTTGACCTCATAATACCTGTATGCGTGGACGTCGTGACAGATATAGGCCCAGACGGCTCTATTTGTGCAGCATCCTGTGAGAAACTCCAGCAAAATACAGCAGAAGAGAGGGATCCGACGTCGCACCGCGAGAACTCCAGCAAAACACGGCAAAAGAGGGGGATCCTACATCGCATCGCAAGAACCCCAGCAAAACACGGCAGAAGAGGGGGATACGACCACGCATCGCGAGAACTCCAGCAAAACACGGCAGAGAGGGGAATCCGACGTCGCACCGCAATAACTCCAGCAAACACGGCAGAAGAAGGGGGATCCGACGTCTATGCAATCAAATCGCTTCGTCCCCAGTAACGATAGTCGAAATAAACGGGCGAGGCATTCCAACACACATTGCCTGACTGGTGCCTTCTGCCATGGGTCTCTGCCCCTTGCCACGCAGAAGCTCAATTTCATCGACTACCGAAACGGATCTGTGGCTTGTTTTTGTTTCGTTGCACATATTGTGCCGAAAGCACCGCCTCGGGGTTGCAACACCCGGCCTGCGCCGCGTCGCAGCTGCCTGGCAATCCGGCGGTCATGTCTGCAGGGCGGCCCACAGCTGTGCGGAGGAATGCGGGCGAGATCGATTGCCGGGGCACACAAACGCCGACGATTGCCCAGCGCCGGAGGTAATGACGCCCGGGGCGGTCGGCCAACTCCATTACCACTCGCCGTAAGGTGGGCCCGTGACCCGGCGGTGCACACGTCCACGAGCCCGTCCCTCCCGTGCCTGACTGCCATGGGGACAAATATGCAACTTCATCTGAGGAAGCTGTATGACCATGATGTGCGCTGCAGTTAAAATGTTGGGCCACATGAGGTGGGCCATGTGCCCCACTGACGTCCGGAGCCTTCCCGGGTCGTCGGATTTCACCCGGGCTGTTTGCTTTGGGTTGAATAGAAGTTACAAGTCCTACCGGCTCATGTCTCTAAGAGTTCCGCAATTAACGCTTTCAGTGGTGATAGTGTACGACTACGCTCCCACACTGTCCGGTTTAAACGTGGCCTCCGGGCTGTGTTGCTGTCATGGGCCGACACCATGCGCCTTAACTCAATCCGTTTCAAGTCTTTGCATCAAGGAGAGCAATTCGGACGTCTTTCGGAACGTCGTGTGGGTTCTACATAACAGTCGATTGCGCTAATGACCATACTTTTGCTGCAAATAACCGGTAATCAAATATGCTAACTCACGTTCACAATTATCAGAGATGCAAAGTCTAATTGGCTTACCTGAGCAGATATCTGTACTGTGAGAATGGAAAGGAGCTGTATTTCAGCTGCCCAAAGCTCTCCCGTTAGTGCGGAGAAGCCGGACGGTGTTAATTGGATGCAGACACCATGAAAACATCGTTTACCTTAGGGCGTTTATTGCTACAAAATCCATTGCCTGAATCATGTCCAAGACACGGTTCCTTGATATCAAGAAGACCTGGCGTGTGTTCAGCCCAGCTTAGCCCAGTGTTAACCGCCTTGCAACTTTAAACTTGACCCGCTTAACTCTCTTCCATGCTTAGCTCAGTTGGCTCTCCTACTTATTTCCCATGGCTACATGTGTGCACTCAACTAATCTCGCGAAGCCCCTTTCTTTGTACTTAAAATAGCCAATGCTTCCGTAAACGAGTGAACGTGACGGGCTGGATTGGGCACCGCCCAACATCACACCGCACACCATTTTCGTGATTTTCATGGTGTGCTGTGGAGCAGTGTACTGTCACGACCGTCCGCCCAACATCACACCACACACCATTTTTGTGATTTTAATGGTGTGCTGTGGAACAGTGTACTGTCATGACCGTCAGATAAATTCAAGGGCATAAAATGCAACGCTGTCCAATACCAATGCCAATAATGCCAATAAGCTGTGAAATGAAATAGCTACTGAGTCAAATTCAGATTGAAATCAGCGCGGCCAAGGGGCGAAAAACTAACGCCGGAAACTCACAAAATAAGAAATTAACGTCCTTCCGCATGTGCAATAACGTACGCAATGTTTTGCATGTCGGAACGCCATGGCGCAATCTGACCGACAACCTATCGGAAATGTCACCTCCGCTGCTGACAGTGCCATTTATAATCATTTAAAGATGTAACTTGGCTTAGTAGACTCGTAAACATAGTAGACTTAGAAGGCTTGATTTGTACACTTGTAGTGACTAACTTGAGCTATTCACGTATCTAAACCATCACAGTCTTCGCTAGCAAACAAAAACGTCGCCTGGAAACGTTTTCTACAGGACGTTTTCACCTCATTATAAAGGCAGCATTTTTTCTCAATATGACCCAACGATGGTTTCCGATAGCGTCGCTAGGCGAAGAGACGCCGCTATTGCACGTGACCGGTGGCGGGCGCCAGGAACGCATTCACTGCAGCGGCCGCAGCATTGATTCGTGCCTTAATAATGCAAAATGGATCACAGTTAACATTTTCGAAGCTCTTCATCACTAATCATCTCTTGGACCACTTGTCCTGTCACACTTTTCTACGCACTCCGGATATCGATAACTTTCACCCACGCGAATCAGCATTTTGTTCTGTGATGTTAATTAGTCGTTACTTGAGCTTTGTCGCTTATTTTCAGCGGTTTGGCTCATACGTATGTGATTTCTGCTTTATGTACGATAAGTGCCGCCCCCCTCCTAGATGTCAAAAAAGCCCTTATGTTATCGGATGGCGGTAAATTTATGAGACGGATCGTCGCAGGAGCTGAAACCGCCGCATGCTCAAAGTTAATGAAAATCTGCGCAACTGTCTATATTGTGCACCTGACTCGGATGCGCTTTTCTAGAAATTCTTGTCCATAGCCCAATCCGAGGTCCCCCAAAAACCAGCTGTTCGGCTTAGGTGTCCAAAAAAATCGGGTTGTCCAAACATTATGATTCTTACATCAAATAACCACTACCTTCAAACAATAGCACAGTTACGACACGCGTCGCTGCATTCCCTGTCTGTCCGATATCCAAGTTTACTTCAACTGTATTTATACTCTTCGGAATTTGAAAATTTTTTATTCGAATCGGCACCTCGCACCAATCGGCACCAAAATTCAATAGCAATAGATCTCGGACAAGAAGAGATGAAATGCCATTCCAGATGTACAGTGCTCGGTAGTGACTGTTCTTTTCCCTATGTGAGTGCCACATCTTAAGCATTGGTTTATCTTTGTGCGTTTTATGACGGACATGCTATATTCCCTTTTCGCCGGTACGCCACCAGTTAAAATGTCAATATCCTTCCAGTAGCCTCGTTAATATGCAAATACAAGACAAATCGCGTATCAACGGTTCAACCAGAAAACCGGTTGGGTGTCCGAACCATCCAGAGCGTATCGCCACGAGAAGCCTGAACAGTCGGCGGGAGAGATATGGTAAAGAGCCCGACTATGGCACTCACTGTGATAAACGCCGATATCGGATCGCAATAGCCCTCTTTTTTACTTAACCGTCACGAAAGGTAGCTGTCTCATGTTAAACGTTTTGTTTTGATCCGTGCTGTTGTAACTCTGCGTAACTCTGCGTCTGGTTACAGAAATGTACTCAGATACCCGCCAGACCATCTTAACTTGACAGATATCAGAAACTCAGTGTTAGGGCCAAAGGACGCAGCTTTTGCCAAAATTAAGCATCTATATAATAAAACATGAACGACCGTAGCATCTGATAATGCTAAAATGCGAGGCCAGCGGCAGACATAAAAATTCAGAAACATGGAAGTCGCCAAATGCGGTTACTTTCGGTGCTGGGCCATGTCTGTTGGCCGTCCACCGCGTACGGGGAAGCCCTAGGTCACCTTTAAGAGTGCCTGTGCTAAGGTCATTCATAGGCCGTTGTACTTCACCTAAAGGCATCACTTTAAAAACGCATACCAGTCTCCCGTGGAGTTCTTTTTCCCGCGCACATTGCGCCTTGGTGGTGATGGAGCCGCTTGGTTCTAGCACAAAATGATGCACCCTACCTATTGATACACCTTTTTTAGAATTATGTATTTTAACATGCATGATGCGTTACAGTCACCTTAAAATTGTCCAAAACGCTTTCTCTGACACAAAAAAATAAACTCATTTGCATCCGCATTCGGTCAAACCAATGTTTGAACTCAGACTGATATCACTAGTCCACACATCGTTACTACTTCCGGCGGCATGAGAAGAGGACAAGACATCCCTTGCTAATTTCACGCCCGACATCCTTTAGAAAGTCACTACATTCCCTTCTTAAGCTATTTTAGCAGCACGCCTCACAGTGATTCTTTCAGGTCGGAACAATCGGGGTCCTGAAGCATATTTGGCATCTACAAGCTCGTAAAAAAGCAACCCTCTTCACCGTTTGTTTCCAACAGGCGATGCGGGGTCGCCGAGGGTCATTCGATGGCCTGCCATGTTCCGGACATGGGATGACGTTGCCACTAGGGATGACGTTGCACTAGGGATGACGTGCACTAGGGATGACGTTGTACTAGGGATGACGTTGCACTAGGGATGACGTTGCACTAGGGATGACGTTGCACTAGGGATGACGTTGCACTACCTTCGTGCGTCACGACGGGACCGGTACATTGCGAAATGTCTGTTCACACTACCTTGGACTCTTCAGAAGATTAGGCCTGCTATGACCTTTACGGGAGATGACCTTCACACCGCGGCTAAGACGCTCAGTAAAGTTTGGCTCATTTTACGATGGGCTTGAGGGCCCGGTTGATGTTCTTTTCTTCTGATTTGATGTGGGCTTGACCTTCGACGGACAGTGCTGATAGCAAAGTTCACTAGCTTCAATGGCGGGTGAGGTATGAGTCACTTCACATTTTCAGGACTAATGGACAAGGCCATGCGCACCACGAGCTGAGAATGTGGCGCCGAACGCAGACACCTAGCATTTCCCCGCGGCGGCGAAAATAGTCCAAATTACGTTACACTACACCGAACGATTTGGGAGATACACCCGAAAAGCCCGAGAGCATTACACAACCCAGTGCGGGTGAGGGCTTATGCTGGCGGAATATTAATTCGCCATTCGAAGTAAATATTTACTAGCTATCCCTAAAAATTAATTCGCCGTTCGAAGTAAATTAGTGACTTGCTATCCCTAAAATGGCCCGTCGTATTTTGAGCGGTGTTAAAAGCAAGGTTACTAAGGGTCACATTCTATCGCGAATGGCCCATAAACCAAAGCCGGACTATCTGGTGGGGCTATTTCAACGCCGCGCTGTACAGGAACAGGCTTAAGAGACTGGGTCATCTGAGACATATTGTTCGGTTGCGCAGATAGAAGATGGTGGCGCACTTTCCCCTATTCACGCAGGGTTTTTCTTTCGCCAGCCGCTTGTTTTTATGAAGCAGCATTGCTGCAAAACTTGGCTTTAGCGTGGATTCTAAGGCAGGCTGCTAATACCAGGTAGTAGATTAACTGATACACCCGAAGCAACGGTGCGGATGTGCAAATGATAACGTTGCTCTGGTTAGTTGTAGTTGAAAGCACGTTTTTATCCCAACGTTTACCTTGCTCCAGAGGAACGCGTTACAACTTGTACGAACGGCCCACGCCACTTAACTGGCCTAAGAAGCCCCCGGCGAACGTTCCCGTTTCAAGGTCCAGCGAGCCGTGCCGAGCAAGGGCGACTCCCACTCACACCGCAACCCCACAAGACCAACCTTGACCTCGGAGCACCGGCCGACCGCTGCACCGCAGCGGCTATTGAACAGAGCGCCATCGATCACCGCTCTCTGCCTCTCAATACGGCTCTAGTGTGGCGCTGAGCTGGAGCGCGCTCCAACCCCGACACAAGAATGCTCTTCGTCATCCTCACACAAAGGTATTTCAGGGAAAGCCGGCGAATCAGCCGCTGGAGAGTGATCGAGATTCAAAGCCGGTAAATCCGCGTGCAGCGGTCTACCGCTGTGGTCTCCGTCAGTTGTCGCTGTAAGCCGGGGTGGTGAGCAGCTACGCTCCACTCGAAACTGTCCGACGCCGCGCGAATTGAGCGTGTAAACTGGGCTCCCTGTAACAGCATGTCGACCGCACTATACGCAGCCGTGAGGTCGTTCCCCTGCGCTCGCGGTTCGCAGGAGAAGGGCCGTGCCTTAAGCTGGACCTGAGCACGGCTAAATCGGAGGTTGTACAGCGGAAGAGCTTCCACCAAAACGAAAAGATCAGTACGTCAGGTCTGGCTCGTTGCCAGGAAATCGAAAATTAGGGAGCGTAGTCTTCGATGGCCGCGCGTTTCACAACGCACGTCACTTGTAAACGTACTTTGTTTTTTCACTGCAGACACAAGGAGCATCCCACGTGCCATGGCTTCCCGTACCTGGGCCACTGTCTAGGCTGCTTCTCGGGCGCTCTGTATGTGTGCCTGGCCCCAGGCTGTTAGGACTGACACGCATCAGCTGCCATCAAATTAACAAATGGCTGCATTCTTGGACTGTTTACTGCAACAAGCTTATCATGCCTTTAAATGAAGAGCGTTCGCTATTTCCATGAAAGCATACGGTCTGAAGCATGGAAATGGCTGACTGACACGCACACAAGCGTGGAAGTCGGAGTGCCCGAAAATTTGCAGAAATCGCCCTTAAGGCAACAAGCACGGCCATCTGGGTCATCTGTTACATATTTCATCTCTTCTTTGGTATGAGGCGATGTTTTAACACTGAACACGGAACTAAAACGTAGTGACAACATTCATGACATTATTTCTCCTCGCAGCGTTATTAGAAATCAGCTATGAGCCTGTTTATATACCTATGTAGATGCCCATATCGCCTATGAGCTGATACTTCATAACGCATAAGCTACTCAATACATTAAGTAGCTCTGACATCGCTGCAAACCATTTGGAACTTGTCCGATTGCTTATAATCGATTTTTCCTGTCACGCGCGGATCCCCTGCACTTTCCTTTAAACACATTCACACGCACTGTGACCACACTCAACACAAACGTCGTCGACACGACCAGAAGCTTGGTAATCTACGGAACGCAGAACATCGCACGTCCCTTCCAATCGTGTTTTTCCAGTCAATGCATGTGCCGTCGGTACTCAGGAGCACATGGATAAATCCCCATCCCCAAACCGATAACGAATCCCCAAAACGATAACGAGGCCGGGCAGCCACTGTGGGCGTTGTGAAATACGAACCAACGCCCATGCGTCCGGATCATTTAACTTGGGCTCCGCCTTTGGGTGCAACCGTCCGCTGCGGACCGGTGGTGTCGCCCACAAACGATGGCCAATCACCGCCGAGTCCGAGTCACATGTCCGCCGTGGCGGGCCCCGCGCCCAGCCGTGCGGGTCCGTGGTGAGATGGGTGGCTTGAATGCGCGATCGTCCGTGCACACCCATCGGCCGCCCAGCCCGCGGCGAGTGTCTGTCACGGCCCTCCCCGAGCCGAACATCACCGCCACGACCCGAGTGACGTCACTGGGAGCGTCAGCGCCGTTCTCCCACCGCGGGCACCTGCTGCGAGCCGTGCCCGATGCCGGAGGAGCCGCGGGCATGAGCCCCGCCCCATCGCGGTGCCGGCCGCGTAGGCAGACCCGCTGCGATGCAAAGCCGCCGAGTCGGCCGCCCCCGACAGCCCGTTAAAACAGGCGATAAAGCGCCGCCTGCCCGACAGCGGACGTGTATTGCAGCGAGCGCGGACAAGCGGCAGCGGCAGCGGCAGCGGCGGGGCGGCCACACGCAGCCGGGACGGACCGCAGCGGCAGAGATCAGGGGCGCGCGGGCCAGCGGGGCGCTGCACCCGGCCGCGGCGAAAGCGCAGAGCTCACATCACAGTGGCATGACTAGAAGGGCAGCAGGGCGCCCCAGCATTGAACAAATCACCTCACCTGACAGCAGCACAACAACGCCGGCAGACCCCCGCCGAGCCGGCGCCAGACAGCGTCACAGCGCCGGCCACACGTGCAGCACGCCGGCACGCGTGGCGACGGAGCCGCCGGCCGGACAGACAGGTCACGCTAGGGGCAGGCGGCCGGGGTGCCGGCCCGGCCAGCTGACGGCAGGCGCAGCCGGAGCCGCCGCGGCCGCGCGAACCGTCGCGGCTCAGCCGACGGCAGGGTCAACAGGCAACACGTATACACGGAGCACGCGGAACGGGCCGTACCCAGGCGGCACGGCTCGGGGTCGGGGCGAGACCGGCGGGACGGGCCGTACCCAGGCGGTACAGGTCGGGACCAAGCCGGCTAATAGGAAACACTCATTCGCAGCTGTGTGGTACAGATCACATCCTACTGGCCAGACGGAGACAAACTTGCTGAAATGGTTAACTAGGAGTGCATGTTCCACAAACCCGACCGAAGCGCAGATGACACAGAACATCGGATGCAACGAGATGAGTGGAGAACACGAGCAGCACACAGCTCGATGGAGCCACCACGAACGGCAAAAGCCGCGCCCAAAACAATACACAACAAACTGACGGCAGCAGCTGCCATATTTAATGACCAAAACGAGTCGTTTTGAGACTATTGACCCGAATGACCGCGACAAACGCAGCACACCACAAATCGGGGACCGCCGAGAAGGCCGGGGCTCAGACATCAACCGCAGGGCGGGCCGAACCTCGGCGGTTCACACCGGCCCTGACCGGGCCAAATATCGCCGTCCTGTCGCTCCGGGGGCAGGATCAATGTCAGCGCTGCCAGAGGGCTGACGGGCCGCGCCAGTGGCGGGCCAGGGACGCCACGCCAGCGCCAGCGCCGTGCGGGGGTGTCCAACCGGCGCTGCCGCACTGCGGACACGCGAGGCCGGTGCCGGTGCAATGCGGGGTTATCGGCCGTTGCCATGCACGGGGTGGCCGGCCAGGGCTGGCGCGGTACAGGGGTGTCCGACCCGTGCCGGCGCTGATGCGCTGCCAGGGGTGGCCGACCGGCGCCGTGGCAGCGGCCACGAGGGCGCCACACCGCCGCCGGCGGCGCCAGGGCTGGGCGGCGCCGCTGCGCTCAGGTGGTCGCCGAGTGGAGCCGCGGCCGGCGCGCGCCGCCCCGCGGCTCGCTGCTGGCCGAATCTGGCGCCTCCCGCAGCGCCACGTTCTTCTCCAGCCAGTTGGCCACCTGGACGACACACCGCCACGGCGCAACGGTCAGCTCTCGGTGAAACCAGACAGCTCACGGCAACACAGACCTGCCCCTGTAGCGCCGGCGCTGCTGCTAAAGGTCCAAGTCCAGCAGACCGGGAGTCGGGTCACGTGGAGACGGACAACAGGCAACCGGGCGCCTTATCAGACGTTTACGTTAAGACCACCGGCGGTAAGCGAGTTGAAGGCACTGTCGGTAACCTCCTACATGTGGAACTCCATAAAGTAAGCGGGTATTTACCGTGCCTATTTTTGGCGGAGACAGCAGCCAAACGTAGTTTGCATAGAGTTCTAATTGCCGTCGTGCCGGGAAATTGTCGGTGTAACGACATAAAACACCGCACACAACGCACACTTAAGTTTACACAGCACGAACGACCCACTCCGTGAGCATTTCAGCTTCGCCAACTACCAACCAAAGGGCAACATGGAAAACCCAGCTGAAATAAGCGCTGCAACAAATGAGCCACTGAGAACATTGTCAGAACGAGCTGTATTAGACTTCCTTTGTGGGCATCTTTCGGCGCTCTCCTTCTCCCGGGAGGCAGCGCCGAGTCCATCGTCACTAACAGCCGGCCATTGAAACCGAAACGTCCGTTTAAACACGCCCGCCGCGCCAAGGACCGGCGGTCCTTTGTGCCGCCGGGGAGCAGGGAGGGGGGGGGGGGGGGGAGCGGGGGCTGTGACCTAACCTCGCGCGTGCTCTGCACCAGGTCGTCGACAGACGGCAGCTCGGGCAGCGGCTCCATCCTGTTGTTGGGCAGCGAGCCGTTCCTGCGGCCCAGCTCGTAGGCGCCTGACGGACACGGGCGAGTCGTCAGCGGCCCGTCACGTGCCGCGTCAGCGTGCAGACCCACCGCTCACGCACCCCGCACATTCACGCTAATCAGCAGGCGCGCGGGAGCGGACAGCGCGAGTCTGCAAAAACGGAGACGCTCAGCGGCCGCGGTTTGTTCGATACGACGCGGCAACAGTGTGCGATGCTGAGCAGCAGAACTTATATCGATGTGCCGAACGACACGACACCCCTCGCCAAAGCGGCAGCGCTGCGGGCTGGGCCGCCATGCTATCACGGCTGGCAGAGCCGCTGATGCCATTGGCCCCCACACGCGTCACATACGTAACCTAGCTGCCCGCGGGCCGAGGGCGTACAGGCAGGCACCCCTGGTGATGGCTCAAAGCGAGCTCCGGCTTCGATGCGGGCTCACGGTGAGCCGACGCCGGGTCTTGCCCGGGCGCCAGCCGGGTCCGAGCTCCAGACAGCGCCGGAGCCGCACACCCGCGCACCAACACCCCGTCCAACCGCGCCGCTCTGGGGCGCGCGCGCGCGGAGCGTCCACTCACGAAGCCGGTCGGGCTCAGGCGAGGGCAGCGCGAAGCCGAGCCGCGGCGCCTCGCCGTTGCCCGGCGGCTCGGGCCGCGCCGGGCGGTGCGGCGCGGCGCGCGGCGAGCGCGCGTCGCACGAGCTCAGCGAGGAGGTGATGCTCGGCAGGCGGATGTCGAGCGCCGAGCCGCGCCCCGTCACCACCTGAGGACAAGGCAACCGTCAGCAGACCTTCAGCGGACCGTCAGCAGACCGTCAGCTGATCATCAGCGTACCGTCCGCGGACCGTCAGCGGACCGGCGGCCGCCCGGCTGACGACGCGAGGCGACCAGGCGCGCGCCGCTGCGAGCCGGACTCGGTCGCTCGCTTGCCGCTTTTCACGACGGCAACAATTTACGGCGAGACGTGCGACGAGCGGGAGCAAGTGCACGTTTCGCATGTTCGCGAACGCTGCGGTGCCGCCGCGGGCACATACCCCGACGCCTCCGCACGACGAGCTCAGCCGCGCGGGCGGGCGATTCGGACGACCACAGCCGGGCCACCAACGAGCCGGAAATCAGCGTGACGGCGCACCGTTACCGACAGCAGCCATTCTCACAGATAATAGCCCGCCTGACCTTTGGCTGAATGCGGGCCGTCGCTTTAAGAACGGCGCTAGCATAACGGCCGGGCAGGCTGGCACAGTGACCGAACAGGCGAGGAGCGGGACGGCGTGACGCAGCGATCGAGCGGAGTGGCCGCCCGGCGCAGCAGCCCGGCGGAGGTACGGGCGACACCGCGACCGGTGAGAAGGCCTGGCGCAGTAGCTGACGGTCATCAGCGCCAGCGACCAGGGGCAATGCCGCAACCACCGGCCTCAATCCTCAACCTTAGCCCATACCAGCGCACCGCCGAGACCTGGCAGGATCAGCTGGGCAGCGAGTAGTGCCTCACCTTGTGATTCATGCAGTAGAGCTTGGTGGTGATATCACGGGCGATCATGGTCGAGAGGACGGTGGCCAGGTAGGGCTCCTTCACGAACAGGTACTCGATGGCCGAGCGGTGCCAAAAGATGTAGCGGCACTGACTGGCAGCGATGATGGCCACCTGAGACAGACGCGGCTCGGCTCAGACAGCGCCCCCGGCTGCCGCCCGACGGTCGCGGTACGCCAATGGAACAGACCGGCGTCAGCCTTTGGCTGAATTCTCTGTCACAGATGACCGGCCCTCCACTCGCGCCGGCGCGCCTCAGCGCTAATGTAGCAGTGCGTCCTAAGAAAGGCGCATCGCGTCACGCGTCGTATTCCTTTTAGGAAGGAGGCACTTGACTTACACGACTTCCCTTTACAAGACAGACTTCTTCAATACACACGCAGGCGGCTTACATGACACGTTGTGACCTCTCAGATGCGCCTCCTTGATGTTCTTTCGACCTTCGATGTCTTTCCACTCATCAAGGCACCTTAAACAGGCCACGCAACATGCGGCATTCACATCACTCACTACCGACCTATCTCGCGGCCCGCCTACCACGCACCTTAAACTTCTCCTCGGCGGTGGCCTTGGTCGACTCAAACTCGGGGCTATCGAGGAACTGGTTGGACCCGATGCTGTGCAGGAAGCTGTTGTCGGCGAGCACGTTGCACTTGCCGGCCAGCAGCACGCCCAGTCGGTCGGTGCGCGTCAGGTTCTGCAGGGCGTACGCCTCGCCCGCGTGCAGCGTCACCAGCTGGGCGTGCTCCGGACTCACCAGCTTACGGAACAGCAGGCGCGGGCACCTGAGGGCCGCAGCGGCGTCACACGCGTCTGAGACTGAGGCCAGGCGCCTCAGCGACCACACGCGTCTGAGACTGGGGTCCAGGTGCCTCAGCGATCACACACAGCGGAGACTGATGCCAGGCGCCTCAGCGACCACACGCAGTCTGAGACTGAGGCCAGGCGCCTCAGCGACCACACGCGTCTGAGACTGAGGCCAGGCGCCTCAGCGATCACACACAGCGGAGACTGAGGCCAGGCGCCTCAGCGACCACACAAAGCGGAGACTGAGGTCAGGCGCCTCAGCGACCACACGCGACTGAGACTGAGGCCAGGCGCCTCAGCGACCACACACAGCGGATACTGAGGCCAGGCGCCTCAGCGATCACACGAGGCCGAGACTGCTCCCGGCGCCTCAGCGACCACACACAGCGGAGACTGAGGCCAGGCGCCTTAGCGACCACACGCGTCTGAGACTGATGCCAGGCGCCTCAGAGACCACACGCGACTGACAATGGGCTAGAAGCCTACAGTGACCATCCAAGACTGGGAATAAGGTCAGGAGTCTCAGTGACCACACCCGGCTGGCACCGCATCAAGCATCTCAGTGACCACACGAGACTGACACTGGGCCAAGAGCCTCAGTGACCACACGCGTCTGAGACCAGACCAGGCTCCACGGCGGCCTCACGCGTCTGAGACTGAGACCATACGCCACAGTCGGCACAAACATGTAAGACTGGGACCACACACCACACCGGCCGCACGCGACTGGGGCAGCGAGCGCAGTCGGAGACACGCACTCGCACCACGAAGTGTGAGGGCAGTGGCAGTGCGGACACGGCGAGGAGTCGAGATAGTGATCAGAGCGATCGCCAAGGAAACCCGACACAAGCCGAGGCCGCGCACGGCACGACGGGGGCGCCCGAGCCAGAGGGACCCTCGCGACGCACCCGCAGCGGCTCGAACAGCGTCTTGTAGAGCTCCTCCAGCTCCTGGTCGAACTTGACCGGGCGCATCTGGTAGATGATGTGCAGCACCTGGCCCATGTTCAGCAGCACGAACAGGAAGTTCCAGGTGAAGATGTCCGGCGCGCAGATGACGTTCCAGCCCCACATCGAGTACAGGAAGAAGCCTGGCGACAAGCGGCCGGCCGCGTTAGGCGGTCGGGAGCTCAGGCCAGCCCAGCCTGTCAGCCAGCCGCCAGCCTTCAATGCACGCTGTAGGGCTTTCCGCTCGAGTCGCACGCCTGATAGGACCAACTATGGATCGTTCAAACGCAACGGTTCAGCCTCGTATCCAGGATACCTGGGGGAGCAAAAACAATGCCCGAAAAGTTGAAACTTAAAGAAGCCTATAGATTTGCGTCAGCAGTGCGTAGCGAGATTTTATTTGAGCCGCAGTGTCGTGTATAGTATAACGACGTTGGGAAGTCCTAGCACCTGAGTAGGCGGGAAGGGGGGGGGGGGGAGCTGATAACGCAACTGGGAACCCGTTCCTCTGCAGGAAGGTCCGGCTAGGCGAAGGCTCGGGTCAGCTTTTAGCCATAGGTAACATTTACTCCGGTACTAAGCTGGATGCACTGATGCAACATTATTTCTGCAACAATGTATGGACATCGGCTATCATGTATGACACAAGGGCAGCACTGCTACATGTGGGTGGAGCCGCTGGAACGTAATCCATACAGTCCTGCGTGGCATGAGTGTGGAAAATAACACTGAATATGTAATGATTCGCCTACCCAGCAAACCACAGAGCGTCCTTGGATCATCATACACACTTCACAAATAGCATGACCGCCGTTCAATTGCACCGCATACCCATCGGATATACTCGGCGCACATCATACAACACATGTTACTGACGCGCACGCGCGTTACATACGCAAAAATAGACCCCCCCCTAAAAAAAACAACAGTAGGAGGGGCTAGTGGCTACACCGGTTCCTAGCGGAAGGATCTTACACACAGCGTGGACACCTTGGGTGGTGTGGGGGACGTTGACAATGACAGAGCATGCGAATTCGATACGACCGCGTTCCAGAGAGCTGACAGAGGGTGACACTGAAAACACTACGACAGAAGGTGGCACTGACAAACCCTCCGGCAGAGTGTGACACGTGTGGCGCTGATAAACCGTCCAGGAGTGTGGCACTGACAAACTCTCCGACACAGGGTGGCACTGACAAACCCTCAACAGAGGGTGGCACTGACAAACCTTCCAACAGAGGGTTGCAGTGACAAACACCCCGACAGGGGGTGACACCGACAAACCTCCAACAGAGGGTGGCACTCACAAGCCTTCCAACAGAGGGTGGCAGTGAAAAACCCTCCAACAGGGGGTGGCACTGACAAACCATCCAACAGAGGGTGGCACTGACAACCTTCCAACAGAGGGTGGCAGTGACAAAACACTCCGACAGGCGGTGACACCGACAAACCCTCGAACAGAGGGTGGCACTCACAAACCTTCCAACAGAGGGTGGCAGTGAAAAAACCCTCCAACCGGGCGGGGGGGGGGGGGGGCACTGACAAACACTCCAACAGAGGGTGGCACTCACAAAGCTTCCAACAGAGGGCGGAAGTGAAAACCCTCCAACAGGGGGTGGCATTGCAACGCCCTCCAACAGAGGGTGGCACTGACAAACCCGCCGCAGACGTCAGGCGACGTCCGCGGCGATATATATCGCATGCGTCGTTTACGTCCCCGTCGGCTATGATGTATGGCCGGGTTATATATTGCATACGTCGTTGGGAAGTCCTAGCACCTGAGGAGGCGGAAGGGGAGGAGGGGGGGGGGGTTGATTGCCAAACCCTCCATTAGAGGATGGCACTGACAAACCCTCCAACAGGGGGTTTGTACTGACACATCCTCCAACAGCGCGTGGTGCTGACAAACCCGCCGCAGATGTCGGGCGACGTCCAACCCCGGCCGGGGGGCCGCTCCCTGCTTTGCATCTCCCAGAGCGAGACAGACGCCCAAGATCACGGCACAGCGCCGTGGGTCCGTAACCCTTTTAAGGCGTCGCGTTTCTCGCACAACAGGGCGGAATCCTACCACATCGGACGTCCACAGCGTGGCTTTGCACGGCGCCCGGCAATGTTGGCCCTGTCTGGTTGCTAGACTCAGGCTGATCAGTTTCGTAGTTGGGCAGACTGTGACGTCACGTCGGGGGAGACGCTCACGCAGCGTGCTGTCGTCAGCGAGCCCGCGTGGTCCCAACGCCACGCGAGCGAACAATGAATGAGGCTGGGTTTACAAAGTCTTCTTGATCTGGAGGCTGAGCTGACCAGCGTGCGCGTGGCGTGCTCCTGAGGCGCGAAGGCCATCCAGAGGCCAGCTGGCGACGTCCAAGCGCGGGTCTGACCTGATCCGTGGCAGCTAAATCGCATCTACTCTTTTAGTTTGCTCTGTCCAATCAACGTTACAAATATAGAACCATAATCTATGTAACAAACATGGGCGGTAGTACAACGAATCTATACATTATCAAAAACGTCAGATTCATTAAAGCTACAGCCTGACTTAACTTAATAGTCGCAATGATAGCTGATAGCCTATGGTGTCAACCAATAGCGGATCCAATGGTGAAAATAACTGTAATGGGAAGCCACAGATGACATTTTACTAGGGTAGCGAGTACCATCCTGAGGTGGAGCCATGTCAGATAGCATTTCAGTCATTTTTATGTGAACCGTAAGGCGCTTCGTTGACAGGATGTAACTGGATCTGCCTGATTGCTTACATCTAATTTGCATTACGCCTCTATCTCGTTTGGATCATCTTTGGCTTACATGCTCGCGCATGCCAACAAGTCGCCTAGACGGCGCGTTCCATGCCACTATTTATGACCGAGGGATGCCATTAACTAATGCGTTGTTCGTAACCACTATCGATGACATCCATTGCGTGATTATAACCTCATCAGGTGAATGTACGCGTACACTGCTTATGCAGCTCCTATGCACTCCATTATGCAGCTCCTAGGGCATACACAGATCACGCACTACACACGTACTGTCTTTGCTCTACGACCGTCATTATCGCAGGTATTTCTTGCGCGACGTGATGGCCTCGGCCATGATGTCGTTATTTACACTGCGCGGAATGGCAGCATCGCCGGTGGGCCGGCCGTTCTGCTCGGCTCCGCACCAGCCGACGTCAGCCGACGCCGCCGGCGCTGCGACGTGCCGCCGCGGGCCACGTGGCGCCGGTGCCGACAGTAGCTACCCATAACCCGGTGCCGCGTGTGTCGGGCCCGTCGGCGGGGCGTGACGCAGCTGGCCCGTCCGGTGCGTGCCGGCCGGGTGGGTGGATGGGCGACGGAGCGGGTCGACCGCAGCCAAAAGCCGCGTTTTCATCGGCCGACAGCAACCATCTCCCCTTCGCGCACTACCGTGCGGTACCATTTGAGACATCGCGACGACGCAACATGCGTCAGTTGCTACGCGCTGCGGAACAACGCGCTGTGTGCATGCCATCGCACGGTCTGTGTACGTCTAACGTATGTCTGAGATAGCGACGAACACAAGACTCAGGCGAGCGGAATATCCGTTCGCACGGTAACATGAAATTATGAAGGCAAAGCGAAATGACGACGGCGTAGCACACACCACAACTTCACTTGCAGCAGGGGCCTTTAATAAGATACACAGACGGCATTAAGACCCGCCTTAACCTCGCTTGTCACACAGCCGAACAAGGAGTTAAATTTCAAACCATACAAAAGCAAATGAATATGCCGCTTTCACAAAGATCCGCGCATGACCAGACCCCCAGCCATATTTCCATCTGCTAAAAGACGTAAACATCTATGAGCGGCGACATCGTAAACAAGCACGCAGCCTCATAAAGTGGAAGCATAAACCAATTTGACACCAATTTTAGGTACGTGGCGCGGACTTCCCATTCGTACACTTCTAGCTCCGACAAAGTTTTTATCCACAAATGGCATAAGAATTAAAATCCGATATAAAGTAGGCTTGCTCCAGCTTTACATGCGTCCGTGGAACAAGCCATTGCTTTTGCAACGAGTTTCGATTTTAATGAAAACACGTCGGATGGTCAATTACCGCACGAAAACACCGAGTCTGGCATTTTTGTTCGATATCACACGATTCTAGAAGATTCTAGACCCTACATTCAAACACCGAAACCAAATGTGCAGGGCCCAGGAGCAATCTAGCGCACCCGAGCAGGGTAACAGATAGGGTTCCCAACAAGTGCAAAGGACCCTCTATTTAAATAGGAAGTACCCATGGCGCACTCTGGAGGGCCCCGAGCGACCGAGTGATGATGATGATGATTGGGGTTTTAGGGCGCGTCGACAGCGACCGAGGGAGCCCCAGTAGGTTAACACATAGGCCCCAGACCAGAGCGTAAGGCCCTTCGCAAGTAACAGAGGCTTGGAAAGGTCCTAGACCAGCGTAGAGGACACATGAGCATATCGTGAGTGCACCAGTAGGTTAACTGTGACCAACGTGAAGGCCCCCTGAGCAAACAAGAATACCCCGCCATATCAACATATGCCCCCCCTCCCCGGCTCGAGCGTATAGAGCGTTCCGGACGAATGAAAAAAATCCTTGCTAGGTCACTGGAAACGGTTTCATTGACAATGAGCACCCAGCACATAAGCAGGAAGAGCCCCAGCAACAGCACAGGGCCCCGGGCAAATGCAAATAAATCAAAGGCAACGTGGGAGGCTCCTTAGCGATGAGGCTGACCCCGCAAGTGGCACATAGGGCCTCAGAAACGGCGTGGGGACTCTGGACAGCGTAAGCAGTCTTTAGACCTGCCGATCACCACCCTCTCAATCAGTGAATAATAAGTTTAATCTACTCGCGGGCCCTTCACCTCCACTACAGCTGTTATTGGTCGCCTGGAAGCCCAAAGACGTTCAATGTTATTGCGTTCTATGTAAAGACAATGCGTCTGTTCGGCCAGGTATGGGGCCCCTCGGAGCCGATGAGCTCCTTCGCGGCCCAAGGGGGGGGGGGGCATGACGCCGTGCCCCCCCCCCCCCCCACTGGATGTGCCCCTGCTGGGTAGTGCAGAACAAAGCGTGAACGGTGTAATTTGGACTGGGATATAATAAAACATGTTTTTCCCTATTGTCTTGACAGTACTACAGTGGCACCACCCACCGCCTTCATTAGACGCGACCATGGGTGTAGGAACTGGGGGGGGGGGGGGGCAACGGGACCCCCACTTTTCAAGGTGGGGGGGGGGGGGGCAGCAGTGTTAACTACCGCCCCCTTTCAGATTAAGGTCGTGGTTGGCTTACTTCTGCACTAAATTACGCATACATGCCGACTTACCTAGTTCACCACCCATCTTCCTCAAGATGCGTCATCTTTTGTCGTTTGCTATGAGCCATCGCCTAGAATCACAACCGCAGGACCAACACCACGCGGCCCACGGAGACTGCAACGCCGGGCGTCAAGACTGTTGTTGCTGACTTGCGAGCGTGCATGTTTAAAACCATATTACATAGCTTTTATCAGTAATTAATTCTGACCGACTCTTGAATATTTTAAGACGAAGGTGGATTAGCCATGATAATACAAATTTGGGACATTTCATCTACAATCTACGATCAGGGAGTCCTCAATATCTCTGAAGAACATATACAAATATGAAACTGGAGCCTGCGTGACAATTATTGGACCACCTGCAGCGATCAGGGATGCTGTTGCGTCAAGCACGCCTCCTGTGCTGATCCGGGGCCGACTGCACGGATCAGAAGGCCTCCCGTGTCAGGGAGGGGAACCATATGATACGGCATATCCTTCTAAGGACGTCTGGAAAGACCAGGGGATCCCGCCCCGTGTCACCAGAACGACAGCCAGAAGACGCTTCGCGATGGGGCGGAATGGCTCTTCAGCCCTCGACTAGAAACGGTCATGTGCCCCTGGTGTTCTTCTAAAGGGGCCCCTTGCCGAGAAGGAAATAAAGGGTCTCAATATTGTTGAATTGGGGGTCGAAATGAGCGAAAAAAAACGAACAACACCATCCCATGTTTGCCTGAGAATGTTCATTTTTTCCGAATGGATTAGTGACACAACTTACATCAATAGGTTTGAACGTGCCCGCCCGCAACCACGACAACAAGGACAGCGATGGCCTGGGTCGCAGCTTCCGTAAAACCGAACGGCGTCGGCTACTGCAAATGCCACCAGACGGCGGGCACCGTGCTAATCTGTCTTCTGGACAGATAAATAGTTACAGAAACAGGAAAAACAGAGACTCTACCTTAACTCTTCCATTTCCACCGCCACTTGGCGGCGCTTTGGGGGCCAATCCGTTCTTATCATCAGAATAAAAGCCGCGCACGTGAAATATGTACCCAACCTGCCTTCTAAATGTAAGATTTGATATCCTAAAGCGTTAAAAAGTACCTCTTTCGGAAGCGTCATCATTTGCGTCCACCCGTTGGTCACAACTTTGCATTAGTTGCTGAGCCGACGCTGCGCGGCCTATGGAGACTGCAACGCCTGTAGTCGAGGTTTCTGTCGCTAGATTTACGAGCGCACATGCTCAAAACTACGTCACATAACCTGTCGCTAAGTCACTAATCGATTTAAGTGTTTAAACATAATTATCTCAGAAGTGTCATCATTTTCATCTACCTGTGGACCACGACTAAAAATTAGTCACTTGGCTAACGCTCCGAGGACTATGGAGACTGCAACACGTGGTGTCGAGGTTTTTGCTGAAATTGGCGAGCGCGGGTGTTAAAAAATCATGGTACATAAGTTGTATCACTGTCAAAACCACGTTACACACATTGTTGTCGATTCTGACTGAACGTTGAACGTTTTCAGACGTAAACGGCTTGACCATGTTAATGCACATTGTTGACCGCTCGATCTACAATCGAATTTTCATCGTCAAATTTCGATCAAGCATATTGATCTACAATCTACCTTCGCAACGTCTAATGTCTTGGAAACGAGATAAAAATACTAACAACGCTTCGGAATTCTATTGTGGTAGAAAAACCGTAAAAGCTAGTAAACTTGGCTTAAAAAACATTAAACCGTTATAAATTCAGGGGGCCGGTGATTTGTTCTATGCGGTCGTTCAATGCCTGATTTCTGTACTTTGCTGGCTTCAAAATGCAAACAAAATTGATCTCACGGTAGCCTCTCGTTTCTGTTCTGGTTACGACGTAAAAATAACAATAAAACGAAGAAAACCGTGTCCCTTGTGAACAAGTGAGCTATATCCGGGGATTTTTTCTGAGGGGGGAGGGCACCGTAAGAGGGGCTTTTGTCAACCCTGTGTTCCCACTTGGCAAGGTTCTGGCTACGCCCTTGCCTACACACAAAAGCAGATCAAGTCGTCTACGTTGACTGATGGGCAACCAAATGTCTGTTGGGCCAGTTCATACCTAAGGCAGGCAGCTTGCCAGAGGCCTTTTTCTGCGGTGGTGTGATGTTAGGAAAGATAATTGGGGATGCTATTGCAGGTGTCCAACATATGTTTTGCACACCAAATACCAGTAACACTGATCTAAAAATACGCAACAGAGTAGCCATACGATCAGTTCGCAGTCAGTCATGCGGGAGACAGCTGGGCCAGGACAGTGGCCGCCGACAGCGGACGGGAGCAGGGCCCTGGCAAGGAATACATGGCAGAACGGCCCTCATTTTATGGCTTGAATTTAAAGGAAAATCTCCTGTTTTATGGCTTTTGTCACACTTTTGGTGGCAGATTTGAGCTTCGAATTAGCCTACGTCTGAAATGCTGCGACAAGTTTTATCTCCTGAAAAACAGCTAGCGAAATGAAGGCGCATGCAAGATCTGTCGCACTGCGAGCCATTGACTCACTTTCAAAATTCTCACCAGCGTATTCCCAGGCCGTATTTTGGCATCTACCCTGTGGAGGCAGATGCCTCCTCAATGACCCAAAATGCCTGCCCGGTCGTGGAATTTCGCCTCCCCAGGAAAGGCAATGTTGGAATGGACGAACAGTACTGGGAACCTGAATAGGATTATTTGCCGAATGACATAGATGAGTCGCATAGGCGAGATTGTGCACCAGTGATAAACAGCTCTAAATGTATATCTCTAAATGTATATCAGGTAGGCCATAATTTGAACAAAGAGCGATAACAAACTCCATCTCTACCCCCGCCCCCCTCCCCCCGGTCATCGGGCCTGCTTTCCACAAAAAGTTCCTGAAGTACGCCGTGAGCTTAGCCCCCACTTTTTGGAACGTTCCCGCATCTATGGGCGCAACTAGTCCTGAGATTTCACTAGAGCATGTTTTTAAATATGTCCCAAAAGTGAGACACTCCCTTTAAAGGGCGTGTTCCACATTTGTATGGTGGTTTGAACTGAAATGGCCACCATGGAGATCATTCGGTGTAGTTCACAGCCCTGCCCTTCGTAAGATTTAAGCCCTTCTAGCTCCTGAGTGAGATACCCGCCAAGATATGGAGACCATTCCGGGGAGACTATTTCAAGTATTTGTGATGGCATCCACGATGCCATCACAATGCCATTCCATTGGCCATGCGGCGATCAAAGCTACGAAAAACATAATCCTCGAGTCGTTCATATCTGGCGTTCATGAGCACGATTATTGACGACCAGTCCAATATCTGAAACATTGACTCTGGTCGTCAATTAGCTGTCAATCAATGTTGTACAAGGTACGATGAGGTAATCAAGCAATGACGGATTGAGGAGGATATTTACTAAACAGATAAATTGTACTATCTGCAGCACCCTTCTTCATTAAGAAACATACTAAAACTTATAAATCAGCTTATAAAATCATGTCTCACGCTTGCTCCAATATCTTACAATGTGGAACATTCCCTTTAACCTGCGCCCTACCGGGGATTAGAGACAACAGCGTCCGGCCGGGGAGGGGAAGTCGACCTCTGCCTGAGATCCCCAACTTCCAGACAACCGCGTCCAGCCGGGGAGGGGAAGTCGACTTCCCCCTGGGATCTCCAACTTCCAGACGCCGTGCAAAAAGAAAACAAAGATGATCGTTGTGACGGTCCAGTCAAATCATGAAAAATGCACCCCAAATTGTTGACGGTTAAAATGTGAGGTCATCAGAGGTCACGAAAGGAAAAATGGTTGCTCTGACATATGCACTTAAAACTTATGTCAGCATGTATGTGTGTGTGTGTTATTGGGACTTCACGACGCACTCAGCTGCTGAGGCTATATGGCGTCGCCTGCCTCTCACCCTGGCGGGAAGGGCGGGCACCGCGGGAGATGTCAGCACGTCGAGACGGATATATAGGGAACAGTAGTAAACCCTAATATGCATGGCCCATTCCGCCTGTTTTCGTTTCCCCACAAGGGGCAGGTTAGGTCAGGTCACCGTTCAGGATTGGTATACCGGTAGCAGTCGTATAGCAAAAAGTGTCAAAGACGATACGGTTTTGCTTTCTTTCACGATGTGCTTTTAAATTAGTTTAATTCATTAGGCTAACAATATTATCTCAGACACAAAAATACTAGTTTTACGTTGACCTGGAAGCCAGCTTATCACCGTAGATCAAACTCATAAGACATCCAAATGAAAAATTCAAAGTGCTAACTGGGTGCTTAGTGACCAGCACAATGCTTTCCTGAGGTCAAAAATGGTGTGTTGTACTTCATCGGGTACTCAAGATCGTATATCTCTTACATACACCATGCATAGTCCCTCCAACGCTTGGTATTTGTGACAAAAATGAGAACGGGCACGTTGGTACATGAAATTAACGTCATAAGCTTCACAAACACACTATAGACGTAATAACACTCGTCACACTCGTCCATTCAGCCTCTCCGCTACTGAAAACGGGTCACTGACCTTGAATGACCTCATATGGCCTTGCATGCCCTCACGTGACCTGTTGTGACCTCTCTATGCATTGTAATAATACAACATATTTTCCGTTCAAAGTTCGAATTCGGCGGCCAAGTTGCCTTATATCGCCGTCTGTTTTGAGTTCAGCATGCGTTTTGAGGAAGGCACCCACAGAGGTAGGCCATAATCAAGGCTACTGTCTTGTAATCTCTGGTCATAAGATGGATGCACACGTGAGTTAGTACCTTGTTCCTCATATACACAACGCCAAAAACCACACAAAAAGCATCATTTACGAAAGATAGCATAAATTGACCTCACCAAGGTCACCAAGCTTGCCTTTTCCGCAAAATCTGAAATGTAAATCCGTAGTTACCATCATGCTCTATTACTTAAGTGACCTTCAGAAATGGCAAACAACGCGCACAAAAAGTGATGTGCAGTTTTTTAAGCTGACCTCTTTGACCTAACCTAAGTGGCTGACCTTGGCATATCAAAACTTCAAATTTACAAAGGATGTCCAATTAGTCGCTGCAAGCGTTCGTTTATAAGCTGTGCCCCAAAAATCGTGACGGTGGGGAAAGTGTAAATCGTGGGGTAGGTGGGAAGTTGACTTCCCTTCAGCCGCGCGTGGATTAAAAAGGGCATGGCTGTGAGATGAACTGGAATGATCTACAAAATGGCTATTCCAGCTGAAAGCCCCATATCAATGCGAGACACTCTCTTTGAGGTCTTAAAACATTACAACAAACTAAGCACGTTTTACAACTCAGCCTGAGCGTAGCGTCACGCAGTACCAATACCCTACCCTGGTAACGCTTTGGTTACCCTCCATCAAAACCCTCCCTCTTCCATACGCAGCGCAACATATGGACGGCCCCTGCCTGCCCCCTATGTCACGGGCCATCCAAAGGCACTTGATTAAACAACCGATCACAAACTCCTTATTTCCACCGACTCTTCGCGCTCGGCGACGACCAAACCCATACAACTTACGTGATATGAGAACGCATTCAGACCCAAGCTCACATCCGTTCACAGTCACGCTGCAAATCTCGCGCTCTGGCGGTTTATCTCCACGCAGCTCACCGCCAGCCGCCGACGTCCCCACCATGCACGCACAGGTCCCAAGGGCGCGGTGCACGCCGGCGGCGGTGGCCCGACTCTTACCCAGAATGAGCACAGCATGCAGCACCAGCAGACCGCGCTGCGAGTTAGGCGACACGTACGACACCAGGAAGCAGCCGTTGGCCAGCTGGAAGAGCAGGTGCTGCGGCTCGGCCCAGAGCGGGCAGCCCGCTCCGTCCGCTGGTGGCACGCCCGGCGGCAGTTAATGAGGGGGGCACCACTGAAGGGGCACCACCAAAGAGGGGACACCACCGGAGGAGGCATCACCATTGGTGGTGGGAGGCACCACTGGAGGGGGCACCACTGTAAAACAACATGACAGAAGCAGATATTACAGTATCCTACTACATGCCTATGAACATGACAGATAGCATGTTGGTAAAAAAGAAAAGTTGGGTAAAATACAACAGAACCTTCACTACCATGCTCCAATGACAATTGTTAGCATGAATGAGGCAGAACATACTGTCACCCAGGATGAAGTGAAGCAGCATGTACAATTTCTGGGGCTGGGGGGGGGGGGGGGGATATGGCCCAGATCTGATGTGTAAGCATGAATACAACCTTTTGCCAGGTAACTTTTTTGAACATAACCAGGTGTTACTAAGCCCTGAGGGGAGATGTCTGGCCATCAGCCACACATGCATCACAGCCTACCAGTGTCAAAGTAAGTGAGCTAACAAGGTATGACAAGAGTGATGTCAATTCTCATCTCAATTGCTCCATCTGTGTTGAAAATGAAGGTGTCAATGCCATGTCAGTGCAATATGATGTTTGGAGTTTTTACATTTTCCTACCTTCTGTGCTGTTTCCAGCCACATGGGCTTCTGTTGTATTCTCCCACATGGCCATGCCAGCATCAGTCATAGTGATGAGCATCAGATTGTCTGAAAATACATACTAGATGTCAGACATATCAGGCTGATAATCATGGGTTTGACAATGCATCTAAATGCCACTCTTTCACTACCCAACCCAACAAACCCAAGATATTGTCCACATCTCAAATATAACTCAAATCATGTAGGAAAGAAAATGCAGCCACTCCATAGCCCACAGGAGAAGTGCTAACATCCAAACAAGCCAATGCAACTGCACTTGCAAAGTTTGCTGCTGGTACACTGTGCCAGCTAAGATGTTTAGTAACACTCTCCTTTTTAGTTAACAGATCAAAACAGTTATTTTGTGGATAATTTCATAATTATGAAGGAAGGTTTATCAGGAGAACATAACAAACTACTCCAAAAAGAGGCAGCAAGGTCAAAATGTCCACATTGCATCACAGTAGTGCTTTTAAGTTATTGAATCTGATCTGTCAACTTGTTACACTATGCAAATCAGTAAAACTCATTCTGACAGAAGTGTCACTGCCTTAAAGCATTCTTATCACCACTCAAACTATGCTCCATCATTTTACACCATTTAAATTATCAACAAAGAACAGCTGGTCTTAATTTTTTGCCAGTATCTGAGGGTCCCATTTGCATGCAAACATTCAGAATGTTCTGTGCAACAAACTTAAGCAATCAATGCCTCAATAAAGCTAGCTGAATGCTTTTAAGCCACAGGTTGTATGATTTAGAACCTTGGGAGAGTTTTCCTTGCAGGATAATGGATTGGATATAATGAATTTACATCCTTAGAGTGGTCAGAACAATTTTCCACACATGCAGCAGACTTAACCAAACTCCAGTTTATGATGCTGAATCATGTGCTGGAGGTCACCACTTGCCACCTAGGATTTTTTTAAAGGCAGAATTCATCCACTTAAATATTACTGGATGTAAACAAGATGTTCTGGGCTGATGAAGATTTCCTAGGTTGAATATCAAGCCTCATCCTGATAGAAGGGAAGGGCAATGCAAAGCCTTTCTGAGGCTTTCTGAGGACGCTTCCCTGGCAAATCACACAACCAAACAGTACCATCTAAAACAACCATCACACATATTTGTTTGCATTTTTTGATACCAAAACATGTCCTAAAACTTCCAGTATCTGAGAAGCAACTGGTGGTGGAGGTGATGCAGCAACAACCATGCATCCTTATGGCAGCCCAGCCCAATGATGACTTACACATGGTGGGACAACATGGTCACACTAGTGGACCCTTACACTATAATATAGGTTAACACATAAAATTACATACCATTGTGCTCAACATTAAAAAAATACATGCCTGTTTAGGTTTTGTGTCATTGCAGGGTATTTTCTCATATGTAAGGAGATGTAAAACTGAACTTTGACTTGACATAATGGGGCCAATCATTGTTTTACAACCATAAAACTGATTACCAATCACAAATTTCATTTATAAATCCAATGACGTTTGCCACCAAATCCTTTGCATACACTTTTTAACTTTACCTTTGACTGATCACCCTTACCGAATCAGAGCCATGCATCAATCTCCATAAATCCTTCAACCTCCGACCCATGCTCGCTCCCAAAGCTTCACACTACAACCTGCGCAACGCCAAACGCGCATCCGCGCATTGGAGTAACTGAAAATGTATCTTCGTTGAGATACTGATACAGCTGAATACCGACCTACGGCCACTTTATGACGTCACTGTTGAACCAAATTAAACGCACCAGCGCCATCTCTGCTAATCAGGTTTGCTTCCATCATTTTAATTGGGGAGGGGCTGAGTTCCCCAGCAAAATGGGGACAAATGGTTAAAAAACCGTTGACAACCGCATGTTCTGAGCCTGTAAGACCAATCGACTTCGACCCTTCACCATTCGATGCTGCTGGGTCTCTCCAAAAGGTGATGACCTGTGGGGCCAATCGTCACAAAACCTCCACCAATCGATGCATCATAGCCGCTACCCATCCTGTACAAAAAATACCCTGCCCTGTATCGGACTAAAGGTTGCTAAAAACGTCCAAAGCCACATTTACTGCAGACAACCCCCATATTCCGAGCTTTTGAAATCGATCAGCACGAAACCCTTGCCAATCCATGCGCCATGGACGATAAAATGCATTTCCAGATAATGATCACCTTCGATCAGGTCAAAGGTCACATAAAAAACGCCAAGAACAGCAAAACAACAGTTTGCACAAAACCACATGCCCAGAGCAGATGTGATCGATTACCACAAAAGATATCAACTAATACACTACAGTCAAGTTTATCTTTACCAGAAGATGGTCACCTTAGCTCCAGGCAAAGGTCACTAATAGCTTGCCTACAGTCAATATTGGCGGTTTTGCGCCTTTCTGGTGACCTTAAACCTGACCCAGGGTTATCACTCGGAGCGAAAAAGGATATCGACAATGGCGCGCCGATTGGTGGAGGTTTTGAGAAGATCTGTTCTATAGGTTTGGAGCATGGAGCTGTCTGCACAAATATTTTTCCTACTGTGTCATTTTTGTGACATTTGACGTTACCAAATGTCACAATCTTCTGGAAAGGGTTTCTGTTGACTTAGCAACATTGAATGGTGAAGGTTTGGTGGTGATCTGTCTCATGGGTTCGAAGCATGAGACAAGTAACAACTACGTTTGGACATGTTTGAATAAAAAATAACACGTCGTTCAAACCCAGGTCGGATTTCCTTTATGCTGATCATGCTGCTACTGAAATAAATGAGCCATTGATTTATTCAACCGTGCTAGGAGCGTTACATATTGATGACATCTCCGGATATAGGCAGAATTTGCCAAAGTTGAACTTCGAGATGCATTTCATTAGCGCGGCCGGCAACATGCCATCGCTTTCTCTTTAGCCGCTCACTGTAACTGGAACCGCAGACCGCACACCGAAGAAGCTTTATTGCTGTGAATCACTTGCGGCGCACGCAATGTCCATGGATGCATTTTGTATGTACTACATTAGCGCCATCTGTGGGCATGCTGAGAAACGCTAGTTGACAGTCTTTTACAGATTTTGGGACGGGCAATCGGAAGAACACACGTGGCGCGAGCGGGCGGAACCTTAGCAGTACTTGATTAGAAGGGACTGGTGCGGACTGAAAGTGGGTGTGCTGTGGTGTCGTTGGTATGGCGTTTGCGCAGTCTGCCTGTGAATGGAAAGGGGAGGGTAACGCAGCGGAGCATTCTGCCGTCAGGAACTCGCGAGGTCTCTTGTAAAGCGCTGCACGCGGCGCGCCACCCTAGACCAAGAGATGCCTTGAGTGACACGTGTATTATCAACACACAGCCAAAGGCAGTGTTCAGTAAGCACAAAGCTTGCAAATGCCCATCAAAAGACACCACAAGATGCCGTGACTGACGCATTTATTATCAGCACACAGTCACAGCGGTGCTCACTACGTAAAAAGCTAGAAAATGTCCATCAAAAGGTGCTTCGCAGTTAGTGGCCGGAGCGAGCCATGGAAATGGTTTTCATGCAAGTGACAACCGACTATGTCGGGGCACACAGAAGCAATGCATGCAAAAACAGCGAGCATCACACACAAAGTTGGATAAGTTCACTTCACTTGCTTATTGGCAAGTAGAGGCCTCGTATTGCAATCATTCATAGCGTTCAAACCGATGCGCGAGTATTGCTTAGAAGTCTGCAATTCTCCCGAAACGCGTTTCAGGTTCGAACGCGGTTGAATCACTGCAGCTTTACCAATGCAGACTTCAGAAAGCGGAGATAACCACGAGACTCATCACAACCCGTGTCTTTTTAAAGACTACGACAGTATCACCTGGTAGGGAATCCAGTTTTGACTCAGTACGTGGCCGTGACTACGCCCGCAAAGGGTCTTTGGGTCACGCAAGCAAGCATCTCGCAAAAAGCTCGTTACTCTTATCTTATTCTTATAAAACATCGCACGATAAACTGACTCTGAGTGGAAAACACAGGGGCGAAAGGGCTTCCAAAGTGTGTGTGTGTGTGAGGGGGGGGGGGGGTATTTTGAATCGTGTCCCGCCACTTAACACCGTTTGGCTGCTCGATTTTTTCGCAAAATATAGCTGTAGGGATGGCGGGGGGGGGGAGAGGCCATACCCCTGTTCCTAAACTGCTACCACTGTCCCTACATCATGCTACCACACAGGGGCACACAGGGCCTGGCAAGGATGATTTAATCATCACACCTTGTTATCACTGAAACAACACAAGATTGAAGTTAATTAATACAAACGCCCGCCCCGCGCCAGCTCTGGCGGAGGTCGCGAGCGATTAAATATTGCTCTGAGATCCCGAACTCTGCAGATCTACGCACATCAGATGGGTTGGAATCCCCCAAGGCTCCTAGACGCCACCGCAAAAGGTTGCGAGCGACTGAGTATTGCTCTGACATCCCCGGCTCTGCAGATCTACGCACATCAGGTGGGTCGGAGTCCCTCAGAGCCTCTGGACGCCATCGCATGGTGTGACCTCGCACCCACCGGACGCGGGGGCAGCAGCCGGGAAGGCTCTGCGCGTGCCCGTCAGAACACGGGGATCTTGTTGCGAGGCGTGGCGAGCAGGTCGTCGTCCAGGGTCAGGATGCCCATCAGCAGGAAGAACAGCGCCGTCGCCGACAGGAAGTGCCACACGTCGTGCGCGTCAAAGAAGCCGAAGTGCACGCAGTGCGCGTTGGCGGTGCGCGACAGCGCGGCCGACTCCTCGGTGTTGTACGGGTTGTAAAAGACGAAGACGACTAGCGCCGGCACGACGGCGGCCAGACCCATCAGCAAGAAGGCCACGGAAAGGCGAGAGGGGCTCTCACGGTAGCGCAGCTTCTTCATCCCGAAGTAGTAGGCGATGTAGAGGCCCGAGTTGAGCGTGAAGAAGAGCAGCGCGTACATACTAAAGTCGCTGAAAGCGCTGGGCGCCACCAGTCCTACGATGGCCAGCGTCAGGTTCATCAGCAGGTTCACGATTGCGATGCGGCGCGTGCGTTGGTCGGCGGTGGTGCGCCTGCACACCGGCAGGAAGCAGCCGACGTCGCCGCGCAGGTACATCTGGACGGCCCAGAGTGTGCTGCCGGTCATGTGCACCAGCACGACGACCACCCACCAGGCGTAGGAGCGGCCGGCCAGGTACTGGAGGGAGCCGAGCAGCGTGATGGCGGCCACCAGCAGAGCCGGCGTGTAGTGGAAGCGATTGGTCACCCCGCGCCGCGTCTGGAACACCTTGGCGCCCAGCGCGCAGTACAAGTAGTAGATGAAGAAGAAGTCGATGTCCGAGTTGCGGCTGTTGGGGCACACGTGGTACAGACCGCTGGTGAAACCCTCCAGCATCAGCGCCGCGCCCAGCGACGCGAACAGATCGAAGTCGTGCGGCACGCCGCGCGGCGAGGCGGCGCCGGAGCTGGCCGCCGCGTACACATGGCGTTGCGCGCCCACCGCCAGCAGGAAGCCCACGCCGGCGCCCACGTACGGCACGTTGGAGATCACGTGGTTGAGGTCGGGCAGGTCTCCGACGTCGTGGCTGCACAGGTCGTTGCGGTAGCAGGCGTCCATGTTGCCGGAGCGACGCTCTGACGCTAGGTCCATGTACACGCTGTTGACGCCGAACGCCACGATGAGCAGGGCGCACGTGAAGAGCACGCTGGCGGGACTGAGCAGACTGCCGCGCGTCGCCGCCGGGCGGTCTTCCTCGTGGACCATCCACTCACCGGCGACGCCTTCCGCCGCGTCGCTGGCCTCGGCCCCCTTCACTGCCTCGAGCTGCGAGAGCACAATCCAGTCCGCGTAGCGCGATCGCAGCAAGAAGCTCATGCCGCCGATCAGCACGAACGCGACGGCCAGCAGCACCGGTGCCGCGGCGTACGAGAAGTCGGCGTGGTGCTCCGTCACCAACAAGCGGACGAGCTTGCGCCGGTCGCCGGTCGCGTTGCGATCGCCGTCCGGGTAGCAGGCTTCGTCGTTCTCGTGCACCAGCGTCGACACGAAGAAGCCGTCCGGCAGCTCGTCGCGGTGCACGATGGTCGAACCGCAGGCGGTGAAGGTCAGGTAGCGCGCCCCGGCCAGCATCTCGGCCGGGGTCAGCGTCAGCGGGCACGTGGGCCGCTGCAGCGCCATCGTGCCGCACGCGCCCGGGTCGCCCTCGGCCTCCTCGGCCAGCGGCTCGCCGCCGCCGCACGAGGCGGTGCCGCTGGTCGCCGTCACGCGCACGGCGCGCACGTTGCGGGTCGTCCGGCCAGCGGTACTGGAACACAGACGGCGTGGTTGGCGTGACCACGATCGCGCGCGGCGGTGCACCCTCCTTCAGGAACCACGTCGACTCGTTGAGCACCGACAGCTTAAGCTTGTAGCTGTAGATGCTGGCGCCACGGCCGAGCCCACCGCCCGCCCCCACCGTCACGAAGCACGCATCGCGCGCCAGGGACGACGGGCACAGGATGCGCGACACGCTCATGGCGGGCGAGGCCTCGGTGCCGCGCCGGTCCGACTCGCTCGGCGGCAACATGAGAGTGTAGCCGCCCTTGCTGTTGCGCACGCTGACGGTGAGGGGCGCGGCGCTCGACGGCAGTGGTTGGCCCACCGCGTGTACGTGCAGCTTCATGGAGCCGGCCGGGCCGGCAGTGTAGTAGGAGCCGCGTAGATGTGCATGTCGCGAGAGCTGAGCTGGCCCGACACGACCTCATTCAGCGGCAAGTGCCTGGTCGCCTCGGCGGAGAAGAAGCTTCGGGGCGTGATCTGAATTCCATATTGGCGATACGGGACGTCCTCAAAATCCTGTTCATCTAACTCGTCTTCGATTGTTGAGTTGGAGTCAATTTGAGCTCGCACAATGGCGTTTATTGCTATCAAGTAGAGCAGACCAGCACATAAATTCTTCATGCTTGTTTTCTTACAGCACAGAAGAAGCTGTCTTCTTGGATTCCTGCCCTGCAAAAAATCAGCAGTCAATGTATGGCAATTTGCACATTTGTAGGCATTATTAGCAAAATTGACAGCTTTTACCATCACTTCATGCTCATGGGCTGTTTATGCACACTGAACAGTGAGCCCATTACTTAAGATTCAGCATTTTCACTGCAAATTGGATTGGTTTCATCCAATCTAATCAGCATCTTAACTCAAGCCAGGTGGTGGCAAGTTTGTTTTGACCAAGTTCACTTGGTGGTTGTTTGACTGTTATCACTTTGGAGGTGAAAGATCTAATCTTCCATACACATCTTCAGGCAACTGGCATGGGATTTGCACATCCATGGTATAGGTAAGAGGCAAGACCACCCATTGCTATCAAATTGAGGATGAGGATGAAGTAGAAGAAGCAGATTTATCTTAAGATCTGTCCTGAATTGCCCAGATAGCTTCAAAACTAGTTGACGCAACAGGTCAGCAGGAATGCTTGTTTGCAAGGATGGTCTCCAGACATGTGGATGGGTGTGATACAACCTGCATTCCAGGATGTGAAATATGCTAATGCTCCTCCATCCATTGATCAAATCTAGGGGGTGGTCCAATCACATAAAAACCTCTTAAGATAGCAATGAGATCCACTTTAAAATATATACCGTGAATTGAGATGTTTTGTGCCTTGTGGTACACATGTGATGAATACATTTGACACAACTTAAATTCCTGGAATAGAATTTATACCTAAATTAAAAAATAGAAGTTCCAGGATAAGAAGAGAAACTTACCTGCCTTCCAGACTGAAACTGGGGGTCATGAGTACAACAATATCCAGGTTGGAATATATAAGGGACCTTTTGAAAAGCAGGCCAAATTCTAGGGAGTTTTTACATGGTTAGGATAGGAGACCACTGAATCTGCTGACACCCTAGGAAAAAGTCAGTGGCATACCACCCTTATAACAAAGCTAAAACTGAGCCAAATTTTGCCTATATATGGCCAGCTTGGAAAAAAAACATTCACAGCTCAGGACAAGTATACAAGTGCAGTGATTATCCCTGAACCTCATGCTCATGTGCTGCAAGCTCTGGCTGGGCCACACCATACTGAATTTGTATGTAATTTTTTGTCAAGTTTGTAGTGCTCTGGCCAAAGATTACCTTGTGGCAGGATCAGAATTCACTACCATTGGCTGTTTATGTACTGTCACTGGTGCCAATCATGCACCAAACTGAGCCTTTCTGATTAATGACATACATGCACTTAAATTGTTGCCACAATGGCCATGGCTGCGCGGAACATGCTTGGTGCAATAAGCCTCTTGCAGTCTGGGTACATGGGACATTCCACCACCTGGGTGGAATTATCACATCGTCCCCCACGTCAAATAAAATCAGTCCTCACCTGCCAGCCTTCACCACTTTCCCACTGAAACCCCTGGCGCTAACTCTGGGGCCCTAGAACTAACTTACGACATCCCAATTACGCAACGTCCCTCGGGCCAAGACCCCACACGCTCCTTGGGCTTTCCCCACGCCCCCCGCCCCGCCTGTTGCTCAGCTCTAGCGCCCTGGCATGTTGCCCCGCCACCGCCATGCATCGCTTCCGAAGCACCAGCGCAAGGCCATTCGTATGTATCTGCTTGGCAACGGCGAAGCGGCATGTGACGCGGTGTACGAATGTGGCGCAGCAGCCCGCTGAAATGTTATTTGACTGCCCGAAAATACACCACGGACGTAGTGCAAACACCTTACATGAATAGGGACTGCTGCCAACTCCGCGGAGCTTTATCCCTCGCCATTCAGATTAGTTTTTGTTCTCGGGCCTTGAGCGGTACGCTTGCCTGAAGTTTGATGATAGAGTACCGCATTCACAAGGTCTAGCTCGTTTGTTGCATTATTCAGGTCCATGTACTTGTTACATGTATGGGTACAAATATTTCTGAAGGTTTCCGTCTCTACTTGGAGTTAACACCAGGGGTACATTTATCTTTTAAGTACAAGGGGCGTCGTTTCGCGAAATGGGTTGCGTGGGAAGGAGGGTAAGCGCTGGACAATGAAAATAAGGGAACCTGTCTAGAACTACACCAAGACGGTGGCGGTGTATCCGGGGGGGGGGGGGGGGGGGGCGGGGGGCAGCGTTTTGAAGCCGTAGCAATGTGTCTTT